>NC_139217.1:470384653-471070730 GCF_055691185.1 Crinia signifera | reverse complement strand
TAGCACAGTCTAATATTCAAAAAGGGGAGCCACACCAGCTGCCACTCCAAACATCACTGTCCTGGACTCATGACAGTTAATGTTGCTCCCCCTCTTTGAATTTTGGACTGTACTGGAGTCGATCCTCTGTAACTGCCACTGGCAGGGAAGTCCAGTAACAGAGCATTTTGTAACGTATGGAATGGGTCATGTTGGAGAGTATGCATGACCCTCTCCAGGAGGGACACAGTGCTCCATACCTCCCAACATGACCCTCTCCAGGAGGCACACAGTGCTCCATACCTCCCAACATGACCCTCTCCAGGAGGCACACAGTGCTCCATACCTCCCAACATGACCCTCTCCAGGAGGGACACAGTGCTCCATACCTCCCAACATGACCCTCTCCAGGAGGGACACAGTGCTCCATACCTCCCAACATGACCCTCTCCAGGAGGCACACAGTGCTCCATACCTCCCAACATGACCCTCTCCAGGAGGACACAATGCTCCATACCTCCCAACATGACCCCCTCCAGGAGGGACACAGTGCTCCATACCTCCCAACATGACCCTCTCCAGGAGGACACAATGCTCCATACCTCCCAGCATGACCCTCTCCAGGAGGACACAATGCTCCATACCTCCTAGCATGCCCCTCTCCAGGAGGGACACAGTGCTCCATACCTCCCAACATGACCCTCTCCAGGAGGGACACAGTGCTCCATACCTCCCAACATGCCCCTCTCCAGGAGGGACACAGTGCTTCATACCTCCCAGCATGCCCCTCTCCAGGAGGGACACATTGCTCTGATTCTGGAATTTGGTGAAACACCTTTCTAATCACTTACCGTGTTCAACACAGGTGATGGCAATCATACATTATGAGGGAGGTCCAGGAACAGAGCAAATCAAATTTATTTGTCACATACAAAGTCACACATCTCTTATATATTTAGCCAGATCTGTCACTCATCCCCTGTGTGTATAACGTTCCCGACCAGCGTTCTACACAAACCCGCACCCCCTAGGGAAAAGACCAGTGTTCTACACACGACCACCCCCTTGACATCACCTCCCCCTGCCCAGCCAGGGCTACAGTACACGCCCACCATCCACCATGGTGTAGGTGAGCGGCACCCCTCCCACCCGGACCCCCGCGACCCCCCCCCCTTCCTGCGATTCGCGCACCCCCGCGACACCCCCCCTCCCCCCGTGATTCAAGGCCCCCGCTACCCCCTCCCGCGATTCTCGCCCCCCGCGCCCTCCCCTCCCGCGATTCGCGCCCCCCCTCCCATGATTCACAGCACCCCTGCGCCCCCTCCTGATATTCACGGACCCCCGTGACCCCCTCCTGCGATTCACGGACCGCCACAACCCCCTCCCACAATTTGCGAAACCCCCCTTCCCGCGATTCACGCCACCCTCCCCCCTCCTGCGATTTGCGGACCCCCGCGTCCCCCCCTCCCCGCAATTTGCGGACCCCCTGACCCCCTTCCCGCAATCCCCCCCCCCCAGCGGACCCCCCGCGACCCCGCATTTCATGGACCCCCCGTGAGAATAGGGGATCCTGTACCGCCACAAGCAGGTGCCACCCATAGGTGGGAAATCCGGCCCTGGCTGCCGCGCTGCAGGTTCCCCCACTGACAGGAGTGTCCCCACGGTCCTCTGCACCACCGCAATCTGAGCTGCGGCTTAAGGAAGGAGACAGATGCTAGAGGCTCCACTGGACCTCTAGCATCTGTCAGGGAAGCGCATCGGTTACAGGGTTAGAAAAATTATAAGTAATCTATTGGGGGGGGGGGGGGGGGGGGGGGGTGTTACCAGAAACTTATTTCTGGGGCTGGCATACTTTCTAGTTACACCACTAAATGCTCCTGTGCTGTCAGATGGGCATCAGGTGAAGGTGTGCCATGGTTGCCAACTTTTGCAGTCATGGCATCAAATGGAAAAGCAATTTCCATCGAGCCAGAAACATTGGTGGTTGCAAAGCATCGTCTTCCAATGTCCATCCCTGTCCTTGTGTACTTTATATTCCAGCTCCCGTCTGTACTTCCCGTTCAATATGGAAGATGTAGGCGACTGGAAGACCCGGCTCCAGGGTGACCGGCGATGTCTTGGTCCATCATCCAAGTGTGAAGGAGTAAGTACTGAAACCATGGCATTGACTCATATTCCGTATCCCAGGTCCGAGCCGATAAAACCCAGGTTCATGTCTGACAGGGGTATTAGCTGCATAGATTACTATGTCTATGTATACACATCTACATGCCAATCCAAGCCAGATATAAGGAACGGACCTCTTCCCCGTGATTCCCCCGAGATTTGGGGATTTGCCTGTAGCTGAGGTCGGTGTAAAGTCACTGATGGTAAATACAGTGCGATATGTTACTATTCCCCTATATATATATATGGGTCTTCCTGAGGATATAAGCGCATTTCATCTAATAATGACCCATTGTCCTCCAAATCCATGTTCTACACCCAGCGGGAGCTCATTCCCGGCATCTGCTGTTTCTAGAACTACATCATTCTTGTTACTATGCCAAAACATACAGTCATATGTCAGACACGCTAAGGGATGGTATGTACAAGGCCGGATTACCAATGTTACATATGGAGGCTACAGCCCTCCGGCCTCCACATACACATACAGTCATATGTCAGACACGCTAAGAGATGGTATGTACAGGGCCGGATTACCAATGTTACATATGTGACTACAGACCCCCGGCTCACACATACACATACAGTCATATGTCAGACACGCTAAGAGATGGTATGTACAGGGCCGGATTACCAATGTTACATATGTGACTACAGCCCCCCGGCTCCAACATACACATACAGTCATATGTCAGACATGCTAAGGGATGGTATGTACAGGGCCGGATTACCAATGTTACATATGTGACTGCAGCCCCCCGGCTCCCACATACACATACAGTCATATGTCAGACACGCTAAGAGATGGTATGTACATGGCCGGATTACCAATGTTACATATGGAGGCTACAGCCCCCCAGCCCCCACATACACATACAGTCATATGTCAGACACGCTAAGAGATGGTATGTACAGGGCTGGAATACCAATGTTACATATGGAGGCTACAGCCCCCCAGCCCCCACATACACATACAGTCATATGTCAGACACGCTAAGGGATGGTATGTACAGGGCCGGATTACCAATGTTACATATGGAGGCTACAGCCCCCCAGCCCCCACATACACATACAGTCATATGTCAGACACGCTAAGAGATGGTATGTACAGGGCTGGAATACCAATGTTACATACTGTATGGAGGCTACAGCCCCCCAGCCCCCACATACACATACAGTCATATGTCAGACACGCTAAGAGATGGTATGTACAGGGCCGGATTACCAATGTTACATATGTGACTACTGCCCTCCGGCCTCCACATAAACATACAGTCATATGTCAGACACGCTAAGAGATGGTATGTACAGGGCCGGATTACCAATGTTACATATGTGACTACAGCCCCCCGGCTCCCACATACACATACAGTCATATGTCAGACACGCTAAGAGATGGTATGTACAGGGCTGGATTACCAATATTACATATGGAGGCTACAGCCCCCCAGCCCCCACATACACATACAGTCATATGTCAGACACGCTAAGGAATGTTATATACAGGGCCGGATTACCAATGTTACATATGTGACTACAGCCCCCCCGGCCCCCACATACACATACAGTCATATGTCAGACACGCTAAGGGATGGTATGTACAGGGCCGGATTACCAATATTACATATGGAGGCTACAGCCCCCCCGGCCCCCACATACACATACAGTCATATGTCAGACACGCTAAGGAATGTTATATGCAGGGCCGGATTACCAATGTTACATATGTGACTACAGCCCCCCCGGCCCCCACATACACATACAGTCATATGTCAGACACGCTAAGGGATGGTATGTACAGGGCCGGATTACCAATATTACATATGGAGGCTACAGCCCCCCCGGCCCCCACATACACATACAGTCATATGTCAGACACGCTAAGGAATGTTATATGCAGGGCCGGATTACCAATGTTACATATGTGACTACAGCCCCCCCGGCCCCCACATACACATACAGTCATATGTCAGACACGCTAAGGGATGGTATGTACAGGGCCGGATTACCAATATTACATATGGAGGCTACAGCCCCCCCGGCCCCCACATACACATACAGTCATATGTCAGACACGCTAAGGAATGTTATATGCAGGGCCGGATTACCAATGTTACATATGTGACTACAGCCCCCCCGGCCCTCACATACAGTCATATGTCAGACACGCTAAGGAATGTTATATGCAGGGCCGGATTACCAATGTTACATATGTGACTACAGCCCCCCCGGCCCTCACATACAGTCATATGTCAGACACGCTAAGGGATGATATGTACATGGCCGGATTACCAATGTTACATATGTGACTACAGCCCCCCCGGCCCTCACATACACATACAGTCATATGTCAGACACGCTAAGAGATGGTATGTACAGGGCCGGATTACCAATGTTACATATGTGACTACAGCCCCCCCGGCCCTCATATACACATACAGTCATATGTCAGACACGCTAAGGGATGGTATGTACAGGGCCGGATTACCAATGTTACATATGTGACTACAGCCCCCCCGGCCTCCACATAAACATACAGTCATATGTCAGACATGCTAAGGGATGGTATGTACAGGGCTGGAATACCAATGTTACATATGTGACTACAGCCCCCCCGGCCTCCACATACACATACAGTCATATGTCAAACACGCTAAGGGATGGTATGTACGGGGCCGGATTACCAATGTTACATATGTGACTACTGCCCTCCGGCTCCCACATACACATACAGTCATATGTCAGACACGATAAGGGATGGTATGTACAGGGCCGGATTACCAATGTTACATATGTGACTACAGCCCCCCCGGCCCTCACATACACATACAGTCATATGTCAGACACGCTTAGGGATGGTATGTACAGGGCCGGATTACCAATGTTACATATGTCAGACACGCTAAGGGATGGTATGTACGGGGCCGGATTACCAATGTTACATATGTGACTACAGCCCCCCCGGCCCTCACATACACATACAGTCATATGTCAGACACGCTTAGGGATGGTATGTACAGGGCCGGATTACCAATGTTACATATGTCAGACACGCTAAGGGATGGTATGTACGGGGACGGATTACCAATGTTACATATGTGACTACAGCCCCCCCGGCCCTCACATACACATACAGTCATATGTCAGACACGGTAAGGGATGGTATGTACGGGGCTGGAATACCAATGTTACATATGTGACGACAGCCCCCGGCCCTCACATACAGTCATATGTCAGACATGCTAAGGGATGATATGTACATGGCCGGATTACCAATGTTACATATGGGACTACAGCCCCCCGACCCTCACATACACATACAGTCATATGTCAGACACGCTAAGGGATGGTATGTACAGGGCCGGATTACCAATGTTACATATGTGACTACAGCCCCCCGGCTCCCACATACACATACAGTCATATGTCAGACATGCTAAGAGATGGTCCCTTAGCGTCCCATCATTTAGTAGTGTGTGAATAAACTGTGAAAGCCATATTAGGGCTTATAAAACGTGTTTGATACGAAATCCCAGTGGTCGGAATCCCGGCGTTCCAAATCCCAACGCCTGAATCTCGACCGCCGAAATCCCGACTAGAGGGGGACTTGGTGCCTGACTACGCTCGGCACACTAATTTATTCTCTCTCTATGGGTGTCGTGGACACCCATAGAGGGAGAAAGTGTTGGGATTTCGGCGGTCGGGATTTTGAACGCCGGGATTCCGACCACCGGGATTATAACTGCATCCCTATAAAACAACCCCTTGCCCTGTCCTCGGTGCACCTTCCCCCCTCCCGAGCCACATAGATATCACCTGCCACCTGAGCAGCGAACACGGGTATACCAATTGCTGGATCAGAAACCATGGCAGGTGATACCCAGGTGGCACAATATGGGGGAGGAGTGGGCAGCCGCTGTACCAATTACTGGGTAAATGTACCCTGTGTGGGGGTCCCCTGTGTGTATGGATGAATGTCCCTGTCACCCCTCCCTTACTAGCCACTTCATCATTATGCGTCTCCGCCATGTCTTTAGCCAGTGGCGTCCGTACGATGGGCCTGATTCATGATAATGCTCTAATGCTTCCGCAGATGCAATGTTTGGTAATAATATGCCAATATGCGCTGGGACCACTATACGTACGCTCTCAGCATCTATGCAGATCCAGGACACGTCGACTCCCCGATTGTTCTATGGTCACTGAGAGCGAATGCCACGACTGAGATACCGGAGACATGTTTCCTGTGTACAGGATTGCAGTCGGCGGGTGATACACACACAATCAATAATCACAATTCACCCACACGGGCACATTGCGCAAACCTCTGATAATCGCTCAGATGCAGGAACATCGATATAGCGTACAATTGTGGTCCATAGTGGCTTCATAGAGACGATCGGGGCCATCGTCACAGTACTGTTATCTCTGGGCAAAGCAATGCAGGTAGAGAATGCTGCAATCTGATTGGTGTATAGCTCCAGACATTTGCCAATCAAAATGCAGACAGTCATTCACTGTCTGCCACAGACTGGGAGGCAGGTAGTGAATGCTGCAATCTGATTGGTGTATAGCTCCAGACATTCGCCAGTCAGCATGCTGACAGCCATTTACTGTCTGGCTGCAGGCTGGGAGGCAGGTAGAGAATGCTGCACTCTGATTGGTGTATAGCTCCAGACATCCACCAATCAGCAGATAGGGATGCCAATCCAAGGGCATTTTTTTAATCCCAGCATTCGGGATTTAAAAATGCTCAATCCCGTGATCCCAGGATTGGCATCCCTAATTAGAACCCCCCCACAAACCAGCCACCCTGCACATACTGACATGGTGCGGCCACGAGCAGGGGTGCAAAAGTTTGGGGGTGCAGTGGTTCAGCCGGTTTTGGCAAAAACTAATGCAGATCCAAAACCAGAGGGAGATACAGATCCAAAACCAAAACCGGTGGTAGCGCACACCTCTAGTACACTACATATCATTATCATCTATATATATATATCCAGTGTCTGTGTGTCTCTAAAGCACTGCCATCTGTTGTCAGCAAGTGAAAATACATCTCTCTCACAGTGGCAATCCTGTACAAATAGCTGCCTTACAAGCATTTGCATCACTAGTATATATACAGTATATGAGGCAGTTGGGAGGTGAGGACGGGAGGGAGCGGATCCAGCATTCAGTCTGTCTCATTAACATTCTCCCCAGGGAGACAGACGGCAACTCACTCACAAAGGGAAAACTCTTCCAACCTTCCCCTCACAGCCTTCTCCACTGGCAGATTTCCCACCAGTCCCTCCAATCCCTCCAGTGCACCGGTCCCACCAGTGCACCAGTCCCTCCAATCCCTCCAGTGCACCGGTCCCTCCAGTGCACCGGTCCCACCAGTGCACCAGTCCCACCAGTGCACCAGTCCCTGCTCGCAGCATGGACACCCTTCCCTGATAGTGCTGCTCAGTGTGTCTCTCTGTGACCTACACATCACACCACAGTAGAAGAGTCATTAGCCTGTGACTATGGGGATTTGCGGCTGGTATCTGGGCTCTGTGGCCCTCTCGGCCCTTCTTCTGGGTAAGTTTCTGGTCTTTAAACCATTTTTAGAAATAAATAGAATTTGTATAGTAACGCTGATAAAAGCCGTACATATTCTGTCACTGTCTTGTGAGTTATACAGTCTCCTGTGAGTGATAGAGTCTCCTGTGAGTGATAGAGTCTCCTGTGAGTGATAGAGTCTCCTGTGAGTGATACAGTCTCCTGTGTGGGATAGTCTCCTGTGAGTGATACAGTCTCCTGTGTGGGATAGAGTCTCCTGTGTGGGATACAGTCTCCTGTGTGTGATACAGTCTCCTGTGAGTGATAGAGTCTCCTGTGAGTGATACAGTCTCCTGTGTGGGATAGAGTCTCCTGTGTGTGATACAGTCTCCTGTGTGTGATACAGTCTCCTGTGAGTGATACAGTCTCCTGTGAGTGATACAGTCTCCTGTGTGTGATAGTCTCCTGTGAGTGATACAGTCTCCTGTGAGTGATAGAGTCTCCTGTGAGTTATACAGTCTCCTGTGAGTTATACAGTCTCCTGTGTGTGATAGTCTCCTGTGAGTGATACAGTCTCCTGTGTGTGATAGTCTCCTGTGAGTGATAGAGTCTCCTGTGAGAGATACAGTCTCTTGTGTGTGATAGTCTCCTGTGAGTGATACCGTCTCCTGTGAGAGATACAGTCTCTTGTGTGTGATAGTCTCCTGTGAGTGATAGAGTGTCCTGTGAGTTATACAGTCTCCTTTAAGTGATAGTCTCCTGTGAGTGATAGTCTCCTGTGAGTGTTACAGTCTCCTGTGAGTTATAGTCTCCTGTAAGTGATAGTCTCCTGTGAGTGATATTCTACTGTGAGTGATACATGAGTGATAGAGTCTCCTGTGAGTGATACATGAGTGATAATTTCTCCTGTGAGTGATAGTCTCCTGTGGGGGATAGAGTCTCCTGTGAGTTATACAGTCTCCTTTAAGTGATAGTCTCCTGTGAGTGATAGTCTCCTGTGAGTGTTACAGTCTCCTGTGAGTTATAGTCTCCTGTAAGTGATAGTCTCCTGTGAGTGATATTCTACTGTGAGTGATACACGAGTGATAGAGTCTCCTGTGAGTGATACATGAGTGATAATTTCTCCTGTGAGTGATAGTCTCCTGTGGGGGATAGAGTCTCCTGTGAGTTATACAGTCTCCTTTAAGTGATAGTCTCCTGTGAGTGATAGTCTCCTGTGAGTGATACAGTCTCCTGTGAGTTATAGTCTCCTGTAAGTGATAGTCTCCTGTGAGTGATATTCTACTGTGAGTGATACATGAGTGATAGAGTCTGAGTGATACATGATAGATTCTCCTGTGAGTGATAGTTTCCTGTGAGTGATAGTCTCCTGTGAGGGATAGAGTCTCCTGTAAGTTATAGAGTCTCCTGTGAGTAGTAGAGTCTTCTGTGAGTGATACGGTCTCCTGTGAGTGATAGAGTCTCCTGTAAGTTATAGAGTCTCCTGTGAGTGGTATAGTCTCCTGTGAGTGATACAGTCTCATGTAAGTTATAAAGTCTCCTGTGAGTGTTATAGTCTCCTGTGAGTGATAGACTCTCCTGTAAGTGTTAGAGTCTCCTGTGAGTAGTAGAGTCTCCTGTGAGTGATATTCTCCTGTGAGTGATAGTCTCCTGTGAGGGATAGAGTCTCCTGTGAGTGATACATGAGTGATAGATTCTCCTGTGAGTGATAGTCTCCTGTGAGGGATAGAGTCTCCTGTGAGTGACAGAGTCTCCTGTAAGTGATAGAGTCTCCTGTGAGTAGTAGAGTCTCCTGTGAGTGATAGAGTCTCCTGTGAGTGGTATAGTCTCCTGTGAGTGCTATAGTCTCCTGTGAGTGATAGACTCTCCTGTAAGTGTTAGAGTCTCCTGTGAGTAGTAGAGTCTCCTGTGAGTGATATTCTCCTGTGAGTGATAGTCTCCTGTGAGTGATACCGTCTCCTGTGAGGGATAGAGTCTCCTGTGAGTGATAGTCTCCTGTGAGTGATACAGTCTCCTGTGAGTAGTAGAGTCTCCTGTGAGTGATATTCTTCTGTGAGTGATACATGAGTGATAGTCTCCTGTGAGTGATACAGTCTCCTGTGAGGGATAGAGTCTCCTGTGAGGGATATTCTCCTGTGAGTGATAGTCTCCTGTGAGTGATACCGTCTCCTGTGAGGGATAGAGTCTCCTGTGAGGGATAGTCTCCTGTGAGTGATACAGTCTCCTGTGAGTAGTAGAGTCTCCTCTGAGTGATATTCTCCTGTGAGTGATACATGAGTGATAGTCTCCTGTGAGTGATACAGTCTCCTGTGAGGGATAGAGTCTTCTGTGAGTGATAGTCTCCTGTGAGTGATAGAGTCTCCTGTGAGTGATAGAGCCTTCTGTGAGTGATAGAAATGTGAGTAGTAGAGTCTCCTGTGAGTGATACATGAGTGATAGTCTCCTGTGAGTGATACAGTCTCCTGTGAGGGATAGAGTCTTCTGTGAGTGATAGTCTCCTGTGAGTGATACAGTCTCCTGTGAGGGATAAAGTCTTCTGTGAGTGATAGTCTCCTGTGAGTGATAGAGTCTCCTGTGAGTGATAGTCTCCTGTGAGTGATAAAGCCTTCTGTGAGTAGTAGACTCTTCTGTGAGTGATAGTCTCCTGTGAGTGATAGAGTCTCCTCTGAGTGATTGTCTCCTGTGAGTGATAGAGCCTCCTGTGAGTAGCACAATGTGTATAAGTGGCTGTATTTGTGTGGTGCAATGTGAATAACAGACGCTACTGTGTGGTGTAATGTGAAATGGTAAAATTATATGGCCACACCCCCTCCCCCAAAAGCCACACCCTAAATGTTTTACTGTTTCTATTTTTCCAGTGCCGGTTTGATTTGACGGTCCCCATCACAAGGTCCAGAATAGGAAGGTCGACATGCATCCAGGCTGACACACCTGAGGGTTGACATGGGGTTAGGTCAACAGGGTCATTAGGTTGACATGGGCTAGCTCAAAAGGTTGACATGTGTCAACCTAATGACCCTGTTGACCTAACCCCATGTCGACCTTCAGTTGTATGTTGACCTTGATGCATGTCGACCTTCAGTGGTTGACCCAATGCATGTTGACCTTCCTCTTGTCGACCTCATTACCTACACCCCCAGTCAGACACCCCCCCCCCCACTCCACACAGAAATTGAAATGATTGGGTGGAAATGATTGTGTGGAGCATTTCTATTTGGGTAATTATGATAAGAAATAATGACGCAGATAATGCTGGAACCACAATCTAATACCCTCAGACATAACAGTAAATTGCCGGGTGCATCGGTTCTACCCGATCATTTGTGTAGTGTGAAAGGGTCTACCCGGATCTTAAATCCTGGGTCACTGACACTGCTTTTACCAGGGTCGTCGACCCGGGATTTGTGACCCGGTACACCCTTTTACAATACAATACACCCTTTCAGCAAATTACTGGGTTGACAATTTTTAACCTGGTAATTTGCTGCTATGTGTGAAATGCCGGGTAATTAACAGGTCGCATGTCTGAAAGGGGTATAACCGGTTGTAGACACCGTCACACATAGACAGAAATGTTTTTCAACAGGTGCACACCCTAATTTAATGTGCTGCGCATGCCCAGGGCTGCCGAGAGGGGGGGTAGCAGATACTAAATACCCGAGCCTGGGCTTGCTTACCTGGTCCGACCCCCCTCCCCCCCGTCCCTCACAGGCAGCAGCAGCATGAGCTCTCACAGTGTTAGTGTGTTCAGCACAGCACAGCACATGCTGTATGTGTGTGCTGTGCTGATGAGCAGGGGGTGTAAATTTGTCCCAGTCGCTCGGAGGCAAGTTGGAATTTTGGCCACAGCTGATGAATCGGCATCACATCGCACAGTCCAGCAGCAGCGGTGGGGGAACCGTTGATTGCTGTATTAATGTGCTGCATCCTGTAGTATTGCTGTTCCCTGCAGTAGTACTGTGCCCTGCGGTATCACTGTGCACTATTACTGTGTCCTGTAGTATTTCTCTGCCCTGTAGTTTCACTGTGCTGCATCCTGTAGTATTACTGTGCCCTTTAGTATTACTGTGCACTATTACTGTGCCCTGTAGTATTACTGTGCACTATTACTGTGTCCTGCAGTATTACTGTGCACTATTACTGTGCCCTGCGGTATTACTGTGCACTATTACTGTACCCTGCAGTATTACTGTGCACTATTACTGTGCCCTGCAGTATTACTGTGCACTATTACTGTACCCTGCAGTATTACTGTGCACTATTACTGTGCCCTTTAGTATTACTGTGCACTATTACTGTGCCCTGCAGTATTACTGTGCACTATTACTGTGCCCTGCAGTATTACTGTGTCCTGTAGTATTTCTCTGCCCTGCAGTTTCACTGTGCTGCATCCTGTAGTATTACTGTGCCCTGTAGTATTACTGTGCACTATTACTGTGCCTTTTAGTATTACTGTGCACTATTACTGTGCCCTGTAGTTTTACTGTGCACTATTACTGTGCCCTGCGGTATTACTGTGCACTATTACTGTACCCTGCTGTATTACTGTGCACTATTACTGTACCCTGCGGTATTACTGTGCACTATTACTTTGTCCTGCAGTATTACTGTACACTATTATTGTGCCCTGCAGTATTACTGTGTCCTGTAGTATTTCTGTGCCGTGCTGTTTCACTGTGCTGCATCCTGTAGTATTACTGTACCCTTTGGTATTATTGTGCACTATTACTGTACCCTGCTTTATTACTGTGCACTATTACTGTACCCTGCTGTATTACTGTGCCCTGCGGTATTATTGTGCACTATTACTGTGCCCTGCGGTATTACTGTGCACTATTATTGTACCCTGCGGTATTACTGTGCACTATAACTGTACCCTGTGGTATTACTGTGCACTATTACTTTACCCTGCTTTATTACTGTGCACTATTACTATGCCCTGCGGTATTACTGTGCACTATTATTGTGCCCTGCGGTATTACTGTGCACTTTTAATGTGCCCTGCGGTATTACTGTGCGCTATGTGGGGTTTTAGCATCAAACGGGTAGGCACAGGTGAGGATTTGGCACAGACTTAGACAGTGACATCACGGCTTGGGTCCAAAACAGGGCTTGCCTGAGTTTTATTGCAGCACTCAGAGCAAGAAACTAACAACAGCCTTTACACTTCAGGCAAAACAGAAAACAAAAACCTGCTCGTCTGAGCTCTAACTAAACAGAATAAACGTCCCTCTCTATACCAGGGCCACACTATGTGACACTGGACGCATACAGCAGATATAGATCAAGTAATGCAGTACTTACAGCCTTGTCTCTCTCTAGCAGCAGCTTACTGCCTCCAACACCCAGGGAGAGAGAGAGAGCACTATGGAGAGGGCTGACTCCTTTTTAAAGAATCAGGTGCTCTCCTGATTACCAGCCCAGGACAGAACACCCTTTGTAAGCCGGAGCTTACCACACAGATTGAAATAGCCTGCAGTCTATATGCCATAAGACAGGATTCTAGGGGAAAGGTACCTGCCGTCTATGACTTTCCCTGCCACTGTCTTACATACCCTCCCCCTCTGTTCGAACCTGTGGGGTCGGACACTGTCTGCCAACTGGCAGTATGTTCGGGATAGGGCATCGGCATTACCCTGAAGCCTTCCTGCTCTGTGTTCCACTGTAAATTTGAAATTTTGCAAATTGAGAAACCATCTCGTGACCCTTGCATTTCTCTCTTTGGCTTGGTACATCCATGTAAGTGGGGAGTGGTCAGTGATTAATCTAAAGGAGCGTCCTAAGAGATAGTACTTTAGGGATTCAAGGGCCCACTTGATTGCTAAGCACTCCCGCTCAACTATACTGTAGTTTCTCTCCGCAGGTGTGAGCTTCCTGCTCAAATATGTTACCGGGTGTTCCTCTCCACCAACTTCTTGGGAGAGGACAGCACCTAGTCCCACATCAGAAGCATCAGTCTGTACGACAAACTCTTTTTTAAAATCTGGAGTGATCAGGACTGGTTGATTACAAAGGGCCACTTTTAATTCTTGGAATGCCCTTTCAGCCTCTGGGTTCCAGCTGACCATAACTGCCTTACCTCCTTTGGTAAGATCGGTTAGGGGCGCTGCCATGGTTGCAAACTGGGGAATGAACCTACGGTAATACCCCAGAATTCCCAAAAAAGCCCTGACTTGTTTTTTTGTCGAAGGACGAGGCCAGTTTTGGATAGCCTCCACTTTATTTATTTGAGGCTTTATTATACCTCTCCCGATAACATACCCCAGGTAACGTGCCTCCTCGAGGCCTAAAGTACACTTTTGTGGGTTCGCTGTCAACCCCGCCTCTCTGAGGGAATTTAGCACCGCCTGGACTTTGGGTAAATGACTCTTCCAGTCATCACTAAAAATTATGATGTCGTCTAGATATGCCGAGGCATACTGACGATGGGGTTTAAGAACAATGTCCATTAACCTTTGAAAAGTTGCTGGAGCCCCATGCAACCCAAAAGGCAAACAGAGATATTGAAACAGACCATCGGGGGTGACAAACGCTGTTTTCTCTTTGGCACTATCGGTAAGAGGTACTTGCCAGTAACCTTTAGTTAAGTCGAGGGTAGAGAAATATCTAGCATGACCAAGTCTTTCAATTAACTCATCAACTCTTGGCATTGGGTAGGCATCAAATTTTGATACCTCGTTCAGCTTCCGGAAGTCATTACAGAAGCGCAAAGAGCCATCTGGTTTTGGAATTAATACAATCGGGCTTGACCACTCACTTTTAGACTCCTCGATAACCCCTAGGTCTAACATTTTCTGGTCCTCCCCAGATATGGCCTGTCTACGCGCTTCTGGTACTCTATAGGGTTTTAAGCGTACCCGAACTCCAGGTTCGGTGACAATGTCATGTTTTATGGCTGTGGTGCGCCCTGGAAGTTCTGAGAACACATCATAATTCCTTTGTACTAACTCTTTAGTTTCCTGCTTCTGGGATTTGGACAGGGTCTCTGACACACGCACCTCTGGGCTATCACTAGAGGGGGCACTTACAGCTGTCAGAGCCTCTCTGTCTTTCCAGGGTTTAATTAAGTTCACATGGTACAACTGTTCTTGCTTCCGTTTACCTGGTTGATACACTTTATAATTTACACTTCCCACTTTTTCGATGATCTCATAAGGCCCTTGCCACTTAGCAAGAAATTTGCTTTCTACGGTGGGCACTAATACCAACACGCGATCACCTGGGTTAAAGCTTCTTACCCTGGCTGACCTGTTATACACTCGACTTTGTGCTTCTTGGGACTGCTCTAAGTGTTCCCTGACTATAGGCATGACCGCAGCAATTCTGTCTTGCATAAGAGAAATATGCTCAATGACACTCTTGTAGGGTGTAGTCTCCTGTTCCCAAGTTTCCTTTGCTATATCAAGCAGTCCACGAGGATGTCTGCCATATACTAGCTCAAAAGGGGAAAAACCTGTGGATGATTGGGGCACCTCACGGACCGCAAACATCAAATAAGGCAGAAGACAGTCCCAGTCCTTCCCATCTTTGCTCACTACCCTCTTCAACATCCCCTTTAATGTTTTATTAAACCTTTCAACAAGACCGTCAGTTTGTGGGTGATACACCGATGTACGTAGATGCTTAATTTTCAACAGTTTACACAACTCTTTCGTGACTTTAGACATGAAGGGGGTTCCTTGATCGGTAAGGATCTCTTTGGGTATGCCGGTACGGGTAAACATGTTGAAGAGTTCTTTTGCTATGGACTTTGAAGAGGTATTCCGCAAAGGAATAGCCTCAGGGTAACGAGTGGCGTAATCCAACACCACGAGAATATACTGAAATCCCCTTGAGGATTTTACCAAAGGGCCGACCAGGTCCATTGCAATCCTGTCAAAGGGCACTTCAATAATAGGTAACGGAACCAGGGGACTTCTAAAATGTGTCATGGGAGCCGTCAGCTGACAGTCAGGGCAGGACTTGCAGTAGTCTTCTACTGCGCGGTGAACCCCGGGCCAGTAAAACCGTTGCAACACGCGTTGTGTGGTCTTTTCAGTACCTAAGTGTCCTCCCATCGCGTGTTTGTGAGCAAGGTCTAAGACCATTCTACGGTATGGCCGGGGCACCGCCAGCTGCTCAACTATCTCCCCACAGATTTTATCTACCCGATACAGTAGATCCTGGTTAATGGCCATATATGGGAACTCTTTGTCAGCATTGGGGTATTGGGGCTCACCATTTATGACTTTAGGATTTTCCCTAGCTCTTAATAAGGTGGGATCTCTAAGTTGAGCAGTCCCAAAATTATCACGTGACATCTCTAGCTCAGGCATATCACATGCTTCTTCCTGCTCCTCAGCTTCACCTGCAAGAACAGCTAGGGGAAAACTGTCAGATTCAATAGTGGTCACCCCTACCGTTTGAACCTCAGTATCCTGATCAAAAGGCTCAGGACTAATCACAGGGCACACATTCTCATTATTAACATCATTTCTAGTGCAGTGTACATTCTTTTTCCACAAGTCCCAGAACAATGGGAAGTCTCTTCCCAGGATCACACTATGCATCAGGGTCTCTACCACGCCCACTTCATGGGACACAGTTCCACAAGTACTCTTTAGCTGGACTAAAGCTGTGGGATACTCCTTGGTGTCCCCATGTATGCACAAGACCCCTATGTAACGTCCTGTGAGTGTCCCAGGGTCTACCAAGCTGGCATGGATGAGAGTAACTAAACTCCCAGAGTCCAGAAGAGCCCTCCCGGGATAACCATCCACCTTTACATGACATATTTGCTGTCCAGTTTCTGACACAGTCTCAGCAGAGAAAACAGAACGTGCATATAAAGAGCTTCGCCTGGCTGTATCACACTCCATTGGCTCAGAAGTAAGGGGGCAATTGGCAGCAATATGCCCAGGTCCATGACAACGCCAACACTGTATGCGGCCCCAGTCTTTTTGCGACCCAGGTTTGGACCCTACTGTCCCTTGGGAACGCCTCTCCACTGTTTGTTCCCCATCTAGGCCACCTCCCTTTACAACATTATTCACCCCTCTAGTAAACGGAACAGTCTTACCAGATGATCCGGCCGATTTGCTGTTCTTGAGGGTGGAATGTCCAGGAGGCACTTCTTGGATTAGATTTTCAGTAGCTCTGTACCTCTCAACCAAGTTGACAAGCCCCTCGGCATCATTAGGGTCGCCGTGACCGACCCAGCGCTGAACCTTTGGAGGTAAGGAACAAAGATACTTGTCCAGCACGACTCTCTCCACGATCTGCGCTGGTGTAGACTCCTCTGGCTGTAGCCATTTCCTTACCAGGTGGACCAGGTCATACATTTGGGACCGCGCAGGTAACTGTTCAGAAAAAGTCCAGTTATGCACCTTCCGGGCACGCACACTCATGTTTACGCCTAAGCGAGCAAGGATCTCTCCCTTGAGTTTCGCGTAGTCGTTAGCATCCTGCTCACTCAGATCAAAATACGCCTTTTGTGGTTCTCCAGTTAGAAAAGGTGCTACCACACCTGCCCATTGATCCACGGGTAACTGTTCACGCTCTGCTACACGTTCAAACACCGCAAGAAAGGCCTCTACATCATCCGTGAGAGTCATCTTTTGCAGAGATTTCTGTACTGCAGCCCGTGTGGCTGGAAGCAAGGGTTGGGGTGTTTGCACACTCTGCGCCACACTCTTAGCCACATTCTGTATTTGCTCTTGTAATTGCAGATTAATTTGCTGCTGTTCCTTTAAGGCTAGTCTGTTGGATTCAAGCAGCAAAACATTGGTTTCAGCCTGGGCACGCATGGCCTCCTCATGCACCTTTTGCTGACATGCGTTTGCCTGCACCAAGTGTTTTAAAAGGTCCTCCATTTTAACAGTCTCCTGTTGCAGTGTTACAGCAGCCTTTAGCCAGGACATGCAAGTATCAGTGCACTCCAGACACTCACTTGTGGCTGGTTGCCTTTAGCAACAACTTCCAGCTTGCTGTAGCAAAAGTCCTATAGTTCGATGTATGTCTCTTTAAGTGAGATGCTTGCTCGCATTCTCCACCATATGTGGGGTTTTAGCATCAAACGGGTAGGCACAGGTGAGGATTTGGCACAGACTTAGACAGTGACATCACGGCTTGGGTCCAAAACAGGGCTTGCCTGAGTTTTATTGCAGCACTCAGAGCAAGAAACTAACAACAGCCTTTACACTTCAGGCAAAACAGAAAACAAAAACCTGCTCGTCTGAGCTCTAACTAAACAGAATAAACGTCCCTCTCTATACCAGGGCCACACTATGTGACACTGGACGCATACAGCAGATATAGATCAAGTAATGCAGTACTTACAGCCTTGTCTCTCTCTAGCAGCAGCTTACTGCCTCCAACACCCAGGGAGAGAGAGAGAGCACTATGGAGAGGGCTGACTCCTTTTTAAAGAATCAGGTGCTCTCCTGATTACCAGCCCAGGACAGAACACCCTTTGTAAGCCGGAGCTTACCACACAGATTGAAATAGCCTGCAGTCTATATGCCATAAGACAGGATTCTAGGGGAAAGGTACCTGCCGTCTATGACTTTCCCTGCCACTGTCTTACAGCTATTACTGTGCCCTGCGGTATTACTGTGCACTATTAATTATTACTGTGCCCTGCGGTATTACTGTGCACTGTTACTGTGCCCTGCAGTATTACTGTGCACTATTACTGTACCCTGCTGCATTACTGTGCCCTGCGGTATTACTGTGCACTATTACTGTGCCCTGCGGTATTACTGTGCGCTATTACTGTGCCCTGCAGTATTACTGTGCCCTATTACTGTGCCCTGCGGTAGTACTGTGCACTATTACTGTACCCTGCGGTATTACTGTGCACTATTACTGTACCCTATTACTGTGCCTGCAGTATTACTGTGCACTATTACTGTGCCCTGTGGTATTACTGTGCCCTGCGATATTACTGTGCCCTGCGATATTACTCTGCCCTATTACTGTACCCTGTAGTATCACTGTGCACTATTACTGTGCCCTGCAGTATTACTGTGCACTATTACTGTACCCTGCAGTATTACTGTGCACTATCACTGTGCTCTGCAGTATTACTGTGCACTATTACTGTGCCCTGCAGTATTACTGTGCACTATTACTGTGCCCTGCAGTATTACTGTGCACTATTACTGTGCCCTGCGGTATTACTGTGCACTATTACTGTGCCCTGCAGTATTACTGTGCACTATTACTGTACCCTGCGGTATTACTGTGCACTATTACTGTACCCTGCCGTATTACTGTGCACTATTACTGTGCACTGCGGTATTACTGTACACTACTACTGTGCACTGCGGTATTACTGTGCACTATTACTGTGCCCTGCGGTATTACTGTGTACAATTACTGTGCCCTGCGGTATTACTGTGCCCTGCAGTATTACTGTGCACTATTACTGTGCCCTGCGGTATTACTGTGCACTATTACTGTACCCTGCTGTATTACTGTGCACTATTACTGTACCCTGCGGTATTACTGTGTACTATTACTGTGCCCTGCAGTATTACGGTGTAATCAGCGCTCAGTGTTTCCTGGCTTCCCAGCGGTTCCTGTTACTGCTCCTCCCTCTATTATCCAACCTCAGACAATGGCCTTTCCTCTGCTGCATAACACCCTGAGTGTATCTATAAATATGAATGTAGATCACAGTATAATTATCACAGAGCTTAATGCACAGAGATCACATGGAGCAGAACATACTGTGGGCACAATAAGAAATATAAATCCCCAACAACAGTCGCAGTGGGAGTGAATTCACTATGCCAGCCAATATTAGCGAGCAGGCCTGAATCAGGCCCAGTGTTCCCTCAGTATGAATGACATGCTGCCAAGGCTGGTGGGCGGTGACGACCAATGGTCCAGAAAATTGGGGCGTGTCATCCTCGTTATCTGGGCGTACCGAGGCCAGTGGCTGCATCCTAGCGCACTGGCTGTCCTGATTACCTTGAGGATCACTGAGATGACCGATGATCAGGCAGATGATCCGACGCTGTGCTTTTAGGGATGACACAAGCCTCGTCCTGCAGAATAATGCACAGCGGCCTCTACAAATCATCCACCTCTGAATGTCTGTGGGGGGTATTCAATGTTTAGGTCACGGCGGTCGAGCTTGTCCCGTTCTCGATCAGCTCGACCGAGAACATGCAGGTGGGATTCAATGTCCCGCCTGCCGGGGAGCGAGAAGGGGGCGTGGCCGCGAGTTGCGGCCGGGAAGAGGCACACAGCATCCGCATATTACTCTCCCGTCATCCTGTCTCCCAGGTGGCGGGTCCGGCGATGAGGGTGCTGCAGCCGCAAATTAGCAAGTTAATACATCGGCCCAGCAGCCCATGGGTGCTCATCAATTTCCATGGGTGCTCGGGCCCTTGAGCACCCACAGAATCGGCGCCTATGCATCTGCCCCACCTGCAGTGCACATGGTTTTGCCCATTTTCCAAACAAATTTGTACTGCGGTCAGATCTGAATAAGGGCCCTAGTGTGATGCTTATTACACAGGCCAAGATCCCACTGGGACATCTGCACCATCACTGCCAAAACCGTCACCATCCACTGGGGTACAACTCCATCATCCACTGGGGTACAAATCCATCATCCACAGGGGCACAGCTCCATCATCCACAGGGGTACAACTCCATCATCCACAGGGGCACCTCTCCATCATCCACAGAGGCACAGCTCCATCATCCACAGGGGCACAGCTCCATCATCCACAGGGGCACAGCTCCATCATCCACAGGGGTACATTTCCATCATCCACAGGGAAACAACTCCATGATCCACAGGGAAACAACTCCATGATTCACAGGGGTACAACTCCATCATCCACAGGGGCACCGCTCCATCATCCACAGGGGTATAACTCCATCATCCACAGGGGCACAACTCCATCATCCACAGGGGTACAACTCCATCATCCACAGGGGTACAACTCCATCATCCACAGGGGCACCGCTCCATCATCCACAGGGGTACAACTCCATCATCCACAGGGGCACCGCTCCATCATCCACAGGGGCACCGCTCCATCATCCACAGGGGTACAACTCCATCATCCACAGGAGTACAACTCCATCATCCACAGGGGCTCCACTCCATCAACCACCGGGGTACAAATCCATCATCCACAGGGGTACATTTCCATCATCCACAGGGAACCAACTCCATGATCCACAGGGAAACAACTCCATGATTCACAGGGGTACAACTCCATCATCCACAGGGGCACCGCTCCATCATCCACAGGGGTACAACTCCATCATCCACAGGGGCACAACTCCATCATCCACAGGGGCACAACTCCATCATCCACAGGGGTACAACTCCATCATCCACAGGGGTACAACTCCATCATCCACAGGGGCACCGCTCCATCATCCACAGGGGTACATTTCCATCATCCACAGGGAAACAACTCCATCATCCACAGGGGTACAACTCCATCATCCACAGGGGCACCGCTTCATCATCCACAGGGGTACAACTCCATCATCCACAGGGTCACCGCTCCATCATCCACTAGGGTACAAATACATCATCCACAGGGGCACAGCTCCATCATCCACAGGGGTACAACTCCATCATCCACAGGGGCACAGCTCCATCATCCACAGGGGCACAGCTCCATCATCCACAGGGGTACATTTCCATCATCCACAGGGAAACAACTCCATCATCCACAGGAAAACAACTCCATCATCCACAGGGGCACCGCTCCATCATCCACAGGGGCACCGCTCCATCAACCACAGGGGTACAAATCCATCATCCACAGGGGCACAGCTCCATCATCCACAGGGGTACAACTCCATCATCCACAGGGTCACCGCTCCATCATCCACAGGGGTACAAATCGATCATCCACAGGGGTACAGCTCCATCATCCACAGGGGCACAGGTCCATCATCCACAGGGGCACAACTCCATCATCCACAGGGGCACAGCTCCATCATCCACAGGGGTACATTTCCATCATCCACAGGGAAACAACCCCATCATCCACAGGGGTACAACTCCATCATCCACAGGGGCACCGCTCTGTCATCCACAGGGATACAACTCCATCATCCACAGGGTCACAGCTCCATCATCCACTGGGGTACAAATACATCATCCACAGGGGCACAGCTCCATCATCCACAGGGGCACCACTCCATCATCCACAGGGGCACAGCTCCATCATCCACAGGGAAAAAACTCCATCATCCAAAGGGAAACAACTCCATCATCCACAGGGAAACAACTCCATCATCCACAGGGGTACAACTCCATCATCCACAGGGGCACCGCTCCATCATCCACAGGGGTACAACTCCATCATCCACAGGAGTACAACTCCATCATCCACAGGGGCTCCGCTCCATCAACCACCGGGGTACAAATCCATCATCCACAGGGGCACTGCTCCATCATCCACAGGGGTACAACTCCATCATCCACAGGGGCACAACTCCATCATCCACTGGGGTACAAATCCATCATCCACAGGGGCACAGCTCCAGTATCCACAGGGGTACAACTCCATCATCCACAGGGAAACAACTCCATCATCCACAGGGGTACAACTCCATCATCCACAGGGGTACAACTCCATCATCCACAGGGGTACAACTCCATCATCCACAGGGGTACAACTCCATCATCCACAGGAGTACAACTCCATCATCCACAGGGGCTCTGCTCCATCAACCACTGGGGTACAAATCCATCATCCACAGGGGCACTGCTCCATCATCCACAGGGGCACAACTCCATCATCCACTGGGGTACAAATCCATCATCCACTGGGGTACAAATCCATCATCCACAGGGGCACAGCTCCAGTATCCACAGGGGTACAACTCCATCATCCACAGGGAAACAACTCCATCATCCACAGGGGTACAACTCCATCATCCACAGGGGTACAACTCCATCATCCACAGGGGCACCGCTCCATCATCCACAGGGGTACAACTCCATCATCCACAGGGTCACCGTTCCATCATCCACAGGGGCACAGCTCCATCATCCACAGGGGCACAGCTCCATCATCCACAGGGGCACAGCTCCGTCATCCACAGGGGCACAGCTCCGTCATCCACAGGGGCACAGCTCCGTCATCCACAGGGGCACAGCTCTGTCATCCACAGGGGCACAGCTCCGTCATCCACAGGGGCACAGCTCCGTCATCCACAGGGGCACAGCTCCGTCATCCACAGGGGCACAGCTCAATCATCCACAGGGGCACAGCTCAATCATCCACAGGGGCACAGCTCCATCATCCACAGGGAAACAACTCCATCATCCACAGGGAAACACCTCCATCATCCACAGGGGCACCGCTCCATCATCCACAGGGGTACAACTCCATCATCCACAGGGGTACAACTCCATCATCCACAGGGAAACAACTCCATCATCCACAGGGAAACACCTCCATCATCCACAGGGGCACCGCTCCATCATCCACAGGGGTACAACTCCATCATCCACAGGGGTACAACTCCATCATCCACAGGGGTACATTTCCATCATCCACAGGGAAACAACTCCATCATCCACAGGGGTACAACTCCATCATCCACAGGGGCACCGCTCCATCATCCACAGGGGTACATTTCCATCATCCACAGGGAAACAACTCCATCATCCACAGGGGTACAACTCCATCATCCACAGGGGCACCGCTCCATCATCCACAGGGGTACAACTCCATCATCCACAGGGTCACCGCTCCATCATCCACTGGGGTACAAATACATCATCCACAGGGGCACAGCTCCATCATCCACAGGGGTACAACTCCATCATCCACAGGGGCACAGCTCCATCATCCACAGGGACACAGCTCCATCATCCACAGGGGCACAGCTCCATCATCCACAGGGGTACATTTCCATCATCCACAGGGAAACAACTCCATCATCCACAGGAAAACAACTCCATTATCCACAGGGGTACAAATCCATCATCCACAGGGGCACCGCTCCATCATCCGCAGGGGTACAACTCCATCATCCACAGGGGCACCGCTCCATCATCCACAGGGGTACAACTCCATCATCCACAGGGGCACCGCTCCATCATCCACAGGGGCACCGCTCCATCGTCCACAGGGGCACTGCTCCATCAACCACCGGGGTACAAATCCATCATCCACAGGGGCACAGCTCCATCATCCAGAGGGGTACAACTCCATCATCCACAGGGTCACCGCTCCATCATCCACAGGGGCACAACTCCATCATCCACAGGGGCACCGCTCCATCATCCACAGGGGCACTGCTCCATCATCCACAGGGGCACAGCTCCATCATCCACAGGGGTACAACTCCATCATCCACAGGGTCACCGCTCCATCATCCACAGGGGCACAACTCCATCATCCACAGGGGCACCACTCCATCATCCACAGGGGCACAGCGCCTTCATCCACAGGGGCACAGCTCCATCATCCACAGGGGCACAGCTCCGTCATACACAGGGGTACATTTCCATCATCCACAGGGAAACAACTCCATCATCCACAGGGAAACAACTCCATCATCCACAGGGGTACAACTCCATCATCCACAGGGGCACCGCTCCATCATCCACAGGGGTACAACTCCATCATCCGCAGGGGTACAACTCCATCATCCACAGGGGGCACAGCTCCATCATCCACAGGGGGCACAGCTCCATCATCCACAGGGGTACAACTCCATCATCCACAGGTGGCACAACTCTATCATCCACAGGGGCACAACTCCATCATCCACAGGGGCACTGCTCTATCATCCACAGGGGCACTGCTCCATCATCTACAGGGGCACAGCTCCATCATCCACAGGGGCACAACTCCATCATCCACAGGGGCACCACTCCATCATCCACAGGGGCACAGCTCCGTCATCCACAGGGGCACAGCTCCATCATCCACAGGGGCACAGCTCCATCATCCACAGGGGCACAGCTCCGTCATCCACAGGGGTACATTTCCATCATCCACAGGGAAACAACTCCATCATCCACAGGGAAACAACTCCATCATCCACAGCCTGGCGAGTGCAGCGAGCCCGCAAGGGGCTTTTTTGCACTCGCCATGCTGTCTGACTCCGGGCAGTCGGGATCCCGACGTCGGGATAATGACTGTCAGGATCCCGACTGTCGGAGTCCCATACCACACTCGTTGTTGCAGAAGCAGGGATTAGTGAAGGAGGCCCCATAAAGGCACCGGCTATCATAGCACACAATCATTATAGGGTCATGTCAGAATAATAAAATACAGGTTGAATGTTGGACTATTGAGTGTTGAGGAAATATATTGGGCGATGGGTTACTCTAGTCACGGTGGGAAAAGTTTCCTCCTAATGTCTCAGATTAGTGATGGAACCCTGTATAACACCTTCACTTCCTTCCCTCAGTCACCGATGGCCAGAACTTCATGATAAGAAACGTCCAGATGGAGAAGTGCCTTCATGTGGCTGAAGACACCGGCCGAGTCTCCCTGGCAAAGTGTAAAGTCCACTCCCATCACCAGCACTGGACCTGGGACTCGAAGACCAGCTCCATCATCAATGTGAACAGCAACAGGTGCCTCACGGTGGTGAAATCGCTGCCTTTGCCCATGCTGAGGATGGAACCATGTGAGGGCAGAAGGAACCAGGCTTGGATGTGCGACCACAGCAGTCATCTTACGCTGTACGGCCACGAGCTGCACCTGAACGCCAAACAAGGGACCAAGAAAGTGTTTGTGTCAAGCGGCGTGGACAAGTCCAGTACGTGGAGAACATTGCTGGACTCACCGATCTGTGGGGAGACCTCTGACATGGAGCGAGAGTGGGAGGAAGTCACTGATGGGGTTTATCATTGTAAGTGCAGAAATGCATCATGGGAACGTAACCGCCATCAGGTGTCACGTGACCAGAACACTGCAATATATCTGTAGACTACTCCTCCACATGCTCTGTGTTATAATAATTTAATAAGTTGCTGAAGTAAATGACAACAGGGGCTACATAGTATACACATACATACACAATGGTCCTTATTCTGGTTGACCCCCCCCCCCCCCCCCCCGAACCTTTGAAGGCAGATGAATAGATGATATGCCGTAATCATCCATTTGCAGCCTTGGGTGCGGGGGAGAAATCATTCGATGGTCGGAGGTCATCAAATTATTTCTTCAGATATTTGCAAAAAAAATATTATTTCTTCAGGGCTCTCAGATCTGAGACACCTCACATCCGCTGGCGTAATTTGTGCAAACGCTCAGGGGACCGATTGCATTAGAATAACCCCTAATATACACATCTACGGCTAAGTTGTACTGTTGTTGGATGCAATTTTTGAAAACGTGATTTTTTTTTTTTTGGTCCGATGATCGGCAAATACAATGTTTTCTGAAAATTGTATCCAGATGTTTTCACATTAAAATTATACAAAAATCCCAAATGTACTAGGGTGCGATTTTGCATGTTGTGGTTGCATAAATACGAGGGAATTCTTTTGTCCTCCGTATATTTGTTACCAGGACCGGTTCAAGAGCTCAGTGCTGTTTTTTTTTTAAATACGGGGGACCCCTACTCTTTTTGTTCCCAGTATTTCTGAAACCAGGATCAGTCCAAGAGCCCGTGGATGGTTATGCTCATGGAGGGGGGACCCCATGCCATTTTTTTTAGTTTACACAAAAAAAAAAACCCCGCACATTACTGCTACAAAAAATGTGCACTTGCTGAAAGATGTCACATTATCGCTAATTAAAAAGTCGCCAGCAATCGCAATCGACTACATTTGGAACGTATTTGCAGCAGTGCACAGGGATGGGGGGATCTCTGGCGGGGCGGCATTTTCCTGATCGCTGGGCTGTGAAGATTCGCAGCCCAGCAATCAGGTCTGAATCAGGCCCCTTAAGTAGTGATAGGATATTGTATTTGAGAGAAGAAAAGGCACATGAGGGAAGAGGGCCGTGCTCGTGTGCGCTTACATCCTAATGCAGCATTGTGTCCCGTACAACTTTGCCCTATCTGTATCTGTATTGAGATATATATATATATATATATATATATATATATATATATATATATATATACCGGTGTATATGTATGTATATATATATATATATATATATATATATATATATATATATATATATATGAACAATGTAACAACAATAATCGGAGCATTAATAGTCATATACATACTGTATGAATCATTTAATATCAACTGTTACTTTGTCAGATCCCATTAAAAAGATTAGTGCCATTAAGTGGCCCATTCCTTGGTATAAATGTGTTTTACTGTTTTCTAAGCTAAATTCGGAAGCACCACGGAGAGCCTGCACCCGTCTTCCAAACTCCCGAACGTGAGCAGCACTCAGATACCTGGACAGAACTCTACAGCGGACGTCGGTGAGTATAGTTACTCAGGTGCGGAGCGTCAAAGCTGCCGGTCATTGGCGCAGTGTACTGATAGTTTTAAAGCGGCAATAGAAGTAAATGCCAAACAGCCTGGTCCGGAATACATGTATAACTATTGCTGTTTTAAAACGATTGGTCAGTGTCGCCGATGATCCCATTGGTCAGTGTTGCTGATGATAAACCCATTCATTAGTTATGTATTATTTATTTACAGTTTCTTATATAACAGTGATAAAACAAAGCGGGTAGTAACAGACCAACATAGAGGTAGGAGGCCCTGCTCGTAAGCGGGTGCTGGATGACATGCCGACATCGAAATCCCGACTGCTAAATCCTGACTGACGGGCTATTTTCCCTCGTGGGGGACAATGAGTACAGCCACCGTCTGAATCCCGACTGTTAGGGGCGCATACCACACCTCTCGCAAGTTTAGTATATAAGTGTTAGCTCTGGGATCAGTGATTCTCGGGTCCATTGGCTCAGACATATAGGAGCTGCAGTTGAAGAATTCATTTAATATTATACTCATTTTGTTTAGGATACAAACTACAAGGAAATTTGTACATCTCAGGTGTAAGAATCCAGCGGGTGACTACGCCCTCCACCTGGCTGTTGTAGGTGTAACGTACTCGTGGGTAGAGATAGCGTACTGTACTCATGGTGGGGGATGGAGTACTGTACTCATGGGTGGAGATGGCGTACTGCACTCATGGTGGGGGATGGAGTACTGTACTCATTGGTGGAGATGGCGTACTGTACTCGTGGGTGGAGATGGCGTACTGCACTCGTGGGGGGGGATGGAGTACTGTACTTGGGGGTGGTGTACTGTATTTATGGGTGGTGATGGCGTACCGTACTCGGGAATGGGGTGACATACCGTATTCAGGGGTTGGGATGGCATACACTACTTAGGGATGGTGTACCGTACTCGGGGGTGGGGATGGTGTACCGTAACTGGGGGTGGGGATGGTGTACCGTAACTGGGGGTGGGGATGGTGTACTGTACTCAGGGGTGTAGGTGGAATACCGTATCTGGTGGTGTGGATGGCATACCTTACTTGGGGGTAGGGATGGTGTACCGTAACTGGGGGTGGGGATGGTGTACTGTGCTCAGGGGTGGAGGTGGAATACCGTATTTGATGGTGGGGATGGCATACCTTACTTTGGGGTAGGGATGTTGTACCTTACTCGGGGGTGGGGATGGCATACCTTACTTGGGGGTATGGATGTTGTACCTTACTCAGGGGTGGGGATGGTGTCCCGTACTTAGGGGTGGGGTGGCATACTGTATTCTGGGGTTGGGATACACTATTCGGGTGGGGATGGCCTACTGTCCTCAGTGTTGTAGAGTCTGTTCATAAAGGTTTATTTTAACAGGAGTTTCAAAGTCAAACTACATAGATATATATTGGTGACATATATATATATATATATATTGTATATAACTATCCTAGACATATATATATATTTGGCTACATCTGTCACTCAAAGTGGGTGTCTGTGTCTATAACGCTCTGTTCCTGGACTTTCCTCTTAATGTGTGATTGCCTTCATCTGTGCTGAACACCTTTCTGAGAAATTAACCTGTTTAAAACAGGTGATGGCAATCATACATTAAGGGGAAGTCTAGAAACAGAGCATTGTGTCCTTCCTGGAGAAAGTCATGTTGGGAGGTATGTGACAGAGAACCAGCCCAGTAAGCCCACAGACAGTGCCAGACACCCACTGCCTTCCCATGTTGCCCAGCACTGCTACTCCACAGCCACCAGGTGAGCGCCCCCCTCCCGCGATTTGCGGCAAAACCTCCCCCCCCCCCGCGCCCCCCCCTCCCGCGATTCGCGGCAAAAACACCCGCTCCCCGCGACCCCCCTACCGCGATTCGCAGCAAAAACACCCCCGCGACCCCCCCTCCCGCGATTCGCTGCAAAAAGAACCCCCCCATGACCCCTCCCGCAATTCGCGGCATAACCACCACCCCGCGACCCCCCCTCCCGCGAATCGCGGCAAACCCTCCCCCGTGACACCCCCCCCCCCCCGATTCGCGGAAAAAACACCCCCCCGCGACCTACCTCCCGCGATTCGCGGCAAAAAGAACCCCCCCGCGACCCCCCCTTGCACGATTGGCGGCACCCCCCCTGCGACCCCCCTCCCGCGATTCGCGGCACCCCCCCCCCGCAATTCGCAGCAGCCCCAGGATTAAATGGCACATGCAAAACACTGACATGGCTATGGTCGACAATGAAAAAGGTTGACATGAGTTTTTGAAGATTTATTTTTAATTTTTTTAATTTTTTCATATTCATTGTCATGTGTCGACATGGACACCAATGAAGTGGCACACTTATGTCAACATTTACATGTGTTGACCTTTCTGTGTTGATTTTTTCTTGTGGCGATTCGCGTCACACCCCCCCGCAACCCCCCCTCCCGCGATTCGCGGCACCCCCCGTGACCCCTCACCTCCCGCAATTCGCGGCAACCCCCCACCGGAACCCCTGTGAACCCCGCCCTCCCGCGATTCGCGGCACCCACCCCCGCGACCCCCCCTCCCGCAATTCGCGGCACCCCCCCCGTGATTCGCGGCAGCTCCAGAATTAAATTGCACATGGAAAACACTGACATGGCTATGGTCGACAATGAAAAAGGTTGACATGAGTTTTTGAAGTTTTTTTGTCATTTTTTGAATATTTTCATATTCATTCTCATGTGTCGACATGGACACCAATGAAGTGCCACACTTATGTCAACATTTACATGTGTTGACCTTTCTGTGTTGATTTTTTTCTTGTGGCGATTCGCGTCACACCCCCCGCAACCCCCCCTCTGGCGATTCGCGGCACCCCCTGCGACCCCCCCCTCCCGCAATTTGCGGCAACCCCCCACTGGAACCCCCATGAACCCTGCTCTCCCGCGATTCGCGGCACCCACCCCCCGCAACCCCCCCCCCCTCCCGCAAATCGCGGCACCCCCCGCGATTCGCGGCAGCCCCAGGATTAAATGGCACATGCAAAACACTGGCACGGCTATGGTCGACAATGAAAAAGGTTGACATGAGTTTTTGAAGATTCATTTCATTTTTTGAATGTTTTCATATTCATTGTCATGTGTCAACATGGACACCAATGAAGTGGCACACTTATGTCAACATTTACATGTGTTGACCTTTCTGTGTTGATTTTTTCTTGTGGCGATTCGCGTCACCCCCCCCCCCCCGCAACCCCCCCCCCGCGATTCGCGGCACCCCCCGTGACCCCCCACCTCCCGCAATTCGCGGCAACCCCCCACCGGAACCCCTGTGAACCCCGCCCTCCCGCGATTCGCGGCACCCAACCCCGCGACCCCCCCTCCCGCAATTCGCGGCACCCCCCGTGATTCGCGGCAGCTCCAGAATTAAATTGCACATGGAAAACACTGACATGGCTATGGTCGACAATGAAAAAGGTTGACATGAGTTTTTGAAGTTTTTTTTTCATTTTTTGAATATTTTCATATTCATTCTCATGTGTCGACATGGACACCAATGAAGTGCCACACTTATGTCAACATTTACATGTGTTGGAGAGAAAGGGGTGTAGAGGTGCGCTCAACAGGTAATATCACCAATCAACAATTGTAAAAATACAAAATTTATTTCGTACAATAAAATGGTTTAAAATACATAGGTCATCGGTGATTTTCAGAAATAGTTGATGGTTTACAGAAATTATTGAAGGTAGTAACTCTTAATGATTCCGTACAATGGTGTAGATTTGATCAAGCGAAATAACCCTACGCGTTTCGTCCGCTAGGGACTTCCTCAGGGGTAATACACCAAGATCTAGAAAAGTTGATGAAACAATGCCGTGAAAAACAGTCTTAAGTGGGTTTGAAAGATAATTCAGGGTATGAGAGGCTAGAAGGAAGAACAAATGCGAAGAAGAGGAGGGAAGAGGAGAGGTGGGTGAGTGGTTCCTTATGAGGAACTAGCGGTGAGAATGTAGACCAGAATTTCCCAGGTCAACCTCAGTGTGGGAAAAAAATAAGCATAACACATACCTATGGAATCTTTAAGCATACAAATTGAAGTACACTCTTTGTGGATAATTTTATAAAGAAGAGAAAGGGTGTGGTCACCGTTGTGAGTCAAATGACTCGGTAGTGCTTCCACTGAAGCAAAACAGCAATATCTGCAAATATATATCATATTGATAAACAGACGGGTATATATAGGACCAATCGTATGTCGATAGGTCTGTTTTGGCACATCGAAACATCAAATTTACAATATAAATACAAAAAAATACAAAAAAATGTACAGTAATAGATGACAATGGATTAGAGTGAATTAATAAAATACTTGAATAGTTCATAATAAGGTGACAATGAATAAAGGTATAAGCACTCATTGAGGACCAGTAAGCATGATTTTTGAACACAATGGCAACATAGCAGTAAGTTTATAAACAATACGTTTCTAGAAAACAAGCATATATATGGAAAGCGTACAGTACATACCAAAATTAAAAGGCGAAATGACACACCTCTCCGACTGAAGTCAATTTCAGGTAAGCGGTTGATTCTAAATGTCAACACATATGTCTATTAGACAATTTTGCAGGTCGTGCTATAACACTACAGATGGGGTTGACAATATAATGATCTGTGAGGGAGTTGGGGTTAAGGACCAGTGGGACGCTGATATATAGCAGTCCCAACAGTGATGTCAATCATCCGTTAAAAGTGAAAAACAATAATGACTATAAGCCACCCCTACGTGTATAATGGCCCAATGGGTGCTAGTGTATATTAATTACATCAATAGAGGTTACAGATACCCTCTAAGGTTAGACTGATACAAAAAAGTTCTAAATTGATAAGGCCCGAAGGGCGCGTATAACACATTCAGTATGTGGCCACTATGGGGGTCCAAGATCATAGCCGTGCCACCTCTATACATACACAGTTAGTGGCATAACACCTCTATACATACACAGTTAGTGGCATAACACTATTAAATAAAGCTTTTACAATGGAACACAGTGTGTAATTAGGTGTATTGTATTCATGTGTTGTATATATAGTAAGGGGTACCTTAACATACATAAGTTGGTATTATACAGTATTATACAGTAGTATTACATGTGTTGACCTTTCTGTGTTGATTTTTTCTTGTGGCGATTTGCGTCACACCCCCCCCCACAACCCCCACTCCCGCGATTCACGGCACACACACACACACCTCCCCCGCGATTCTCGGCACCCCATCCCGTGACCCCCCCTCCCGTGATTCACGGCACACCCCCGCGACCCCCCCTCCCATGATTCGCCGCAACCCCCGCCCCGTAACCCCCCCTCCCGCGATTCGCGCCACCCACCCCGCGACCCCCCCTCCCACAATTCGCGGCACCCCCCCCCCCGCGATTCGCGGCAGCTCCAGAATTAAATTGCACATGGAAAACACTGACATGGCTATGGTCGACAATGAAAAAGGTTGACATGAGTTTTTGAAGTTTTTTTTTTCATTTTTTGAATGTTTTCATATTCATTCGCATGTGTCGACATGGACACCAATGAAGTGCCACACTTATGTCAACATTTACATGTGTTGACCTTTCTGTGTTGATTTTTTCTTGTGGCGATTCGCGTCACACCCCCCCGCAACCCCCCCCCCCGCGATTCGCGGCACCCCCCGTGACCCCCCACCTCCCGCATTTCGCGGCAACCCCCCACCGGAACCCCTGTGAATCCCGCGATTCGCGGCACCCAACCCCGCGACCCCCCCTCCCGCAATTCGCGGCACCCCCCGTGATTCGCGGCAGCTCCAGAATTAAATTGCACATGGAAAACACTGACATGGCTATGGTCGACAATGAAAAAGGTTGACATGAGTTTTTGAAGTTTTTTTTTCATTTTTTGAATATTTTCATATTCATTCTCATGTGTCGACATGGACACCAATGAAGTGCCACACTTATGTCAACATTTACATGTGTTGACCTTTCTGTGTTGATTTTTTCTTGTGGCGATTTGCGTCACACCCCCCCCCCCACAACCCCCACTCCCGCGATTCACGGCACACACACACACACCTCCCCCGCGATTCTCGGCACCCCATCCCGTGACCCCCCCTCCCGTGATTCACGGCACACCCCCGCGACCCCCCCTCCCATGATTCGCCGCAACCCCCGCCCCGTAACCCCCCCTCCCGCGATTCGCGCCACCCACCCCCGCGACCCCCCCTCCCACAATTCGCGGCACCCCCCCCCCCCCGCGATTTGCGGCAGCTCCAGAATTAAATTGCACATGGAAAACACTGACATGGCTATGGTCGACAATGAAAAAGGTTGACATGAGTTTTTGAATTTTTTTTTTTCATTTTTTGAATGTTTTTATATTCATTCGCATGTGTCGACATGGACACCAATGAAGTGCCACACTTATGTCAACATTTACATGTGTTGACCTTTCTGTGTTGATTTTTTCTTGTGGCGATTCGCGTCACACCCCCCCCCCCCGCGATTCGCGGCACACACACACCCCCCGCGATTCTCGGCACCCCACCCGGTGACCCCCCCTCCCGTGATTCACGGCACACCCCCCGCGACCCCCCCTACCATGATTTGCCGCAACCCCCGCCCCCGTAACCCCCCTCCCGCGATTTGCGGCAACCCACCCCGCGACCCCCCTCCCGCGATTCTCTGCAATCCCTCCCCTCCCGCGATTCGCAGCATCCACACCCCATCAACCCCCCCTCCTGCAATTCGCGGCACCCCCCGCGACCCCCCCTCCTGCAATTCGCGGCACCCTCCGCGACCCCCCCTCCCGCGATTCGCGGACACTTAAGTTGCAATACAGGGCATCTTTCATACAATTCTAACCATATTTCTCATATACAAACGTTCACAAATTAAGGGGGCGCAGCCCCTTACGACGGTGTGAAGAGCGCCCGTAGGGCGCGATGAATCACCTAGTATATATATATATATATATATATATATATATACTGTATATAACTATCCTAGACATATATATAGATGATATTCACAAACAATAATCCACATGACAGATTTACTGGGCATTCAATTGGGAGTGAGGCATAGCTAGGCAAAAACTCCAGGAGCCTCTGACCGTCTCCCATACATCTTTATACAGCGGAGGGCTGTCCCAGGGGCTGCTGGGAAATGCAGTTCTCTAGGGGGGATGAAAACACACAGAGACTCTTTTTTTCTTTATTACATTATTATATAGCGCACAGCATTGCAGGGACGCAGTCTGGACGACACAGGAGGGGCCACGTGGCTGCATGATGGTCACAAGCAAACTCTGCAACCTGAAACATGGCGGCCTGGCACCTGGCTTCACAGCTCGGCTGTACGGTCAGGGGGATACCTTTAAATGGGGAGGGACCCTGCATATGGGGCGACCTTGTTCTGTGCTGGGGGCATGCATGTGCGGGGAGTTATAATTTCACAAAATGACAGCTGAAGCTGAATCAGGCCCTGTGTTTAATGCTTGTTGTGCAGCGCCCCCTCGTGTCCCACTAATGAATTACAGTGCATATACAATGCAATACACTCACAATGGGTCATTCGGCACTAGCAATAGGAGTTATTCTTTATGTCAGACCACGGGTGAAAGCAATATGGCGGGTGTGTACTCGCGGGACAAATTAGATCTTTCTCTCAATCACAAGGATAAAATATTTTATTGTCCTGTCTGATTTACTTTACTATTTGTGGTCTTTCAGATGAGCAGCAATCAGTCAGCTCCTGGGACCAGCTGAGTGAGAGGATCTATGTGTTTGAGGAGAACAGTGAGTAATGTTCTGTCACTGCCCTAATAAAGCTTCAGTGAGTAAGCATGGAGGCGAGGGTTATTACTGGGGTTATCATTAACCATCGGATGATGTTCCCACTGTGTGTGTAGCCCAAAACTTACTCAGCGGCTGTGATAGAATCAGGCTGATCGGGGGCGGAGCTGATGTCACATGACTTCCCCTCACACACCTGGCCACACCTGCATATTACCTGACACTCCCAGATAACAGCCGCTCCCCATGTAATGATTCCCCAGTGTGTGCAGTCTGTGTGTAGCCCAGGAGTAACTCGGCGGATGCGATAGAACCAGGCTGATCGGGGGGCGGAGCTAACGTCACATGACTTCCCTTCATACACCTGGCCACGCCTGCGTATTACCTGACACTCCCAGATAACAGCCGCTCACCATGTAATGATTCCCCAGTGTGTGCAGTCTGTGTGTAGCCCAGGACTTACTCAGCGGCTGTGATAGAATCAGGCTGATCGGGGGCGGAGCTGACATCACATGACTTCCCCTCACACACCTGGGCACGCCTGCGTATTACCTGACACTCCCAGATAACAGCCGCTCACCATGTAATGATTCCCCAGTGTGTGCAGTGTGTGTGTAGCCCAGGACTTACTCAGCGGCTGTGATAGAATCAGGCTGATCGGGGCGGAGCTGACATCACATGACTTCCCCTCACACACCTGGCCACGCCTGCGTATTCCCTGACACTCCCAGATAACAGCCGCTCACCATGCAATGATTCCCCAGTGTGTGCAGTCTGTGTGTAGCCCAGGACTTACTCAGCGGCTGTGATAGAATCAGGCTGATCGGGGGCGGAGCTGACGTCACATGACTTCCCCTCACACACCTGGCCACGCCTGCGTATTCCCTGACACTCCCAGATAACAGCCGCTCACCATGCAATGATTCCCCAGTGTGTGCAGTCTGTGTGTAGCCCAGGACTTACTCAGCGGCTGTGATAGAATCAGGCTGATCGGGGGCGGAGCTGACGTCACATGACTTCCCCTCACACACCTGGGCACACCTGCGTATTACCTGACAATCCCAGATAACAGCCGCTCACCATGTAATGATTCCCCAGTGTGTGCAGTCTGTGCGTAGCACAGGACTTACTCAGCGGCTGTGATAGAATCAGGCTGATCGGGGGCAGAGCTGACGTCACATGACTTCCCCTCACACACTTGGCCACGCCTTCGTATTACCTGACACTCCCAGATAACAGCTGCTCACCATGTAATGATTCCCCAGTGTGCGCAGTGTGTGCGTAGCCCAGGACTTACTCAGCAGCTGCGATAGAATCAGGCTGATCAGGGGCGGAGTTAACTTCACACGTCTTCCACTCAGAAGCCTGAGTTTTCCCTGACACTCCCAGAAAACGACTGGTTACCACACCCAAACGCCACGTCCCTGTCAATCAACTGGCGTACAGCTAGCGATTTAAAAAGAAGCAGGATTTTATCGCAATCTATCCATAATCACAGGGCCTGTAAATTTGCAGCCATGTGATCAGGTTGAATTAGGCTATAAGTTAAGTTACAGTATGTTTTAATGCAAAATTAACAAAAAATAGGATTAACATAACATATGATATGAACCGAACATGTCATGTTTTCTGATTGAAATACCAGATATTCCAGATAAAATTTAGCAGCAATATGTATCAAACCTCGGGGAGTAATAAAGTGGAAAGAGATTTGGGGGCTTATTTATCGCCGTCTGTAGGATGCACTGTGATAATATCAGCCCAATTTGCAGTGAGATAATTGAATATATTGCACGGATGTATCAATTATCGCATGCAAGCACATCTTGCGATGCACCTCCCCCCCCCCTTGCTGGTCATACTTAAACTCCAGGGGGGAGTTACTGATCGAGCCCCCACCCATTTTTACTGATTTTGGCTGAGGGGCACATGGCTCCCCCCAATGCAGGTGATCTCCTAAACAAATAATTTTTAGAGTTATTTTTTTAGGGTGCGTGATCACACCTCCATGATTAGTGGGGCCCAGGAAAGCTCCATATGGCCCTGCCCGCGGGTGCAAGCACGGCAACAGTGGCAGTTTACAGCAGCCTGAATCCGCACAGGACTGCTCCATAGATCCGCATGTATCTGTCACCGCGTCAGTCTCAGTCGGCCTGGTAGCTCTGTGGGCGGCTGCTGCCAGATAATAGAAAGGATCAGACTGTGATCAGAGGAGCAATTACCCCAACATTATCTTCTCTCCTATAGGTAGGGGTTGGAAAATGGCCATGCTGATCCTGAGCCCGCTCACCTTCATCCTGGGGGGGATCATACTGATGCTGAATGTCCGCGTCAACAAGTAAGTCCAGAACAACCATAGATGCTTTATGGGTTCCGAGTCATTGCAGGGCTGAATCATTAGGCTGCAATCTCAATGTGTACCGGGGGCCAGCTGCAGCACATGCGCCAGTATTAGGTTAGGAACGCATCACAGACACCACCAATGGCAGATCTAGGAGGGGAGGGGGGCTGCAGCACGGTTCAAAATTCAAATAGGGAAGCCACACCCACTGCCATCGCAAACTGACTCAAGGCAGTGGGTGTGGCACCTTTATTTGAATGTTTAACTGTGCTGTTGCCCCTCCACTGGATTTACCACTGCTTACCACCCAAATCTCTTGTTTTCAAATATTCTTTTGTGTTTAACTGGTGACATCTCTCGGTCACAGACCGCTCTTGTAGCCGGTCACATCTCTCGGTATCAGACCGCTCTCGCAGCCGGTCACATCTCTCTGCACAGACCGCTCTTGTAGCCGGTCACATCTCTTGGTCACAGACCGCTCTTGTAGCCGGTCACATCTCTCGGTCACACACCGCTCTTGTAGCCGGTCACATCTCTCAGCACAGACCGCTCTTGTAGCCGGTCACATCTCTCTGCACAGACCGCTCTTGTAGCCGGTCACATCTCTCTGCACAGACCGCTCTTGTAGCCGGTCACATCTCTCTGCACAGACCGCTCTTGTAGCCGGTCACATCTCTGGTCACAGACCGCTCTTGTAGCCGGTCACATCTCTCTGCACAGACCGCTCTTGTAGCCGGTCACATCTCTCTGCACAGACCGCTCTTGTAGCCGGTCACATCTCTCTGCACAGACCGCTCTTGTAGCCGGTCACATCTCTCGGTCACAGACCGCTCTTGTAGCCGGTCACATCTCTCTGCACAGACCGCTCTTGTAGCCGGTCACATCTCTCGGTATCAGACTGCTCTCGCAGCCGGTCACATCTCTTGGTCACAGACCGCTCTCGGTCTCTCACTAAAGTTCTTGTGTTATGACGACCCGCAGAACCGTATGTTCTAAGTAGCTCTGCGCACAGAAGATGTCAGCACTTCCCTTACTTCACATGGAGCTCAACGGAGGCCACAAGAGAGCCAGGATCCTCTACGGCTGGGGAAGCCAACTCGAGGACTGGAGTTGGATACTATTGCTCTGTATTGTATAGAGAATAGCGGTTACACCACTGATGGTATAGACTAGGGGTGGCCAACCGATCAGAGGCAATGAGCCAAAAAAAATTGTATGGTAAGACAAAGAGCCGATACCATGCAAAAATGGGGGTGGCCTAGCTCCCTCAAGGCCACGCCCTGTTTTTAAATGCCCGGTGCTCCCTTCCTTTGAGCTGTCCTGCCATTGGCTGTGAGATCACAGCAGTATCTTTATTATACACTAGCTGACCCGCCCGGCGTTGCCCGGGAAAACCTTGGGGTTTCTTTATTTCCAAAATTGCTGAAAATGTCATCTTACAGTATGCTGTGACAAAGACCTAAGATTGTAATTTGTTATAGATTCCACCATAATGTTAGAATGTGTTTGCATTGATACTTAATGATGGCAATGAAATCAGGTGTGGTGTTGTTGTTTGAAACACAACGCTCCTGAGTTGAAAACTTCTATGTGTTGATGAATTCCACATCCACTCCTGAGATTTAGCACCTACTGTATGACATATCCTCCAACATCTGAGGGTCAGATATCGGTACAAAATCAGAAAGGGACATGTCCACACCTAAATTTCTATACTTTCAATGGTACAGTTCTAGGGTGTGTAATTACAGGCGCTGAGTGCGTGGGGTCCGGGGTGGGCGTTACTTACCGCGCCATAATTAATTAAAAATTCACTGCTCCCTGCCACTGCCACTCCCCTCACCGAACCTGCCTGCAGCAGTCTCTGAGGTCTGGGGATCTGTAAAGCACATGCACCGAGCATCTCTACCAAACAGTGGGGCAGCCCCTGAGTGTGGGAGCAGGTCCGCGGGCCTGGCCACATGATGTCATGACGCGACTCACACTATCCGCACCACTGTAATGCACCACTGGGAATGGGTGCAATGGGCCAAATTCTTCCCTACACCCGCCCGGCCAATCCACTGATCCAGCCATCACAATCATCAATGGATGCATTGATAAGGTTTGGAGTTTAAGAAGTTGAAGAATAAGACTGAGAAAAAGAATTGCCATGTTACAAAGTGTACAATTTACTCAATAAATCGTGAAAAAAATTGTACATAGAAGTACAATCAAGAAATGAAAGTAGGATTAAAAATAAGTTCTGATTCAAACTGATAATTGTTTGGATGGGGTGGGTTGTGAAACAATTCTATAGGTGGGGGTATGGATATTGTGGGCATAATCGGTGTTTGTTACACCTACAGGGGGCCCTCAATTGATGGGATTTTCACTACAGTGTCACGGTCACAGTGTCACCATAGGGGGATTCCCAATTGGGGTCCAGGTGGTCTTTTATGGACCCTTTACAATCCTGTAGGTCTCTTCTCCTTGAGCTTACAGTCTCCCTTAATGATAGTCAATCACTGAGGGAGACCAAAGGCTCCAGGAGAAGAGACCAACGGGATTGTAAAGGGGTCCCTAAGAGACCACCTGAACCCCAATTGGAAATCCCCCTACGGTGACACTGTAGTGAGAATTTCTCATCAACTGGGGACCCCCTGTAGGTGTACCAAACACCAATTATGCCCACAATATCCATACCCCCTCCACCTATAGATTTGTTTCGCAACCCACCGCCATCCAAACAATTATCAGTTTGAATCAGAATTTATTTTTTAATCCTACTTTCATTTCTTGATTGTACTGTACTTCTATGTACACATATTTTTTTCACGATTTATTGAGTAAATTGTACACTATAACGTGACAAATCTTCATCTCAGTCTTATTCTTCAACTTCTTATACTCATAACATTCAAACAAATGCATGCAGCGCTCATGCCCATCGACCAAACATTATCTGTGAACCAAATGAGTCTGGGAAACCCTTGAGGCAGAGCAGTGCCTGATATCCAACTGACTAACAGGGTGAGTGCAGTGTACCCACTTTGTATTGATCAATGGGTGCATTGGCCAGGACAAAGATTTCTCAGTGCAACTGGCCGGGGAGCGCAGTGACAGGCTGGAGGACTGGAGAGACGGATATGGGGAACAAAGTATAAACGGTACATTAGGTACAGTTTTTATTTGCAGGTACAGACGGTTAAATAAACAGCAAATTATTTTTTATGTGTTCTGTGTGTTTGTGTGTGTTGTACTGTTTTTGTGTGTGTGTTGTAGTGTATGTGGTTGAGTGTGTTGTATTGTATGTATCTGTCCAATGCGTAAGTGTGTGAGGTGTGCTACGTATATACAGTATGTGTGTGTTGTGTCTTTGTGTATCTGTGCAATGTTTAAGTGTGTGTTTTGTGTGTGTCGTACTGTTTTTTGGGTGTGTGTGGTGAATGTGGGTGTGTGTTGTGCTGTTAGAGGTATGTTATGTGTGTGTGTTGTGTGTATCTGCCCTATGTGTAAGTGCGTAGGGTGTGCTATGTATAAATCTGTGTGTGTGTAGTGTGCTGTGTGTATCTGTGCAATGTTTAAGTGTGTGTTTTGTGTATTGTACTGTTTTTGGGTGTGTGTTGTAGTGAATGTGGGTGTGTGTTGTACTGTGAGTGTTGTGTTGTGTGTATCTGCCGAATGTGTAAGTTTGTGATGTGTGCTACGTATAAATGTGTGTGTAGTGTGCTTTGCGTATCCTGGCAATGTTTAAGTGTGTGTGTTCTGTGTGTTTGTTGTACTCTTTTTGGGTGTGTGTTGTAGTGTGTATGGATTTGTATTGTACTGCATGTGGTGTGTTGTGTGTGTGTGTGTATCTGTACAATGTGTAAGTGTGTGAGGTGCTCTACATATAAATGTGTGTGTTGTGTGCTATGTGTGCGTATGTGGTGTACTGTGTGTGTGCATGTACAATGTGTATGTGTGTGTGTGTTGTGTGGTCTATGTATATCCTCAATTATTTCCTAATTGTTTAAAGCCTTCACCATAATGTTAGAATGTGTCATTCATACTCAATGACAGCAATGAAATCAGGTGTGGAGTTGTTCCTTCGCAAACGTTTCCCAGATCATCGATCTTTTCCCCAGAACATCAATGAAGGAAAATTACAACTTGGTGTTTTTTAAATTTCTAAGTGAAATTTTCAAAAAACGGCTTCGAAGGTGCACACCACCGGGTCCAGAGGTATCTTGTTGCCGAATTTGGTGTCTCTGAGTGCCACGGTGTGTCCGCAATGCGTCGGACACGCACACACACACACACACACGCACACAGACTCTTCAACTTATTATATAGACAACAAGTAGGAGCCAGGGTCACGCCGTAAATATCAGATACCCTGCCGCATTAAAGACATTCCCCCAACCCCCACAGGCAGCTCGAGAGCCGCGGTTTGGTCACCCCTATTCTATAATATGCCCCCGACCCCCACTGTACAGCCACTCAAAATTCAGAGACAGTGGAAATCAAAGTGTCAGCATAACATACCACCACACACTGGCCCACTTCGACCACTGTAAGTATATGTGTGTGTGTGTGTGTATGTATATATATATATATATATATATCACAGAAGATGGTTCCCCTATTGCGCCCAAGATGGTAATGAAAGCGGCAACTCTAATAGACCCCTGTTAGCCGGGCCCGGGTAAGCAAATAGAGATAGAAAAGAAATATAGAGTGCGCTACATACAGATCAACAATTTTAAAACAATAAACATTTATTTTTAGTCTTCACAAAGACTTCCAATTTAAAAGGTACAGCTGGTCTGTTATTGATACAGATGGTGTTGTAGGCCCAACGCGTTTCGTCAATAAATTGACTTCATCAGGGGCTTAGCGAACAATAAGTCAGCAAGGCGTAAAATCACTGTAAATAATACAAATAGTAGAGTTCATTTATATGAACACAAATACAAAAAGCAAATCATGGATGACAGTCATGATACGGAGTGGAGGACAGCGGAGAGGAAAATAAATTTTAATGCCTTAATGAGCTCCTAACATAATAGGTGGCAGGCGTGAGGATTTTAATCCCGTTTGGTAGCATCAAATGATTAACATAGAAAAAGCTATTGAAATAGTCCCAAGGGATACAGAATCACCAATAGTGTGTAGTCACCTAATATTGATAATATTAATACCTTAAGCAGATTTAGCGGATCACATACAGTGTCCAGCAGATGACGGAGTAAAACTCAATGCGCAACCTGAGTAGGTAGTGGGTGTTACTATAGGAAGGAATGTAAATATTACAAAATGCTATATGCGCACCTTCACCAGCACTTCTAGCTGGATGTTCTCCAGTGAAAGTATAAAGACTTACATATATGACACAGGAAAGCTGATAATACGTCTGTGGGGTCAAAGACCCAAAAAGGTCATTCACACAGGTGTGTTTCAGAGATGTGCCTTAATAGGAAATGGGCATATCTATGGGAAGAAATATGGATAATCAAATGATCATCTTTAACTATTCCCTTCACCTTCACCTTTAGCCAATATGTGACAAACATATGTTTTGGAACTTACAGCGTCACAAGAATGAGTGCTGATGTAGTAACATAATGGTCAAAGACCTACATCAGCTTTTCAATAGTTTTCAGGTATGGTTCCTAAAGCACTTCAGAACCTTTGAAATAAATACAAAACAACTGTGTTTTACAAGCCAGGGACTGGTATAGAACAATGACCCAAAGTTAAATGCCTTAAAAGGGTACTTACTTTTAGGAGTAAAACCGGAAGTGTACAGCTAGGGATCCAAAATCAGAATGAGCTCATATGGGAGATGCAGCTATTTATGGAGCACTGGGAGTGTGACTACTTCCTGTTACCCAAAACTAGCAGTGTGTGGCAAAACGTATATATATATATATATACGCTGAATGAGCATAGTATTAGAAGGGCTGGGTAGATTAATGTATATACATACTGGGGCTAGTTGTCGCTATATAAAGGGAATAGAATAAGTGGTTTAATTCCCTAATTACGCGGTGGAACGCACAGCGTCTCCGCTGTGCGTTCCAAACGGGCGCCATATTGGACTGCACCGACGTCATACCTCATCCTTAGTGGTTAAGCTACAGCTGGGTGGGCGTACCTCTGAGTGAGGATGTAACTAAGCCTGTGGAGCGCAAAGCTAGTATATATGCGTTCCAGACAGGCGCCATCTTAGGGGGAACTTTATAGCTTATATGTGGAAGTTCATAGCACAATGGCCCCTTATACATACCATTATCAACTCGCAGTATATTATCTCAAAAACTATATATATAATCAGTGAAATAATAAAAAATTAATAATAAATAATAAAAAATAGGGCTGATAATAATACATGAAAAAAGTGCCATATTAGTTTATGTAAACCACTAATTGTGGATACTATCAGTAAACTTATTAGATACATATTTTTTTATATAATTAATTAATTATTATAAGCCTTATAATAGTGATAACTACCTAGTTATCATGTGGGGTGACACATATAAAAGTGTATGAGTGCTATAAGTACATATATAGGAGTGGCTACATATGGATGTGCTACAATCAGGTTTATTACTGTGAACCTCCTAATTATTATGTGGAGTGACACTAGTTTATGTGCATAAGTGCTATAAGTACATATAACGAAGGAGGCTACATAATAGTGTACTATAATTAAATGTAATCCTAAGACCTCCTAATCATTAAGAGAGACAACACATGTAAATGTACTAGGGTGTAGTGAATACCAGTATAGAAGTGGCTACATGGGGGTAAGTTCCCATCAGGAGTATATAAGTACAATGTCTACGGTGCGTTACCCTATACACAGAATAGTGATATTAATATAAGGAATAAAGGGGTACAACGATATATAGATATGGGATAGGGGGTCGCAAATAGTAAGCCCAGTATAGGCATGCCCATTGAGGTCATTGTCCCATTTACATCGAAATCTACCTATTAGTTTAGAGTGGGACAATATATACACAGATATTTTAGCAAAAGGGCAAAACAATAAGTGCCAGAATAGAGCAGAGAGAAAAGCACCAGAAATAGTCGAAGGGTAAGAGCTAAATGAAAGCTACAATATCAACTCCCTCATTAAGTCCTCTGGGAGAGAGGGTATTCAGGGTATAGATCCAAAAACTTTCTTTTTTTATAAGTTCTTGACCCCTATTGCCCCCTCTAGGGTTAACAGGGACTTTTTCCAAGATCGTAAACTTAAAGTTCTCTTTTGTGACCTCAGAGTTGTGTTTCTCCTGGTAGTGTCTGGGGAGACTGTGCACTCTTACTTTATTTTTGATGTTTCTCATATGCTCCTGGATACGGAGCTTTGTTTGTCTTATTGTTTTGCCTATGTAATGAAGGTTGCAGCTACAGGTGATTCTGTAGACCACATGGTCGGAATTACATGTCACTGCGTCTTGGATTTTTTACTCTTTTCCGTTCTCCAGGGTGTGTTGGAACTGGATTTTGTCGAAAAAGGGACAGCAGATGCATCTGTTACAAGGGGTTGTACCCGGTTTTTTGTTCAAGAAATGCGTTGTTTTAGGAACTGCAGATGTGGTAGGTTTTAATCTACTGGGGGCAAGTATGGACTTAAGGTTATTGGCCCGGCGGTACACCAGATTGGGTTTAGGTGGGAGATGTTGACCCAAAATAGGGTCACGCAACAGGGTTGTCCAGTGTCTCTCTAGTACCTTTTTTATTTCATGGTTTTCACAATTAAATTGTGTCACGAAGGGGCGGCTCTTGAATTCTTTGGCCGGTCTCACTTGTTTCGTCAGTAGATTTTCTCTTTCTTGTGCGAATGCTTTTTGTCTGGCCTCTTCGATATGATTTATCTTGTATCCCCTTTCAATGAATCTGTTGGCTAAAAGTTGGGACCGGGACCAGAATTCGCAATCTTCACTGCAGTTCCTCTTTATTCTAAGGAACTGGGCGTACGGAACGCTATTTTTCCAAGAAGGCAGGTGGCAGCTGGTTGCTGGGATAAAACTATTTGCATCCTCCTCTCCCCCAACTGCACCTTCCGCGCCATCCCACCTGAGCCCTCCCTCACATTCTCCACCTTTGAGGTACACACTATCCGCCTCTTCTACCCCATTCACCTCCTTGTGGCTGTAATCTACCGCCCCCCTGGCCCCTGCTCCCCTTTCCTTGATAACTTTGCTGCGTGGCTTCCACACTTTCTTGCCTCTGACCTCCCCTCTATCATCCTCGGTGACTTTAACATTCCTATTGACATCAATAATGCTGCCTCCTCTAACCTTCTTGACCTTACCACCTCCTTTGGACTTTCTCAATGGACCTCCACCCCCAGTCATAATCTCGGACACTCCCTTGACCTAGTCTTCACCCACCATTGTAATCTCTCTGATTTCTCTAATTCTTCCTTCCCACTCTCTGACCACAATCTGCTCTCTTTCACCCTCTCATCCTCCCCTCTCCCCTCATTGCCCAGACCCACAGTCACCAGACGTAACCTCGGATCTCTTGACCCCACTGTCCTGTCTTCCCTGGAGACTTTCCTCTCTCCTCTCTCAACCATGACTTGCCCCAACCAGGCTGCCTCTTTCTATTATTCTTCTCTCACCTCTGCTCTCCACTCTGTAGCCCCCCTCCACACTGTTCCCCTTCGACGCTCTAAACCACAACCCTGGCACAACAAAATAACTAGATTCTTGCAAAAATGTGCACGCTCTGCTGAACTCCTCTGGAGAAAATCTCACTCTCTGGAAGACTTCCTCCATTTCAAGTTTATTCTCTCCTCCTACAGCGCTGCTCTCTCCTATACCAAACAATCTTTCTTCAAATCTCTCATCTCTTCCCATTCCTCCAATCCCCGACGTCTCTTTGATACTTTCAACACTCTACTTCGCCCTGCACCACCCCTCCTCCCTTCATCCCTCACTGCCACTGACTTTGCCTCCTTCTTCCTCTCTAAAATTGAGGTAATCCAACATGATATCTCCTTCCATACCCCCTCTGCAGCCCACCCACCCCAATCATCCTCCCCTACCAACTACCCCACTCTGTCATCCTTCTGCCCTACTACAGCTGAGGAAGTCCGCTCACTCATCTCATCCTCTCCCCCCTCTACCTGTCCCTTGGACCCTCTCCCCTCCCGTCTCCTCAGTTCCCTCTCCCCCACTGGCTGCTCCCACCTTGCTCACCTCTTTAACCTATCTCTTTCTACTGGCATCTTTCCCTCGCCCTTCAAACACGCTCTGGTCTCGCCTATTCTTAAAAAACCTAACCTGGACCCTTTATCTCCCACAAGCTACCGCCCTATCTCTCTTCTCCCATTTGCCTCTAAAATACTAGAACGGCTGGTTTACAGGCGTCTCACAAACTACCTGTCTGACCACTCCATCCTAGATCCCCTTCAATCTGGCTTTCGCCCACTTCACTCCACTGAGACTGCCCTAGTGAAAGTCACCAATGACCTGCTGTCAGCCAAATCCAAGGGTCACTTCTCCTTGCTTATCCTTTTGGACCTATCTGCTGCCTTTGACACTGTGGATCACCCTCTCCTCCTCCACACACTCCAAAACATTGGCCTCTCTGGCACAGTCTTCAACTGGTTTTCCTCTTACCTCTTCAACCGTTCCTTCTCAGTCTCTGCCTCTGGCTCTACCTCACCACCTTCTATCCTTCCTGTTGGGGTCCCTCAGGGTTCCGTCCTTGGCCCCATTCTGTTCTCTCTGTACACCTCCTCTCTGGGTACACTCATTAACTCCTTTGGCTTCCAATATCACCTCTATGCAGATGACACCCAAATCTACCTCTCCTCTCCTGATCTGTCCCCCACTGTTTTCTCTCAAGTTTCCAACTGCCTCGCTGCCATCTCTACCTGGATGTCTGAGCGATTTCTGAAGCTGAATATGGACAAAACCGAACTTATTATCTTTCCCCCACCCAGAGCTATGCCCCCTACTAATATCTCTATCACTGTTAACAACACCATCATCTCCCCTGTTCCCCAACTCTGCTGCCTGGGTGTCACACTTGACTCCTCCCTCTCCTTTGCACCCCACATCCAAGCCCTGGCCCATTCTTGCCGGTTCCAGTTACGCAACATTGCTCGCATCAGGCCCTTTCTCTCACAGAGTGCAACTAAGCTGATCATCCACTCATTAGTCATCTCACGGCTTGACTACTGTAATGCTCTTCTCACTGGCCTCGCTCAATCCCAACTAGCTCCTCTCCAATCTGTCCTCAATGCTGCAGCCAGGCTTATCTTCCTCTCCCGCCGCTCTAACTCTGCTACTCCCCTTCAACAAAATCTGCACTGGCTTCCATTCCCCTACAGAATTCTCTTCAAACACCTCACACTCACATACAGGGCCATCTCTAATTCCATTGCTCCATATATCTCTAACCTCATCTCCATTCATACACCCTCCCGCCCTCTACGGTCAGCTGACGACTGTCGTCTCTCCTCCACCCTGATCACTGCTTCCCATGCTAGAGTACAGGACTTTGCCCGTGCTGCACCCCTTCAGTGGAACGAACTCCCTCGCTCCATTAGACTCTCCCCGACCTTGCAAAGCTTCAAACGGGCACTGAAAACTCACCTATTCATCAAAGCGTACCCTTCCACTGCATAAACCAGCTGGTTCTCCGACCCCTTGCCTGTTTACATCCTGCAATCTAACCACCACCCCCTCGCTTGCACCTCTTGTAATCTGTCTGTCTCCCCTTCCTACTAGATTGTAAGCTCCTCCGAGTAGGGCCCTCTTCCCTCCTGTTGTCAAAGCCCACTTCTCTTCACATTTCACTCACAGCTCTCCTTTACTCCAACACTCAGTGACCATCTTCATACTCATCTCCATCATTGGCCTCAAGCCTCTAGTTGTATGTTGATTGGGTCCTCACTACTTACATTTAAGCTGTAATGTGTATTGAACTGTGGTGCTCTTTATTTGTACTGTATTTTTGTTATTTATTCAATGTTATGCCAAGTTTTTGTCTCCCTGTATTGTTCCTTTGTACGGCGCTGCGAAACACTTGTGGCGCCTTATAAATAAAATTATAATAATAATAATAATAATAATAATTTGCGTCAACCTTCTTAAAGAAGGTACGAGTTTTGATTTCTTCACCGGGTGAGCCTATAAGTTCAAGGTCTAAATAGTCGATAGTAGAAATATTAGTTTTGAATGTAAATTTTAAATTAAAATCATTGATATGAATATATGTCATAAAGTCCGATATGCTCGTTTCGTCACCTCTCCAGATCAGCAGTAGGTCGTCTATATAACGTTTATAAAAAATTATGTTGTTTTCAAAACGGGAACCGTATATATGCTGTTCTTCCCAGGCTCTCATATGTAAGTTGGCGTAAGCCGGGGCAAATTTTGTCCCCATGGCCGTCCCCTGTTGCTGGATGTAATACTCCCCGTTAAATTCAAAAAAATTATGCTTTAGAATGAATTCTATACTCTTGATCAAAAAGATGATTTCAGAGTTAGATTTGTCTGTGTCATTCCGTAGGATTTTTTCCACCGACTCTAAACCCTTATTGTGGGGGATGGAAGAATAGAGACCTTGTACATCAATCGTAAGCCAACTGTACTCAGTGGACCATATCATTCCTTTTAGAAGTTGGAGTACTGAGGAACTGTCTTTTAGGTGGGATGTATTTTGTAATACATAAGGTTGGAGTTTTAAATCCCAAAAATGGGACAGGTTCGAAGTTAAGGAGTTCACACCTGCAACAATGGGGCGTCCCGGGGGTTGAGCTTGATCCTTGTGAACTTTGGGGGTGTGGTAAAAAATCGGCAACATGGGGTGTTTCACGTAGATGTAATCGAATTCTTCCTTACATAGTACCCCATCCTGCAAGCCCAAGGTTAAATGAGTCTTCAGGTCGTTCTGGAACTCTAGGGTAGGATTGGAGGATATTTTTTTATAGGTCGAAATGTCATCAAGGATTTTATTGGCTTCAGCCACATAGTTGGTTTTGTCTTGTAGGACTACCGCCCCTCCTTTGTCAGCTATTTTAATAACCGTTTGTTCATCCTTTTTTAAACTTTTTAAAGCTTGGTTTTCCAGAGGGTTCAAATTAGTGGGCTTACGTTTTTTAGGTTTTATGGTTCGGAAGTCCTCACGAACCGCCTCAAAGAAAATTTCGAGGTGACTATCTCTAGACTCTACTGGGTAGAAGTGGGATGTAGGTGCTACGAGTGGTTTGTTTACCGATTCTTTGGTTGCATTCGTCTGGTTTTTAAGGAAGTGTCTCTGAACCGTTAAATTTCTAATATATTTATTTAAATCTATGAAAAGATTGAAGTGATTTATATGGCCATCAGGGGCGAATTTCAGAACTCTGTCTAAAATCGCGCTTTCTGCTGGAGATAGCTTTTTCGCTGATAGGTTAATGATTCCTGCCCCGGAGGAAGTGGGGCCAGTAGGCCTTTTTTCTTTTTGGGAGAACCGTTTGCCCCCTCTAGTACCTCTGGGTCTCCGTTGAGCCTGCGTTTGAGGCCGTGCGGGGATTCCAGGCGAGTATGTAGTTCATCTCGTACTGTGCGATACGGATGACCTGAATCCCGATCTCCATCTAAAAAATGGGAATTTTTACGGGGGGTGGGGGACCGCTCTCTGTCCTCTCTGCTATAGTGGTGATAGTCTCGATAGGAGGGTATTCTACCTCTGTCCGTTCCTCTGTGGTGGTAGTCTTCTTTGGTATAACGATAGTCTGGCCTTCTGGGCCTGTCGTACTGTCTGTCAGAGGGTTTATAGTTCAAGTGGTTATTATGGTAGTTATTACTACGTGGATAGCGAGTGCGATTCCTATCGTTGGAACGGAATTGATCAAGGCTACGGCCTTCCCAATTACGATTTGAATAGGTTTCTTGCCTTGAGTTCCTTGGCTGGACTTCTTGATTTCTAGTATCATTTGGCCAGATATGAATGTGGCCATTTACATAATCTCTTTTATCACGAATGAATTTCTTTTGTTTTCTCAGGACTATTTCTTTCTCTAATGAATCTAGCTTAGATTGGAGATCTGCAATATCACGTTTAAACTCTTCACTCGAATCGAACTTTGATAGGAGTCCTTCAATCCTACCCATTTCACTTTCAATTGTGGTTAATTCACTTTTTCTTTCATTAATCAGAGCCGTGATAAGTTTAGCCGAGCATTCGTCTAAGATGGAGTGCCAGATTTTAAGGAAGGAAGGGTTGTCGCTCCCATATGTGGGTGTTTTTTGTATGCGTAAGCCTCTTGGGATCCTTCCTACTTCTAGGTATTTTTCAAGTGTGACGATGTCGTACCATCCTTTCAGTTCTTTAATAGCCAATTTCTCCAGAGTATTCAGATGTCCAAAGTAGTCCTCTCCTTCGTCCTCCATATCCAATTCATAATCGTCCTCTATGAAGATGTTTTTCATGTTATGATTTCTTTTAGTTCTATCTTTAACAAGTGGCATGTTTAAGGGCAGCACAAAGGGGTTGCTAACAGAGAGAAAATAGATATCACAGAAGATGGTTCCCCTATTGCGCCCAAGATGGTAATGAAAGCGGCAACTCTAATAGACCCCTGTTAGCCGGGCCCGGGTAAGCAAATAGAGATAGAAAAGAAATATAGAGTGCGCTACATACAGATCAACAATTTTAAAACAATAAACATTTATTTTTAGTCTTCACAAAGACTTCCAATTTAAAAGGTACAGCTGGTCTGTTATTGATACAGATGGTGTTGTAGGCCCAACGTGTTTCGTCAATAAATTGACTTCATCAGGGGCTTAGCGAACAATAAGTCAGCAAGGCGTAAAATCACTGTAAATAATACAAATAGTAGAGTTCATTTATATGAACACAAATACAAAAAGCAAATCATGGATGACAGTCATGATACGGAGTGGAGGACAGCGGAGAGGAAAATAAATTTTAATGCCTTAATGAGCTCCTAACATAATAGGTGGCAGGCGTGAGGATTTTAATCCCGTTTGGTAGCATCAAATGATTAACATAGAAAAAGCTATTGAAATAGTCCCAAGGGATACAGAATCACCAATAGTGTGTAGTCACCTAATATTGATAATATTAATACCTTAAGCAGATTTAGCGGATCACATACAGTGTCCAGCAGATGACGGAGTAAAACTCAATGCGCAACCTGAGTAGGTAGTGGGTGTTACTATAGGAAGGAATGTAAATATTACAAAATGCTATATGCGCACCTTCGCCGGTGACACGGGATCGGAGGTGATTGGTGCTGTAAAGTACAGCACCAATCACCGCGGGGTGTAAGGGTGACACTGGTGTCACCCCACCTCACCCCGCCCGCCCCCAAAGGCCGTGATTGGTTCGTCGGACCGACGGACCAATCACAGCCATGGAGGGGGGTTTAAACTAACGGTGACTGCACTGCAGACGCCATTCCGGTCTGGAATTGCGTGCAGTGCGGTCACCGTGCCCAGCTGCCGCCATTTACTGACCAGAACCTTGCTAAATACTAACCTGATCACTGCCTGGATCTTGCTTCTTCTTGTGACATCCTGTGCTGTGTTGTGCTGCTGCGAGTTATTAGATAGAGAGATAGAGAGAGAGAGATAGAGAGAGATAGAGAGGCCTAGTGACAGAGAGTGCTATATTTTGTGCTGCTGCAGTGTAATAGAGTTATAGATAGAGAGATAGAGAGAGATAGAGAGAGAGAGATAGAGAGAGATAGAGAGATAGTGACAGATTGTGCTATATATTTTTTATATAACTGACTGCTGCCCCCCCTTTTGTGCTGATCAGTATAAATTAACTGATCAGCAACTTTTTGGGGGCGCAGGTTTTTTTTTATATATATATACCTGTCAGTGCTGCTGCTGCAGTGTCATAGAGTGATAGATAGTGAGAGATAGAGAGATAGAGAGAGATAGTGACAGAGAGTGATAGAGACTGCTATATTTTGTGTCTGCTGCCCCCCTTTTGTGCACCCCCAGCAACTTTTTGGGGGTGCAGGGGTTATTTTTCATATATATAACTGTCAGTGCTGCTGCTGCAGTGTCATAGAGTGATAGATAGTGAGAGATAGAGAGATAGAGAGAGATAGTGACAGAGAGTGATAGAGAGTGCTAAATTTTGTGTCTGCTGCCCCCGCCTTTTGTGCTGATCACTATATCTGAGGTGATCAGCAACTTTTTGGGGGTGCAGAGGTTTTTTTTTTTATATATATACCTGCCAGTTGCACTGTCAGTTGCACCAAAGGTTGTGCACCTGCTGCCCCTCACTGGTAATCAGTGTCGCATCACTGATCACCCTTTTTTTTTTGTGGGTGCTGTGGGGTCTTTTTTTAATTTTTTTTTTTACACACACTGTGAATTTGTGGGTGTCCTGTGGCCACTGTGCGCTGATCAGTGACGTACATCACTGATCATCTTTTTCGGCACAGGGTTGATCTATTTTTTTTTTTTTTTGATCAAATTCCTGTTGCCTTTGAGCGCTGTTCAGTGACGGACGTTACTGACCAACATCTGTGCTCAATTTTTGGCGCAGGACCTTTTTTTTTTTTTTTTTTAACCCCTTAAATTTTTTTTTTTTAACCCCTTCAATTTTTTTTTTTGTATAAAGTATTTTTTTTTTCTGCACTACATACACACTACACACTACATACCCCCCGGGTTGAAATAAAGTTTGTACCCCCCCCTACACTATACACGTGTTGAAACATTTCACTACCAGTAACACAAAAATAAAAATGGCATCCCAAATGTCATCCCAAATGTCATCCCAGTCATCCAGAAGAATGTATTCAGCGGAGGAGGCATATGCCATGCTTGCCTCTGACTCTGACACAGCCAGTGATGCAAAAGGGGAATTTGAAGGATTCGTCTTAAGCTCCTCTTCCTCCTCTGGTGATGAGGGACCCCCTCAAAGACGCCCCCGTAGAGCAGCTGAGACCCACCCCCCAATAATTGATCTCGTATGGACCCCACCACCAGACAATTTTGAGCCCCAGGTTCCTGAGTTTTTGGCCATGCCAGGAATCCAATTTGATTCCACAGGTCTCAGAGAAATTGACTTTTTCAAATTATATTTCTCTGATGATTTTATAAATTTAATGGTGGACCAAACTAATTTATATGCCCAGCAGTTTATTGCTCAAAACCCCACGTCATCATTTGCTAGGTGGACCCCTGTAGATGCAGTAGAGATGATGACGTTTTGGGGTCTGGTGTTTCATATGGGCATAGTAAAAAAGCCAGAAATTAGGCAATATTGGAGTACAGATGTTCTGTACAGCACCCCATTTTACCGTATGGCCATGCCCCGGGCTCGATTTGAGACGATCCTTAAATTTTTGCATTACAACGATAATGCACAGTGCCCACCCAGAGATGATCCCACCTTTGACCGGCTATTCAAAGTCAGGCCGGTCATTGATCATTTCAGTGCCAAATTTGCAGAGATGTACATCCCAGATAAATTCATTTGCATAGACGAGTCCCTTATACATTTTAAAGGAAGGGTTAAATTCCGCCAGTACCTTCCCAGTAAGAGGGCAAGGTATGGCAGAAAAATGTATAAGCTGTGTGAAAGCACCTCAGGGTACACTCACAGGTTTAGGGTATATGAAGGGAAGGATTCAAGAATTGAACCGCCAGAATGCCCCCCCTCCCTCGTAGGTGTTAGTGGAAAAATTGTCTGGGATTTAGTGCACCCCTTCCTGGATAAAGGTTATCACCTCTATGTGGATAACTTTTACACTAGCATCCCCCTGTTTAAGGCCCTTGGTTCAAGAGGTACAGCAGCTTGCGGTACTGTGCGCAAGAACCAAAGAGGCCTCCCAAAAACGCACATTGCCCAAGTAATGAGAAGGGGTGAAAGCAGGGGAATATGCACCGAAAATATGTTGTTGGTCAAATATAAGGACAAGAGGGATGTCCTTATACTGACAACAATTCACAGAGACAGTACCACCTCCGTCCCTGTACGAGGTACCAGTACCCACACCTCAAAACCTAATTGTATCCTGGATTACAATAGGTACATGGGCGGAGTGGATCTTTCAGATCAGGTACTGAAGCCGTACAGTGCCCTGCGGAAAACAAAAATCTGGTACAAGAAGCTGGCCGTGTATATCATCCAGATGGCACTGTATAACGCTTACGTGCTATTCCGTTCTACCGGCCAGAGGGGGACATTTATGCACTTTCAAGAGGAAGTCATAAAGGGCCTAGTATTTGGGAACCAGCAGGAAGAGGGCCCCAGTACTTCTAGTACTGGCCCCCGTATTGTACCAGGGCAGCATTTTCCGAACGAAATCCCCTCCACTGCAAGAAAGGGCAGGACACAAAAAAGGTGCAAAGTTTGCTATAAAAAGGGAATAAGAAAGGAAACTATTTTCCACTGTGAAACTTGCCCCGACAAACCCGGCCTATGTATAAAGGAGTGTTTTAAAATATACCACACATCTATGGATTATTAGGTTCATCATTTCACCGTGCTTCGGGGGTCTTGCTAATGCCACATAGCACCCACCAACATTCCACCAGAATCTGAGCTGCAAAATCCAAAAATCACTCCTTCCCTTCTGAGTCCTGCCATGCACCCAACTGGTATTTTTTGGTCACATATGAGGCATTGCCATACTCGGGAGAAATTGGGGCACAGATTTTGGGGTGCTTTTTCTCCTTCATACCTTCTGAAAATGAAAAATTTTGAGCCAGAACTGCATTTTTGTGTAAAAAAATGTAATTTTTCATTTTCACTGCCCAGTTGTATCAAAATTGGTGAAACCCCTGGGGGTTTGAAATGTACACTATACCCCTAGATGAATTCCCTGAGGGGTGTAGTTTGCAAAATGGGGTCACTTGTGGGGTGGTTCCACTGTATTGGTGCTTTGGGGGTCTTGCTAATGCGACATAGCACCCACCAACATTCCACCAGAATTTGTGCTGCAAAATCCAAATATCACTCCTTCCCTTCTGAGTCCTGCCACTTTTTGGTCACACATGAGGCATTGCCGTACTCGGGAGAAATTGGGGCACAGATTTTGGGGTGCTTTTTCTCCTTCATACCTTCTGAAAATGAAAAATTTTGAGCCAGAACTGCATTTTTGTGTAAAAAAATGTAATTTTTCATTTTCACTGCCCAGTTGTATCAAAATTGGTGAAACCCCTGGGGGTTTGAAATGTACACTATACCCCTAGATGAATTCCCTGAGGGGTGTAGTTTGCAAAATGGGGTCACTTGTGGGGTGGTTCCACTGTATTGGTGCTTTGGGGGTCTTGCTAATGCGACATAGCACCCACCAACATTCCACCAGAATTTGTGCTGCAAAATCCAAATATCACTCCTTCCCTTCTGAGTCCTGCCACTTTTTGGTCACACATGAGGCATTGCCGTACTCGGGAGAAATTGGGGCACAGATTTTGGGGTGCTTTTTCTCCTTCATACCTTATGAAAATGAAAAATTTTGAGCCAGAACTGCATTTTTGTGTAAAAAAATTTAATTTTTCATTTTCACTGCCCAGTTGTATCAAAATTGGTGAAACCCCTGGGGGTTTGAAATGTACACTATACCCCTAGATGAATTCCCTGAGGGGTGTAGTTTGCAAAATGGGGTCACTTGTGGGGGGGTTCCACTGTATTGGTGCTTTGGGGGTCTTGCTAATGCGACATAGCACCCACCAACATTCCACCACCAAAAATCACTCCTTCCCTTCTGAGTCCTGCCATGCACCCAACTGGTATTTTTTGGTCACATATGAGGCATTGCCATACTCGGGAGAAATTGGGGCACAGATTTTGGGGTGCTTTTTCTCCTTCATACCTTATGAAAATGAAAAATTTTGAGCCAGAACTGCATTTTTGTGTAAAAAAAATGTAATTTTTCATTTTCACTGCCCAGTTGTATCAAAATTGGTGAAACCCCTGGGGGTTTGAAATGTACACTATACCCCTAGATGAATTCCCTGAGGGGTGTAGTTTGCAAAATGGGGTCACTTGTGGGGGGGTTCCACTGTATTGGTGCTTGGGGGGTCTTGCTAATGCGACATAGCACCCACCAACATTCCACCAGAATCTGAGCTGCAAAATCCAAAAATCACTCCTTCCTTTCTGAGTCCTGCCATGCACCCAAATGGTATTTTTTGGTCACATGTGAGGCATTGCCGTACTCGGGAGAAATTGGGGCACAGATTTTGGGGTGCTTGGTCTCCTTCATTCCTTGTGAAAATGAAAAATTTTGAGCCAGAACTGCATTTTTGTGTAAAAAATGTAATTTTGCATTTGCACAGCCCAGTTGTATCAAAATTGGTGAAACCCCTGGGGGTTTGAAATGTACACTATACCCCTAGATGAATTCCCTGAGGGGTGTAGTTTGTAAAATGGGGTCACTTGTGGGGGGGTTCCACTGTATTGGTGCTTGGGGGGTCTTGCTAATGCGACATAGCACCCACCAAAATTCCACCAGAATCTGAGCTGCAAAATCCAAAAATCACTCCTTCCCTTCTGAGTCCTGCCATGCACCCAAATGGTATTTTTTGGTCACATGTGAGGCATTGCCGTACTCGGGAGAAATTGGGGCACAGATTTTGGGGTGCTTTTTCTCCTTCATACCTTCTGAAAATGAAAAATTTTGAGCCAGAACTGCATTTTTGTGTAAAAAAATTTAATTTTTCATTTTCACTGCCCAGTTGTATCAAAATTGGTGAAACCCCTGGGGGTTTGAAATGTACACTATACCCCTAGATGAATTCCCTGAGGGGTGTAGTTTGCAAAATGGGGTCACTTGTGGGGGGGTTCCACTGTATTGGTGCTTTGGGGGTCTTGCTAATGCGACATAGCACCCACCAACATTCCACCACCAAAAATCACTCCTTCCCTTCTGAGTCCTGCCATGCACCCAACTGGTATTTTTTGGTCACATATGAGGCATTGCCATACTCGGGAGAAATTGGGGCACAGATTTTGGGGTGCTTTTTCTCCTTCATACCTTATGAAAATGAAAAATTTTGAGCCAGAACTGCATTTTTGTGTAAAAAAATGTAATTTTTCATTTTCACTGCCCAGTTGTATCAAAATTGGTGAAACCCCTGGGGGTTTGAAATGTACACTATACCCCTAGATGAATTCCCTGAGGGGTGTAGTTTGCAAAATGGGGTCACTTGTGGGGGGGTTACACTGTATTGGTGCTTGGGGGGTCTTGCTAATGCAACATAGCACCCACCAACATTCCACCAGAATCTGAGCTGCAAAATCCAAAAATCACTCCTTCCTTTCTGAGTCCTGCCATGCACCCAAATGGTATTTTTTGGTCACATGTGAGGCATTGCCGTACTCGGGAGAAATTGGGGCACAGATTTTGGGGTGCTTTTTCTCCTTCATACCTTCTGAAAATGAAAAATTTTGAGCCAGAACTGCATTTTTGTGTAAAAAAATTTAATTTTTCATTTTCACTGCCCAGTTGTATCAAAATTGGTGAAACCCCTGGGGGTTTGAAATGTACACTATACCCCTAGATGAATTCCCTGATGGGTGTAGTTTGCAAAATGGGGTCACTTGTGGGGGGGTTCCACTGTATTGGTGCTTTGGGGGTCTTGCTAATGCGACATAGCACCCACCAACATTCCACCACCAAAAATCACTCCTTCCCTTCTGAGTCCTGCCATGCACCCAACTGGTATTTTTTGGTCACATATGAGGCATTGCCATACTCGGGAGAAATTGGGGCACAGATTTTGGGGTGCTTTTTCTCCTTCATACCTTATGAAAATGAAAAATTTTGAGCCAGAACTGCATTTTTGTGTAAAAAAATGTAATTTTTCATTTTCACTGCCCAGTTGTATCAAAATTGGTGAAACCCCTGGGGGTTTGAAATGTACACTATACCCCTAGATGAATTCCCTGAGGGGTGTAGTTTGCAAAATGGGGTCACTTGTGGGGGGGTTCCACTGTATTGGTGCTTGGGGGGTCTTGCTAATGCAACATAGCACCCACCAACATTCCACCAGAATCTGAGCTGCAAAATCCAAAAATCACTCCTTCCTTTCTGAGTCCTGCCATGCACCCAAATGGTATTTTTTGGTCACATGTGAGGCATTGCCGTACTCTGGAGAAATTGGGGCACAGATTTTGGGGTGCTTTTTCTCCTTCATACCTTCTGAAAATGAAAAATTTTGAGCCAGAACTGCATTTTTGTGTAAAAAAATTTAATTTTTCATTTTCACTGCCCAGTTGTATCAAAATTGGTGAAACCCCTGGGGGTTTGAAATGTACACTATACCCCTAGATGAATTCCCTGAGGGGTGTAGTTTGCAAAATGGGGTCACTTGTGGGGGGGTTCCACTGTATTGGTGCTTTGGGGGTCTTGCTAATGCGACATAGCACCCACCAACATTCCACCACCAAAAATCACTCCTTCCCTTCTGAGTCCTGCCATGCACCCAACTGGTATTTTTTGGTCACATATGAGGCATTGCCATACTCGGGAGAAATTGGGGCACAGATTTTGGGGTGCTTTTTCTCCTTCATACCTTATGAAAATGAAAAATTTTGAGCCAGAACTGCATTTTTGTGTAAAAAAAATGTAATTTTTCATTTTCACTGCCCAGTTGTATCAAAATTGGTGAAACCCCTGGGGGTTTGAAATGTACACTATACCCCTAGATGAATTCCCTGAGGGGTGTAGTTTGCAAAATGGGGTCACTTGTGGGGGGGTTCCACTGTATTGGTGCTTGGGGGGTCTTGCTAATGCAACATAGCACCCACCAACATTCCACCAGAATCTGAGCTGCAAAATCCAAAAATCACTCCTTCCTTTCTGAGTCCTGCCATGCACCCAAATGGTATTTTTTGGTCACATGTGAGGCATTGCCGTACTCGGGAGAAATTGGGGCACAGATTTTGGGGTGCTTTTTCTCCTTCATACCTTCTGAAAAAGAAAAATTTTGAGCCAGAACTGCATTTTTGTGTAAAAAATTTAATTTTTAATTTTCACTGCCCAGTTGTACCACAATTGGTGAAACCCCTGGGGGTTTGAAATGTACACTATACCCCTAGATGAATTCCCTGAGGGGTGTAGTTTGCAAAATGGGGTCACTTGTGGGGGGGTTCCTAAATTTTAGCATCTTATGGTGCCTAGAAACCTACATGGTGCCTAAAAAATAATCTCATAAAAAGGAGGCTCCAAAATCAAGTAGGTGCTCCTTCTATTATGAAGCCTGTGGTTTGGTCAACGTGCACACTAGGGCCACATATAGGATATTTATGAAAACAAAAGAATTGGGGGAATCAATTTTTAGTCACATTTCTCTAGTAAAATGTACTGTGTTCCTTAGAAAAATGTATTAAAATTGCAAATCTGCAAAAAAAATGAAATTTTGAAATTTCACCTACACTTTGTTTTAATTCCTGTGAAACACCTAAAGGGTTAACAAACTTCCAAAATGCTGTTTTGAATACTGTGAGGGGTGCAGTTTTTGAAATGGTATCATTTATGGGGGTGTCTCACATACAAGTCCCTCAAAGTCACATCAGAACTGAACTGGTCCCTAAAAAAATCAGTGTTTGAAATTTTCTTGAAAATTTGAGAATTTGCTATTCATATTGTAAGCCTCCTAGTGTCCAAAAAAATTAAAAGGAAGTTGAAATAATGATGGAAACATAAAGTAGACATATGGTCTATGTTAGTTATTAACTATTTTGAGTGGTATGATTATTTGTCTCACAAGCAGAAAATGTAACATTTTGCAAATTGCTAAATTTTCCATTTTTTTACGACATTTTGGTATTTTTCACAAAAAAACACAGACTGTATCGACCCAAATTTACCACTAATTTGAAGTACAATGTGTCACGAAAAAACAATCTCAAAATCACTGGGATAAGTAAAAGCAAAAAAAAGTTATCCCCACTTAAGTGATACATGTCAGATTTGAAAAAAAGGGCTCTGTCAGGAACGCAAAAACTGGCTCTGTCAGGAAGGGGTTAAACATGCCACTTGTTAAAGATAGAACTAAAAGAAATCATAACATGAAAAACATCTTCATAGAGGACGATTATGAATTGGATATGGAGGACGAAGGAGAGGACTACTTTGGACATCTGAATACTCTGGAGAAATTGGCTATTAAAGAACTGAAAGGATGGTACAACATCGTCACACTTGAAAAATACCTAGAAGTAGGAAGGATCCCAAGAGGCTTACGCATACAAAAAACACCCACATATGGGAGCGACAACCCTTCCTTCCTTAAAATCTGGCACTCCATCTTAGACGAATGCTCGGCAAAACTTATCACGGCTCTGATTAATGAAAGAAAAAGTGAATTAACCACAATTGAAAGTGAAATGGGTAGGATTGAAGGACTCCTATCAAAGTTCGATTCGAGTGAAGAGTTTAAACGTGATATTGCAGATCTCCAATCTAAGCTAGATTCATTAGAGAAAGAAATAGTCCTGAGAAAACAAAAGAAATTCATTCGTGATAAAAGAGATTATGTAAATGGCCACATTCATATCTGGCCAAATGATACTAGAAATCAAGAAGTCCAGCCAAGGAACTCAAGGCAAGAAACCTATTCAAATCGTAATTGGGAAAGCCGTAGCCGTGATCAATTCCGTTCCAACGATAGGAATCGCACTCGCTATCCACGTAGTAATAACTACCATAATAACCACTTGAACTATAAACCCTCTGACAGACAGTACGACAGGCCCAGAAGGCCAGACTATCGTTATACCAAAGAAGACTACCACCACAGAGGAACGGACAGAGGTAGAATACCCTCCTATCGAGACTATCACCACTATAGCAGAGAGGACAGAGAGCGGTCCCCCACCCCCCGTAAAAATTCCCATTTTTTAGATGGAGATCGGGATTCAGGTCATCCGTATCGCACAGTACGAGAAGAACTACATACTCGCCTGGAATCCCCGCACGGCCTCAAACGCAGGCTCAACGGAGACCCAGAGGTACTAGAGGGGGCAAACGGTTCTCCCAAAAAGAAAAAAGGCCTACTGGCCCCACTTCCTCCGGGGCAGGAATCATTAACCTATCAGCGAAAAAGCTATCTCCAGCAGAAAGCGCGATTTTAGACAGAGGTCTGAAATTCGCCCCTGATGGCCATATAAATCACTTCAATCTTTATATAGATTTAAATAAATATATTAGAAATTTAACGGTTCAGAGACACTTCCTTAAAAACCAGACGAATGCAACCAAAGAATCGGTAAACAAACCACTCGTAGCACCTACATCCCACTTCTACCCAGTAGAGTCTAGAGGTAGTCACCTCGAAATTTTCTTTGAGGCGGTTCCTGAGGACTTCCGAACCATAAAACCTAAAAAACGTAAGCCCACTAATTTGAACCCTCTGGAAAACCAAGCTTTAAAAAGTTTAAAAAAGGATGAACAAACGGTTATTAAAATAGCTGACAAAGGAGGGGCGGTAGTCCTACAAGACAAAACCAACTATGTGGCTGAAGCCAATAAAATCCTTGATGACATTTCGACCTATAAAAAAATATCCTCCAATCCTACCCTAGAGTTCCAGAACGACCTGAAGACTCATTTAACCTTGGGCTTGCAGGATGGGGTACTATGTAAGGAAGAATTCGATTACATCTACGTGAAACACCCCATGTTGCCGATTTTTTACCACACCCCCAAAGTTCACAAGGATCAAGCTCAACCCCCGGGACGCCCCATTGTTGCAGGTGTGAACTCCTTAACTTCGAACCTGTCCCATTTTTTGGATTTAAAACTCCAACCTTATGTATTACAAAATACATCCCACCTAAAAGACAGTTCCTCAGTACTCCAACTTCTAAAAGGAATGATATGGTCCACTGAGTACAGTTGGCTTACGATTGATGTACAGAGTCTCTATTCTTCCATCCCCCACAATAAGGGTTTAGAGTCGGTGGAAAAAATCCTACGGAATGACACAGACAAATCTAACTCTGAAATCATCTTTTTGATCAAGAGTATAGAATTCATTCTAAAGCATAATTTTTTTGAATTTAACGGGGAGTATTACATCCAGCAACAGGGGACGGCCATGGGGACAAAATTTGCCCCGGCTTACGCCAACTTACATATGAGAGCCTGGGAAGAACAGCATATATACGGTTCCCGTTTTGAAAACAACATAATTTTTTATAAACGTTATATAGACGACCTACTGCTGATCTGGAGAGGTGACGAAACGAGCATATCGGACTTTATGACATATATTCATATCAATGATTTTAATTTAAAATTTACATTCAAAACTAATATTTCTACTATCGACTATTTAGACCTTGAACTTATAGGCTCACCCGGTGAAGAAATCAAAACTCGTACCTTCTTTAAGAAGGTTGACGCAAATAGTTTTATCCCAGCAACCAGCTGCCACCTGCCTTCTTGGAAAAATAGCGTTCCGTACGCCCAGTTCCTTAGAATAAAGAGGAACTGCAGTGAAGATTGCGAATTCTGGTCCCAGTCCCAACTTTTAGCCAACAGATTCATTGAAAGGGGATACAAGATAAATCATATCGAAGAGGCCAGACAAAAAGCATTCGCACAAGAAAGAGAAAATCTACTGACGAAACAAGTGAGACCGGCCAAAGAATTCAAGAGCCGCCCCTTCGTGACACAATTTAATTGTGAAAACCATGAAATTAAAAAGGTACTAGAGAGACACTGGACAACCCTGTTGCGTGACCCTATTTTGGGTCAACATCTCCCACCTAAACCCAATCTGGTGTACCGCCGGGCCAATAACCTTAAGTCCATACTTGCCCCCAGTAGATTAAAACCTACCACATCTGCAGTTCCTAAAACAACGCATTTCTTGAACAAAAAAACGGGTACAACCCCTTGTAACAGATGCATCTGCTGTCCCTTTTTCGACAAAATCCAGTTCCAACACACCCTGGAGAACGGAAAAGAGTAAAAAATCCAAGACGCAGTGACATGTAATTCCGACCATGTGGTCTACAGAATCACCTGTAGCTGCAACCTTCATTACATAGGCAAAACAATAAGACAAACAAAGCTCCGTATCCAGGAGCATATGAGAAACATCAAAAATAAAGTAAGAGTGCACAGTCTCGGGGGGGGAAGGCGGAGCCACGGCAGGACGCGGGTAAGCGCGTGAACCCGCCGCTCCCCTCATGCATGTTGTAAGCTAAGGGATTCCCTCCCTACTGGCTCCCCTCACGATTGCCTCGGGATGCGGACAAGACGGGACCTGGCTATTGATTGTTTGGCTGGTGGAATGGACTAGAGCCTTTGAGAAGCCGGTGTGAAGCCTCTGTGAAGCCCGCACGCGCTGCTGACCGGCGGGATTCGGCTGGTTGTCGGACCAGGTCGTGCGCGTCTAGAGGAGGCGGCGGGATCGTGAGCGGAGTGTGTCTGCCCACGGTGCCGGGCGCCGGAGAGTGACGCTGCCGGAGGACCCAGCGGGAACGGAAGGCGGGCAGGCGAGTAGAGAACCCCACGGCGAGAGCTGAGAGCTGAGAGCGGGAGTCTGCCCAATTGCAATTGCTGCTGAGGGACAAAATCTTCGGTGGTGGGAGAGTGGTCCGCAGACGAGCGTGTGTGGAGGCCACAGGAAATACGCACGTGCAGCGACAAGAAAAGTAAGATATCCTGCCAGCCTCAAGTTTTACTGCTGGGATTGTACTGGGGTCGCGGTGGCCGCAGAAAAGTGACTGTGTTCTATTAAGTGAGACCTGTGCTGCTTTAGGGTCATTTTATCCTGTCCCCCGTGCTGCTTGACTACTATTGATCATCAGTGGTCGCGAAAAATTTAAATATATCTGGATATATACGGTGCTGTGTTAAAGTGAAGCTCCTGAGAGTGTGTCTATAAGAGTACTGTGGGGAGAGGTGCTACTAACTGTGAGGGGGTGAAGGGGGCGGCCAAGGGCCCTAAATTTAGAAGTGAAGCTTAGTGCTTTCTGGACGGTGAGCTGCATCAGATTTAAAAAATCCATTGATACGATGGGCAAAGCAAATCAAAATACAGCCGCTGCACGGCTAGAAAAATATGCCCGTAGCCAGCCAGGGAACACCTCTCAGTCTACCACCCCGTTGACTACCCCGGTCAAGGAGACAAAAACCTCCCCACCGCAAGAGGTTACCTCGGCACAACTGCTGGAGGCTATCCAGGCCTGTGAGACGCGCCTGCTTGAACAGACTAATAAGATCCAGAGTGATATTATGCTAATCAGAGATGACATGCAAAAGGTTCGAGACAGGGTCTCAGAAACAGAAAAAAGAGTCTCCTCAGTGGAAGACGCAGTTTCCCCGCTGCAGCAGCAGGTTAAAACACTGGTTGGTCAAATGCGGGATATGCGACAGAGAATTGTTGACATGGAAGGAAGGCAAAGGAGAAACAATCTGCGCTTTGTGGGGTTTGAGGAGAAAGTGGAAGGTTCCTCCCCTGAAGAATTTCTGGAGAACTGGCTAATAGAGACTTTTGGGAGGCAAGCCTTCTCGAGTCAGTTTGCAATTGAAAGGGCCCATCGGATCCCGGGATATCCATCAATACCCGGAGGCCCAGCTAGAACCTTGATTGCAAAGATATTACATTTCAGGGACCGTGACCAAATCCTTAAAAGTGCCAGGGACAAGGGTGATCTGTTATTTAATGGAAAAAGGATCTCGGTATATCCAGACTTTGCTATAGATGTCCGGAAGGACAGGGCAAAATTTCGGGAAGTTAAAGCCCGCCTGAGAGAATTAGGATTCCAGTACTCTATGATGTTCCCGGCTAAACTTCGGGTAATTGTGGATGGTACAGGCCACTTTTTCCTATCTCCGGGGGAGGCGGCACAGTGGTTGAATAATAACCACCCAGGAAAGAAGCAAATTATATCTGATACTTCTGCATAGAACAATTATGGGTGAAAATTCTCGTTGACTGTGGCCTTATCCCCGGTGTTTGAGTTCGGCGCAGCGCACCACCCCCTTATTTTAGGGGCGGGTGCGTAGTGGTCGAACAGTAAGCACCCTGGTAAATAATAATGATGTTGGATATGTATGATATAAATTATTATGGTTATGATTCCTTGATGTTCCCGGGCAAGTCCTGGGAGATTGTGGACGGCACAGTGTTCCTCCTTACCCGTTTTTTTCTCTGGGGCGCAGGGGCACAGTGACTGTTCAGCAATCACCCTTGAATGATGCTTTGTATATTCTGGAATAGTTGTTTAGTATAAGGGTTGTAGATGAGATTGGGGGCTCCCGGTTGATTCCCGGGGAATGGTGGAAGGCGCGGCACATCGTCTTCCAGTTTAGGGGGATGAAAAAGGAAAGGAGAAAAGGGAAAAAAAAAAAAAAAAAAAAAAAATATATATATAAAAAAAAAAAAAATAATAATTTTAAAAAAAAAAAAAAAAAAAAAAAAAAAAAAAAAAAAAAGGGTGAATTTGCTGTGTGTGCGTAGCGTCCTTTTAAGGTCAATAATAGCGAGATGCTCCTCAATAACTGCTGGAGGATTGAGTATGGCATAATGCATACTCTCTTGAATTGGGGGAGGGGGCAGCTGTGCAGAATTATAGCCACTTAGACAAGATATAAAATATATCCGACTTGTTATAGATTCCTTTGGTCCCGATATAATCGGTTCGGCTAGGGGAGGGGGGATGGGAGGAGGGATATGATACTTTAGTGACTGATATGATACAGGATTAAAATAGTTTTATGCATGGGGGGCGGGGGGGTGGGTACTGGGAGTGGCTATTCTTAGGTAAAGCTGGGAGGAGTAGGAGTGTGGGTTAAGTATGTCTATGAGAGTAGTGCATACAGGGTGGGAGGGAGGGGGGTGGGGTTTATGTTATTGTTGTGTAATGTGTTATGTGTTTTTTGTATGTGTAGAACCTGTTAGGACCACCATTGGAGGAAAGCAATATTATAAGTATAAATGCTACAGTTGTAGATGCTCAGGGCCTGAGATATCTACGTGCTATGCCCTTATAGGAGACTCTCGAATAGGGTGGTATGGTTAAGATAGTATCCTGGAATGTTAGGGGCCTTAATGATAAGCTGAAAAGAGCTTTAGTACTTAGACAATGTAAGGCCTATAACGCGGATGTATACTGTTTACAGGAAACCCATCTATGCGAAAGTAAGTCAATAACCTTGAAAAAACCCTGGGTTGGCTATTCCTATCATTCATATTTGTCATCTAGCTCCAGAGGGGTATCAGTCTTGTTTAAAAAATCTTTGACGTTTGAACCGCATAATGTGAAGATTGATAGGAGTGGCAGATTTATATTTATTGAATGTAGTATCGAACATAAACGTATCTGTCTACTGACTGTATATAATCCCCCTCCATTCTCGCTCGATATAATTAAGGCTGCAGTTGAATTCGCCGCGATATACCCGGAGAGTCAGGTGGTCTGCATAGGCGACTTTAATAATGTGTTGATACCAAAGATAGATAGATGGCAGAAACCTGGCTTAAACGTGGGTTGGGAAAAAAGTAAATTCGCTGAGTTTATGGAGGGAATAGGATGGATAGATCCCTGGCGGCTTAGATTCCCTAATCGACAGCAATTTTCCTGCTATTCCCCCACTCATAATGCATTTTCCAGAATCGACATGGCTTTTGTTTCAGCTGCCCTGTTACACTCGATTACAGATGTGGAATATAAGGCACGGGGGATATCAGATCATTCCCCCCTACTCGTGTGTCTGGAGCTGGGGGCATCAATAGGCTACAGGCCATGGAAATTGCAACCCTTCTGGCTTGATCAGGTGGGAGACTGTGCAGAGTTTGACAACACGGTAACTGAGTTCTTTCAAATGAATGAGGGCTCAGCTCAGGGGGCTATATTGTGGGACACGTGCAAGGCGTCCTTGAGAGGAGGATTCATTAAAAAAATTGCATATTTAAAAAAGGCTCATAGACAACGAGTAGCCGTATTGGAAGAGAAAGTGCTGGCTTTGGAGAGTGAATATTTGAGTGGGGGTACAGAGGACGCAAAAAGGGAGTGGGGTAAGGCCCAAGATGAACGGGCAGAGTATCTGAAAGATATTGCCTGCCGGAAGATGAGACATGGGTCATATAGGTGGTATGCAGAATCTGATCGAGCAGGGAAATTGCTGTCTTATTTAATCAGCCAAGATAGAACCCCCACAACCATTCCGAAGATAGTGCTGGATTCAGGGGAGTGTTGTATGGATACTCAGAGGATAGTGGCAGAATTCTATAGTTATTACTCAGAGGTGTATACCTCTAGAATAAGTGTGCCCGACCATCAGATTAAGGAATACCTTGATAAAATAGAACTGCCTAAAATAACAGAAGAAGTAAAGGTGCTCTTAGATCAACCCATCAGTTTGAGTGAAGTATTGACAGCTATTAAATCCCTAAAAAGAGGGAAAGCACCAGGGCTCGACGGTTTACCGGGAGAAGTCTATTTGAAATATGCTGAAAGTTTAGCCCCCAGGCTATTGACAGTATTCCAGCAGATGGGAAGGGAAGGGACGGTTCCCCCCTCGATGTTGGAGGCGTCAATAACATTGTTGCTTAAGAGCGGTAAAGATTCAACCCGCTTAGACTCGTATAGGCCTATATCTATTATTTCAGCAGATGCAAAGATTTATGCGAAGATACTGGCAAGCAGATTGAATTCGGTTTTGAAACAAATAATTCATTCGGACCAGACTGGCTTTATTGCTGGGAAGGCCACATTGATAAATCTGAGGCGGGTCTTTGCATATATTCAGTATTCGGAGTGGAGTGCAACGGAAGCTATTTTGGCGTCATTTGACGCCAATAAAGCGTTCGACTCCGTAGAGTGGAGTTACTTATGGGCTACTTTAAGGGCATTTGGGTTTGGGGATAGCTTTATAAATATGATATCAGCACTATACGTTAAGCCGAGGGCTAGGATATCAATTAATGGGGTTATGTCTCCTCCGTTTAGTTTGTCCCGGGGTACGCGCCAGGGGTGTCCTATGTCGCCGCTGTTATTTGCGGTGGCAGTGGAGCCCCTGGCGTGTATCTTGAGAGCAATACTGGAACGGGATGCCGGTAAGAATTTGATCTCCCTTTATGCGGACGATCTGATGTTGGGGATGATTGAACCACAAAAATATTTGCCACTGGTCCTCGATGCTCTGCAGGGATTCCAAACCTATTCAGGCCTATCCATGAATTGGTCTAAATCTAATATTCTACAAGTAGGGGCGAAAGGAAAATTGGATATTCCTAGTGATACGCCACTCCAGATAGTGGATAGGTTTAAATATTTAGGTGTGGTTATTGCTAGTACAGCATACTCTTATAGTAGGGACAATATTTATCCCCTTTTGGAAGATGTTAAGAAAAAATTGAGATGTTGGTCTAAATTACCAATTGTCCAGATTGGACGAATCAACTTGATAAAAATGACCATACTCCCAAGGTGTATTTATATCTTCCAACACGCTCCTATATTTATAAAGGACGAGGTTTTCCAAAAGCTTGAGGGACTTATGTCATCCTTTGTATGGCGTAATAGACAACCTAGGATAAGGCTACGGAATCTCTGTAGAGATCGAGACCAGGGGGGGATGGCTTTGCCGGACATGAAGGTATACTTCATGGCAGCTCAGTTAGTACATATAGCCACTTGGTTAACACAAGAGCAAGTGGATAAAGAGACTGCCAGGTTGATTGATGCGCTAGATCCGGGTAGAACGCCGTTAGAAAGATTAGCAATTAAAAGAGTACCTCGTGATACCCCACATTTAATAAGAATGGCTATAAAAGTATGGAGATGGGTGAATAAGTTGACAGGGTATACGGGACTGGATCCGGACACCCCGATCTCCACACTTAATATGGTAAAAGGAATCTTGGAAGCCCAGGGGGGATCGGTCTGGGGTCAATGGGGGATTCGAACGTTGGGACAGATACATCAGAGAGAAAGATTCAAAACGTTTCAACAATTACAAATGGATTTTGATATTTCCCCCCGGTGCCTGATTAATTATTATCAGCTAAAGAGCGCGATTGGTAAATTAGGGATAGGAGAACATTGTAGGTTAGAAGATTCCCCTTGTAAAAAGCTACTCAGATGTTTAAGTAATAAGGGAAAATTGGCAAAAATTTATAGATTCCTGCAGTCATCTTATCAAGATGGTAACCTAGAATCCATCAAAGAAAAATGGGCTATAGATATTCCATCATTAGAGGAAGCTGATTGGAGGGTGGCTCTGAGTTCCCCTATGAAGTCAACCAATTTGATGAGGGTACAGCAAATCCAATTTAACATTCTACACAGAATATATATAACACCAGTCAAATTGAAGAAAATAGCGAGTAATAGAAGTGATAACTGCCCTAAATGTGGGGAGATGGGGGCTACATTTATACATTTGATCTGGCAATGTCAGTGCGTCAAACATTTTTGGGATAAGGTAATGGCTATAATGATCGTGATAGGAATACCAGGAGATTTGCTTAACGAAAAAAATCTGATACTAGGCGTATGGCAAGAGACTACACCGGGCCAATATAAAATCTCTCTTGCTAGAATTTTAACGGCTTTGGCCAAAGTTATTATAGCCAGACACTGGCTGGCAGTAGCAGCACCAGAATTAGAAGAATGGGTTAATATGGTGAATTTCACAGTGGAGCATGAAAGATTTATTTATGCCTCGAGAGGAAAAATGCACAAATTTAGAGCAATTTGGGAAAATTGGTTGTATTCTGTATATTACAAGGTATGGTGCACGAAGAAATCATATACGTGAGTAAAATGAAAAGTAAAATAATCTATATTTAGATGCACTAAAGAGAATATGTTATTAAATATATAAGTTGTAAATAACAAAGGGGGGAAAAAAAAAAAAAAAAAAAAAAAAAAAAAAAAAAAGAGGGAGCATGCTTTCTGTATGTATGTCAAAAGAATAGATACACGTAAACCACTGTGTGTAGGTGTAAAACAATGGTGCACAAATATTCACAAGTACTAATTCACCCAGTAGATAGGAAGAGAGAGGTTTTAGTATTATGTAAACTCCCCGGTTTTTCATCAGTAAGGATGGAATGGCTAGGAAATAGAATAAGCAGGGCGGGCGGTACGTGGGATTAAGGGAATAAGGAGCGGTATATCTGTAGCTGGTACTCTGGGAATATCTGATGGTCCGTCAGGTTTGTTTGTCTAAATGTCTTCTATGTAGGTCGTAGTTTGTTGAGTGCAATAAGGAAATCCTATGTTAGTAAATAAGAGGGCTTAGAGAACGGCTATTGAGTGTGGTATAGGCCGGGTGGTTTTACATCAAGTCGTATTCAAGGTCCTCTTTTCTGTGTATGCCAGCATTGGGAGTGCGGGTATATATGATAATAAGTAGTGACTATGTTATGTCATGTATTGGGGTTTCTTATATTGTAAATGTTTTGTACTTGTTTGTTCTTTTTTATGTCTTTATGTATGTGAAGAATTGATAAATAAAGACTCAATTTATAAAAAAAAAAAAGAGTGCACAGTCTCCCCAGACACTACCAGGAGAAACACAACTCTGAGGTCACAAAAGAGAACTTTAAGTTTACGATCTTGGAAAAAGTCCCTGTTAACCCTAGAGGGGGCAATAGGGGTCAAGAACTTATAAAAAAAGAAAGTTTTTGGATCTATACCCTGAATACAATCTCTCCCAGTGGACTTAATGAGGGAGTTGATATTGTAGCTTTCATTTAGCTCTTACCCTTCGACTATTTCTGGTGCTTTTCTCTCTGCTCTATTCTGGCACTTATTGTTTTGCCCTTTTGCTAAAATATCTGTGTATATATTGTTCCACTCTAAACTAATAGGTAGATCTCGATGTAAATGGGACAATGACCTCAATGGGCATGCCTATACTGGGCTTACTATTTGCGACCCCCTATCCCATATCTATATATCGTTGTACCCCTTTATTCCTTATATTAATATCACTATTCTGTGTATAGGGTAACGCACCGTAGACATTGTACTTATATACTCCTGATGGGAACTTACCCCCATGTAGCCACTTCTATACTGGTATTCACTACACCCTAGTACATTTACATGTGTTGTCTCTCTTAATGATTAGGAGGTCTTAGGATTACATTTAATTATAGTACACTATTATGTAGCCTCCTTCGTTATATGTACTTATAGCACTTATGCACATAAACTAGTGTCACTCCACATAATAATTAGGAGGTTCACAGTAATAAACCTGATTGTAGCACATCCATATGTAGCCACTCCTATATATGTACTTATAGCACTCATACACTTTTATATGTGTCACCCCACATGATAACTAGGTAGTTATCACTATTATAAGGCTTATAATAATTAATTAATTATATAAAAAAATATGTATCTAATAAGTTTACTGATAGTATCCACAATTAGTGGTTTACATAAACTAATATGGCACTTTTTTCATGTATTATTATCAGCCCTATTTTTTATTATTTATTATTAATTTTTTATTATTTCACTGATTATATATATAGTTTTTGAGATAATATACTGCGAGTTGATAATGGTATGTATAAGGGGCCATTGTGCTATGAACTTCCACATATAAGCTATAAAGTTCCCCCTAAGATGGCGCCTGTCTGGAACGCATATATACTAGCTTTGCGCTCCACAGGCTTAGTTACATCCTCACTCAGAGGTACGCCCACCCAGCTGTAGCTTAACCACTAAGGATGAGGTATGACGTCGGTGCAGTCCAATATGGCGCCCGTTTGGAACGCACAGCGGAGACGCTGTGCGTTCCACCGCGTAATTAGGGAATTAAACCACTTATTCTATTCCCTTTATATAGCGACAACTAGCCCCAGTATGTATATACATTAATCTACCCAGCCCTTCTAATACTATGCTCATTCAGCGTATATATATATATATATACGTTTTGCCACACACTGCTAGTTTTGGGTAACAGGAAGTAGTCACACTCCCAGTGCTCCATAAATAGCTGCATCTCCCATATGAGCTCATTCTGATTTTGGATCCCTAGCTGTACACTTCCGGTTTTACTCCTAAAAGTAAGTACCCTTTTAAGGCATTTATCTTTGGGTCATTGTTCTATACCAGTCCCTGGCTTGTAAAACACAGTTGTTTTGTATTTATTTCAAAGGTTCTGAAGTGCTTTAGGAACCATACCTGAAAACTATTGAAAAGCTGATGTAGGTCTTTGACCATTATGTTACTACATCAGCACTCATTCTTGTGACGCTGTAAGTTCCAAAACATATGTTTGTCACATATTGGCTAAAGGTGAAGGTGAAGGGAATAGTTAAAGATGATCATTTGATTATCCATATTTCTTCCCATAGATATGCCCATTTCCTATTAAGGCACATCTCTGAAACACACCTGTGTGAATGACCTTTTTGGGTCTTTGACCCCACAGACGTATTATCAGCTTTCCTGTGTCATATATGTAAGTCTTTATACTTTCACTGGAGAACATCCAGCTAGAAGTGCTGGTGAAGGTGCGCATATAGCATTTTGTAATATTTACATTCCTTCCTATAGTAACACCCACTACCTACTCAGGTTGCGCATTGAGTTTTACTCCGTCATCTGCTGGACACTGTATGTGATCCGCTAAATCTGCTTAAGGTATTAATATTATCAATATTAGGTGACTACACACTATTGGTGATTCTGTATCCCTTGGGACTATTTCAATAGCTTTTTCTATGTTAATCATTTGATGCTGCCAAACGGGATTAAAATCCTCACGCCTGCCACCTATTATGTTAGGAGCTCATTAAGGCATTAAAATTTATTTTCCTCTCCGCTGTCCTCCACTCCGTATCATGACTGTCATCCATGATTTGCTTTTTGTATTTGTGTTCATATAAATGAACTCTACTATTTGTATTATTTACAGTGATTTTACGCCTTGCTGACTTATTGTTCGCTAAGCCCCTGATGAAGTCAATTTATTGACGAAACGCGTTGGGCCTACAACACCATCTGTATCAATAACAGACCAGCTGTACCTTTTAAATTGGAAGTCTTTGTGAAGACTAAAAATAAATGTTTATTGTTTTAAAATTGTTGATCTGTATGTAGCGCACTCTATATTTCTTTTCTATATATATATATATATATATATATATATATATATATATATATATATATATATATATATATATATATATATATACACACATATATATATTCACATACATACACACACACAGCCCATCCCACCCCCACATACATGTAAACACATCCCATCTCACCACCATACATATATATAATACGTATCACATCTCCATACATATATGCATCCCCCCGTACACATATATACACCCCCCCCAAAACATATATAAATACAAGTTACAACATAGCCTACAAACATTAGGGCACTTTACCACTGATTCTGGGTGTGACTGCAGCTGCTGCTGTTGGGTCATGGTGCCTCTGCCCGGGCCATCCCCCGACTCACTGTTGTGTAACTTGTGTTGCTTAGGCAAAGGGTAGGCAGGGGATTGGCTGTAAACGGCAACGAGGAACAGCCGGAGGGGATTGGCTCCTGCTTGAAGGAGAGTCTGGCAGCCCGCTCTTCATGCTGCCGGTGCCGCTAATGCCTGTCAGTGTAACAGGCGCAATCAGCGGTAGCCGGCAACAGCACCAATCAGAACGCTGGGTGAGCAGGCTGTCTGGATTACAGTGATCTCGGGACATGGGAGTGACCTCGGGAGCCGCAGTTCATAGAGAAAAGAGCCGCATGTGGCTCGAGAGCCGCGGGTTGGCCACCCCTGGTATAGACAATAGCGGTTGCACCACTGATTGTACAGAGAATAGCGGTTACACCACTGATTGTACAGAGAATAGCGGTTACACCGCTGATTGTACAGAGAATAGCGGTTACACCACTGATTGTATAGAGAATAGCGGTTACACCGCTGATTGTACAGAGAATAGCGGTTACACCGCTGATTGTATAGAGAATAGCGGTTACACCACTGATGGTACAGAGAATAGCGGTTACACCGCTGATTGTATAGAGAATAGCGGTTACACCGCTGATTGTACAGAGAATAGCGGTTACACCGCTGATTGTACAGAGAATAGCGGTTACACCGCTGATTGTACAGAGAATAGCGGTTACACCGCTGATTGTACAGAGAATAGCGGTTACACCGCTGATTGTATAGAGAACAGCGGTTACACCACTGATTGTATAGAGAATATCGGTTACACCGCTGATTGTACAGAGAATAGCGGTTACACCACTGATTGTACAGAGAATAGCGGTTACACCACTGGGTTACACCACTTATTGTATAAAGAATAGCGGTTACACCGCTGATTGTACAGAGAATAGCGGTTACACCGCTGATTGTACAGAGAATAGCGGTTACACCACTGATTGTATAGAGAATAGCGGTTACACCGCTGATTGTACAGAGAATAGCGGTTACACCGCTGATTGTACAGAGAATAGCGGTTACACCACTGATTGTATAGAGAATAGCGGTTACACCGCTGATTGTACAGAGAATAGCGGTTACACCACTGATTGTATAGAGAATAGCGGTTACACCGCTGATTGTATAGAGAATAGCGGTTACACCACTGATTGTATAGAGAATAGCGGTTACACCACTGATTGTACAGAGAATAGCGGTTACACCACTGATTGTATAGAGAATAGCGGTTACACCACTGATTGTATAGAGAATAGTGGTTTAGAGAATAGCGGTTACACCGCTGATTGTATAGAGAATAGCGGTAACACCGCTGATTGCATAGAGAATAGCGGTTACACCGCTGATTGTATAGAGAATAGCGGTTACACCACTGATTGTATAGAGAATAGCGGTTACACCACTGATTGTACAGAGAATAGCGGTTACACCACTGATTGTACAGAGAATAGCGGTTACACCGCTGATTGTACAGAGAATAGCGGTTACACCACTGATTGTATAGAGAATAGCGGTTACACCGCTGATTGTACAGAGAATAGCGGTTACACCGCTGATTGTACAGAGAATAGCGGTTACACCACTGATTGTATAGAGAATAGCGGTTACACTGCTGATTGTATAGAGAATAGCGATTACACCACTGATTGTATAGAGAATAGCGGTTACACCACTGATTGTACAGAGAATAGCGGTTACACCACTGATTGTATAGAGAATAGCGGTTACACCACTGATTGTATAGAGAATAGTGGTTTAGAGAATAGCGGTTACACCGCTGATTGTATAGAGAATAGCGGTTACACCGCTGATTGCATAGAGAATAGTGGTTACACCACTGATTGTATAGAGAATAGCGGTTACACCGCTGATTGTATAGAGAATAGCGGTTACACCACTTATTGTACGATAGCGGTTACACCACTGATGGTATAGAGAATAGCGGTTACACCACTGATTGTATAGAGAATAGCGGTTACACCACTGATTGTATAGAGAATAGCGGTTACACCGTTGATTGTACAGAGAATAGCGGTTACACCACTGAATGTACAGAGAATAGCGGTTACACCACTGATTGTACAGAGAATAGCGTTTACACCACTGATTGTATAGAGAATAGCGGTTACACCACTGATTGTATAGAGAATAGCGGTTACACCACTTATTGTACAGAGAATAGCGGTTACACCACAGATTGTATAGAGAATAGCGGTTACACCACTGATTGTATAGAGAATAGCGGTTACACCGCTGATTGTATAGAGAATAGCGGTTACACCGCTGATTGTATAGAGAATAGCGGTTACACCACTGATTGTATAGAGAATAGCGGTTACACCACTGATTGTATAGAGAATAGCGGTTACACCGCTGATTGTATAGAGAATAGCGGTTACACCACTGATTGTATAGAGAATAGCGGTTACACCACTGATTGTATAGAGAATAGCAGTTACACCACTGATTGTATAGAGAATAGTGGTTACACCACTGATTGTATAGAGAATAGCAGTTACACCACTGATTGTATAGAGAATAGCGGTTACACCACTGATTGTATAGAGAATAGCAGTTACACCACTGATTGTATAGAGAATAGCGGTTACACCACTGATTGTTTAGAGAATATCGGTTACACCACTGATTGTATAGAGAAAAGCGGTTACACCACTGATTGTATAGAGAATAGCGGTTACACCACTGATTGTATAGAGAATAGCGGTTACACCACTGATTGTATATGCCAACACAGATATTTCTAGTTTATATAAAGCCTAAATGGGGCTCTGGAAAGCACTCATATCCTATACATTTCAAAAACACAAAAAAAGGTGGACCTGGGTTGTGAATAACCACAAAGGGCAAGAAAGTGAGTGATCACTATGAACATGGGGACAATTATCACCAATCAGTTACCCAAGAACCTACTGCAGGGTCACTTACAGTCTGCACTTTCTATACTGCCGCCCTTCTGGCCAGAAAACCAAAGCATGCCACCCAACATCTTAAGAGGAAAAACCGTTACAAATTCAGAAAGGGGCATGGCCATGGGTAAAGGGGTGTGGTCACGCCCCCTTTCCTATACTGAGAATGGACAGTTGGAGACCCATAAAAAGGTACAGACCATAAAACAACGGTACTGTACCTGCCACAGAGAAGGGTATGCCAATGTAGTCTGTGAACTGGGGGGGACCAGACCTTCCTAGAACAGATACTGGAGACGCCATGCAGGTATCACACACACAAAAGGAATGTATACATGTTATAGAGCTTAGTACATACTGTACCTCAGTAATGGCAGGGGCATCTTATAATGTATGGGCATAATGGGCAATTGTCCAAGGGCCCCCAATTCTGGAAAGCTTTTTGGGTGGCAGTGGAGAGTGCTGCCTGGTGCTATACACCAATCAGAGTGCAGCATTCTCTAAACTGCCTCCCAGCCTGCAGCCAGACAGTGAATAATTATCATCGTGCTAATTGGTGGATGGCTAAAGCTATCCACCAATCAGTATGCAGCATTCTCTATCTGCCTTCTAGCCTGCAGCCAGTGAATAGTTATCATCTCGCTGATTGGTGGATGGCTGGAGCTATCCACCAATCAGTATGCAGCATTCTCCATCTGCCTTCTAGCCTTCGGACAGGTACGTATGAACCTGAATCAGGCCCCCTGTCTCCAATTAGTTTTCATTCCTGCACACTGCACCTTCAAAAACCCATGCAGTTTCTCTGTCCTTCCTGGGGTTTTGCTGTGCTGTGGTGCTTCTACCACAGTCAGATCTGTATTTCAGCAAAGAACTACAGATCAAGCTGTGCTAGAATGAACCCTATATAATTATTTAGTAGGATACAATATAGGAGGTTTAGTAAATCTGGCCAATGGGTAGACATGGAGCTGCGTCTGGGGCCCGGCCTCAGTTCTATCTGTTCATACAGGAGTAAGGACGTCTCATCCATTATAAGTTCCTCCGTCTGGCTTACATAGAGCTTTGTGAAATAAAGATCCAGTTACCTTGTTTATTAAATATAACATCCCAATCATACATAACTGCATATAATATTTAGCAGGTATATAGACTATAGTAACGTGTTATAAATATATGTAACCTTGCAGGAAACGGAAGCTTCTATCCGCGCTGCCAAGTGGGACGAAATCCCAGCGAACATTTGGTTCTTCGTATGAGCACTCACCTCTCACAGGAGTGGGGGATCCCACCGAGTACCCAGGACCGGATCCCAATTCTCCAACTCTGAGACATGGAGAGATCCTGATCGAGTGGAAGGATGGCACCATTACTCCTCTCTATGACCACCAATAGGACTGTGCCACAACACATAGGAGACCAGTATATGTGCCATCATCAAGCCCTGATGCTTTCCAGACCCCCCCCCCCCCCCCCCCCATCATGAAACTACAGACTGACCAGTGGATGTATGCCAAACACAGTATGTCCCTTCCAGGAATTCCAAGACTGACCACTGGGTGTATGCCAACCATAATATGTCCCTTCCAAGCACTCCCAGACTGACCAGTGGATGTATGCCAACCACAGTAGGTGTGGCATTGACAATTCCTGCTTCCCCAGACTCCACAGACTATGGATAGACAAGTCAATTACAAATACTCCAGTAGATGGGGCAGTACTAAACTCTGTCTCCTTATGACTTCCAGCAGATATAAGACCACCACATTTGAATCCAAACCCTCCAGTAGATGAATGATCACCACATGCTATTCTAGATGCTCTTGTACTCTGGACACCAAGCCATGTCTCAACCACAACTTTCTGCTTCTTCCCAATACTCCAGTAAATGCAAGACCACCACGTTTCATCTCTTCCAAATGCTCTTGTAGATGGGACAACAACAACCCATGTCTCCTGCAGATACTCCAGGAGATGAAACAATAAGCTGTGAGGCCTCCATACAGATAAGTGACCACAGATCCAGTAGATGAGAAAACAGCAAACCCCATCACCCAAGATATTTACAGTAGATTCATTCATGACCACCCCATTCTGTCTATTCCAGATGAGACAAGGACATACCCTGCCCCATCTACTCTATAGTAGATATGGAATTTACCAATTGTGCCCACACCTGTGGATAAAAGGCTCCAATAGACGTGACAATAACAAAGTCTTCTCCAGACTCTCCTGTTGGTGAGACAAGAAAAAACCCTACTGCTAGACAGATGGATGACCAACTCATGACCAGTCCATTCCACATGCTCCAGTAGTCCAGGCCTAGTCAATCCCTCTCTCCATCCACCACATTGTTGAGTTGGCCATCCCAACCACATTGAAACTTCCAGACTCTGATAGATGATTGGTGATGACCAGCTCCCATCCCTCCTGGACACTACAGAGGACTTGATCCTTCACGGAGGCTTCTTTACAGATTCTCAAATCCATTTCCTGACAATTGAAAATCTTTTTCTAAAATGAACACAGGACTGGTATCCCAGCCATCTAGGGTCATTACCCATCATAACGAGTCTATGTAATTCTGACCATTCATGCTGAAACATTTACATGTATTAGGCAGTTAGATAGATAACGTATGGCCAGAGGACAACTCGGGCAATGATAATGATTGTCCCAACTGATTAGTATATTTCATAGGAAGATAGCTGAAGATGTTCCCTATCAGCCTGTGGTCACCATCCCATCACACCACTGAAGCCAGTCATCCAATCACATAGATGGTGCCATAAGACCAATTAGTGACTTGTGTGAGGCCAAACTAGATGCCAGTTGGGTCATCTGTTCCTCAGCCACATTATTTGGCCCAAATATTGGTGTTTATAGAATTGTACTTTGCACTGCCCATATGGGAGATACTATCTCACTATTTACTAAGCCTTGGATGGAGACAAAGGTGGCCATTTAGACCGGCTCGGTGCAGTCCGAATTCGCTCCCCCGGCCAATAGTGGGGCTTTGCACATGCATGAATATGATGGGCAAGCAATCGCCTGTCAATCAACTTGTGAACGACAATGCGCAATGTGTGCATGTGTGGTCATACGAGCGAATGGGTCTGAATTGGGCCCTATATCTCTATCTAATTTATTGCCACCATCTTTTATAAGCAATGTAGGCCAGGTATAGTCACACTGTACATTTGTGGTTGGTGATAGATATATACTGTAGCTGCATATACATATATATATATATATATATATATTCCCTGCCCGCTCCCTTCTACATATTGTACTAGAAAACCCTGCAGCCGATGACTGTAGTCGGATAGGAAAGCTGAATAAATATAAGCCCTCACAATCTCGCTCAGTGATTAGTCCTCTCTATGCGCTAATGTCAGTGTAATAAAGGTTCCGTCTACGTCTTGTCTGATGTTATACGACACAGGTACCCCTGGCGCTGACAATCCATCTGACTACAGGCGTAATTAGGATACCGCTTAAATCTGCATAGCTCCCAAATTCCATCACCACCTCGCCGTCACCAGCGGAGTCGTACGTAACGCATTTTACTCGTGACGCAGTCGGCATAGCTGGGCTGTAAGGGGGGGGGGGGGGGTACATAGCAGTTGTGCCTATCGAGTTGAGCAGTTTGGTTCCAACGTGATGCGTTGACAAGCAGTTGTCAGGGATAAGCTCCAGAAACTTACTGACGTGTAGACGGGCTGATGGGAGATATTTGGTCTATAGTCAATTGGGCAGCCCCTATACGGTCCACAGTGATAAAGTCCACATAGATAAAATGTCGATACAAAAGGTTGACATTGCTATGGTTGACATAAGAGTATTAACTTTTTCGTATTTACCATCTAATTGGGAGCGGTAGACCTCGCCACAGGGGGTCTAACGCCGAAATGTACAAAAAAAATGTAAAAAACTCACGTTGACCTTTTCATACGTTACCATTCCCATGTTGGCCAGTTGGTGTCGACCTATAATCTTAATATTGTAGGTCAAGCAGATATATTTAAGACTGATAGCCATGGCGGCTGTGTCAGCAAGCAGATAAATATGGCTATCAGTATTATATATCCGCTTGCTGACACAGCCGCCATGGCTATCAGTATTATATACCCGCTTGGTGACACAGCCGCCATGGTTATCAGTATTATATATCCGCTTGCTGACACAGCCGCCATGGCTATCAGTATTATATATCCGCTTGCTGACACAGCCGCCACGGCTATCAGTATTACATATCCGCTTGCTGACACAGCCGCCATGGCTATCAGTATTATATATCCGCTTGCTGACACAGCCGCCATGGCTATCAGTATTATATATCCGCTTGCTGACACAGCCGCCGTGGCTATCAGTATTATATATCCGCTTGCTGACACAGCCGCCGTGGCTATCAGTATTATATATCCGCTTGCTGACACAGCCGCCATGGCTATCAGTATTATATATCCGCTTGCTGACACAGCTGCCGTGGCTATCGGTATTATCTATCCGCTTGCTGGCACAGCCGCCATGGCTATCAGTATTATATATCCGCTTGCTGACACAGCCGCCATGGCTATCAGTATTATATATCCGCTTGCTGACACAGCCGCCGTGGCTATCGGTATTATATATCCGCTTGCTGACACAGCTGCCGTGGCTATCGGTATTACGTATACGCTTACTGACACAGCCGCCGTGGCTATCGGTATTATCTATCCGCTTGCTGACGCAGCCGCCATGGCTATCGGTATTATATATCCGCTTGCTGACACAGCCGCCGTGGCTATCGGTATTATATATCCGCTTGCTGACACAGCCGCCGTGGCTATCGGTATTATCTATCCGCTTGCTGGCACAGCCGCCATTGCTATTGGTATTATATATCCGCTTGCTGACACAGCCGCCGTGGCTATCGGTATTACATATCCGCTTGCTGACACAGCCGCCATGGCTATCGGTATTACCTATCCACTTGCTGACACAGCCGCCATGGCTATCAGTATTACATATCCGCTTGCTGACACAGCCGCCGTGGCTATCGGTATTATATATCCGCTTGCTGACACAGCCGCCGTGGCTATCGGTATTATCTATCCGCTTGCTGGCACAGCCGCCGTGGCTATCGGTATTACATATCCGCTTGCTGACACAGCCGCCGTGGCTATCGGTATTACCTATCCGCTTACTGACACAGCCGCCGTGGCTATCGGTATTATCTATCTGCTTGCTGACGCAGCCGCCATGGCTATCAGTATTATAAATCCGCTTGCTGACACAGCCGCCGTGGCTATCGGTATTATCTATCCGCTTGCTGGCACAGCCGCCGTGGCTATCAGTATTATATATCCGCTTGCTGACACAGCCGCCGTGGCTATCGGTATTATCTATCCGCTTGCTGGCACAGCCGCCGTGGCTATCGGTATTACCTATCCGCTTGCTGGCACGGCCGCCATGGCTATCAGTATTATTTATCCGCTTGCTGGCACAGCCGCCATGGCTATCGGTATTATATATCTGCTTGCTGACACAGCCGCCGTGGCTATCGCTATTACGTATACGCTTACTGACACAGCCGCCATGGCTATCAGTATTATACATCCGCTTGCTGACACAGCCGCCATGGCTATCAGTATTATATATCCGCTTGCTGACACAGCCGCCATGGCTATCAGTATTATATATCCGCTTGGTAACACAGCCGCCTTGGCTATCAGGATTATATATCCGCTTGCTGACACAGCCACCATGGCTATCAGTATTATATATCCGCTTGCTGACACAGCTGCCATAGCTATCAGTATTATATATCCGCTTGGTAACACAGCCGCCTTGGCAATCAGTATTATATATCCGCTTGCTGACACAGCCGCCATGGCTATCAGTATTATATATCCGCTTGGTAACACAGCCGCCTTGGCAATCAGTATTATATATCCGCTTGCTGACACAGCCACCATGGCTATCGGTATTATATATCCGCTTGCTGACACAGCCGCCATGGCTATCTGTATTATCTATCCGCTTGCTGACACAGCCACCATGGCTATCGGTATTATATATCCGCTTGCTGACACAGCCACCACGGCTATCAGTATTATATATCCGCTTGCTGACACAGCCACCATGGCTATCAGTATTATATATCCGCTTACTGACACAGCCGCCATGGCTATCAGTATTATATATCCACTTGCTGACACAGCCGCCATGGCTATCAGTATTATATATCCGCTTGCTGACACAGCCGCCATGGCTATCAGTATTACATATCCGCTGGCTGACACAGCCGCCATGGCTATCATTATTACATATCCACTGGCTGACACAGCCGCCACGGCTATCAGTATTATATACCTGCTTGGTGACACAGCCACCATGGCTATCAGTATTATACATCCACTTGGTGACACAGCCGCCATGGCTATCAGTATTATATATCCGCTTGCTGACACAGCCGCCGTGGCTATCGGTATTACATATCCGCTTGCTGACACAGCCGCCATGGCTATCGGTATTACCTATACGCTTACTGACACAGCCGCCATGGCTATCAGTATTATATATCCGCTTGCTGACACAGCCGCCATGGCTATCAGTATTATATATCCGCTTACTGACACAGCCGCCATGGCTATCAGTATTATATATCCGCTTGCTGACACAGCCGCCGTGGCTATCAGTATTATATATCCGCTTGCTGGCACAGCCGCCGTGGCTATCGGTATTATATATCCGCTTGCTGACACAGCCGCCGTGGCTATCGGTATTACATATCCGCTTGCTGACACAGCCGCCATGGCTATAGGTATTATATATCCGCTTGCTGACACAGCCGCCATGGCTATCGGTATTACATATCCGCTTGCTGACACAGCCGCCGTGGCTATCGGTATTACCTATACGCTTACTGACACAGCCGCCGTGGCTATCGGTATTACCTATACGCTTTCTGACACAGCCGCCGTGGCTATCAGTATTATATATCCGCTTGCTGACACAGCCGCCATGGCTATCAGTTTTTATATATCCGCTTGCTGGCACAGCCGCCTTGGCTATCAGTATTATACATCCGCTTGCTGACACAGCCGCCATGGCTATCAGTATTATCTATCTGCTTGGTGACACAGCTGCCATGGCTATCGGTATTACCTATACGCTTACTGACACAGCCACCGTGGCTATCGGTATTACCTATCCGCTTTCTAACACAGCCGCCGTGGCTATCAGTATTATATATCCGCTTGCAGACACAGCCGCCATGGCTATCGGTATTACCTATCCGCTTGCTGACACAGCCGCCATGGCTATCGGTATTATATATCCGCTTGCTGACACAGCCGCCTTGGCTATCGGTATTACCTATCCGCTTGCTGACACAGCCGCCATGGCTATCGGTATTATATATCCGCTTACTGACACAGCCGCCATGGATATCAGTATTACATATACGCTTACTGACACAGCCGCCGTGGCTATCGGTATTATCTATCCGCTTACTGACACAGCCGCCGTGGCTATCGGTATTATCTATCCGCTTGCTGACACAGCCGCCGTGGCTATCAGTATTATATATCCGCTTGCTGACACAGCCGCCGTGGCTATCAGTATTATATATCCGCTTGCTGACACAGCCGCCATGGCTATCAGTATTATATATCCGCTTGCTGACACAGCCGCCACGGCTATCAGTATTATATATCCGCTTGCTGACACAGCCGCCATGGCTATCAGTATTATATATCCGCTTGGTAACACAGCCGCCATGGCTATCAGTATTATATATTCGCTTGGTAACACAGCCACCATGGCTATCAGTATTATATATCCGCTTGCTGACACAGCCGCCATGGCTATCGGTATTATATATCCGCTTGCTGACACAGCCACCATGGCTATCGGTATTATATATCCGCTTGCTGACACAGCCGCCACGGCTATCAGTATTATATACCCGCTTGCTGACACAGCCGCCACGGCTATCAGTATTATATATCCGCTTGCTGACACAGCCGCCATGGCTATCAGTATTATATATCCGCTTGCTGACACAGCCGCCATGGCTATCAGTATTATATATCCACTTGCTGACACAGTCGCCGTGGCTATCAGTATTATATACCCACTTGCTGACACAGCCACCATGGCTATCAGTATTATATATCCACTTGCTGACACAGCCACCATGGCTATCGGTATTATATATCCGCTTGGTGACACAGCCACCACGGCTATCGGTATTATATACCCGCTTGCTGACACAGCCACCATGGCTATCAGTATTATATATCCGCTTGGTGACACAGCCGCCATGGCTATCAGTATTATATATCCGCTTGCTGACACAGCCACCATGGCTATCAGTATTATATATCCGCTTTCTGACACATTTATGAACCTCTGCCACCTCTATGCATCTGCTTGCGACAGTAGCTGCTACCACCTGACATATCCTGAAGGGGGCACAATTCCGCAGACACACCCACAACTCCTATGCTAACCATGAAGGCCCCACCCAGATACCGTACATTTATTTGCAAAGGGAAATTCAGCTGGTGCGGCTCCACATACAGTCGATGCAAATTAACCTTGGAAGACCCTCCTTGTGAGGGGACGAAGAGGTCAGGTGTCTGAGTGCAGCTACAGCAGACTGCAGAGTAAAGGAACCCAAGGGGGTTTAAAAAAAATAATATTAAACGGGCAATGCTCTGCACTCATCAGTCACACACGGGTATGAAACATTATCATGTGCAAGTTTAATACATAAGAATCAACTATGAAAATAATAAAAAATACAATTTAATACCCAAACACGAGACTAGATCAGAAGTTGGAGTCACATCCAGGTTTCAAGTGACCCAGCAGGAACTGATACGCCTCGTTAAGGGTGTCCTGCATATCTGGGAAACCGGCATATTTACAGGCCTCTTGCAGCTGCAGCCAGCGGAAGTCTCGGTGTTCGTGGGAGAGTGTCACCGGTGCATTGGGGTCTCTGAGCTCCGCCAGCCAGTAAAGGACGGTCTTTGGCTTGTCTTTCACATTGTACTTTAACTCTTTCCTAAACCCGTCCACTATATGAAACTGGCTGTGGTGAAGGCCAGCCTCCTCCTCTGTCTCACGCAGGGCGGTGGTCAGGTCATCTTCTCCGGGGTCCACGTGGCCTAAGACACAAGAACATAGCTGTGGTCATGGCTGAATGCTCCACTGTCCCACTTTTCAATAGATGGGTTATTTATTTATTTGCAGAGTCTTATATAGCGCAGCAGATTCCGTTACAGCGTCTTATATAGCGCAGCAGATTCCGTTACAGTGTCTTATATAGCGCAGCAGATTCCGTTACAGTGTCTTATATAGCGCAGCAGATTCCGTTACAGTGACTTATATAGCGCAGCAGATTCCGTTACAGTGTCTTATATAGCGCAGCAGATTCCGTTACAGTGTCTTATATAGCGCAGCAGATTCCGTTAAAGTGTCTTATATAGCGCAGCAGATTCCGTTACAGCGTCTTATATAGCGCAGCAGATTCCGTTACAGCGTCTTATATAGCGCAGCAGGTTCTGTTACAGTGTCTTATATAGCGCAGCAGATTCTGTTACAGTGTCTTATATAGCGCAGCAGGTTCTGTTACAGTGTCTTATATAGCGCAGCAGATTCCGTTAGTGTCTTATATAGCGCAGCAGGTTCCGTTACAGTGTCTTATATAGCGCAGCAGGTTCCGTTACAGTGTCTTATATAGCGCAGCAGATTCCGTTACAGTGTCTTATATAGCGCAGCAGGTTCTGTTACAGTGTCTTATATAGCGCAGCAGGTTCTGTTACAGTGTCTTATATAGCGCAGCAGATTCCGTTGCTCTTTACAATAGTAGACAGAGATAAACAAACTGGGTAACAACATACAGACTTGGAGGTAGGAAGGCCCTGCTGCAAGCTTACAATCTATAGGGATATAGGAGGGAAACACAAGGACAGGCACCAGTAATAGCATAGCAGTCCCACCAAGTTGCAAGCCCAGATGGGAAGCTATATAATACATAAGTGCCTCAGAGGGTTATGTGTGCGGTGTATAAATATGATAGGCTTGCCTGAAGAGGTGAGTTTTCAGGGAACACTTGAAAGTTTGGAGGCTAGCGGAGAGTCTTATTGTGCGTGGAAGGGCATTCCATAGGGTGGGAGCAGCCCGATGAAAGTCCTGTAATAGTGAGTGGTAGCTAGTGATCCGTGCAGAAGACAGAAACAGATCTTGTGCAGAGCGGAGTGGTCGAGATGGGAGATATTGTGTGATAAGTGCAGAGATATAAGCTGGTGCAGTATGGTTAATAGCTTTATATGCGAGTAGAAGTGTTTTATATTAAATACGGTAAGATACAGGCAACCAATGGAGGGACTGGCAGAGCGGATCAGCAGACGATGAGCGTCTTGCAAGGAAGATCAGCCTAGCAGCAGCATTTAGAATGGATTGCAGTGGTGAGAGTCTGTTCTTGGGAAGACCAGTTAGGAGACTATTGCAATAATCAATGCGGGATATAATGAGTGCATGGATAAGAGATTTAGTAGTGTCTTGTGTGAGATAGGTCGTATTTTGGATATGTTTTTTAGATGCATGTAACATGATTTGGAGACAGATTGAATGTGGGGAAGAAAGGACAGGTCAAAGTCGAGGATGACCCCTAGGCAACGAGCTTGTGGGGTAGGGTAGATTGTCAAGTTGTCAACAGTGATGGAGATATCAGGATGGTAACTGTTCTTAGTTGGCGGGAATATAAGTAATTCAGTTTTTGGAAATATTGAGTTTGAGTTGGCGGGAAGACATCCAAGATGAGATGGCAGAGAGACATTCAGAGACTCGGCCCAAAACCACTGGTGACAACTCTGGGGTTGATAGATAGATTTGAGTATCATCCGCATATAAATGATACTGAGATCAGAAAGAGCTGATGAGTTTGCCAAGAGAGGAGGTATAGATTGAGAAGAGCAGAGGACCTAAGACTGAGCCTTGCGGAACTCTGACTGACAGTGGTAGTGAAGAGAAAATAGAGTCAGAGAAGCAAACACTGAAAGAGCGATCAGATAGGTAAGATGTGAACCAGGAAAGGGCTGTATCATTAAGACCTAGGGAGTGTAGTGTTTGTAGGAGAAGGGTGTGATCCACAGTGTCAAATCTCTCTCTTGGGAATGGGATCATTGGTCAGACTGCATTTAGATCTACAAGCATTAGGTCTACACCATTAGGTCGACTTGCATTTAGGTCGACAGCGTCATTAGGTCGACATGTGTTAGGTCGACAGGGTCATTAGGTCGACAGGTATAAGGTCGACAGGTATAAGGTTGATAGTGAAAAAGTCGACTTTTTTTTTTCATTTTTTTCAAGCATCGACACAGTCAACATAGCGCTACGCTGGGCACACTATTTTATTCTCCCACCGCGCCCAAGTGGATGGTAGGGCATGACATACCGCCTATCGGCAAATGTCGACTCATATAACAGTGAAATGACCCCATGTCGACCTTTTGCCTGTCGACCTTCCCCATGTTGACCTAATGACCCTGTCGACCTAAATGCATGTCGACCTTAATGCAGGTCAACCTAGTGGTGTAGACCTAATGCTTGTAGACCTAAATGCTGTAGACAATATGACCGTATCCCCTCTCTTGCTACTGGTACTTTTCCTTCTTTGCTCAAACATGCAGTGATTACTCCCATTCTGAAAAAACACAATTCTGACCCTAACTATCGTCCTATCTCTCAACTCCCATGCCTCTCCAAGCTACTGAGGAAACCTGTCTACTATCGCCTCACACACTTTCTTAACTCTCACACCCTATTAGACCCAATTCAGTCAGGCTTTCATTCCCAACACTCCACTGAGACAGCACTGACTAAAGTGATCTAGAAGAAGAAGTAGTGAGTAATCGCCTTTAGACTTGGCAGTTACCAGATCATTAACCACTTTAGTCAGTGCTGTCTCAGTGGTGTGTTGGGAATGAAAGCCTGACTGAAGCGGGTCTAATAGGGTGTGATAGTTAAGAAAATGTGTGAGGCGAGAGTAGACAGGTCTCTTCAGTAGCTTGGAGAGGCATGGGAGCTGAGAGATAGGACGATAGTTAGGGTCAGAATTGTGTTTTTTCAGAATGGGAGTAATCACTGCATGTTTGAGCAAAGAAGGAAAAGTACCAGTAGCAAGAGAGAGATTGCAACTTTTAGTTAAAGATGGGATAAGAACAGGAGACAGAGTTTTAATGACTTGTGCAGGTATAGGATCAAGAGGAGAGGTAGTATAGTAGGAGGATAAGAAGAGTGTGGAAACTTCCTTTTCATTTGTGGGCTCAAATGAAGAGAAAGTGCCAGAGGGTTCAGGTGGGGAAGAAAGAGGGTTAGAGGTTGTGGAAGAGCATACCATTTTATCTCAGATGTTATCAATCTTGTCCTTAAAGTAGGATGCAAGATCTTGCGTACTGATGGTAGCCTGTGGGGGAGGAGCGGGAGGGTACAGAAGAGACTTAAATGTGTTAAAAAGTTGCTTAGGGTTGGTGGCATACGAAGAGATAAGAGATTGGAAGTATGTTTGTTTAGCAGTGTCCAAAGCATTGCAGTAGGAGTGGTAGATAGACTTATATGTGAGGAAATCAGTCAGATTACGAGATTTACGCCATTGGCGTTCTGCTTTACGTGACTGAGTTCGTAGTTGTCTTGTCATTTTGGTGTGCCATGTGCATCTAAGCCTGCTGGGGTGTAATGGGTAGCTGGAGCCACTTCATCAATAGTCTGGTAGAGGTGGGAAACAGCAGAGTCAGGAGAGGTAAGTGTAGGAATTAGAGAGAGCAGTTGTTGCAGAGAGGTGGAAAGTTGTGGAAAATTAATAGCATTAGTATTTCTGCGGGTTAGAGTAGGCTTGCATGATTTCAGTGTCAGTGAGCTTGGGGTAATGGAGGAGAGCGAGAGGATAATGAAATTGTGAACAGAGAGAGGGAAGGGAGTGTTAGTAAAATCAGAGACTGAGCACAGCCTGGTGAAAACAAGGTCAAGGCAGTGGCCTTCCTCATGAGTAGAGGTGTCGGACCACTGGGAGAGGTCAAGAGAGGAGGTTAGAGAGAGGAGTTTGGAAGCCTGCAGAGATTGTGGACTGTCAATAGCAATATTGAAGTCATCCAGGATGATGGTGGAGATGTCAGAGGATAAGAAATGGGGGAGCCAGGCAGAGAAATGTTCTAGAAATTGAGATTTGGGAAGCCCAGGTGGGCGATAGATAGCAGCAACACGCAGAGAGAAAGGGGAAAAAACCCGAATAGAGTGAACTTCAAATGATGTGAAAGTAAAGGTGCCCAAAGACGCTACAATTGTACTGTGCTATGCGTTTTTGACTGTACAATGGTTCTATACAATTTTTCTTCCAGCTTGCTATGAGATGTGCACTTGGATGCATGTGGTGAACCCATGTTTGTAATGTTAAATTTCAGATGTAGTCTAAAAAGTACGTGCAGCACGTACTTTTTTAGACATACAATATCGGGCTCCCGGGAACGCGCATCGCATCGCACAAGCCCATAAACACCATCCAATAATTGTACATAAGATGCAATTTGTGCTTAAAAAGTACAAAACGCATTCGATAATTGATGCATCTGTGGTCACCTTCAGTGAAGGAACTGGTGGTAGACGTGAGTAAGTGAAGGATTGTGACAGTAATATACCAACCGCACCTCCTTTACAGTTACCAGGCCTGGAGGGTTAGAAATTAGGCCACTGAAACGCATCCACTAATTACTGTAGAGGCAGCTGTAATAGGACAAATGTTGTTCTCTCTGATGAGCCTATTGGTCTAATTGTGAGAACCATGAAACATATGGGGAAATGCATCACGTTTTCTCCACCCCAAGAGGGGATGGCAACTGTAAATTGTGATTGTAAAAAAATAAAACTGTGTTATAGCAAGAGAGTGGAAAAGGGCTCAAATAAAATCAGATCCAAATCTATCAGTTGCTAATCACATTGAAAACTTGCTAACAACTTTAGATCATGGGGAAGGGAGTGTGGGGGGTTTAATAAATATCATATGTACACACAACAGAAAATACCTCACTTTTGCACTTCCAAATATTTATAATTCACAATGAGATATGAGACTATCAGGACAGATCTGAAACCTAGCCCAGAATTCCCTGAGTGCCAGACCAGTACCCGATTCTGCCAGTCTGTCGGACAGACGGGCATCTGTGTGAGGAGACAATGATACCTTTGGGAGGGGTCCAGTGATGTATCCCATAGGAAGTCTGTAGGAGGAGGAATTCAATGTCACTCACGCTGGCAGACGAGACTCTTCTGAAGATGATCAGACCGCAGGCTCTCAGCGCCATGTTCCCTAAATCAAGGATAAATCACATTATTTGGAGGGAATAGAAATTACGTTCACAAATTCGCTTTCTGCATAATGGGAAATCTGACTGCTGCCAATGAAATGACTTACGGGCATACGGAAGAGGGTGCCATGTTACCTGATATAACCAAATTACAATTATGCCAGGTGAGAGTGCCAAGCTCCCAATGGGTTCGGGTGACAGGGCGATAGCTGCCACTGGATTGGAGGACAGGATGCCCGGTGTCTATGTTCAGGGTGACAATAATATGCCCACATGTCAGGGGTGAAATGATGCCCAGTGTCCACAGGTCAGGGGTGAAATGATGCCCAGTGTCCACAGGTCAGGGTAACAAGATTTCTCACAAAACAGATATGTTAAGCTCTATGAGAGATATCACCAGTTCCAGCTGCTCACTAAAGGGGAATACTCAATCCCCAATTGTACAAAAATGGAAACCAGGGGGTTAGGACAGCACTTGGAACTGGGTGTTCTCTTCAGTAATCAAACACTTCAAAAAAAGCGACCAAATACCAGTATCAATGTTGAAAATAATATACACATTTTAATTCAATGAATGCATGAATAAATAAAATAAAATAAAATACACAGAGTATATACACCGGCCGGTGGTTAGTAAACAGAAAGAAAAGGGAAAAAAATCCAATATGATGCTTTAAAAAAGGCTTTACTGACCTCATGTGTCCGTCTCCCTTATATGGCCACAGAGAAGCACCGGCCGGCACTTTGACTGACAGACTGGAAATCACGAGCGGAGACCGCAAGTATAAGTAAAGCATTGGTGAGACCTCACCTAGAGTACGGAGTGCAGTTCTGGGCCCCACACTATAAAAAGGACATCATAGAATTAGAAAAAGTCCAAAGGCGAGCAACAAAGCTTATTAGGGGAATGGAGAATTTAAGCTACGGGGAGAGATTAAGCAATTTGGGACTATTTACATTAGAAAAGAGATGTTTAAGGGGGGACATGCTCAACATGTACAAGTATATCAAGGGCCAATATAAGGAACTGTCACACACCCTCTTTTCTACTAGAAAGGAATCTAGGACACGAGGGCATGAGTATAGATTAGAAGAAAAAAGATTTCATTCAGCTAGTAGAAAGAATTTCTTTACGGTCAGAACAGTCAAACTCTGGAACTCTCTTCCCGGGGAGGTGGTAACGGCTGGCTCATTAAATGCGTTCAAGGCAAAGTTGGACAAACATTTACTGGAGGAAAACATCCATGGGTACAAATAAGAAATATAATTTGTCTGTAAAATATCAGAACCTACCAAATCAGCAATGGATATCTATACCAGGTGGAACTAGATGGACGCAAGTCTTTTTTCAGCCTTACCTACTATGTAACTATGTATAATATACCTGTTGTCAGGAACTTGGTGGAGCAACGTCTACCTGCCACCTCAATATCCGGTGGGCTACCTACTCAAAAGGTGTTTTATAACTATTGCCAGCAACCATTGTTAATGGGAACACAGTACTAATTTTTGACAAAATAATTATCTGTACTAACCCACTAGGAGACAAAGGACTGCCTTTTTTGAAAGCATCATATTGTTTTTTTTTTCCTTTTCTTTCTGTTTACTAACCACCGGCCGGTGTATATACTCTGTGTATTTAATATTATTTATTCATGCATTCATTGAATTAAAATGTGTATATTATTTTCAACATTGATACTGGTATTTGGTCGCTTTTTTTGAAGTGTTTGATTACTGAAGAGAACACCCAGTTCCAAGCGCTGTCCTAACCCCCAGGGTAACAAGATGCCCTGAGGATAGGGGTGACAGGATGCCTGGTGCCCACTGATAAGGGTAACAATATGCCCACAGGTCAGGGGTGGCAGGATGCCCTCAGCCCATGGGTCATGGTCACAAGATGCCCACAGGTCAGGGGTGACAGGATGTAATCAGCCCATGGGTCATGGTCACAAGATGCCCACAGGTCAGTGGTGATAGAATGCCCGGTGCCTACGAGTCAGGGTAACAAGATGCCCACAGGTCAGAGGTGACAGGATGCCCGCTGCCCACAGGTCATGTGCCCACGAGTTGGGGTGCCAGGATACCCATGTAATATGAAACAATCACGGGATATAATAAAAGTCAGAAAGTGCCACACCCAGGGGTAGGTCTGATGGCCCATTAGCACTTGGTATACACAGGCATGGACCCCCTGCATATTTAATCCTACTCTAGACGAGGGACGTAATAAAGATCATTAAATTTGACAGGAAACCCTGTGCAAGACTCACCCGCTTCCTTGACGCACTACTGCGCATGTGCAGCACGTGAATACGGAAATCCTTACCTCAGGTAACGGCGGCCATATTGGATGTGGGCAAAGAGGTCATGAGCGGCTCAATGGCTAGGCCAGTCACGTGACAACATTGCCCTGCAAGGAAATGTGGGGGGCGGAGACAGATTGATGGCTGCATGTCATTCGAGAAGACACACGAGGAATCCCCGCCCCCGGACGCTGTCATTGGCTGGACGGCAAGAGCGGCGTTGCCATGGATACGGAGACAGCTGTCTTTACAGGGACGGTTGGAGTAGGCAGCGGCAGAGCGGCGGGAGCGGAAGCCGGAGCCCTCCGGAACACCCCGGAACCCCGGCCGTGTGCGGAGACAGGTGCTGACCGTGATGTGTTTCCACAGGTGTCACTACCAGGGGGTGATATGCGTGAGTGATGAGTACTGAGGAGGTGATATTGGAAAGTTGTGTGTGCTGTGGGGGTGATATAGGGGAGCTGTGTGAGCTGAAGTGGTGATGTGGGGGAGATACAGGGGAGCTGTGTGTGCTGAGGGGAAGATACAGGGGACGGGGAGCTGTGGGGTAATACAGGGGTGATGTGGAGGAGATACAGGGGAGCTGTGTGTTCTGAGGGGTGATGTGGGGGAGATACAGGGGACGGGGAGCTGTGGGGGTAATACAGGGGTGATGTGGGGGAGATACAGGGGTGCTGAGGGGTAATGTGGGGGAGATACAGGGGTGCTGAGGGGTAATGTGGGGGAGATACAGGGGAGCTGTGTGTGCTGAGGGGTAATGTGGGGGAGATACAGGGGAGCTGTGTGTGCTGAGGGGTAATGTGGGGGAGATACAGGGGAGCTGTGTGTGCTGAGGGGTAATGTGGGGGACATACAGGGGAGCTGTGTGTGCTGAGGGGTAATGTGGGGGAGATGCAGGGGAGCTGTGTGTGCTGAGGGGTAATGTGGGGGAGATGCAGGGGAGCTGTGTGTGCTGAGGGGTAATGTGGGGGAGATGCAGGGGAGCTGTGTGTGCTGAGGGGTAATGTGGGGGAGATACAGGGGAGCTGTGTGTGCTGAGGGGTAATGTGGGGGAGATACAGGGGAGCTGTGTGTGCTGAGGGGTAATGTGGGGGAGATACAGGGGAGCTGTGTGTGCTGAGGGGTAATGTGGGGGAGATGCAGGGGAGCTGTGTGTGCTGAGGGGTAATGTGGGGGAGATGCAGGGGAGCTGTGTGTGCTGAGGGGTAATGTGGGGGAGATACAGGGGAGCTGTGTGTGCTGAGGGGTGATGTGGGGGAGATACAGGGGAGCTGTGTGTGCTGAGGGGTGATGTGGGGGAGATACAGGGGAGCTGTGTGTGCTGAGGGGTGATGTGGGGGAGATATAGGGGAGCTGTGTGTGCTGAGAGGTGATGTGGGGGAGATGCAGGGGAGCTGTGTGAGCTGAAGTGGTGATGTGGGGGAGATGCAGGGGAGCTGTGTGTGCTGAGGCGTGATAGGGAGATACAGGGGAGCTGTGTGTGATGTGGGGAAGATACAGGGGAGCTGTGTGTGCTGAGGGGTTATAGGGAGATACAGGGGAGCTGTGTGTGCTGAGGGGTGATGTGGGGGAGATACAGGGGAGCTGTGTGTGATGTGGGGGAGATACAGGGGTGATGTGGGGGAGATACAGGGGAGCTGTGGGGGAGATACAGGGGAGCTCTGTGTGATGTGGGGGAGATACAGGGGAGCTGTGTGAGCTGAAGTGGTGATGTGGGGGAGATACAGGGGAGCTGTGTGTGTGATGTGGGGGAGACACAGGGAAGCTGTGTGTGCTGAGGGGTGGTGGGGAGATACAGGGGAGCTGTGTGTGCTGAGGGGTGATGTGGGGGAGATACAGGGGAGCTGTGTGTGATGTGGGGGAGATACAGGGGAGCTGTGTGTTCTGAGGGGTGATGTGGTGGAGATACAGGGGAGCTGTGTGTGATGTGGGGGAAATACAGGGGAGCTGTGTGTTCTGAGGGGTGATGTGGGGGAGATACAGGGGACGGGGAGCTGTGGGGGTAATACAGGAGTGATGTGGGGGAGATACAGGGGTGCTGAGGGGTAATGTGGGGGGATACAGGGGTGCTGAGGGGTAATGTGGGGGAGATACAGGGGAGCTGTGTGTGCTGAGGGGTAATGTGGGGGAGATACAGGGGAGCTGTTTGTGCTGAGGGGTAATGTGGGGGAGATACAGGGGAGCTGTGTGTTCTGAGGGGTAATGTGGGGGAGATACAGGAGAGCTGTGTGTGCTGAGGGGTAATGTGGGGGAGATACAGGGGAGCTGTGTTTGCTGAGGGGTGATGTGGGGGAGATACAGGGGAGCTGAAGTGGTGATATGGGGAAGATGCAGGGGAGCTGTGTGTGATGTGGGGAAGATGCAGGGGAGCTGTGTGTGCTGAGGGGTGATAGGGAGATACAGGGGAGCTGAGGGGTGATGTGGGGGAGATACAGGGGAGCTGTGTGTGATGTGGGGGAGATACAGGGGAGCTGTGTGTGATGTGGGGGAAATACAGGGGAGCTGTGTGTGATGTGGGGGAGATACAGGGGAGCTGTGTGTGATGTGGGGGAGATACAGGGGAGCTGTGTGTGCTAAGGGGTGATGTGGGGGAGATACAGGGGTGACGTGGGGGAGATACAGGGGAACTGTGTGTGATGTGGGGGAGATACAGGGGAGCTGTGTGTGATGTGGGGGGAGATACAGGGGTAATGTGGGGGAGATACAGGGGAGCTGTGTGAGCTGAGGGCTTGATATTGGGGAGCTCTGTGTACCGAGGAGGTTATATAAAGGAACTGGGGGGGTGCTGAGGGTGTGAAATGGGGGAGCTGTGTGTGCGGAGGGCATGATATGGGGGAGCTGTGTTTGCTGAGGGGTTGATATAGGGGAGCTGAGGGCATAATATGGGGGAGCGATGTGTGCTAAGGGGGTGATATGAGGGAGCTGTGTGTACCGAGGAACTGAGGGGGTGATATGGGGGAGCGATGTGTGCTGAGGGGGTGATATGAGGGAGCTGGGTGTACCGAGGATATATAGAGGAACTGAGGGGGTGATATGGGGGAGCGATGTGTGCTGAGGGGTTGATATGAGGGAGCTGTGTGTACCGAGGATATATAGAGGAACTGAGGGGGTGATATGGGGGAGCTATGTGTACTGAGGGGGTGATATGGGGGAGCTGTGTGTACCGAGGATATATAGAGGAACTGAGGGGGTGATATGGGGGAGCTATGTGTACTGAGGGGGTGATATGGGGGAGATACAGGGGAGCTGTGTGTGATGTGGGGGAGATACAGGGGAGCTGTGTGTTCTGAGGGGTGATGTGGTGGAGATACAGGGGAGCTGTGTGTGATGTGGGGGAAATACAGGGGAGCTGTGTGTGCTGAGGGGTGATGTGGGGGAGATACAGGGGAGCTGTGTGTGATGTGGGGGAGATACAGGGGAGCTGTGTGTTCTGAGGGGTGATGTGGTGGAGATACAGGGGAGGTGTGGGGGAAATACAGGGGAGCTGTGTGTTCTGAGGGGTGATGTGGGGGAGATACAGGGGACGGGGAGCTGTGGGGGAGATACAGGGGTGCTGAGGGGTAATGTGGGGGGATACAGGGGTGCTGACGGGTAATGTGGGGGAGATACAGGGGAGCTGTGTGTGCTGAGGGGTAATGTGGGGGAGATACAGGGGAGCTGTTTGTGCTGAGGGGTAATGTGGGGGAGATACAGGGGAGCTGTGTGTTCTGAGGGGTAATGTGGGGGAGATACAGGAGAGCTGTGTGTGCTGAGGGGTAATGTGGGGGAGATACAGGGGAGCTGTGTGTGCTGAGGGGTGATGTGGGGGAGATACAGGGGAGCTGAAGTGGTGATATGGGGAAGATGCAGGGGAGCTGTGTGTGATGTGGGGAAGATGCAGGGGAGCTGTGTGTGCTGAGGGGTGATAGGGAGATTGAGGGGTGATGTGGGGGAGATACAGGGGAGCTGTGTGTGATGTGGGGGAAATACAGGGGAGCTGTGTGTGATGTGGGGGAGATACAGGGGAGCTGTGTGTGATGTGGGGGAGATACAGGGGAGCTGTGTGTGCTAAGGGGTGATGTGGGGGAGATACAGGGGTGACGTGGGGGAGATACAGGGGAACTGTGTGTGATGTGGGGGAGATACAGGGGAGCTGTGTGTGATGTGGGGGAGATACAGGGGAGCTGTGTGAGCTGAGGGCTTGATATTGGGGAGCTCTGTGTACCGAGGAGGTTATATAAAGGAACTGGGGGGGTGCTGAGGGTGTGAAATGGGGGAGCTGTGTGTACCGAGGATATATAGAGGAACTGAGGGGGTGATATGGGGGAGCGATGTGTGCTGAGGGGGTGATATGAGGGAGCTGTGTGTACCGAGGATATATAGAGGAACTGAGGGGGTGATATGGGGGAGCTATGTGTACTGAGGGGGTGATATGAGGGAGCTGTGTGTACCGAGGATATATAGAGGAACTGAGGGGGTGATATGGGGGAGCTATGTGTACTGAGGGGGTGATATGAGGGAGCTGTGTGTACCGAGGATATATAGAGGAACTGAGGGGGTGATATGGGGGAGCGATGTGTACTGAGGGGGTGATATGGGGGAGCTGTGTGTACCGAGGTTATAGAGGCACCTAGGGGGTGATATGGGGGAGCGATGTGTGCTGAGGGGATGATATGAGGGAGCTGTGTGTACCGAGGATATATAGAGGGGGTGATATGGGGGAGCTATGTGTACTGAGGGGGTGATATGGGGGAGCTGTGTGTACCGAGGTTATAGAGGAACCTAGGGGGTAATATGGGGGAGCTATGTATACAGAAGAGGTGATATGGGGTAGCTGAGCGGTTGATATGGTGGAGGCCAAGTGAGCTGAGGAGGTGATATGGGGGAGCTGTGACACGTGACAAGGTCCGCATGGGTTTTTCACAGTTTTTCCCTTTCTTTGGGACTTTTTCATCCTTCACAATCCCTCTGGCGACTGGGAATGGTAAAGTGCGCCAGGCGCAGCGCAGTGTGAGGCACTTGGCCTGGGAGCATGGCGAGCAAATACCAAACTAATCAGAGCTCCATGTGCTGAGGTGTCGAGGTTGACACAAAAAAATCCTTTAAAACTCCTGTCGACCTATTCACGTCGACCTGTTGCTTGTATTGATCTTTTCTCACTGTCGACCTATTGACCGTTCTCCTATACATTGTCTGTGAACTAATCCTCACCCCCTGCGGAAATGTGCACCCACTGTATGTAGAACGCTGTTTCTGCAAACCCAGAAGTAAGTAGCTTAGTAAATAGCACATACTGTATAGCGCACATGCTGGGTCTCTCGACATCCAATCAGATGTCGGCTTTCACTAGCATGTCTACACCTCACTGCTGAGAGCTGCTGTTTGGTTGCTGTGGGTTACAATACACCATTTCCCCTTATATCCTGCCATTTGCTGCCTGTGGGCGAGTGACCTCAGTGTGGGCTCCTGCAGTTGCTGTAAGGGGCAGCTGTCCGCAGCAGCTGTGATATGCTGGTTATAATAGGAATACTTGTGTATACTTATAAGGAGATCCCCAATACTATGTATCTGTGGTGTGCCGGCGTGGGGTGCTGTGTCCTGTCCTCAGACCGCAGTGCATCCGGGTGGGGCCGCTCTGCAGTATAACCAGTGCTATCAGGTTACCTTTCATCTTCTATTTCACTGACCATAATGCCTAATAATCTGTCTTCATTTGCTTCCTGTGCTGCGTAAACCCCTAAATGTAAGTTTATTATACCCAACCCTACAGCCGGTGACCTCCGCTGGGTGTGCCTTCATGGCCCGTCAGGTTGTGCTGGACTCTCTATTACTAAAAGGTAGATGCATCCGCCACACAGAGCTGTAATACACCGGCTGCCGGCCAATTGCAGCCTGTCATACTGGTTGTGAGGCGGAATCTCCCAATAAAGGAAGTTTACAGCTCGGGCTGGACCAGTGCTTGTGTTATAGGATGACTGTATCCTCAGTGACTTATATTGGTATACGGAATACACATATATGGTTGACCACTGAAGGTCGACACAAGCATTTGGTCGACAGGCAAAGGGTTGACATGAGTTTTTCACTTTTTGCGCCGACGTGCCAACAGGAGGTATTTCATGCCCTACCATCCACTACGGTGTCCATGTAGACTGTGTCGACATTCGGGACAAAAAAGTGAAAACTAATGTTAACCTTTTGACTGTCGATCTAGCCATTGTCGACCTAATGCTTGTGTCGACCTTCCAACCCAGTTGACCTTAGGTATGTTGACCCATTTCATGTGTCGACCCGACAGCGGTGGCAGAACGAGACTCCTTGGGGGGGGGGGGGTCTACGTTCATACCAGTGGTGGTCACAGAACATGAAATGTACAAGATGTGCTCAAAAAGCTGTTGACCATTTTTTTTTTTTGGTGCTGACCCTTGATTGTCATGTCGACATTTTTGACCCTGTCAATCTAATTCATATTGTCCATACGTTGTTGACCTATGACCATCTATCTAGACACAGAGGAAGAACGGCACCTACCACGGAACAGGTGCCACTGATGGTGACGCCCCACAGTAACCAATCGCATTCTGCCAATAGAACCGTTTAAAAATTTAAATGAAATCTGGTTGTTTTGGGCAACCCCCTGTATTCTCTGCTGCTTCCTGTTTGTCCCCATGACGCCTATACAGTTGCGTCACTTTAATTAATGAGGTCAATTTAATGAAGCTTCTAAAAATGAAAAGAGCGGAGGTTGCCCATAGCAACCAATTAGAGCTGGGACATGGAAACCAGCGATGCCAGTTCCCCTGTACCCACTTACAATGCCACCTCCATTACAGAAATAGTAATGCACATACAATGCAGGGGGTCCTCGGCCTCATAGTGATCTTACTGGGGAAGTACAATCTCCCTATTAATATTAATGGACAGAAAAAGTCCTGACTGGGGACAAGTAACAGCTGTTGTGCGGGGCGATGGGTAACAATACACCCTCCTAGTGCTGTCTCCATGGTGACCGAGTGCCGGAGCAGCTGCCGCCCTGTGTGTGAGGACTATATATATATATATATATATATATATATATATATATATATATATATATATATATATATATATATATATATATATATATATATATATATATATATATATATATATATATATATATATTGCCCTCTCCATCACTCGGCTGCATGGGGGTGATGCAGCATTAGTGATCTGGTGAAATTTGTCCTAAGCCAACATGAACACCATATCCCGCGTCCCCACGCTGCGCTCCCCATGCTTCAGGCACTATTATATTCTCCCCCCACGCCCTAGTGGATGGCAGGTTATGAAATACCGTCTACTTTTTGACTGTTGACCTAAGCCCTAGTGGTCAACCTAATGTATGTCGGCCTGGCGACCATGTCCCACCTGGTATTGGGGTGCTCACTGTAACCACGTGCACGTTACACAGGAACACCTATGTGTCTGTACATCTGACACGTTCTAAATACCATCCGGGTTTCCCCTCGCTCTTAGGTGAGGCTGAGGGGTCTGTGTTTTAGGAGGCATATGATGGTGTAAGAACTTGGGGCAGAGGTCCAATGTGACCCAATCATCATTCTCTGCGTCTTATCCCAATATGACCAGTTATATGTTGTATTGAATGTCTTGTAGAGCGGACGTCGGTGCTGCCGGAGATGGCCTCCTGCCTCCTGGACTGCCTGTGCGAGGCTGAGCTGGAGCAGTACTACCCGCGCTTCCTGGCTGTGGGTCTCCAGAAGATTGAGGAGTTGGCAGAGGTCACCATGAAGGATTACTCCAAGCTGGGAGTGCACAGTATGGAGGATCGCAAGCGCCTATTCCAGCTGATTAAGATCATTCAGAGCGTGGCAGCTGAGGATGATGGGAGAACCCCCCTGCAGCCGGGCTGCGTCTACCTCCAGCCTCCTCACAACCGCTCCGCCACCCGAAGGCAGCTGCAGTTTGACTTCTCCGGTGAGACGGACAGAGAGGAGTTTCCAGCATCCTCTCATACCCTCTTCCATAAGCACCCTGCAGAAATCTGTGACAGGGCGCCACCTGCTGGTCAGCACCGTGGCCAGAGGCTCCCCACAGCACCAGGAGAGGAGAGTCCAGGTGAAGGGTCCAGCCTGGAGGCACTGAGGGGCACAGCAGCAGGCCTTGGAGACACCGAGGACCCTATTGTGCACAGAGTGATGCATGTATCGGGTTATAACTACGGAGTGCCGCAGACACACTCACGGTAATGTAGCAACTTGCAACGGCTCGTCTCATTCCCATTGATCTGTAACGTCTTTTATAGTATATGAACCTTTTTGAATCCTAGTGTTCATTCTAGAACCCTGCACCTTTCACCTATTCTTGCTGTGGTGCTTCTAGCACAGTTTGTCTGTATGCCTCTGCTGAAATACAGATCAGTGTGTGCTATAAGCACAACAGCAGAGACTGACACCCAGGCAGGAAAGAAGAACTGTATACGTTTTGGAAGGTGCAGGGTTCTAGAATGAACACAGAATCACATGTCCCCCACCTTGTCTGTAATATTAGCGGCTTGATGATAAATGTAGTCACATGGTCCTCGCAGTGTGTCCCACATTCACGCATCATAATTGTGGAAGTGATAGTCAGACGGTTGGGTCACCGCCGGGTCTTCTCCTGGTCATAGCGGCCGATGACAGGAATATGCAGCTCCTCTGGTAAGTCTGGTGTACGTATTAGGTTATTAGGGCCCAGATGCTCTGCCCTGGGCTAGTGTATATGGTGGTGTGGCCTCATTGCAGCAGGTGTACTCTGTTCCAGTATCCACGGTCTTCCCGCTGATTGAATGCTCACTGTATGTGCATGGTGTTGCAAATTGTACCTGTATAGCTAATGTAGCTGTAGCAATACATCACGTCTATGGTTAGATCCATCAAAATAAAAAATATGCCATCCTGGCTGATCAGCACCCTGCATCTAGAGTGAACACTGTGGGGGGTATTTGATTGGCCGTGCTGGGGCAATCCAATCAGCAGGGTTTAACCAGTGTGTGAATCCTTGAAGTTGGACTGAACCTCCATACGCTGGGAGGTAAAGACGGCAAAAATCAGGTTCTCGTGCGTCTGAAGCACTATTTTTAGGCATGGGAATAAGGCTATTTAATTGAATTGCCGGTACTTGTTTCCTAGCTGTTTCCTAGCACGGCGCCCACGATATTCATTCGTATGGCATTGTATTCAATTTAAAATTGTATACCATTGTATATGGCATACATTGCAATGCGATTTTTAAATTGTATAAGCACCCTAATGGTTTTCTTTCAATGTTAAATGGTCCCCCTATACAATTTTAATTGTATAAGCACCTTTTAATAGGTGCTTAAAATGTTAAATGCACCGCCGGTACGCGTCCTCCGACCTTTTCATACCCCCACTATTCACGTCGGTGTGGAGTTGATTTTATATAGTGTGGCGAGCACTGCAAGCCCGAAGCGTGGCGAGCAGCTGCGCATTACTTCACATGTATTCCGCGTCCCCTCGCTGCACTCGCCACACTATATAAAATCAACTCCACGCCGATGTGGATAGTGGGGGAATGAAAAGGTCGGAGGACTCGTACCGCCGCCCCTCGCAGGCTCGCCGCGCTTCAAGTTGGCGTTGATAGCACGGGTGGCGTGGGGGTGCTTTTAACATTGTAAGCACCTTTTACGGTGCTTATACAATTATTTATCTTATAGGGGGCACATTTAACATTGAAAACACCCATTAGGGTGCTTATACAATTTAAAATCGTATACCATACAATGGCATACAATTTGATGGTATACAATTTAAAATTGTATAACATCGGCTAACATCGCATACCATCGTATACCTTATGGTATGCGATGCGATGGGCGCCATGCTAGGAAACAAGTACCGAATTGCCTTTCACCGTATAGCTGGGATTTTAGCCAGCAATTAGCTGCGAGGTTTAATTAAATACCCACCTATGATTCTCTAATGCGATAAGCTTTACAGCCTTGTTCTAGCATGACAACAAGGTGTATATATTTTATAGTAATATTCACTGTGAACTGTTATACTCTAGATCAGGCCTGACCAACTGTTGAATACAATTCCCAGCATGCCTTGCTATTTCAGAACTGTGGCAATGCATGCTGGGATGTGTAGTTTCAGAACAGCTGGACAGCCACAGATAGTCCAGGCCTGCTCTATATTGTAAGCTGGGACATGTATAGAAAGTGAGTAGTTAGGAGGACATTGTTCTATGGAACCAGTAACGTACACGCGTAGTTATCCGCGCAGTGATGGACAGCACTGACATTGTTGCCTCTTCACATGGGATTGGACAGGGCCAGCGCTGCAGACAAAGAGGAACCCTGGACGGATAGCGATAAGATCCGGGTCTGTGTCCGCAAGCGCCCTCTGGGTTTGAGAGAGGAACGACGCGGAGAAGTGAGCGTGGTGAGCGTGGAAGATGGACAAACTGTTCTGATATATGAGAGGAAAGAAGCGGTCAATCTGAAGGAATATATACTCCAGGTATAGTATGAGGTCTCTTCTCTGATGGGGGGGAGGAGGAGGGGGGTGAGCGGGGGGGCATAAATCCATAAGTTCTAATTCTCAGGTGGGAGAAAGGAAAACCCAGTAACTGTACCTGAAACACACACACACACACACACACTGTAATACAAGGGGTGCATGTGTTATGTCTGCATGCAGGTTAAATACTGGCTGATTTTGCATGTAGCCCACAAATACTTGGCAGCTCTATTTTTACACTGCAGTTTGGACATGTTCCTCCCTGTGCACCTTGTGTCTCCCTACCTACAGTGCGGCACTGTTTGGTGGGCTCCTCCCTGGGGCTTATTTATGAAGCAGTGATAACCCCTTCTCGTGCTTCTTGGCTCCACTCTCGTAAGCTAAGAAGAAGCAAACCGTGGGGAAATCCATTTAGACCAAATCTTTAGTTCATTTGCCTGACCCCACTATTAACATGCAGAATTCACTTTCCTTGGCACAAAGGATTGCTAACCACCAACTTCCGTTGTTTGAGTGTTAATTTGACAATTTTTTGAGGATTATTTGTTTCTATATAAATACCCGTGGGTGTGTTCTTTCCAGCACGTGTTTTACTTTGATGACGTGTTTAGCGAGACGTTGACCAACCAGGACGTGTACGTGAAGACGGCTTACCCACTCATCCAGCATGTGTTTAACGGGTAGGGAGCATTACGTCATTTCATGCTGTTGCTTCTTCATTGCCTGTGGCCTGAAATCCGATTGTGTAACATCCTTTGTGTGACCCTGTGGTTCTGCTAGGGGCCTGTATGCACAGATAGTAGTTAGTTGGGATGTGTCATAATTACAGAAAATTCTGATGTCCCAGGGACTCGGAAAGAAGGAGGACTTGGACAATGAGTATGTCAGAGGATGTGCTAGTAAAAAGAAAAAAAAATTGTTATAAATTATTGCAACAATTGCAAGGCCATGCTTTATGGTAGAACGGGTCATCAACCTCCTCTCACCCCATGACACTTCTTTTGAAGAATCGGGTGTCGCACCCTGTCAGGTTTAAGTAACTGAGTTCTGCAGAATAGAATTGTTTTTCAAATGGAAACTGTTGTTGACCACATTGAACCGTTGTCTGCTAGTCCAGTGATTTTTATCGCCACCTGGTGACAACGATTGAAACTATTTTAATTTTTGCTTAGAACATTTATTTTGAAGATTCCTTTTTCCAAGTTTCTCTTAACTCACTCCAAAGTGCTCCAAGTAGAGATACTTTAAATTTTAAACTAACCCCCAGTATTTTGGATCAGTCGCATATGTACAATGTCAGGTTACTTTGTCCAAACCCATAGGTAACACATGCCTATATTGCAAACCAGGTTTACATCAAAATAACCCAAAAGACCCAGAGTGTGATTTGCCGACAACATGGATGTGTCATTAAAGGTTCTCATGATTTCTGTTGTTCCTGGTTGGAAAAGCCTAAAGTCCAAGGGGTCCAGATCTGACCAGTATAGCCACCAACATGTGTTGCCAATTTCACCCATCCTTTACAGAACCTGTATACCAATGTGTATGTGCAATGTGGCTGTCTTTGTGACAGACTGGGCCTGATTCAACATCGCTCATCATTGAGTGAATTCGGTCCGTTGTCCGATGGTGTGGGTCTTTTGGCGAGTATCCCACCCGCCGAGGTATCTGCACAGGTAAGGAAACCGCTGGGCGTTCCCTTGGGAACGGAGGCGTGGCTTTCCCTGCTCGGGGTGGGCGGGTGACCTTGCACCCGCCCCGTCTTCGGACAGGACATTCATGAATAAAAGTCAGCCACGACTTTTATTTGCTAACCGGAAAAATCATTTGATGTTTGGTGACTATCGAATGATTTTACCCCTGTACACTTGCATACGATCGGTGTGTCAGCGTACACCTCCATTCGCATGCTTCCAAGGGGATTATCGTGGACGGGCATTTGTATGCCCGGCTGGTGGCGTTAAGCCGCTCGCTAATCGGCAAACGACTGCTGCTTAGCGAGCGGTCCTGAATCAGGCCCTGTGTAGGCTTTCCTGATTAGACCCTTGTTACCCGTCTTGGTTGAGTATCTGCAGCTGTTGTATTTCTTATTTCAGCGGGAATGCTGCGTGTTTTGCGTACGGCCAGACCGGAGCGGGTAAGACGTACACCATGATCGGCACCCAGAAGACCCCCGGACTCTACGCTCTGGCCGCTAGGGACATCTTCCAGCAGCTGGAGTCCTCCCAGCCCAGGAAAGACCACACTGTCTGGATCAGCTTTTTTGAAATTTACTGCGGACAACTGTACGACCTGTTGGATGGCCGAAAAAGGTGCGTCCTACCCCCAGCTGTCACCCGTGTTCTCTGGCCTCCTGGTATGTGAGTGCTGACATATGCAGTCCAAGTGTTGTAGGTCACATTTGATGGCGGACCCCCTTACCTAGGTACAGGTGTAATAAAATGGCTTCTGCATAGATATAATAATGTCATGTTTAAAGTGTGCTGTGCTCTGCTTGCAGATGACAAGTTTTAGACCATCATTTACCAAGCCCCTGATACCCCCCTCTCGTAGTGCTTTCTGCTCCCACATAGGGTTACTGTGTCTCGGAGGATGAGCAGTGCACTTAGAGCAGGCATGTCCAAACTGTGGCCCTCCAGCTGTTGTGAAACTACAAGTCCCATCATGCCTTGCCACAGTTTTGCTATAAGGGCATGCTGGGATGTGTAGTTTCACAACACCTTCGAGGACAGGGGGGAAGGAAATGGAGGTGGACTGAATGCAGCACAATCCTTACAGGCTGCTGTCAGCCAGTGGCCGCACCTTGCACCCCAGGAGGCGTACCTATAGGATGGGCCTATCCCATCAGACTGTGATTATTAATTATTTATTAACAGTTATTTATATAGTACACACATATTCCGCAGCACTGTACAGATAATATTTATCAATCCCTGCACCAGTGGAGCTTACAATCTATATTCCCTACCACATGTACATGCACACACAGACATTCTAGGGTTAATTGTGTTAGGAGCCAATTAACCCACCAGTATATTTTTGGAATGTGGGAGGAAACCGGAGTACCCGGAGGAAACCCACGCAAGTACGGGGAGAATATACAAACTCCGCACAGTTAGGGCCATGGTGGGAATGGAACCGTGACCTCAGTGCTGTGAGGCAGTAATGCTAACCATTACACCGTCCGTACTGCCCCATATATAACACATGGTGGGGATAGAACCCATGACCTCAGCGCTGTGAGGCAGTAATGCTAACCATTACACCGTCCGTACTGCCCTGTATATATAACATATGGTGGGAATAGAACCCATGACCTCAGCGCTGTGAGGCAGTAATGCTAACCACTACACCATCCGTGCTGCCCATTATACAGTGTGCAGGCAATTTTGTGCACCTCTGGGATAGTTATTTGGCTACAGCAAATAAAGAACCAGGAATAATCTGCTCTCACATGGTCTTTGTACAGGCTGTATGCTAGAGAAGATGGGAAGCACGTGGTTCAGGTTGTGGGACTAAGAGAAGTTCAAGTAAAAAATGTGGATTTCCTTCTAGAGGTAAGAACTCCAAATACTATGTAATTCCTGTGACCCAAGCGGGAGCTAACCAATAGAGCAGCACCTGGAATGCTGATATCCCTATAGCGCGATGTCCTATGACCGATTTTGCGCACTTTCAGGTTTGATTGTCTTTGTCTGCTTGACAGTTTTGGATTAATGGTGGTTTTGGTAAAGATCTATTTAGATTATACTATGTGTCACGGACCCACCGGTCGCCTGCTCCGATACGTCAATCTGAGCAGCTCCGGCCGTGACTGGGGTTCACTTTGGACACTCGGGTCCTTTCTTTGAGGTACACTGCCACCAGCCAAAACCTGATTTTAGCGCTTTGAAACTGCGCAAGGAGCGGCTTGGCTCGCCCCTGACAACACAACACAATATAAAAATAAGGTAACGCGGACCACTCTTCGTTGGCTTACAGGTTCTAAGAATCACAAAATCAGAACTGAGAATATGTATTATTTATTCCTAGAAATACTACAGAGCTTTAGTGAAAAAATGGTTACAAGATTCTACAATGATTTTAAAAGCACACACACAAGATAAATGCAATTCAGAAATAAAAGGGAATAAAAGAAATGACACAACTGTATCTTACACGTAAATACAAATTCTAGCATGGGGAAGGGGGGGTCACCACAAGAAATCAACAGTCTCTTCCAGCTTCGATGCTGATCCCCAAGAAGTACAACTAGGTATTGAAAGGTACAGAGGTTTTATCTGCAGCCTCCCTCATCCCTCCCACCCTTGGGATTTTTAACCCTTCTCTTGCTGATCACTAGGGAATGTCCATAGATATGGGACCTTTCACATGAAGAATTTGTCTGCTGTTTCCAACTGGCAGGCTTCACTGATACGAGGTCTAACTGGGTGGTGGGATAAGCTCTCTCTTCTGGGCCATGGTTTATGAGGGGTCTCAGATCTTTATCTGGCTTCCTACCTTCAAAGGATTTCTACAGATGGTCAATCTGAGGGAATACAGACCTCAAACTCCCAGGGCCACCTACAGTTTACCCCCATAATACAAGACATGTCCTGATTCCAAACATAATAATCACAGGAGACATAACTGTACAACAATATCAGACATACATTGATCTCACATAATAATAATAATAATAACGGGAGGCATACTTTAATTTGATTGATCACCTGATCTGATCTGATCTGATCGTTACACTATGTAACCATAATTCTGTGTAAAACATTTGCTTCAAAACAAGATTTCTGTAAGGCAGTGGTCAGGGAACAGGGGTCATTTACCCCAAATGGGTTAAAATTCCTGGGAGTAATTGACGTTCGCACTATGAATCTGTATTTCTCTTTCATCCATCCTGGTGACACAGCTCAACCATGGGATGTAGGAGGGTCCGTAGGAGCCAGGCACCTATGAGAGGCAGGCTCCTCCCTTCTGCATCCCAGGATTCCTCAGTTCGTTTTAGGTGCCCACCGGAGTGGGTGCTATGTTGAAGGGCTGCTGAAGCAGACATGTGTTAGAGTAGCTATGGGTTTGGTTTTTTATTAATATTTCACCTAGTTAGTGCAGGCACAGTGTGAGGCTTCCAGGGGAAGTTTCCTCACACTGACAGCGCAGCAGAGGCCGACCCAACATGTCCTGTCCACTCCCTGTGTGCTGAGAGACACGGTCTGGTCTCTCAGCCCAGCGCTCGGACCTCACCACAGAGAGGTCTCCTGGGCCCTGGGGAGCTCTTTAGTGGGCTTTTGGGCGACGGCCTCTCCACGATGGCGGCCGCCATCTTGAAAAGGGTTTACAGGCTGAATTCCATTGGTGTTGAAGCCTGTGACAGGAGCCCAGCGCAGCTGGGCCCTTCCAAGTGGTCCCCAGGGGAGACACCTCCTGCTATACCGGGACATTTGGGCTCTATCTGCCCAGGATCCTTGGGTTCTCAGTGTTGTTTCTCAAGGATACAGGATCAGTCTCAAGGGAGTTCCTCCTAAGCGATATCTTTCTACCCCTTTGCCAAGGGTAGGCGAGCTTGAGAAATGCCCTTTGGGGGCAGCGAAGTCTCTCCTAGAGAAGGGTGTGGCAATTCCGGTACCACGGGAGGAAAGGAAGAAGGGGTTTTACTCCATTCTTTTCTTGGTCCCCAAACCAGAAGGCTTTCAGGACTATCCTGAACCTGAAATCGCTGAACCTTCACCTGTGGGTGGACCACTTTAGGATGGAATCTCTGAGGACGGTCCCCTTGAGTTTGGAGCCGGGAGAATTCCTAGCATCTGTGGACATTCCAGGGAATTGTAACTATCCCATACTTGGACAATCTCTTGTTCAAGGCGGAGTCAGCAGACAAGTTGAAGGAAAATCTAGCAGCTGCAACTCATTTCTTGCAGAGCCATTGGTGGATATTACATCTGCCAAAGTCCCAGCTGTGTCCCACTCAGACGCTACAGTTTTTGGGAGTAATTCTGGATATACACCATAATCAGGTTTTTCTTCCAGAGGCGAAGGCCAGGGACATTCGTCTGTTAGTATTGGCCATTCTGCAGTTGCCAGGTCCTTCAGTATGGCAGTGTTTAAAACTACTGGGCAAGATGGTTGCGACCCTTCAGTATGCAAGGTTCCACTTAAGACCTTTTCAATGGAACATTCTGTCCAGTTGGTTGGGGAATCTGAAGTCAATGAAGCAAGGGTAGTTGTCACAACCGATGCCGGACTCAGGGGCTGGGGGGCAGTAACCCTGAACCTGAGATTGCAGGGTCTGTGGTCCAGTGTCTTCATTGCCGATCAATATACTAGAGCTGCGGGCAGTCTGGAAGACGCTTATGCAGGCAGAGGAGTTTCTGAAAGGGTCTCCCATTTGAATTCAGTTGGACAGTGCCACGACTGTGGCTTATTTGAACTGCCATGGGGGCACTTGCAGTAGGATGGCGATGCAGAAAGTCTCTCGGATTTTCTGGTGGCCGAAAACAAATGTTCTGGCTCTGGCTCTATCGGCTGTGTTCATTCTGGGGATTCGGAATGTGGAAGTAGATTTTCTCAGCAGGGCAGACCTGCTGGAAGGAGAATGGGCGTTTACATCCAGAGGTGTTCCAGGAAATTGTGTCTCTTTGGGGGCTCCCAGAGGTGGACTTGATGGCGTCCACAGACAATCGTCAGGTACCCAAGTTCTGTTCGAGAACCAGGGATCCAATGGCGTGGGCAGTGGATGCCATGATGTTTCGAGGTGCTTCAGCATCGCTTATGTCTTCCCACCATTTCCTATGCTGGCTCGGGTTCTCAAGAGAGTGATGACACTAGGGGCAAAGATCATTCTGATAGCTCCGGATTGGCCAAGGAGGTCTTGGTATTCCAACATACTGAGCTTGTCGACGGCATCCTGGCATCTTCCACTTCGAACAGACCTTCTCAAGCAAGGTCCTTTTCTCCATCAGGACCTAGCTCGGCTCAGTTTGATGGCTTGGCTCTTGAAACCTCCATCTTGAAGAAGAAAGGTTTCTCGGAGGCAGTTATCCGTACTATGATTAGTGCACGGAAACTGGTTTCTGCTGCAAATTATTATAGAGATTAGAAGACGTACATTAAGTGGTGTGAGAAACAAAGTTCACACCTTGAAGGTGCAGTTGTCAGCCTTTTCTGTTTCTTTTCAAAAGAAAGTGGCTTTGTTGCCGGAGGTGCAGACGTTCCTCCAGGCGGTTACTCTTATACCTGCAGAAACCACTGTTTGAACCGTTAAGGTCGGCTGACCTTACGTTTCTATTGGCTATTGCTTCGGCTAGACATGTGTCTGAATTGGGGCCTTGTCTTGCAAGTCTCTGTTTTTGGTATTTCTTGAAGATAGGGCTGTTTTGAGAACAACAGTTCCAAAAGTGGTATCCACTTTTCATTTAAACCAGGAGATTGTGCTCCCGGGGTTTTGTCCTCCAGAGGAGGTTCGGAATAGGGACAAACTGAAGAAATTGGATGTTGTTCACGCACTGCGCGTTTATGTGGACAGGGTGAATGAGTTTTGTAAAACTGTCTTGTTACTGGTACTGTATGACGTACATAAGAGAGAGTGGCCAGCTTCTAAGCAGACCATTGCTACAGTAGGTGGTTAAGGTTGGTCATTGCACTTGCATACACTAAAGTTGGCAGACCAGTGCTCTCCAGAATTAATGCTCATACCACCAGGTCGGTTGCTTCCTCTTGGGCAGTGCGCCATGGAGCTACTGCGGAAAAAGTATGCAGGGCTGCCACTTGGTCCTCTGTTCACACTTTCACCAAATTCTACAGGTTCCATGAGTTCGCGTCGGAGGACGCTTCATTTTGGACGAGCAGTAATGAGAACTGCAGACCTGAGCGTACCCTCCCAAATGACCGGCTCTTGAACGTCCCATGGTTGAGCTGTGTCACCAGGATGGATGACAGAGAAAAGGGGATTTTTGTAAGAACTTACCGTTCGAATCCCTTTTTCTGAATCCATCCTGGTGACACAGCGATCCCTTCCTTACGCTCAGTAAGTTATACCATTTCATGTGTTGTCATGTTATGATGGTTATACAGGTCGAGTATCCCGTATCCGAATATCCGTTATCCGAATTATTCCGAAAACCATACATTCCAGAAAGTGAAGAATTTTTTTTTTTTTTTTTTTTTTTTAATAAAAACTCACTGCGGACATTTGTAACAGCACTACTGAGGGCATGACATGTAACTGGCACTATATATGTACAAGAAAATGATTGCTTGCCATTCAAATTCAGTATCTGATATAGTACACAAATTTTGTTTCGTGTTTTGAAACCTTGTTTTTTGAACAAATAAAATATATTTGTGTGTATTTTATGTGGTAATAAAATATATATGTGTGTATTTTATGTGTTTATACAGCATAAATGCAAGATACTTCGAAAAACATCATTGAAATATTAAAATATTCCGAAATACGGAATAATCCGTTATCCAAAATTCTCCTGGTCCCGAGCATTTTGGATAAGGGATACTCAACCTGTAATTACTTGATTGAGCATATTAATATGTTCAGGTGTTGTACTGAGTAATGTATCCTAGTGTGCTCTGGAAGTTGAACTGAGGAATGCTGGGATGCAGAAGGGAGGAGCCTGCCTGTCTCAAAGCTTTAGCATAGGTGCCTGGCTCCTGCAGACCCTCCTACATCCCATGGTTGAGCTGTCAACAGGACGGATTCCGAGAAAGGGATTCGAACGGTAAGTTCTTACAAAAATCCCCTTATCTGTCTATCCCTTGTGTATAACGCACTTCCCTGCGTGATGCCCCGGGTCCCTGCGCTTTATGTAATCTGCAGGATGGGGGTAAAGCGTGGCGTAAGGGGGGGGGGGAATCCATTGTGTTAGTTATAGACTACAGCTTATCTGCCCACTGTCTTTGCTGCAGATGATCCTGAAGGGCAGCAGAGAACGCAGCACCGGAGCCACCGGGGTCAATTCCGACTCTTCCCGCTCACATGCTGTCATTCAGATCCAGATCAAAGATGCCGGGAGCCGCAAACTCGGGAGGTGAGATATGAAGGGACCGGAGCTAGTAACCGGTGCCTGGGATGTAACGTTCTCCCTGTAACGCTTTCTCCTCTTCCTGCTCTAGAATGTCTTTCATTGACTTGGCTGGAAGTGAGAGAGCATCTGACGCCAGGGAGTCCGACAAACAAACCAAGATGGAGGGAGCAGAGATAAACCAGAGTCTCCTCGCTGTGAGTACACCCATTCCTTGTTCCAGGGGACACATAATGTTTATCTGCATACGTGTACCCGGGGGGGGGGGGGGGGGGGGGGAGGGGGAGGGAGGAGAGGGGAGAAAGGGGGGAGGGGGGAGGGGAGTACAGACAGAGGCACCGCATAAGTGTGACGACAGATAATGGCGCAGCAACACTGCTCTGCATAAGTGTGACAGGACAGATAATGGCGCAGCGACACTGCTCTGCATAAGTGTGACAGGACAGATAATGGCGCAGCGACACTGCTCTGTATAAGTGTGACAGGGGACAGATAAAGGTGCAGGGACACTGCTCTGTATAAGTGTGACAGGACAGATAATGGCGCAGCGACACTGCTCTGCATAAGTGTGACGGGACAGATAATGGCGCAGCGACACTGCTCTGTATAAGTGTGACGGGACAGATAATGGCGCAGCGACACTGCTCTGCATAAGTGTGACAGGGGACAGATAATAATGGCGCAGCGACACTGCTCTGCATAAGTGTGACGGGACAGATAATGGCGCAGCGACACTGCTCTGTATGTGTGACAGGGGACAGATAAAGGCGCAGTGACACTGATCTGCATAAGTGTGACAGGGGACAGATAATGGCGCAGCGACACTGCTCTGCATAAGTGTGACAGGACAGATAATGGCGCAGCGACACTGCTCTGCATAAGTGTGACAGGACAGATAATGGCGCAGCGACACTGCTCTGCATAAGTGTGACGGGACAGATAATGGCGCAGCGACACTGCTCTGCATAAGTGTGACGGGACAGATAATGGCGCAGCGACACTGCTCTGTATAAGTGTGACAGGGGACAGATAATGGCGCAGCGACACTGCTCTGTATGTGTGACAGGGGACAGATAATGGCGCAGTGACACTGCTCTGTATAAGTGTGACAGGGGACAGATAATGGCGCAGCGACACTGCTCTTCATAAGTGTGACGGGACAGATAATGGCGCAGCGACACTGCTCTGTATGTGTGACAGGGGACAGATAATGGCGCAGTGACACTGCTCTGTATAAGTGTGACAGGGGACAGATAAAGGCGCAGTGACACTGCTCTGCATAAGTGTGACAGGGGACAGATAAAGGCGCAGTGACACTGATCTGCATAAGTGTGACAGGGGACAGATAAAGGCGCAGTGACACTGCCCTGCATAAGTGTGACAGGGGACAAGGCATTTAATGTGAATCACCTGGGATACAGGCACTGGTATGATCAGTCTGTTATGCTCCGGTGTCTACCTGACCTCTGCCCTTTCCCTCGCCAGCTGAAGGAGTGCATCCGCGCCCTGGACCAGGAGCAGGCGCACACCCCCTTCCGCCAGAGCAAGCTCACCCAGGTAAGACGGTAACTCTCCGTGCTCTGCTGGTGGTCGCCCGGGGTTACGGCTCATGGATCGTTCTCTGTAACAGTGCGGCCACCTGTCTGCGTGTACATGAAACACAACTGGCAGCGTTCCTATAAAGTGCAGACCGCAGCCTGTCCTGTTCCTGTGATGAATGTAATAGGGATGGAACGTCCGATGGACAAAGCATGGCAGAGTGGATAATAACGACCCCTTATAGATGTACGAGTGGCCCCAGTGTGTTTCCTGAGATGGGCAGGTGGGTGCGAGAGAGCCTGGGCATCACTCTAAGCCTTCTCTCAAAGGGGTACATTTACTAAAGCTTCTAAAAAAAAAAAAAAAATAGCAAAGAGGTGATGTTGCCCATAGCAACCAAACACATTCAGTTATAACTTTGTATGATGCACTAGAGAAGTGATAGATGGGTAACTGTCCCCCTATGTATCTGATCTTCTGTTCCAGGTGCTGAAAGATTCTTTTATCGGGAACTCAAAGACTTGTATGATCGCCAATATTTCCCCAAGCCACATAGCGACTGAGCACACGCTGAACACTCTGCGCTACGCAGACCGGTAAGTGGCCGCCATTGTTCTGTGTTCCCTGCCGCAGCTGCACATTAAACCTCGCCAAGCGTACGGAGAAGCCAGACACCTTCTGGGTGTCTGTGACTGTAACAACGCGCACTTACCCAGCGTCGCCATACAGAACACTCCAATGCGGCGCTTGCTGCTCTTCCATAGACACCTGTTACCATGGAAACAGTCAATACAATTTACATTTATTTTTTATGGTTACAGATGTCCCAACTTGTGGCAGCAACAGCAATGTCTGATCATGTAATTGGCTGTTTCAGGATAAAGGGCCCCTTACACTCCAATGATATGTCAGACCCTGAAGTCTGATGCGATTTCCCTTGAACTTCCCCTGGACCTTACCATACAGAATGTGCTATTTTTGCATAAGATATAACGCATAAGCTATGTCTAGCCACGATAAATCGCATGCAATATATTTTATGGTATACAGCTGTACTGTAGATATATCTGATGGGCTGGATTAGGGGGCTCCAATCTTACAATCACAGGACCGCGCATCGGATGGAAAACGCATACGGTTTGACACTTTTAAAACATTATATCGGCCTGGAAGGTCGAAATCGTATGAAATCGTGCAAAATCTTCATAGTGTATGGGGGCTTTTTTGTAGCTCTTGTTTAAATTTTGGAGATTATCGGTGAAATGTAATAGGATGAGAGATTCAGAAAGTGAGAGATTTGGTAAGAAATCTCCAGTTATTTTAAAGCGGCAATCATTTACACTGCAAAAACCAGTTTGATTTTTGCAGTGTAAATGATTGCCGCTTTAAAATAACTGGAGATTTCTTACCAGATATCTCACTTTCTGAATCTCTCATCCTATTACATTTCACCCTGTGTCTGTAGATTCCAGGGATAATTTTTTTCAAATAACGTACCTTTTTATTTATTTTTTATATGGATTTACAGGATAAAGATGAAATGTTATCATTTGATTTATATATTGTTTTCCAGGGTAAAAGAATTGAAAAAGGGAATGCGATGCCCAACATCCTGCTCTAATCGCAGCAGATCAGCTTCAGGTTTTTCCCCAAAACGGGTCCAGAATTCTTATTCTATGCTGGGAGAAAAAATATCACCCAAAAAAGTGAAATTGGGATTACAACACCCCTCCTCCTCCTCCTCCACCTCCAACACCCTAAAGCCCAGGTCATATCCTTCTGTCTTCCACCCATCTAATATACCTCTGTCTTCCACGCCCAAAACCTGTACAAAACCAAACGCTGTGCGAGGGAGCCCCGGCCAAGCCTGGATCGCTCACACCACCCCAGTCAAAGGATTTATTAAGGTGGGCAAAAAGAAGATTGAGAACAACCAGGATCAGAACCCTATGCCCAGGAATCCTGGTGGACAAAAATCACAGATGTCAAATGAATTCCGGGAAAATAATTTGAGCCACAGTCGTCCGAATTTGCAAAGAGTACAAGCGGTGCAGCCTGTGCAGAAGCAAACGGTGCCAAGGGCTGGGGTGTCGTTGGAGAATAGGAATACAAGAACTTGTAGTTCTGGTGATGATGCGGCCCACAGAAATTCCAGCAGCGATTTGGGGGTACTTCCAGAGCAGAAGGAAAGGGAGGATCGGTTGAGATTTTACCATCAGCAGTTCCAACATCCACCAATTCTCCATCAGAAACTGCACTATCAACCCCTCGAAAAGATCTTCGACCGATATAAGCCCCAAGAGGTTACAGTTGGCCATCTCAGTCCAACTCCACCACGTGATGGACAACCTCAAGAAGACCCAGATGACAGCGATTTTAGTGAAGACTCCTTTTCGTATGCTTCCACTCAGAAGAAGGGAAGAAAAGAGGAGATGGTCCGTGAAAGACTTTCGTTTTTTCTTCACCAGGGTTCACCAAACACGGAGATCAGGAAGTGCTCAGGTAGGGGTCAAGGGCCGTGCTTTAAGTATTCCGAACCACAGGAATTCAATTGTGCAAGAGGCTGTGGTTCGGCAGAGAGAAAGAGGACAGACCATGGCGACCATGCTGTATGGAGTTCTGAAGATGATTCTGCCAGTGTGCGTGGCTTGTTGGACATTAGCAATACTCCAGAAAAGCCATATTCTTCTCATGAGGACCTCTCAAGCCAGATAAAGAAAAAGAAAGAACTTTCGGTCACACCCAGTCCTGTGGGAGATGTATCTAGTGATTTTTACCCATTACAGGAACAAGGTGATGGAACTCTTCCTTTACTAGGGTCCCAAGCAGCAGGAGCAATGTTGAGCAGCGAGTACACTGGAGAGTCCATGAATAAGTCCTCTGACTCTGCATTGATGCCTCCCCTCACTGTGTCGCTGCTCCAGGATAACTGGTCATTGGAGACTACTCCTGATCCAGGACCTCACGTGTCCTCTAGATCTGATGGTGGGGCAGAAGATACAACTTCTGAGAAGGATGTGGCTACAGAACCCCACATAAATGACCGGTCTGTTGAAAACAATCTGTCGGCACTCGTCCAACAGATGCTGCGATATAATGAAAGCTTGTATTTTCAGAACTCCCAGCAAAGAGCCAAAGACTGGCCTTCAGAAGCTGGCAATGGTTTCCAGCCATGTTATGGTGGCTCGCCAAGCTCTAGGCAAAATAGCACCGGTGATTCTGCCTACTTAGATGTTGCGGTTTCCAGATCTGGTGACCCGGTCAGTCACTATTATGATGCAGATACTGAAGAGACCAGCACAGATCCTAAACACCATAAGATTGCTCTTCCGCCTTGGGCGCTTGGTAGGAAGACTTTTGACGAAACAGTTGAAGCCACCAAAGACCAACAGGACCACAACCTTGCACCAAATAAGGCCAAGGCAGACGTCATTAAAACTGTAACTAATAAACCATCCAAATGTATCAGCTCACCTACAGAGAGCAATGGCCACCATCAAGAGTCGCCTGTCATGGAGGCAGATTGCAACTGCCCTGAAGACTCTAGCAGGTCGCCTCTCCGAGACTGTGACCTGGAGCATCTTAAAAACAAACTAATGAAATGTCTATTTCCCCACCATGGTATCAACGATGAGAAGATGCCAAGATGTAGCCAGTGCCGAGGGAAGAGGGGTCCCAGGACGAATGTGACCACTGCCAGCCAGTTACAGCCCATCCACATGACTAGTCACCAAGACAAAGGCCTTGATAAAGCCCAGTAAGTGGTCTTGGTGTAAGATTTCTTACTGTAGTGCCCTTTTACCTCTCTGTCCTCTTACCAGGCCACGTCTAGTGTGTATATCGTTAACGATGCATGCTCTCGATAGGCGTTAATGATGTCCTCGGTCACCTGCACATGCAAGGTGACGATGGAGGATAACCCTAGCGAAAGCGATCAGCAAGTGTAAATGCACTTGATGACGCCGGCAACCCATCTGGGTCTATTTGGTGCTGTTATTGTGCTGGATAAATATCGTCTAATGCGTCCCCAGCCTTCTAAGAGTATTTTTTATACTTACCCCATGAGGGCCACTTGAGGTAATTGGGTAAAGTGTGGGTGGGTACATGTCTAACTCCTCCCCCTCTTTACCATGTGCTGCCTGGAATTATTATCCTGATTATTGTGATATTAGGCGCCCACCTTTTTGTATTCGCATTAACACCTTCCTTTCTGTGTAATAGGCAGCTTATTGTACAGGCACATTGTAAAGCGCTAAACAAGATGTCTGCCCTGTGCACAGAGGAGGCGGAGCTTCTGGGCCGTGTAACTAATACGGTAAGTGCTGAACCTCTGCTCTCCTGGATGTAAGTGCTCACTATAACCCGCTTAGATTCTTCATTGTGCTGCAGCCTGGTCAGGCGCGATGGCGGGAACTAGTTACAATTGGCTCAATGGCTGCGGGGTGTAGGGGTTTCTTCCTTTAAAGACAGTAACCACCTATTACATATTCATACGGTGTTGTCACTGCCACCACCAGGTTCCTACACTGGCACTACTTTTGGGTGTGTTGGTGATGCGGCTGCAGTACTTCGATGGTGACGCTTCCTTTTGGCCAGTTACCATGTATACAATGCTTTGCTAGTGAGCAGAGGGCGAGCTGTGGGAAGGCGGGGTAACTATGTGCAGCTGGAGAACGGAGAAGTGTTTGTGCTGATCTGGTGGTTACAGGATGCAAAGCTGACATCTGTTGGAAGCAGGACGGTTCTCTCAGTGACTATGTTCTAAATAAAACAATAGGGGAAATGTGATAGGTTCTGAGATGGAGGCGTTCTGGGATTTTAAGTAAGATTGCCAATGGTTTTACAGCTGTAACCATTTACAATGCAAATCCTTTCCCTTTACATGATTCCGTTTATACGCCAGTGTTTGAATTATTACACCTGTGCCCTTAGGCGCTGCAGCAGCCGACATTGCTACACAGATTCCTGCACCAGAATAGCTGCAGTGGTTCTGGATCCTGCCATCCTAGGCTGTATATTCCTCTATAGTCAGGGTGCATGTACATTGTGCAGATCGCTCAGGGTACAGGCAGAGGTGCGATTCCACTATTGCACAACAGTCTGACCCATCCTCTTCTCCTCTACAGGACTTTCAGGACTATGTACAGAAGCTGGATGAGATCCTGGCCCTTAAGTGTAGGCACATGGAGAGCCTGCGGGTCCAGCTACAAATCTTCCTGGGTTACTCGTCTGCAGAATCTTCCGATCCCTCTTCCGCGCATGAAAGGAGTCACCAGGAGGTGGTAGACTGTCTCTGCTGCTCTTAGTCTACCTCTTCCTAGATAACTCTCAGCTACATCCCCAAAGACAGCGGATATAGGAATCTGTGACGTGATTGGTTACACCGCACTCTCCCCAGATATGTTCTGGATGTAGACATTGGTGAAGGAGTGGTAACCTGTCATAATTACTCAATGGAATCCTTTACATGTTCCGTCTTCATTATCCAGCAGAGGTCTCTTTAGCCAGAGCAATGACCGGCCAATAGCTTTGCATGAAGGATGTGTGTGTTACAGAATAATGTACAGTAAAGCAGCATTACAGTAAGATGTTACTAATGAGCCTCCTCCAACCTCACTGCAATTGATTGTGTTGGGTGCACAGGTGTACTCATTACTTACTGACATAATTCCCGGGTCACCTGCCAGGTGCACTGATGTAATTCTTGCTCATACAGTTCCCAGGTCATCCAACAGGTGCACAGGTGTATTCATTGCTCACTAACTCATTTGAAGAAAAAAAAAAAATATTCAGAGGCGGAGTTAATTATTTCACTGTTGGGTGTCCTGGAAAGCATGAACTGTCTGGAATCCTGAAAACTGGGTTGAGAATATATGCTCAGTGTTTCTAAAACTCCTTTCACTAGCAATATACCAACATTCCAGGTCTTACGTGTATCCATGCTTAAATTGAAAAGACTGAGGTACGAATTCAGTCCACTGTGCTCCAGTCTGGATATCCTTAAAACCTGGGCTGTTAATATGCCTTGAGGATTGAGTTTAAGCTAAAGCCCTTTACATTGTTCTCACTCATATCCTCACCAAGTACACACTTTTTATACAGCTGCTAGCGGTCGTTGTGCCCTCTCACAGGACATGTTTTCCGGATATTTCCAGTACAGCCTATGTTAATCACTCATTAAGTAAATCATTAGCTGTACTGGGGTTTGGGAAAACCTATACTAAGGACAGTGAGCCATTAGGGTTGATGGTTTCTCATTAGTGTTAATTGGATATTACTTATTAAGATAAATAAGGGATGGGACGGGGAGAGTGCACAAACCATTTATTCTCCCGCTGATGGTAATTGAGGTTTGCAGATTTTTTTTTTATTAAAGAATTATTATTTTCCAACCTCTGTATGAACCTGTTGCACTTACATTGGAGACAGCTGAATCTGATGTGTACCTCTAAACCCAATTCCGATACAAGAATCATCATAACGAGGCAGAGCGCCCCCTGCAGTTCATGTCACATAAATAAATGGTGACTGTTCTTGTTTTTTTAGTAATTAGGCTGCAAGGAAATATAAGTGTCCCATACTGTATATAAAGTCAGGAACTAATAGTATACAGCACAGCATGGTGAGTGAGAGGAAGCAGTACACTATTTAGGTCCATGAGCTGAAATCTACAAATGGACAAAAAAAAAAAAATCATGGCCACCATGTGTCAACCTTGTGCATATTGACCTTTTCGGGTTGATACTGTTGGCTGCATGAAACACACCGGCCCCCACCGCTATCTCCAGTGTTACTGCTGCAGGAACATCAGCTGATTAAAGGTTACGGCTGCAATACTGTACTATAATGGAGAACTCATACACCCTTTGCCTTATGTGAAACTGAGGCTCTAACAGAACAGGGACAATTCTATGTGTCCGTATTATATACTATACACAGCAGGGTGGTAATACTGTCCTCAATGTAATCATCACCGCATCATATGTGTAGTTCTGGTACATGACACAAACGGCAGCAGCCGGAACAGTACTACAAAACTCTGTGATAATACTGAACTACTGTAAGAGTGAAGTTTGCTGCAATTAGATAAGGTGGCTCCCCAATCCAATCCAGGCACTGGGAGGCAGAGGTGACTTCCAGCCACAATGGGGACATTTATTAATGAACAGAAACAGATGGAAAAAGTCTGAAGAAATCAGGAAACCTATCAATAGAACAAGACATTACTGTCATAGATGCTGCAAGGAGCAACGGTAAAACCTCCACCTCACCAGCTGCAATCGGAGACCAGGATTCTGATCTGGTACCTTCCGGGCTGCGTATCGCTAAGCAGACCCCAGGCTGTTTCCGTTACATCTGGAATCGTATTTATTACTTTTCATTTTCTTGTATTTAAAGCTAAATAATTTGGATTTCTAATTTAATAAAAACTATGAATGTGGTTGTAGCTGTTGTATGTTATTATATAAGGTCAAATCGGGCTCCAGTGGTGGCGAGCTGGAACACGGCCATATTATCATTTCTGTCGACATATCTGACGCACAACCCAAGCCGAGCCGCTCTGAATAGGATCCAATTGCATTTAGAACCCTACCGTATCGTGCACAGGAAACCAAAGCATTCTCAGTGATCTAATTACTAAGCATTGGAGAGAGATAAAGTACCAGCAGTCAGTTCCTACTGTAACTCACCTTTCAAACACCACCTGTAACATGGCAGTTAGGAGCAGATTGCCTGGTACTTTATCTCTCTCCAAGGTGCTGATTTGCTTCCCAACAAAACCTCCACCAGGAGAGTACTTATGTTCTAATCTACAATGCCTCCGGACCACGGCCATATTGCAGCATTGAACCACACACTTGTGGCCTATGTGTACACAGATTATATTTGACCACAAACCCCAATAAAACACAGGCGGTCTTGTAAGTAAAATAGGACACCGAATAATAAAGGACAAATTATTTTACAGTTTTATTAGTACCTCTGCAGGGAGAAAGAAAATATTTAGCAAATTACTTATATTCGTCAAGACTTAAATTTACATTTTATCTTAAACAATGTACAACATAATACACTTTGTACTATCAAAAGATGATTTTGAAATACTAGATATAATTCTGTTAAGAACTGAAGATGGGGAGAACAAAGTGCTTAAATAAAGGCTACGCACGCAGGGCCGGCCTTCGGTGGGTGGGCTGGCAAGCTGTCGCTGATCTAAGTAGACCTGCCATCAGCTCTCAGGCTGCAGTTCACCCATAGGTCCTTTTAAACCTGCTTTTTAGGATCGGAAAGTCTTTTTGAATCTTAGTCCTTGGGCAATGGGGGATTAAGACATAATTTCCGATGCACAGATAAAGCTTTTGAAACAAATAACTTAGCATATATTTAAATATTCCGATAAGCAGTCACAGCTTTACCAGTGCTAATCTGAGGCAACCCCTGGGAGTGGATGACGGATGGACAGCAACAAGGGTGGGTAAGATATTCTGCTTTTTATTCTAATCGTTTAATAACCAGTGTAGCACTACTCAAAAAGAAAATAATAATAATTGCACTAAAGTCTGCCGTATCAGAGCACACCAAGTCTGTATTCCAGCAAAGAGCAGCGTCACAAACCGATAATCCTCTCCGTTCGGTTGTATTTTCCCCAGTTACAATGAATATAAAACAAAAAAAAGCGAAACTGCGCGGCTCTCCTGCACGTCGGCAAATCTCCTCTCTCACGTGTGGTGTCAGTCTGGGAGGTAAAAGGGCACTTCTTATATATTATGGTGTCGCTGGCTTTTCTGTGTGAGGGAAAATAAATTCTAACGCAGGACAAGGGCCTCGCTCTCTGCGCCTCGTCCCTCTGAACGGAAAGCTTGTGATTGTGTTCATAGGAGAAATTTATTAGAACCTATGTGGAATGGTCTTCAGGGATTCAGCTGGCCCCTGCGCGGGCCATTAGGTCCTCCAGCGCCTTTTCCTGGTCATTGCTATGTAGTAACAAAACCTCCTTAATCTCTTTCTGTTCAAATCCCATCTCTTTGAATTTGCTCATTAACTGCAGGAAAACCATCGTCTGGGAACACAAACATAGGAAACAAATGCGTTACTTCTATGCCAAAGGTCTGGCTGAGCGCGGTACAGATAAAGGGGCGTTATAATGTACTGGTGCAGATTAGAAAATACAGGGGCAGGATGGGAAACGTTATGCAACAAAGAAACCACATTGTCCACCAGGGTTACCTGCGGGCCCGGACGTCTGCTGCCCCGGGGTTCCCTGCGGGCCCGGACGTCTGCTGCCCCGGGGTTCCCTGCGGGCCCGGACGTCTGCTGCCCCGGGGTTCCCTGCGGGCCCGGACGTCTGCTGCCCCGGGGTTAGGCTCCTAGTATTCTACACATCACACCCCAAGGTAGCATCATGCACTGCAGACGGGGAATGGCTTATTGACATACACAAGTAGGACAATATGCCAACATGGTAGTAATGCAATGTAAGAGTAAAGACTATCCCCTATGTGTTTTATCCTAGTACCCGGGAAACCTGTTTTACCATTTAAATTGGCTATTTCTGTATTTGTAGCCTGTCCCCTGCGCCCACTCCCACATCCACCTATGACAGGGTGGGAGATAGTTACAAAAGCATTGAGAGCTAATGTAGCAGCCAGTCAGCTCCTAGCTGCCATGTTACAGGCTGTGTTGGTAGATGACAGTTAGGAGCTGGTTGGCTGGTACTATCCCCCACGGTCACTGCTGCAAGGATCACAATGGTAATAAGATGCTGGCAGTCTCCTCTATGCCGTGATCGTACCTTCTCCTCGGAACACTGATACATCTCCAGGGCCTCGTCCACAAGCAGAGGATCAAACCCCTTCTCACAGAGCTGGGAGTGGATGAACAGGTACTCGAGCACCTGTACGGAGGAGGAGGAGAGAGTGTATAACATATATACAGTATATATATAATGCCCAGACCGGGTATAAGAACATTCCTGTATTGCAGTCATGCTATTAAGTTCATAGGTTTTACGTTCACCCTTTCATTTCTAGGTCTTTTCCAGTCCCCTAGTTAATATATGTGTAAGTTCTAGATTGCGAGCAGGGCCCTCCTACCCTTTCACCTGTGTGTAAATAGCCAGTTTCTTTTTATCACCGTTTGCAATTGTAAAGCAGAATTTGCTGCACTATATAAGAAAGGTTAATAAATAAATATATAGATGTTTGCAAAAGCCTCCTTTAATGGACAAAACCATGTGCACTGCAGGTGTTGCAGATGTAACATGTGCAGAGAGAGTTAGATTTGGGTGTTTTATTGTTTCTGTGCAGGGTAAATACTGGCTCCTTTATTTTTACACTGCAATATAAATTTCAGTTTGAACACACTCCACCCAAATCTAACTCTCTGCACCTGTTACATCTGCCCCACCTGCAGTGCAGCATGGTTTTCCCATTAGAGAGAGATTTTGCGCGCCAACCTGAATTCGGCCCTGTGCTGGGCACACAGTTCCTAGGGACAACACAGCCAGAATTACATTATATCCTCAGCTACTTCCATCTGTCTCCTCAATGTTGCCACCAGCCGGCCGGCCGGGTCTAGGTGGAGAAATGCTTAACTAGGCCAGGAGCATGAAATGTTAATTACGGCATAGAGCAGACTTGTACGAGAACAGACATCGCCCTAACAGGAGGGTTCCTGTGTCATTACTGGGCGGTAGCCAAAATAAGATGCTTTAAATAGGCCCAGTCCTGCCTGACAGGAGCTGGTTCCCAGCTGGACCTGTGCTGCCACAATCCCAGGAACACCATCACCCCCTCTCTCCCCGAGATCCGCTCACCTGCTCCACGTTCTGGCCTTGCTTATGCATGGCTCTCATCACATGCTCATAGGAATACCCCATGCTGATGATGGTCTCCGCGCACTGCCGCTCGCTGCTGGACATTGCCTGGAGCAGCTCCTCGTAGCCGGACACGTTGAGCCGCTTCACACTCGTCACGATGTTTGGCACTTTGGACGTGGGAACCTGATGAGCTGTTATCTATGAGCAGGAACAATAACGGATTAGAGGGTGGTTGCAGGTCTGAGAGAGGCTTATTCACCAAGAGGAGGAGAGTGCGGCTGTTAGAAAGGGCTGGACCAACCCCAGACGCCAAGAAGCCAACACACTGGCGACCAACTGGTACAAGTCATTTCCAACGCAGTGTTCCCCCTAATAGCTGGGCGGCACTGAGAGGTAGCCGGGTGTGAGCTGGGGTAGGATGGGGGAGATGGACCGAGAACTCAAACTCAGGGGCAGGATGACAGTGAGAGACAATACACAGGAGCAGAAGATCAGTAGAAGCACAGTGTGTGCTCCCCGTCTCCGTCCCCACCCAGCATCTCACCTCTGCAATCCTGTGGGCCATGGTCAAGGGTAGCATGGACTCAAGGAAGGAAGCCCATGATCCTTCTTCTGAGCAACTATTTGTCTACAGCGGACGCACCTGCACAGGGAGTGAGCACGCAGTGCCTGACCGTCTCGCCTGCACAGGGAGTTAGTGCTCAGCACCTGGTCACCTCCCCTGCATAGGGTGAAAATACGCAGCGCCTGACCACCTCTCCTGCACAGGGAGAAAGTACACAGCAACTGACCGTCTCCCCTGCACAGGGAGCGAGTGCCCTGCGAATGGCTGCCTCGCCTGCACAGGAAGAGTGAGTGCGCAGCACCTAGCCACCTCTGAAATGTGTGCAGAACTTGGCCAATTTGGACAGAAAGGGCGATTGGACAGCGTCTGACCACCTCCCCTGCACAGGGAGAAAGGACGCAGCTAGGGTGGCCAATCCCGGGATCGGCGGGATCCCGGGACTTGGCCCCCAAAACGCCGGGATTTTAATCCCGGGATTGGAGTTTCCAGTCCAGGGATTTCGGGATTAGACTGCGCATGCGCGCAGTCTAATGCCGGGCAGCGTCTGAACATTGCTCAGACGCTGCCCGACTTCTCCCAGGGTGTCTTTTTATTAGGAAAGCCAATCCCGAGAAAGTACACAGCACCCGCCCACCTCCCCCACACAGGGAGAAAGTACACAGCACCCGCCCACCTCCCCCACACAGGGAGAAAGTACACAGCACCCACCCACCTCCCCCACACAGGGAGAAAGTACACAGCACCCGCCCACCTCCCCCGCACAGGGAGAAACTACACAGCACCCGCCCACCTCCCCCGCACAGGGAGAAAGTACACAGCACCCTCCCACCTCCCCCGCACAGGGAGAAAGTACACAGCACCCGCCCACCTCCCCAGCACAGGGAGAAAGTACACAGCACCCGCCCACCTCCCCCGCACAGGGAGAAAGTACACAGCACCCTCCCACCTCCCCCGCACAGGGAGAAAGTACACAGCACCCTCCCACCTCCCCCGCACAGGGAGAAAGTACACAGCACCCGCCCACCTCCCCCGCACAGGGAGAAAGTACACAGCACCCGCCCACCTCCCCCACACAGGGAGAAAGTACACAGCACCCGCCCACCTCCCCCACACAGGGAGAAAGTACACAGCACCCGCCCACCTCCCCCGCACAGGGAGAAAGTACACAGCACCCGACCACCTCCCCCGCACAGGGAGAAAGTACGCAGCACCCGACCACCTCCCCCGCACAGGGAGAAAGTACGCAGCACCCGACCACCTCCCCCGCACAGGGAGAAAGGATGCAGCACCCGCCCACCTCCCCCACACAGGGAGAAAGTACACAGCACCCGCCCACCTCCCCCACACAGGGAGAAAGTACACAGCACCCGCCCCACTCAGGGAGAAAGTACACAGCACCCGACCACCTCCCCCGCACAGGGAGAAAGGATGCAGCACCTGACCACCTCCCCCACACAGGGAGAAAGTACACAGCGAGAAAGTACACAGCACCCGCCCACCTCCCCCACACAGGGAGAAAGTACACAGCACCCGCCCCACTCAGGGAGAAAGTACACAGCACCCGACCACCTCCCCCGCACAGGGAGAAAGGATGCAGCACCCGACCACCTCCCCCACACAGGGAGAAAGTACGCAGCACCCGCCCACCTCCCCCACACAGGGAGAAAGTACGCAGCACCCGACCACCTCCCCCGCACAGGGAGAAAGTACGCAGCACCCGCCCACCTCCCCCGCACAGGGAGAAAGTACGCAGCACCCGCCCACCTCCCCCGCACAGGGAGAAAGTACACAGCACCCGACCACCTCCCCCGCACAGGGAGAAAGTACACAGCACCCGACCACCTCCCCCGCACAGGGAGAAAGGATGCAGCACCTGACCACCTCCCCCGCACAGGGAGAAAGGATGCAGCACCTGACCACCTCCCCCGCACAGGGAGAAAGCACACAGCACCCGACCACCTCCCCCACACAGGGAGAAAGTACGCAGCACCCGCCCACCTCCCCCGCACAGGGAGAAAGTACACAGCACCCGACCACCTCCCCCGCACAGGGAGAAAGTACACAGCACCCGACCACCTCCCCCGCACAGGGAGAAAGTACACAGCACCCGACCACCTCCCCCGCACAGGGAGAAAGGATGCAGCACCTGACCACCTCCCCCGCACAGGGAGAAAGCACACAGCACCCGACCACCTCCCCCACACAGGGAGAAAGTACGCAGCGCCCGCCCACCTCACCCGTACAGGGAGAAAGTACGCAGCACCCGACCACCTCCCCCGTACAGGGAGAAAGTACGCAGCACCCGACCACCTCCCCCACACAGGGAGAAAGTACACAGCACCCGACCACCTCCCCCACACAGGGAGAAAGTACACAGCACCCGCCCACCTCCCCCGCACAGGGAGAAAGTACACAGCACCCGCCCACCTCCCCCACACAGGGAGAAAGTACGCAGCACCCGCCCACCTCCCCCACACAGGGAGAAAGTACGCAGCGCCTGGCCACCTCCCCCGCACAGGGAGAAAGTACACAGCACCCGACCACCTCCCCCGCACAGGGAGAAAGTACGCAGCACCCGACCACCTCCCCCGCACAGGGAGAAAGTACGCAGCACCCGACCACCTCCCCCACACAGGGAGAAAGTACGCAGCACCCGACCACCTCCCCCACACAGGGAGAAAGTACACAGCACCCGCCCACCTCCCCCGCACAGGGAGAAAGTACACAGCACCCGCCCACCTCCCCCACACAGGGAGAGAGTACGCAGCACCCGCCCACCTCCCCCGCACAGGGAGAAAGTACGCAGCACCCGACCACCTCCCCCGCACAGGGAGAAAGTACGCAGCACCCGACCACCTCCCCCACACAGGGAGAAAGTACGCAGCACCCGACCACCTCCCCCACACAGGGAGAAAGTACACAGCACCCGCCCACCTCCCCCGCACAGGGAGAAAGTACACAGCACCCGCCCACCTCCCCCACACAGGGAGAGAGTACGCAGCACCCGCCCACCTCCCCCGCACAGGGAGAAAGCAGCGCCTGGCCACCTATCTCCCAATAAACCTCCTCCTTGGCTGGAAGAACAAGCATTGCACATCACTGAGATTGATAACCAGGATTTATAAAGCTCTCTGGGAACAGGCGTGAAAGGGCCACAAGATCTAATGCTGGCCAAAGATGGCAGACCCTCTAGAGGTACTATAGAGGGGGCTCAGAGCCCAGCGGTAATATACATAATACTGATATGGGTGCCGCTTCTTACCCGAGTATCACCGCCCAAACAGGGTCTTGTTATTCCTTCGGTACCGGCAACGGATACAATGGTAGCCAGGGAAGAAGGAGGTAATGCTGACTGTGTCGTCCCACTGTCTGAATGCGGGGAAGGGCTCCACACAAGGTGCCCGTTCAGTTCCCCTCCGTTATGTGGAGAGCTGGATTTTAAGGATTCCATAAAGGTGCCATTGGGCGGGCAGGCAGTGCGTGTGAATGCTATCTTCTCATCGCCCTCATCGGAGTCCAGTTTGGGGAAAGAGAGGGATTTGATATTACTGACCAAGTTCATGGGGGCGAGAGACACTTTGGAGGATGGGGGAGGGGGCTCACAGTTTTCCAGCTGTGGTAATGCGATCAGACCATTGGGTTTGCGGAGGTGCTTGAAGTCCAAGGCTTCTTGTTCCTTGGCAGCGACCGACTCCTCCTCATTCGCCACTTCCGACTTACAGGAGTCCGGGCTCGGAGCAGGAAGGATATGGACATAGAGAATGTTCCTTAATTCTTCTTTCTCGTCAATAGTCTTTAGTTCTAACTTGTCAAATGGGTCTTCCTCGCACTCGAAGTCGGCGGGGTTGAAGTCTGCCAGGGCGTGTGGAGCACTCAGCACTTTCTGCTGTATGGCCTGGGTGGGAGTCAGGATGTTGTTGTGCTGTAGACTGGCCAGGAAGTGGTTGACGGAAGTAGGGAACCCACGGCTTTCATCCCCTTCTCTCTCTCCTGGGGTGTCCGCACTCGCTTGGGAACGAGCGACTTCCGCCTTCAGCTCGGCTTCTCTCTGGGCAGCTTTGATTTGTTTGATCTCCTCGTCCCACTGGATGGTCTTTTTCTCCAGGGAGAAGTCATACTAGAAATACAATACAAAGATGCCCATTATTACTTATCCACACATTATACTCCTAGCACCAGCTGCAGCGACAGGGAGACATTGTAGCTAATGACTAAGTGCCAGCATGCCATCCAAAGGTAAAGGGAAGCAGCATGTAACCAGACATGAGGGCGGCACCGTGCCGATGTTACCAGCTCCCTCCTATCATGGACAGGCTGCCCACAAAGACAAACTGCAAGTATACTGACAGGATGCACACAATGACAAGGCCACACACAGAAACGACAGGTAACCATATAGGTCACAGACACAATGGGTAACCATAGGGGCCACTCACACACACAGCAGAAACATGTAACCATAGGGCGTCACACACACACACACACACACACAGCAGGGGACACAGAGACAGGTAACCTGGGGTCACACACAGAGCACAGGACACAGTGATAGGTAACATGGAGTCACGCCCACACACAGAGCAGAGGACACAGCGACAGGTGACCTGGGGTCACGCCCACACACAGAGCAGAGGACACAGCGACGGGTGACCTGGGGTCACGCCCACACACAGAGCAGAGGACACAGCAACGGGTGACCTGGGGTCACGCCCACACACAGCGGACACAGCGACGGGTGACCTGGGGTCACACCCACACACAGAGCAGAGGACACAGCGACGGGTGACCTGGGGTCACGCCCACACACAGAGCAGAGGACACAGCGACAGGTGACCTGGGGTCACGCCCACACACAGAGCAGAGGACACAGCGACAGGTAACCTGGGGTCACGCCCACACACAAAGCAGAGGACACAGAGACAGATAACCTGGAATCACACACACACACACACACACACACACACACACACACACACACAGAGCAGAGGACACAGCGACAGGTGACTATAGGAGTCACACACAGAACACAGACAGCAGAGACACGTAAGCATAGGGTTCATACACAGAGACAGACAACTGAGATGGGTAACCACACACACAGAAAGACCAGAAAACATGGATCATTCACAAATGAATAAATGATGAGTGTGTGAGGAGTAAATGGCTTCCCTTATATGGCATTACTTGGACCAGTACCCATCAATACAGAACTAAAAGATCCACAAATACCATATACAGTGTGGCTCCGGCTAGAATCACTCACCTGAACATCGCCGATGATCTGGCTGATGTCCGGCACACAGAAACCCACAGGCAAGCCAACTTTATCCGGCACCCGAAACTTCTCACCGATCTTGAAGGGGACGTCCTCTAGGTGGCTGAAAGGCCCTGGGAGAGAAGCAGCAGCAACAACACTGAGCGCCTGTTCCTATAAGCACCGTCGCCATGAGTAACATCCCTATGATTACAGATCTCAGAAGTCCACATGCACACCATATAAATGTCCCGCAGCGCTCACCATGCTTCCTGCACACTATAGTGGATTGCAGGGTAGGTATGAAATACTGCAAGTCAGCACAAACACTAACCAACGTCAAAAATACTTGTGGCCCTAACCCCTGTTGACCTTTAGGGGTCAGCGTAATGTATGTCTACCTTCATCGTGTCGGCCTAGCGAGAGTGTCCTGATAATAAGCCCTGCTGCTGCAGTAGGGCGATGGGGAAGCGCTCGGGCTACAATAAGGTCCTGATAATAAGTCCTGCTGCAGTAGGGCGGTGGGGAAGCGCTCGGGCTACAATAAGGTCCTGATAATAAGTCCTGCTGCAGTAGGGCGGTGGGGAAGCGCTCGGGTACAATAAGGTCCTGATAATAAGTCCTGCTGCAGTAGGGCGGTGGGGAAGCGCTCGGGCTACAATAAGGTCCTGATAATAAGTCCTGCTGCAGTAGGGCGGTGGGGAAGTGCTCGGGCTACAATAAGGTCCTGATAATAAGTCCTGCTGCAGTAGGGCGGTGGGGAAGTGCTCGGGTACAATAAGGTCCTGATAATAAGTCCTGCTGCTGCAGTAGGGCGGTGGGGAAGCGCTCGGGCTACAATAAGGTCCTGATAATAAGTCCTGCTGCAGTAGGGCGGTGGGGAATTGCTCGGGCTACAATAAGTCCTGATTATAAGTCCTGCTGCAGTAGGGCGGTGGGGAAGCGCTCGGGCTACAATAAGGTCCTGATAATAAGTCCTGCTGCAGTAGGGCGGTGGGGAAGTGCTCGGGTACAATAAGGTCCTGATAATAAGTCCTGCTGCAGTAGGGCGGTGGGGAAGTGCTCGGGTACAATAAGGTCCTGATAATAAGTCCTGCTGCAGTAGGGCGGTGGGGAAGTGCTTGGGCTACAATAAGGTCCTGGTAATAAGTCCTGCTGCAGTAGGGCGGTGGGGAAGTGCTCGGGTACAATAAGGTCCTGGTAATAATAAGTCCTGCTGCAGTAGGGCGGTGGGGAAGTGCTCGGGTACAATAAGGTCCTGATAATAAGTCCTGCTGCAGTAGGGCGGTGGGGGAGCGCTCGGGTACAATAAGGTCCTGATAATAAGTCCTGCTGCAGTAGGGCGGTGGGGGAGCGCTCGGGTACAATAAGGTCCTGATAATAAGTCCTGCTGCAGTAGGGCGGTGGGGAAGTGCTCGGGTACAATAAGGTCCTGATAATAAGCCCTGCTGCAGTAGGGCGGTGGGGAAGTGCTCAGGTACAATAAGGTCCTGGTAATAAGTCCTGCTGCAGTAGGGCGGTGGGGAAGTGCTCGGGTACAATAAGGTCCTGATAATAAGTCCTGCTGCAGTAGGGCGGTGGGGAAGCGCTCGGGTACAATAAGGTCCTGATAATAAGCCCTGCTGCAGTAGGGCGGTGGGGAAGTGCTCGGGTACAATAAGGTCCTGGTAATAAGTCCTGCTGCAGTAGGGCGGTGGGGAAGTGCTCGGGTACAATAAGGTCCTGGTAATAATAAGTCCTGCTGCAGTAGGGCGGTGGGGAAGTGCTCGGGTACAATAAGGTCCTGATAATAAGTCCTGCTGCAGTAGGGCGGTGGGGAAGTGCTCAGGCTACAATAAGGTCCTGATAATAAGTCCTGCTGCAGTAGGGCGGTGGGGAAGTGCTTGGGTACAATAAGGTCCTGATAATAAGTCCTGCTGCAGTAGGGCGGTGGGGAAGTGCTCGGGTACAATAAGGTCCTGGTAATAAGTCCTGCTGCAGTAGGGCGGTGGAAGTGCTCGGGTTACAATAAGGTCCTGGTAATAAGTCCTGCTGCAGTAGGGCGGTGGGGAAGTGCTCGGGTACAATAAGGTCCTGATAATAAGTCCTGCTGCAGTAGGGCGGTGGGGAAGTGCTCAGGTACAATAAGGTCCTGGTAATAAGTCCTGCTGCAGTAGGGCGGTGGGGAAGTGCTCGGGTACAATAAGGTCCTGGTAATGACCTGTGCGATCGTTCTCCATCTGATACGTTATACAGTATATTCTTACCTTGTATATCGGATGTGGACTTCTTAGAAGCCATTTAGAGTCTGCAAGGAAAGAGAAATATATAAATGTATTTGTGTAATGAAAACCACAATATAAAAACAGTGCGACACAGTAACCGATGGAGATAATTAGCAAAGAGATCTAATTACACTTCAACAATGGATGCAAGCCTAGGAGATCACAGATATATAGCCTATCTGTATACACAGCATTGTACATGACGATGCTACAGTGATGTCCTGCTCCTTGTCTGACCCCAGTGTACACAGGCAATACCTGTGATACCGTATAGTGGTGACAATGTACTACACACAACCCTCATGGCTCTCAAACTTCTGGGACTGATGGCCGCCTTGTTCCATCCCGGGAGGCGGGCGGGTGCAGGAAGGAATCAGCAAATCAAGGATCTTACAGATAAATCGTTGCTCGCTGATTGGGGAATCAGCTGCCACATGTATAGGGATCCTTAGTCGTATGACTTCATGGCATATGATGTTCATCACTCTCCAACATTGAGGTATGCCATACAAGTGTGACCTGTGTATAGTGATCAGTGTGTACCAGGTGTGTGTCCTGTGTATAGTGATCAGTGTGTACCGTGTGATATCAGTGTGTGTCCTGTGTATAGGGATCAGTGTGTACCGTGTGATACTAGTGTGACCTGTGTATAGTGATCAGTGTGTACCAGGTGTGTGACCTGTGTATAGTGATCAGTGTGTACCAGGTGTGTGACCTGTGTATAGTGATCAGTGTGTACCGTGTGATATCAGTGTGTGTCCTGTGTATAGGGATCAGTGTGTACCGTGTGATACAAGTGTGACCTGTGTATAGTGATCAGTGTGTACCGTGTGATATCAGTGTGTGTCCTCTGTATAGGGGATCAGTGTGTGACCTGTGTATAGTGATCAGTGTGTACCAGGTGTGTGACCTGTGTATAGTGATCAGTGTGTACCGTGTGATATCAGTGTGTGTCCTCTGTATAGGAATCAGTGTGTGACCTGTGTATAGGGATCAGTGTGTACCGTGTGATATTAGTGTGACCTGTGTATAGTGATCAGTGTGTACCAGGTGTGTGATATCAGTGTGTGACCTGTGTCTACTGATCAGTGTGTACCGTGTGTGATATCAGTGTGTGACCTCGGTATAGGGATCAGTGTGTACCAGGTGTGTGATATCAGTGTGACCTGTGTATAGGGATTAGTGTGTCCTGTATATAGTGAGCAGTGTGTACCAAGTGTGTGTGTGTGTGATATCAGTGTGTGACCTGTGTATAAGGATCAGTGTGTACTGTGTATAGGGATTAGTGTGTCACGTATATAGTTATCAGTGTGTATCAGTTGTGTGATATCAGTGTGTGTCCTGTGTATAGTGATCAGTGTGTACCAGGTGTGTGATATCAGTGTGTGACCTGTGTCTACTGATCAGTGTGTACCGTGTGTGATATCAGTGTGTGACCTCGGTATAGGGATCAGTGTGTACCAGGTGTGTGATATCAGTGTGACCTGTGTATAGGGATTAGTGTGTCCTGTATATAGTGAGCAGTGTGTACCAAGTGTGTGTGTGATATCAGTGTGTGACCTGTGTATAAGGATCAGTGTGTACGGTGTATAGGGATTAGTGTGTCACGTATATCGTTATCAGTGTGTATCAGTTGTGTGATATCAGTGTGTTTCCTGTGTATAGTGATCAGTGTGTACCAGGTGTGTGTGATATCAGTGTGTGTCCTGTGTATAGTGATCAGTGGTCATCAGGTGTGTGATATCAGTGTGTGTCCTGTGTATAGTGATCAGTGTGTACCGTGTGTGATATAGGTGTGTCCTGTGTATAGGGATCAGTGTGTACCATGTGTGTCCTCTGTATAGGGATCAGTGTGTACTGTGTGATATCAGTGTGACCTGTGTATAGTGATCAGTGTGTATCAGGTGTGTGATATCAGTGTGTGACCTGTGTATAGGGATCAGTGTGTACTGTGTGATATCAGTGTGACATGTGTATAGTGATCAGTGTGTATCAGGTGTGCGATATCAGTGTGACCTGTGTATAGTGATCAGTGTGACCCGTGTATATAGTTATCTGTGTGTATCAGGTGTGAGATATCAGGGTAGAGGTGAGAGCAGCATACAGAGGTAATCACACAGACTGACTGCCTTCTGACGGACAGGAGTTAATCTGAGTGATTTGTGTAACACTGTGACAGGATTACTGATCTGCTCAGCAGAAGGGGAACCAGAGGCAGACAAAGCACCCTGCTTATCCTCAGCAATAAGCACTACACCGACTCCTACCTCTCCCACACATACTGTACACCAAATACTGGTCACAAGGTCTATGCAGCAGGTGAGGTCACAGTGAGTGCAGTCACACAGTCTATGTAGCAGGTTATTGTGTGATTGGTGATGTCACAGTGAGCGCAGTGTAGTCACACAGTCTATGTAGCAGGTTATTGTGTGATTGGTGATGTCACAGAGTGAGCGCAGTGTAGTCACACAGTCTATGTAGCAGGTTATTGTGTGATTGGTGATGTCACAGAGTGAGCGCAGTGTAGTCACACAGTCTATGTAGCAGGTTATTGTGTGATTGGTGATGTCACAGTGAGCGCAGTGTAGTCACACAGTCTATGTAGCAGGTTACTATGTGATTGGTGATGTCACAGTGAGCGCAGTGTAGTCACACAGTCTATGTAGCAGGTTAGTGTGTGATTGGTGATCTCACAGTGAGCGCAGTGTAGTCACACAGTCTATGTAGCAGGTTATTGTGTGATTGGTGATCTCACAGTGAGCGCAGTGTAGTCACAGAGTGAGCGCAGTGTAGTCACACAGTCTATGTAGCAGGTTAGTGTGTGATTGGTGATCTCACAGTGAGCGCAGTGTAGTCACACAGTCTATGTAGCAGGTTATTGTGTGATTGGTGATGTCACAGTGAGCGCAGTGTAGTCACACAGTCTATGTAGCAGGTTATTGTGTGATTGGTGATGTCACAGAGTGAGCGCAGTGTAGTCACACAGTCTATGTAGCAGGTTATTGTGTGATTGGTGATGTCACAGTGAGCGCAGTGTAGTCACACAGTCTATGTAGCAGGTTAGTGTGTGTGATTGGTGAGGTCACAGTGAGCGCAGTGTAGTCACACAGTGTATGTAGCAGGTTAGTGTGTGATTGGTGATGTCACAGAGTGAGTGCAGGCACACAGTCTATGTAGCAGGTTATTGTGTGATTGGTGATGTCACAGTGAGCGCAGTGTAGCCACACAGTCTATGTAGCAGGTTACTATGGGATTGGTGATGTCACAGTGAGCGCAGTGTAGTCACACAGTCTATGTAGCAGGTTACTATGGGATTGGTGATGTCACAGTGAGCGCAGTGTAGTCACACAGTCTATGTAGCAGGTCAGTGTGTGATTGGTGATGTCACAGTGAGCGCAGTGTAGCCACACAGTCTATGTAGCAGGTTACTATGTGATTGGTGATGTCACAGTGAGCGCAGTGTAGTCACACAGTCTATGTAGCAGGTTATTGTGTGATTGGTGATGTCACAGTGAGCGCAGTGTAGTTACACAGTCTATGTAGCAGGTTATTGTGTGATTGGTGATGTCACAGTGAGCGCAGTGTAGTCACACAGTCTATGTAGCAGGTCAGTGTGTGATTGGTGATGTCACAGTGAGCGCAGTGTAGCCACACAGTCTATGTAGCAGGTTACTATGTGATTGGTGATGTCACAGTGAGCGCAGTGTAGTCACACAGTCTATGTAGCAGGTTATTGTGTGATTGGTGATGTCACAGTGAGCGCAGTGTAGTCACACAGTCTATGTAGCAGGTTACTATGTGATTGGTGATGTCACAGTGAGCGCAGTGTAGTCACACAGTCTATGTAGCAGGTTATTGTGTGATTGGTGATGTCACAGTGAGCGCAGTGTAGTCACACAGTCTATGTAGCAGGTTATTGTGTGATTGGTGATGTCACAGTGAGCGCAGTGTAGTCACACAGTCTATGTAGCAGGTTATTGTGTGATTGGTGATGTCACAGTGAGCGCAGTGTAGTCACACAGTCTATGTAGCAGGTTATTGTGTGATTGGTGATGTCACAGTGAGCGCAGTGTAGTCACACAGTCTATGTAGCAGGTTATTGTGTGATTGGTGATGTCACAGTGAGCGCAGTGTAGTCACACAGTCTATGTAGCAGGTTATTGTGTGATTGGTGATGTCACAGTGAGCGCAGTCACACAGTCTATGTAGCAGGTTACTGTGTGATTGGTGATGTCACAGTGAGCGCAGTGTAGTCACACAGTCTATGCAGCAGGTTATTGTGTGATTGGATTGTGAGGTCACAGAATAGGTGCAGTAGGTTAGTCTGTGAAGTCTCCACACCAGCTTCACCAAAGAACCATTATTTGAAAGTGCAAGTGGATAGGCCTAATAATGTGGAGAACCTCCTGCTACTCACTACTGATGTATAATAATGCAGAACAGGATTGTGTGTGTTAGTATAAGCCTAGTGTGGTCTAGAGGTCACCCTATGACTAGCCTATCTCACACACACACACACACACACACACACACACACACAAGGTGTGGCTAACTAGGTAACATTACACCACAAGAACAGGCTATTCCATGAGTAACTAGATTCTGTCACTTTCCAACATCCAACGATCCACACAAGAGACGTTAAGGTCGCCCCATACTGCCCTTCTCTGTGCCTCAGGATGCTCAAAACGTGTCTGCAGAAGTAAAACAACCGGGAGCCACAAAGCCAGATCAGTCCGGGTGATGTGACACATTAGCACACCTACAACTTTGTAATGGTGTAAAGCGAATTCCTGTGCAGGAGAAGTCATTGTCCGGAGTCTCTAGTGCAGGCGTAGACAACTCCAGTCCTCCAGAGCCAACAACAGTTCACATTTTCCAGATCTCCTCACAGATCACATGTGAAGTAATTGTCTCTACCTGTGGATCTTTTGTAATTCGCCACGGAGTAAAGAGTGCACCTGCTAGGTGATCTGGAAAACATGAACTGTTGGTAGCTCTCGAGGACTGGAGTTGGCTACGCCTGATCTAGCGCAATGTATCACAGCATCTGCAATGAAACAAAGTATTGTACTCCCTTAGCAGCTGCGTCTCACGGTATATGGCGTAGACATTCTAAGGGCACGAGGACACATCTGCAGTAACAGGGCAAAAGGTGCTTTACAGGAATCTGGTTCTACCAGAAAGCAGGGGGGATTTCAGAGTATGAATCATGGCTGGAATGATCTGGCACCTTCTGGTGCTCACAGCGACAAATCAAACATTGCGGAAGCTCTTCTCTGAGTCATGTGAAAGTTCTTACACGGAACTTTGTACCTGAACACTAACAGCAACACCTGTCATGTGCAACAGTAACGACAATTAATAACATGTACAGTCAGGTCCATAAATATTGGGACATCGACACAATTCTCAGATTTTGGGTGCTATGCACCCCCACAATGGATTTGATATGAACCAACCAAGATGTGATTTAACTGCAGAATTCCAGCTTTACATTGAGGGTATTTACATCCAAATCAGGTGAACGGTGTAGGAATTACAAACCTTATTTCCCCATGGAATTTAGTGACATCTTATTAGTAAGTCACAATAACAACGATAATGGTTAGGTTAGTAACTCAGCAAATGTTACTATTACACAGTACAGCCACCACCTCTGCCTGTGGTATACTGTGTGACCTAATGCTTTTGGCCTTGGAGACTAATATTATGGTGTCCATTTATGAGCGCTGTAAAGTTAACAGCGTACAAAGTCATCATTATCAGACTGACTGACATGAACTGTTGGACAGCGCAGTAGCAGCAAAGCATCACAAGGGACGGACTATTCATTCTAGGTCTGTAGATGACTTCTGTATATCAGGTATAACAAAGAATAGCAGCTATGTAAGTAATGCATGGAGGTCAGTGTGGGTAATGTCCCGGCACTTTGGCCTAATTCATGTTTGCGCGCAAATACATTAACAATTCTGCAGGCTACAAAGCCGCCCACCGCACTCACGTACACAGTAACAGATTATAAGCAAGTAAAGCAAACATTGAGGCTATGGGATGGTTTGTGGATTTGCAGACTGGACGTATGATAACGCAGCCATCCATTACATTATAACCTATACACTTTAGTGGGAGCTGCCATGTCCTGGTTGCTCCTTACAGTGTATCAAACACAATATAACAGGAGCTATACAATCATATCCCATTGTAGAAGACTCGCCTGGGAACTTGACAATGCCAGAAGCAGTGTTCATTTAATAAACATATGCACCAGAAGACGAACGCCACAGTACCCCTCATTGCACTGGTGATGCCCATTGTCAGAGCTAGGCTGATGCACTCACACTGGCAGACAGTAATGTAATCTGGCATGTTCGTTCATTCATTACGCCAGTCTGTTCTCAGGTATAATCCTTATCCCGGGCAGGGCAGGCCACGTACATACTGGGTGTAAGGCCTGCATCTGACCCAGACATCACAGGTTTGGGATCAGTGCACCTTGTTCTAAATAAGAATCACCACCCTCATGGCACATGCTGGAACCTCTGACTTCTAAAGAGCAGTTAGGAGACACAAGGAAACAATGCCACACAGCTTAGAGCCACTGACCAGCCCCCCTATAATGCAGCATTAATTATGAATAGTTTGGCTTTGAATATTTAATGTCACAGGGAGGACAGAGCCATCAGTAAAGGAGTGAAGCAGACCTCCAGCTGGGGATGGGAGTGGTATAGAGCTACACAATCCCATGCCATGCACTGGGCATCGCTGTACTATCGGACTGTGTGCAGTTCAGCCCTTTACAGCAGTGTCCACATCACAAGTTTCCCCGTCCACCTGAGATGCAGGTGGATTGTGCGGTTATGGAAGGGCACATCACATCAATACCAAGGAAGTGATTCTTCCTCCCCCCACCTTATACAACGTAAACAGTATTTCAGATGTGGCTTTTATCTCTTGACATGGGTCAGATTAATAATACCCTTTACACCGAGGCAAAAGCCCAGGTTTTTGCCTTGTGGACCTGGGTCAGCTTCGGTGTAAAAAGGGTAGCTGAAAAAAAAAAAAAAAAAAAAAAGGGTCCATTTTCCCGCAAATCCTACCATGGTCCTGACCATGGTGGAACACAGGGTGAGGGGCAGTGTAAACGGGTATGCTGAGTCATCCGACCCGGCTCCAGTTTACAGCAATGAGGGAGCCCAACCTCCGGACCGCAGTATGGAGGAGGGCAGCAGGGGGGGCGCACACAGCCTCCGCTGCTGTCTGCTGTACTGTGCAGACAGCAGCGGAGGCAGGGAGGAGGTGAATGGATGCCTGTGTGCAGCATCCATTCACCTCGCGGACGGGGGGCTAGAGGGTGCACGGAGGCTGGACTTGGTGCTGGGCTTGACCCCGGCGCTTGGAGATGATGTCATCTCCAAACGCCGCCCCCGTAGTGTAAACAGGAAAAATCCCGGATCCGACCTGGATTAGAACTGCTTTCCAAATACCGGGTCAGATGTGAGATTTTGGTGTAAAAGGGGTAGAACAGACCTCAATGAGGATATCCTTAAAACCTGGACTGTATTAATGGAGCTTGAGAAACTCCAACCTTTCCTGCTGTTCCCAACACAGCTTTAGTCCTTTGCATTAGTTCTCCTAGCAGGGAACCCTGCTGTGTGTGTTATATCCTTTAGGCAAAAACAATCCTCCTGTTCACTGGCCAAACTTCTGGGTCACCGTAACATACAGCACACCAGGAACCTTTGCATTCTGGTGGACTTTATGAAATAAAGAATATCCTTATGTATCAATGCCTATTTCTCTATAGCAGGCATTCCCAACCACGGTCCTCAAGGCACACCAACAGTGCAGGTTTTGTAGATATCCAGGCTTGAGCACAGGTGACTTAATTAGTAGCTAAGGGATTCTGATTAAACCATGTGTGCTGAAGCCTGGATATCACTAAAACCTGTACTGTTGGTGTGCCTTGAGGACTGTGGTTGGGAATGCCTGCTCTATAGATTGTCAGCTTGCGAGCAGGGCCCTCATACCTTTGACTGTCTGTAAATACCCAGTTTATTGTATCAATGTCTCCTATTGTAAAGCGCAACAGAATATATAAATCTATATAAGAAACTGTTAATAAATAATACAAAATAAAATAAATAGTAGAAGAAAAAAACACACACACATTGGGGGTTATTCTAGTTCACTTTTTCTGACAAAATCCTTCTTAGATGGACAAAACCATGTGCACTGCAGGTGAGGCAGATGTTACTTGTGCAAAGAATTAGATTTGGGTGGGGTTTTACTTCAAAGTGAGATCTATATTACAGTGTAAAAATAAAGCAGCCAGTATTTACCCTGCACAGAAACAAAATAACGCACCGAAATCTAATTCTCTCTGCACATTTTACATCTGCCCCTCCTGCAGTGCACATGGTTTTGTCCATCTAAGAAGGATTTTGTCAGAAAGAGTGAACTAGAATAAGGCCCATTGTTCCCTGCACTGCTACAGTGGTTACCTTGCCAGCAGGAAATGCTGCCCTGTTGGAAAAAAGAGAAAATCACTAACCCACTGAGGGAATACCACACTGAGCAGCCATGTAGTAGGCCGGAGCAGAGATATCTAGGCTTACATCACTGTCACATGAGGACTGACGATCCTTCGCTGAGCCCATCAAAGAGCGGATCAGTTCTTGTATCATGTGAACAGAGATAAAGTATGTTCTGTATAAGAAGTTAGATCAGCAATTTCTAAGCTCAGTCCTCAAGGCACCATTACAGTCCACATATTAAGGATATCCAGTTGAAAATAGATGGTTAAATTAAATTGATTAAAGTACTAAGTAACCTGTGCTCTAACACAGACATCCTTAGAACCTGCAATATTAGGGAGCCTGAAGGCCAGAGTTTGGGAACCTCTGATCTAAACTCAGGCTATGAAAGGGATCTTCTGCTTTCTCTGGCAATGTGACTAAACTCCGTATGGAATAGGAGGTCTTCCGTGCGGCTGGGGATTCTGGTGACACTGCCACCTTAGAGCCAATATGCCAGATCTCCCCTATGACGATGGCCAGAGGTCTCCCCAGTGTTATTAAATGCAGCACACTAGTAAGGGAAAGGAGACCAACATACATGGTGCTTTTGTGAGGGGAGAGGATTACGGTAAATCCATATTTACATAGTAAAAACTCATTGGAATTAGAAAACCGCATTTTCCTGCACAAAACACACTTTTGATGGCAAATCCCGTGTGTGACACAGTCCTCGGGGTAAATGTCAGCCGCCAGTACCTGTGCTCCGCTGTATATACCACGGGAGCTGCCCCAACAGCTACAGCCATGATATACCGCCGGCTGTCACATGGAACACCTGTGCAACCATAAAACTTCCCCACAGTACAGACCACCCTGCCGATTGCCCTCAGGGAAGAGACACCCCTTCGTCCCACCGACACCCCCACAGGGAGGACACCCCCACGTCCCAAAGAAACCCCCACAGGGAGGACACCCCCTCGTCCCAAAGACACCCCCACAGGGAGGACACCCCCTCGTCCCAAAGACACCCCCACAGGGAGGACACCCCCTCGTCCCAAAGACACCCCCACAGGGAGGACACCCCCTCGTCCCAAAGACACCCCCACAGGGAGGACACCCCCTCGTCCCAAAGACACCCCCACAGGGAGGACACCCCCTCGTCCCAAAGACACCCCCACAGGGAGGACACCCCCTCGTCCCAAAGACACCCCCACAGGGAGGACACCCCCTCGTCCCAAAGACACCCCCACAGGGAGGACACCCCCTCGTCCCAAAGACACCCCCACAGGGAGGACACCCCCTCGTCCCAAAGACACCCCCACAGGGAGGACACCCCCTCGTCCCAAAGACACCCCCACAGGGAGGACACCCCCTCGTCCCAAAGACACCCCCACAGGGAGGACACCCCCTCGTCCCAAAAGACACCCCCACAGGGAGGACAACCCCTCGTCCCAAAGACACCCCCACAGGGAGGACACCCCTACGTCCCAAAGACACCCCCACAGGGAGGACACCCCCTCGTCCCAAAGACACCCCCACAGGGAGGACACCCCCTTTGTCCCACCGACACCCCCACAGTGCGGACCCCTTTGTCTCACCGACACCCCCACAGTGTGGACACCCCTCAGAAACCCACTCAGAGACTACACCCACTCCCCCTCCAATCTCACTGACCATGTCCTGTCTCCACAGTGACACTCCCTTGAAGGCATCACATACACCCTGGCACTGCACCAACCTTACACCCCCAATCCGCTACACCCCCCCCCCAATAACACCTCCTATCACGTGGTACGCCCCCCTGACAGACGTTATGTCACTGAAGCAGCGGCTGTCACACACCGGGGGAGGCCGGACTGATACGCAGCGCACGGGTCCAGGACCCCGGCAGTACAGCCACAGCGATTTCCCCCGGCAGCCCCCGTGCTTCACGGAGACACTGACAGGAATATCCGCCTGTACGGACACTCACCCGCTGCCGCCCCGATCCTACACAACCAGCTCCCCGGTGCCAGCCGCCATCTTGTGTCACTTCCTCTTTCCTCCGCCTGACAGCGTGTGACGTCAGCGCGCCAGCCCACGTGACGTATGGAGCTATGCGCAGTGACTGGAGGGGAGGGGCAGTCATGGAGCTATGGGCAGTGACTGGTGGGAAGAGGGGAGGAGGTATTATGGGCAATGACTGGAGAGTATGGGGAGAGTGGGAGGCATGGAGCTATGGGCAATGACAGAAGGGGAAGAGAGGGGGAGGCATGGAGCTACAGTTAGCGACTGAAGGGATGAGGGGAGGGTAAGTGTGACCGGATGCCTGCCCTAGGCTCTGGCTATGTCCTCCGGCTCCACAGATGGCGGTTTCTGGTCTCACAGGATCTGGCCAATAGGGGATTCCCTGTAACCGTCAGTAACCGCCCGTTACTGACTCCATCCATGCAGTGGGTCAATGTTGCCTACCCTCCCGGAATGGCCAGGAGAGTCCTGGAAATCGCGATTGCATCATTTTAGCCCAGTCTCCCGCAGTGCAATGCCTGAAATACCGGCATTTTTCAGGGCACCCCAAGGCCAAAAGTTACCAAGAATAAAAAAAAATAATAATTAAATTAAATAAGTTGTGCTTAACCCCTTCCCGACATTTGACGTACATTTACGTCATGGTCGGGATGTACTTCCCAACACATGGCATAAATGTACGTCATGAATGTAAACTGTCACCGCGTCTATAGACGCGGTGACAGAGGGACGATGGCTGCTGTCCCTGACAGCAGACATCTTCCCTCATTGCCCAGGGGGGGCAGCGATGCCCCCCCCCCATCGGCGATCGCTGTGATTGGCTGTTCAAATGTGAACAGCCAATTACAGCGTTTTCTGTGTACCGGCGAATAACGTCGCTCGGTAACACAGGGATCGGTGGTGATTGGTGCTGTTAAGTACAGCACCAATCACCACCGGGTGTAAAGGGCTCACTGGTGGTCACCCCACCTCACCCCACCTGCCCCCAATGCTGTGATTGGTCCGTCGGACCGATGGACCAATCACAGCCATTACACCTCACAGAAAATAACGGAGACAGCCCTGCAGCCGCCATTCCGGTCAGGAACAGCGTGCAGAGCGGTCTCCGTGCCCATCTGTCCCCTTATACTGACCTGATCAGCGTTGGTGGCATCCGTGCTGCCAGCTGCTGGTGCTTCCTGGTTGCTGTGGTTGCTGTTGCTTCCTGCTGCTGCTGCAGCGTCATTGTGTCAGAGAATATAATATTGTGTGATATAATTTTGTCTCTGCTGCCCCCCTTTTGTGCTGATCAGTATAAATTAACTGATCAGCAACTTTTTTGGGGTGCAGGGGTTTTTTTTTTATATATACCCTGTCAGGTATCACCAAAAGTGGTGTGCCTGCTGCCCCTCACTGCTGATCAGTGTTGCATCACTGATCAGCAGTTGTTGTTTTTTTTGAGGGTGCTGTGGGGTTTTTATTTTTTATTTTTTTTACACCCACGGTGATTTTGTGGGTGTCCTGTGGCCGCTGAGCGCTGATCAGTGACGTACATCACTGATCAGCATTTTTGGCACAGGGTTGATCTAATATTTTTTTTTGGGATCAAATTCCTGTTGCCTTTGACTCATCAGCAGTTTTTTTTAATTATTTTTTTTTGGAGGGTGCTGTGGGGTCTATTTTTTAAATTTTTTTTACACCCACGGTGATTTTGTGGGTGTCCTGTGGCCACTGAGCGCTGATCAGTGACGGACGTTACTGACCAACATCTGTGCTCAATTTTTGGCGCAGGAGCTTTTTTTTTTTCTTTTAACTTACACGTGTTAAAGCACTACATACACACTACATACCCCCCGTGTTGAAATAAAGTTTGTACCCCACCCCCCCTACACTATACACGTGTTGAAACACTACACTTACACAAACACAAAAATAATAAAAATGTCCCAATCATAGCAAAGACTGTTTTCAGCGGAGGAGGCATATGCCCTTATTGCCTCTGACACTGACACAGCCAGTGAAGAAAGCGATGAATTTGCATTCGTCTTAAGCTCCTCTTCCTCCTCTAGTGATGAGGGACCCCCTCAAAGACGCCCCCGTAGAGCAGCTGAGACCCCCCCCCCCAATGATTGATCTCGTATGGACCCCACCACCAGACAATTTTGAGCCCCAGGTTCCTGAGTTTTTGGCCAACCCAGGAATCCAATTTGATACTACAGGCCTCAAAGAAATTGACTTTTTCAAAGTCTTTTTCTCTGATGATTTTATAAATTTAATGGTGGACCAAAGTAATTTATATGCCCAGCAGTTTATTGCCCAAAACCCCACGTCATCATTTGCTAGGTGGACCCCTGTAGATGCAGTAGAGATGATGAGGTTTTGGGGTCTGGTGTTACATATGGGCATAGTTAAAAAGCCAGAAATTAGACAATATTGGAGTACAGATGTTCTGTACAGCACCCCACTTCATCGTATGGCTATGACCCGGACTCGTTTTGAGACGATCCTTAAATTTTTGCATTACAACGATAAAGCACAGTGCCCACCCAGAGATGATCCCACCTTTGACCGGCTATTCAAAGTCAGGCCGGTCATTGATCATTTCAGCGCCAAATTTGCTTAGATGTACATCCCCGAAAAATTCATTTGTGTAGACGAGTCACTGATACATTTTAAAGGAAGGGTTAAATTCTGCCAGTACCTTCCCAATAAGAGGGCAAGGTATGGCATAAAAATGTATAAGCTGTGCGAAAGTACCTCAGGGTACACCCACAGGTTTAGGGTATATGAAGGGAAGGACACAAGAATTGAACCGCCAGAATGCCCCCCCTCCCTCGTAGGTGTTAGTGGAAAGATTATCTGGGATTTAGTGCACCCCTTCCTGGATAAGGGTTATCACCTCTATGTGGATAACTTTTACACCAGCATCCCCCTGTTTAAGGCCCTTGGTTCAAGAGGTACAGCAGCTTGTGGTACTGTGCGCAAGAACCAAAGAGGCCTCCCAAAAACGCACGTTGCCCAATTACTGAGAAAGGGTGAAAGCAGGGCACAATCCACCGAAAATATGTTGTTGGTCAAATATAAGGACAAGAGGGATGTCCTTATACTGACAACAATTCACGGAGACAGTACCACCTCCGTCCCTGTACGAGGTACCAGTACCCACACCTCAAAACCTATTTGTATCCTAGATTACAATAAGTACATGGGCGGAGTGGATCTTTCAGATCAGGTACTGAAGCCGTACAGTGCCCTGCGGAAAACAAAAATATGGTATAAGAAGCTGTCCGTGTTTATCATCCAGATGGCACTGTATAACGCTTACGTACTATTCCGTTCTACCAGCCAGACGGGGACATTTATGCACTTTCAAGAGGAAGTCATAAAGGGCCTAATATTTGGGAACCAGCAGGCAGAGGGCCCCAGTACTTCTAGTACTGGCCCCAGTACTTCTAGTACTGGCCCCCGTATTGTATCAGGGCAGCATTTTCCTAACGAAATCCCCTCCACTGGAAAAAAGGGCAGGACACAAAAAGGTGCAAAGTTTGCTATAAAAAGGGAATAAGAAAGCAAACTATTTTCCACTGTGAAACTTGCCCCGACAAACCCGGCCTATGTATGAAGGAGTGGTTTAAAATATACCACACATCTATGGATTATTAGGTTCATCATTTCACCGTGCTTCGGGGGTCTTGCTAATGCGACATAGCACCCACCATTCATTCCACCAGAATCTGTGCTGCAAAATCCAAATATCACTCCTTCCCTTCTGAGTCCTGCCATGCACCCAAATGGTATTTTTTGGTCACATATGAGGCATTGCCGTACTCGGGAGAAATTGCGGCACAGATTTTGGGGTGCTTTGTCTCCTTCATTCCTTGTGAAAATGAAAAATTTTGAGCCAGAACTGCATTTTTGTGTAAAAAAATGTAATTTTTCATTTTCACAGCCCAGTTGTACCAAAATTGGTGAAACCCCTGGGGGTTTGAAATGTACACTATACCCCTAGATGAATTCCCTGAGGGGTGTAGTTTGCAAAATGGGGTCACTTGTGGGGGGGTTCCACTGTATTGGTGCTTCGGGGGTCTTGCTAATGCGACATAGCACCCACCATTCATTCCACCAGAATCTGTGCTGCAAAATCCAAATATCACTCCTTCCCTTCTGAGTCCTGCCATGCACCCAAATGGTATTTTTTGGTCACATATGAGGCATTTCTGTACTCGGGAGAAATTGCGGCACAGATTTTGGGGTGCTTTGTCTCCTTCATTCCTTGTGAAAATGAAAAATTTTGAGCCAGAACTGCATTTTTGTGTAAAAAAATGTAATTTTTCATTTTCACAGCCCAGTTGTACCAAAATTGGTGAAACCCCTGGGGGTTTGAAATGTACACTATACCCCTAGATGAATTCCCTGAGGGGTGTAGTTTGCAAAATGGGGTCACTTGTGAGGGGTTCCACTGTATTGGTGCTTCGGGGGTCTTGCTAATGCGACATAGCACCCACCATTCATTCCACCAGAATCTGTGCTGCAAAATCCAAATATCACTCCTTCCCTTCTGAGTCCTGCCATGCACCCAAATGGTATTTTTTGGTCACATATGAGGCATTGCCGTACTCAGGAGAAATTGCGGCACAGATTTTGGGGTGCTTTGTCTCCTTCATTCCTTGTGAAAATGAAAAATTTTGAGCCAGAACTGCATTTTTGTGTAAAAAAATGTAATTTTTAATTTTCACAGCCCAGTTGTACCAAAATTGGTGAAACCCCTGGGGTTTGAAATGTACACTATATCCCTAGATGAATTCCCTGAGGGGTGTAGTTTGCAAAATGGGGTCACTTGTGGGGGGGTTCCTAACTTTTAGCATCTTATGGTGCCTAGAAACCTACATGGTGCCTAAAAAACAATCTCATAAAAAGGAGGCTCCAAAATCAAGTAGGTGCTCCTTCTATTATGAAGCCTGTGGTTTGGTCAACGTGCACACTAGGGCCACATATAGGATATTTATGAAAACAAAAGAATTGGGGGAATCAATTTTTAGTCACATTTCTCTAGTAAAATCTACTGTGTTCCTTAGAAAAATGTATTAAAATTGAAAATCAGCAAAAAAAATGAAATTTTGAAATTTCACCTACACTTTGTTTTAATTCCTGTGAAACACCTAAAGGGTTAACAAACTTCCAAAATGCTGTTTTGAATACTGTGAGGGGTGCAGTTTTTGAAATGGCATCATTTATGGGGGTGTCTCACATACAAGTCCCTCAAAGTCACATCAGAACTGAACTGGTCACTAAAAAAATCAGTGTTTGAAATTTTCTTGAAAATTTGAGAATTTGCTATTCATATTTTAAGCCTCCTAGTGTCCAAAAAAATTAAAAGGAGGTTGAAATAATGATGGCAACATAAAGTAGACATATGGTCTTTGTTAGTTATTAACTATTTTGAGTGGTATGATTATTTGTCTCACAAGCAGAAAATTTAACATTTTGCAAAATTGCAAAATTTTCAAATTTTTTCCGACATTTTGGTATTTTTCACAAAAAAACACAGACTGTATCGACCAAAATTTACCACTAACTTGAAGTACAATGTGTCACGAGAAAACAATCTCAAAATCACTGGGATAAGTAAAAGCAAAAAAAAGTTATCCCCACATAAAGTGATACATGTCAGATTTGAAAAAAAGGGCTCTGTCAGGAAGGCAAAAACAGGCTGCGGCGGTAAGGGGTTAAATGTCATCCTTAGGTCCAGTTATGTGGTGAGGAACATGATTTACTTCTGTTTATCCACATATTTTATAAATGAAAGCCACAAGCACTGATTTTGCCCATTACATTGACCATAAACAATTTGAATTGGTTCTGGACCACCAACCTGAGGCACCGCTGCAAGTGCTCCAAGGCACCCAGGGAGCCTAGGCGCACAGTTTGGGAACCACTGTGCTAGAGTGTATGCATCGACATGCTGCTGACACCCCCCCCACTGGCGTTGGTCGAATCGTTCCCCACTGGTCACGGACCAGGCCTCTGCTTTGGTAGCTGGCAGAGAGGAACTTGGAGGGCGCTGGATCCTGTTACCCAGAACAGCTAGAGAAAGGAATTAGTGCAGTAATTCTGTTGGTCGCAAGATGAAAACGGTCGTCTTGAGGCAAAAAGATGTTTATTTGCTCATAGATCTGAAAAGATCTCTGCTCCGATCGCTAGGAGGGACAGCATACAGGTGATGTTACAGCATTTGAGTAAGGCAGATGTACAATTCAGCCCTCCTTTTATGTTACTCCAATGCACATTACCACAGGGAGTAAGCCCACCCTGTGGTCTGCAACCAATCATCTTAAGTGCCAGAGATGTGCATGCATTGGGCACATGCACACTCTGCTTTGTCCTCTATGGACAGAGGGGAGTAGTTACTCCTCTAAGTCACAGACCACCTGGGGGGCAAGGTACCACCAGGAGCCTACCAGGGGACAAGCTGAACACCTCTAGCCCAGACATGAGCTCCAGAGATGGGCAGCCCTGATCCCCTGCAACACGGCCAAAGTCTTTGCAAGTTTGGACAAGAGCAGGGGCGGATCCAGGACAAAATGACAGGGGGGGCACCATGATAAAAAAAGGGTTTGGGTGGGGGAGGGGCGGTGTTAGTGGTGCCAGTGTACATGCTAAGAGAGCGGCAGGAGAGGGTGGGAATGGAATTAAAAATAGGCCCTGGCATTTAAAGTATGCAGGCCCACCATGGCGACAAAAGTGAAGGATGTGGTTGTGCGCACGCCAAAGGCGCGCTCCGGAAAAGGGGGCGTGGCCACTCAACAGGGGGCGTGTCCTTGAGTGTAGTGTACAACACCATATACAACTTCTACACATTATTGTTAGGGTTGCTGGGTGTCCTCGCCAACCCTGACTCCGTTGTCACCGAATGGAATTGGCGGAGGCGTGCTTAGCTAGACTTCACCTCTAATAGCCGCGTTCGGCAGAGCCCGTTAGTCAGGCTCCGCCCCCGATGCCACCAGGTCTTACGGGTGACAACGCCGCCGCCAAGGCCAAGGAAGAACAAGGGGAAAACTAACTGCGTACCCAGAGGCGAGGACCCACTAGCCCCCGGAGGGGTGATGTGGAGATACCCCTACTAAACAAGATGCACGTACAGAGGTGTAACAATACACAGTAAAGCTGACACAATAATGACAATAAATCTGGACCCAAATCGGGAACTGCAAAAGCACACAGGTGTAACAATACACAATATAGCTGACACAATAATGAAAATAACTTCCAAGGCAATGAGGAGAAACTCCCACTTATCTGAAAGATGGTATGCTGCAGACAAGAGGGTAATCCACCAAGCAGGAAGAATGAAGGAATGCAGGTAACCAAGGCTGGACACAACTCCGACTGGAAAGGCAACCTGAGGCTGGACCAGGAACCAGGAACGCTCTAGGCAAGGAAGAGCTATAACCGGCACCAGATAGCCCCAGCCATGGGTTTAAATGCGGAGTGAAGCCAATAGCTGCCTGAGGCTAATTGGCTACCCCAGCGGCCGTGCGTGACCCCTCCTCCTCCGTACGGCTGCCTGGCGTCCCCCGTCGCCTAGGCAACCGCTGAGGCCGAGGAGGAGGTGCCTGGACTCCGGCACATACAGGAGCGTCCAGCGGGCTTTGCGGCTTGGTGACGCGGCGGCGTCTCCTGGTGACGCCGCGGCGCACTGAGGTGACGCGGCCGCGTCCATGTTGCTTAGCAACATGCTCAGCGTGCCGCACAGAGGCCGCCGGACTAGCGCTAGAGCTACCCGGCCGGCCTCTGACAGTACCCCCCCCTTGAGGAGGGGTCACCGAACCCTTAAAGCCTGGTTTAAAAGGAAATTTCTTAAAGAATTCCGCTTTTAATCTGGGAGCATGAAGCAATCTATCCGGCACCCAGGATCTCTCTTCATCCCCGAAGCCTTGCCAATGAACCAGGAACTTTAATTGACCCCGGGTGATCTTGGAATCCAGGACCCGTTCGACCAGAAACTCTTTATGGCCCTGGACCATGACTGGTTTACAAGTCCGACTGAAGTGGGAAGATGACGAGACAGGTTTAAAAAGAGAACAATGAAAGACATTATTGATTCTCAATGATCTGGGTAACTGTAGTCTAAAAGCTACTGGATTGATTTGCTTGGTAATAAGGAATGGACCAATGAACTTAGGTCCTAGTTTAGGACATTTCTGGCGAATCTTGATATGACGAGTCGACAACCAGACCCTTTGACCCACCTTAAAAAAACATGGTCTCCTGTGTCTATCAAAAAAGACCTTAGACCGTGCTGAAGATTGTGTAAGAGCCAGGTGGACTTTCTTCCAAGCCTTTTTGAGAGAAGACACCGCAGTGGAGGGAGAGCGAGACTTCTCCATAGGAATGTCGAAAGCATTACATTTGGGATGAAAACCGAAATTGCATAGAAAAGGCGAGCTCTTAGATGCCACATGGTAGGCGTTATTATAGGAAAATTCGGCCAAAGGTACCAGATCTGCCCAATTGGTCTGACATTTGGATACAAAGCAACGTAAATATTGCTCCAATGCCTGGTTGACTCTTTCAGTTTGACCATTGGACTGTGGATGATACCCGGAAGAGAGGCTGACCCGTATCCCGAGACTAGAGCAGAAACACCTCCAAAAACGGGCCACGAACTGGGAACCTCTGTCTGAAACTATGTCCAAAGGAAGACCATGAAGCCTAAAGATGTGAGTAATGAATAATTGGGCTAGCTCCCTGGCAGTGGGGAGTTTGTGCAAGGGAATAAAGTGTGCCATTTTGCTAAATCTATCGACAGTGACCCAAATGGTGGTAAAATGGGCAGATGAAGGAAGGTCAACAATAAAATCCATGGAAATATGGGACCATGGTCTTTCCGGAATGGGCAAAGGAAGGAGTTGACCCACAGGAGATGATCGAGAAGACTTATGCTGAGCACAGATGAGGCAAGAGGAAATGAAGTGAGATACGTCCTGCTTCATGGTGGGCCACCAGACTGCTCTGGACAAATGTTCAAGGGTCTTGGTGATACCTAGATGTCCAGTGACTTTACTGGAATGAAAATCTTTGAGGACCAATTCTCGCAGATTCTTGGGCACAAAAAGACGATCCTGCGGAGTGTTCCGGGGAGCCCAGGACTGAGAAGCAAGAATGCGAGATGCCAAATCTTGGGTCAACCCCGCAAAGATGACAGAAGACGGGACTATGGGAGTTTCATCGAGTCGGGTACTTTGAGTGGTCTGAAAACTACGAGAAAGCGCATCTGCTTTCGTGTTCTTGGGACCAGGTCTGAAGGTGATGATAAAACGGAACCTGGTAAAAAACAAAGCCCACCGCGCTTGTCGTGGATTCAAACGTTTGGCTGACTCGATGTAGGCCAAGTTCTTATGGTCCGTGATTACTGTTATGACATGCTCTGCTCCTTCCAGCCAATGTCGCCACACCTCAAAGGCCCATTTTATGGCCAAAAGCTCCCGATTACCCACATCATAATTCCTCTCAGCTGCAGAAAATTTGCGAGAAAAGTAGGCACACGGGTGGACCTTTTGATCATGTTCACTCTTCTGAGAGAGGACAGCTCCGGCCCCAATATCCGAGGCGTCTACCTCAACAAGGAACGGACTTCTGGGATCTGGATGATGAAGAATGGGAGCCGAACAGAAAGCCTTCTTTAACCTCTCAAATGATTCCAAGGCCTGCGGAGACCAGTTCTGGGGATCTGACCCTTTACGGGTCAATTCGACAATGGGGGCAACAATATCGGAAAAAGATCGAATGAATTTGCGATAATAATTGGCGAATCCTAGGAACCTCTGAACCGCTTTAAGGTTTGAGGGGCGAGCCCACGACAGGATGGCCTGAACCTTACATGGGTCCATCGAGAAACCCTTGGGGGAGATAACATAGCCAAGAAAAGAGATCTGAGGAACTTCAAAATCACATTTTTCAAGCTTGGCGTACAACTGGTTCTCCCGCAGTTTTTGGAGGACCATACGGACATGCTGCCGATGCTCAGAAAGGGTTTTAGAAAAAATTAAAATATCATCCAGATATACTACAGCAAATAACCCCAGGAACGGACGGAGCACCTCGTTGATGAAATCCTGAAAAACTGCGGGAGCATTGGCCAACCCAAAAGGCATTACCAGGTATTCATAGTGGCCAGAGTGGGTATTGAAGGCGGTCTTCCACTCGTCTCCCCGGCGAATTCTGATGAGGTTGTACGCTCCCCTCAAATCAATCTTTGAAAAAATAACAGCCTCCCGAATTTGGTCAAATAAGACAGCAATGAGAGGCAACGGGTAAGAATTTTTTATGGTGATTTTGTTCAGGGCCCGGTAATCTATACAAGGGCGTAATGATCCGTCCTTCTTTTCCACAAAGAAAAACCCTGCGCCCACGGGAGACTTTGAAGGACGAATGAAGCCCTTTTCGAGACTCTCCTTGATATACAGATCCATGGCCTGCGATTCCGGTCCCGAAAGAGCATACAGTCGCCCCTTGGGAAGTCTAGAGTTAGGGACGAGGTCGATGGCGCAGTCAAAAGACCGATGAGGAGGCAATGTCTCGGCTTCCCTCTTAGAAAAGACATCAGAATAGTCCCTGTAGGGAAGGGGTATGGATGTAGAGACAAGGTGAGTGGCCCGGAGAGGTAGCGAAAGACAGTTATCGGTACAATAGGACCCCCACTGGGTTATCTCCCCTGAAGCCCAATCTATGCAGGGACTATGTTCCCGTAACCAAGGTAACCCTAAGACTAAGGGAGCCCAAGGACATTGAAAGAGATAGAAAGAGATCTCCTCCGAGTGAAGAGCTCCTACCGAGAGTCGTAAAAGGGGAGTGCGTGAGGTTACACTGCCATTGGAGAGCGGGAGGCCGTCCAGACCACAAACAGACAAGGAGCCCTCTAGGGGAATGGGGTCAAACCCTAGTGAGTTGACCAGGTGGACATCCATGAAGTTGCCGGCCGCGCCGCAATCCAAAAAGGCAGGAACCTCTAACACTCGGTTACCACAGGAAACAGTAACTTGAATCATGATCGAATCTACGGGGTTAAAGCTGGTTAGGCCTAAGTGAATCCCCCCGAAATCACCTAGGCCCTGTCTTTTCCCGCCTTTAAAGGACAAACCACAGCACGGTGACCCTGACCACCACAATAAAGGCATAAGCCCTTGAGTCTCCTGCGGTTCTTTTCAGAGGTGGAAAGACGGGTTGCTCCTATCTGCATGGGCTCTTCCCCTGTACTCTCCAGGGAATCCCCGGAAGGAGAAGAGGGGAGCACCCCCGACTCTCTCTCTCTTTGGCGTTCACGAAAGCGCCGGTCCACTCTGATAGACAACTGCATGATCTCATCAAGGGAAGCAGGAGTGGGGTAATGGACAAGGGCATCCTTGAGATATTCGGCCAAACCAATTCTAAACTGGCTACGCAATGCCGGGTCATTCCAGCCAGAGTCTATGGCCCATCTCCTAAAGTGAGTACAATACACCTCGGCCGTACCTTGGCCCTGCCGCAGTGCACGGAGATTAGCTTCAGCAGATGCGGCCCTATCCGGGTCATCATACAACAAACCCATTGCCTTAAAAAAGGAGCTTACCGAAGAGAAAGCCTCATCTCCGGCTGGTAGGCCGAATGCCCACGTCTGCGGATCCCCCTGGAGGAGAGAGATAATAATACCCACACGTTGGGTCTCAGAGCCAGAGGACACCGGTCTGAGTTTAAAGTATAATTTACAGGCCTCCCTGAAATTATAAAAATGCAAACGATCCCCAGAGAAACGATCTGGGAGACTAATTTTAGGCTCAGGGTTTCTTGCGGAGGATATGACCCCATGTACCTGTTCCTCCTGTGTATTAACCCTGAGAGTGAGCTCCTGAAGTCTTTGAGTTAGGGTGTGCATCTGTCCTGCCAAGGCATGGCTAGCGGCCTGTTGAGCAGGGTCCATGACTGACAACCGGAACCCCCAGAGTAATGTGTCTTGGCCGGTTATAATGTTAGGGTTGCTGGGTGTCCTCGCCAACCCTGACTCCGTTGTCACCGAATGGAATTGGCGGAGGCGTGCTTAGCTAGACTTCACCTCTAATAGCCGCGTTCGGCAGAGCCCGTTAGTCAGGCTCCGCCCCCGATGCCACCAGGTCTTACGGGTGACAACGCCGCCGCCAAGGCCAAGGAAGAACAAGGGGAAAACTAACTGCGTACCCAGAGGCGAGGACCCACTAGCCCCCGGAGGGGTGATGTGGAGATACCCCTACTAAACAAGATGCACGTACAGAGGTGTAACAATACACAGTAAAGCTGACACAATAATGACAATAAATCTGGACCCAAATTGGGAACTGCAAAAGCACACAGGTGTAACAATACACAATATAGCTGACACAATAATGAAAATAACTTCCAAGGCAATGAGGAGAAACTCCCACTTATCTGAAAGATGGTATGCTGCAGACAAGAGGGTAATCCACCAAGCAGGAAGAATGAAGGAATGCAGGTAACCAAGGCTGGACACAACTCCGACTGGAAAGGCAACCTGAGGCTGGACCAGGAACCAGGAACGCTCTAGGCAAGGAAGAGCTATAACCGGCACCAGATAGCCCCAGCCATGGGTTTAAATGCGGAGTGAAGCCAATAGCTGCCTGAGGCTAATTGGCTACCCCAGCGGCCGTGCGTGACCCCTCCTCCTCCGTACGGCTGCCTGGCGTCCCCCGTCGCCTAGGCAACCGCTGAGGCCGAGGAGGAGGAGGAGGTGCCTGGACTCCGGCACATACAGGAGCGTCCAGCGGGCTTTGCGGCTTGGTGACGCGGCGGCGTCTCCTGGTGACGCCGCGGCGCACTGAGGTGACGCGGCCGCGTCCATGTTGCTTAGCAACATGCTCAGCGTGCCGCACAGAGGCCGCCGGACTAGCGCTAGAGCTACCCGGCCGGCCTCTGACAATTATGCAACAAAATACTAGACCCCATTATACTTGCCCCTTACATATGATGCCAAATGGAATGAGCCAAAATTGACATAATGCCACATGGATTGAGCCAAAATTCAAATAATGCCACATGGATTGTGTCAAAATTCCCATAATGCCACATGGATTGAGCCAAAATTCACATAATGCCACACGGATTGAGACAAAATTCACATAATGCCACATGGATTGAGCCAAAATTCACATAATGCCACATGGATTGAGACAAAATTCACATAATGCCACATGGATTGAGCCATAATTCACATAATGCCACACAGATTAATCCAAAATTCACAATACACTTCATAAACAGGGACATTGTCCACCAAAGGCTTGCATTAAACATTTACACCATAATGTCCATTACACGTTAAGTTACACGCCATTATGTCCATTATGTGTTATGCCAAACACCATAAAGCCTATTAAAAATTATGCTACATAAGTGCTGCTTCTCTACATGCTCATTGCCAAGGGTTCCATGCTCATTGCCAGAGGTTCCATGCTCGTTGCCATGTGGGATTACATGCTCATTGCCAAGGGGGAATACATGCTCGTGGTAAATGGGGGACAGCAGAAGTGATAGCCACTGACAGTGGCAGAGCCTGGCTGTATTCAGAGCACTGCAGGTCCCGGCTATTTGAAATAATACCCCTTTCACACCAGAAAATGCATTCCCAGGTTGGCCCCTTTTACACCAGCCTATTCCCTGCATTTTCTGGTGTGAGGGGGAGAGAAAACCACCCCTCCCCCTTTAACCAGTTATCTCATTTAACTAGCTATATCTTTGGAACCAACTGACCCATTTACATGAGACAAGTATTATATTGAAGAACTTTTGAGTGGGCTTTGAATGATTTTGGTCCAGTGAAACTGGAACGATTGGTTCCAGAGTAATTTGCCCTCAAAGAACATGAACAGCCATGAAATTACATTTCAAAAATAAAAAAATCGGTTTACATGCAATATCTCTCCGATTGACCGATATGGACCAGCCTGGTACCATATTGAAGGCCCAGCGATTTGGAATTGAATGAAATCAACCACAAGCTTCTGTGATGCCAGGGCGGGTACTGGCAGCCGTCGGAACCGGTTGGGGGTCAGAATTGACGGGTCCCATATTATCCTATGGGGAAAAAATGTTACAGGTTTGCCAGGCGATATCTCCGGTTCCCGGGGGGCTAGAGACATGGGGCTGGGCTCGTTGGAAAGCCCTGGTCCTCAGCTACAAAATAAATGACAGGGGGCACGTGCCCGGGTGCCCCCCCCTGAATCCGCCACTGGACAAGAGCCATCACTAACTTCTGGTCTGCGCAGAAGACAGTGCCCTCGTCCATGTACAACGAACACTTGGCCTTTGGGTGGTCTGGACCTGGTGTGGTGATCCCTCTGATCTCTTGATTTTGCCTGATGGATACAGCGAAGAGCTCCATAACACAAACAAAAAGAAGAGGTGAAAGAGGGCAGCCTTGTTTAACCCCAGACAATACCGCAATGGGGACAATCTTCCAGCCGTTCACCAACACCAAGCTGTGAATAGCAAGGTACATCAGGTTAACATGCGAACAGAACAGTTCACCAATACCAAATTTACGCAGTACCTTGCCCATCAGCTCATAGGAGACATGGTCAAAGGCCTTTTCCTGATCAAGACTGAACAGGGCCGTGCGCACATTACAGTCTTTTAAGTAATGGGCCATGTTGCTGAGGAGGGCAAGGCTATCTGCGATTCTGCGGCTAGGGATGGCACAGGTTTGGTCTGGATGAACGATCTGCCCAATGACAGTCTTCAGCCGACTGGCAAGTACCTTGGTGAGGATCTTGTAGTCCACATTAAGGAGAGAGATGGGACACCAGTTTTCCAGGTCACATCTCTCCCCCTTACACTTATACAAAATCGTGATCATTCCTTCCCTCAGCAAAGGAGGCATTTTGCCATCCACCACCATCTCCTCATACAGCTTGAGCAGGTCCAGCTCAAAGAGGTCCCACAGCGCAACATAAAGCTCTGTTGGGAGACCATCACTACCCAGGGTCCTGGCCTGCCTAAAGGATTTAGCAGCAGAGAGCACGTCCTCCAACACCAAGGGATTATCCATGGCTGATCTACCTATAGGTTCCATAGTGTTAGTGATTCCTGACAGGAAATTATCTGCATCGTCATTGTCTGTAGCCTTAGGGAAGTAGAGGTCGCTGTAATATTCCTCTACGACTTTCATCACGTCCTCCTTCCCCTGTATGGAATTGCCATTCTTATCTCTCAGCTCAGTCAAGGGCATGTGGCCAGAGTGGAGTTTTCTGAAGAAAATAGAAGAGCACTTCTCACCCTTCTCCAGATTCTGCACCTTGGAGTGGCAGACAATGTGCCTGGACTCATCCTCAAAGTTCTTTTTCAGGCTCTTTTTAGACTTTTTAGATGTCGTTCATTCGGTCATATCCGAGATCAATTCATCAGCCAGATGTTATTGGCAGCATAAGTGTCCCCGCTCAACGCGTTTCTCCGCCTTGGTATCCTCTCAGCGGAAGCCGCTCCCTCTCAGCAGAAGCAGCTCCCTCTCAGCGGAAGCCGCTGAGAGGATACCAAGGCGGAGAAACGCGTTGAGCGGGGACACTTATGCTGCCAATAACATCTGGCTGATGAATTGATCTCGGATATGACCGAATGCTAATGGTCGGAGAAATTTACCATCGTTAACAAGCCATCTGCATGTCCCCCAGATTACAAATAAGTATACCACGATAAATATGCACATTTCTGTGGGGACTTGAACTCAGTACTAACCTACTAACTGGCTCTGTATATGAGCAACAATTTTGCAATTGCATTCTGAATTAACAAGCCTAACCAGCACCAGTTAAATGGGGGGAGTTCTTAATGTTACAGTGTGGGAATGCATGGAGCCATTGGGGTGACTCCACGTGAAATTCACGGAGCCAGCACCCATGGAGCCCACAGTGTCCTCATACACTTCTGTGTAGGCCTCCATCTCATCTTCAAAAGTGGGGGGGACCAGGACTGGCTCGAACGACTCCACTGCAGCTTTCTTAGAAGAGTCTGGGGTGGCAGCTGGGCTGTCCAACTTCTTCCTCTTCCTTCTGGTTGGTGTGTTTCCTGCAGGGGTAAGAGGTGGAAACTCTTTCTCTGAGAGGAGAGGGACAGAGGGGGTGTTGGGAGGAAGGGTGGGTTAGATCAGAGGTTGGGAGGGTGAAGGAGGGGGGGTGCAAACAGCAAGGGAGGAGGCTGTTCTCACAGAGGGAGGGGAGGAGGGTTCGGAATAGTGGAGGAGGGTTTCTTACCACCTTGTCTCTGAGAATTTGGCTTCTTCTGCATGGGCTGGGGTGGCACCTTGGGGGTCTCATCAATGCCCCTTACTGCAGCAGCATAGGACTTTACTCTGTTGGGGCAATCCCTGTAGAAATGGTCTGCTTTGCCGCACAGGTTGCAGGTCATCTTTGTGGGGCAGTCTTTTGTCTCAAGGCCAGCCAATCGAGAAAACTTGCAGGCTGGGACCTTGCATTTCTTCCCCAAGTAGTCCTTTCCACTGCAATTGCGGCAAGTGCATGACTGGTCCTGCAGACCACCTTCCTGTCTAGAGTCCATTTTCATAGAGGATCCTTGAAGGTTCCTTGATTCCAGTGCAGGATCTGTTGAGAAATGTGATGGTGTAATTGACAGGTGTATGTGGGATTTGCATTGAAACCATCACCCACCTTTCCTCTCTTTTGACTAGGGCAGTTGCCCACAAAGCAAGAGAGAGGGCATTCAGGTGTCGCCGCTTTAACCGCTTCCCAATACATCTTGAAGATTGCAATGGAGGCAAAGGTGACATAGAAGATGCCTCTGAAGAAGCTCTGGATGCTAAGGATTTCATACATAGAGAATCCTCGCTCAAGGACCATCTTCTTGCCAAAGTATTCGACCATCATCTCTGGCACCCATCCATCTGCCTCCTTCAGTTTCATCACCATGATCTGTCTCATCCATGATTCCAAGGCTAGGGGGGCCTTGGAGCAGTCCAGGGCTGGCACCATTGGTGGTGTCACTGGGAGAGGAGCTGGGGCTGGCCAGTATGTCCGGACCTTCAGCCAGGGTGTTAATAGTGATATTTTAATAACCCAGTGTATGGAAAGGTACTTGTGTAGTTTCACGGAGCCGCCGCGTGCACAGTCTGTCTAAGAAACTTGGCAGCTTGCCAGGCGCTCTGTTTAACTGTGCACGTGCCACTCTAGCTGTTCTCAGCGCAGCGCGTGGCTGCTTTCCATATGTAAGCTACGTTAGCAGCAGCGCGCGCTGCCCAGGCACTGACAGGTCACTGTGGTACTTGTAGTTCCACAGTGAAATAGGCAGTCCTGTGCACCGCTGACAAAGGGGGGCATGTAAAGTGGATACCCCGGCACAACGCTGACGTGCCGGGGCTTCCAAACTAGACGCCCCAGCACACCGCTATCAAAAGGGGTGTCCCACATGTTGACGCTAAAATTTAGACGTTAAAGCGTCTGAATCCAGACTCCCTGCAAGCTGCTAAGAAGCGGGCATCTAAATTTAGACTCTAAAGCGTCTGAATCCAGACTCCCTGCAAGCCGCTAAGAAGGGGGACATCTAAATTTAGATGCTAAAGCGTCTGAATCTAGTCTCCCTGCAAGCCGCTAAGAAGGGGGCATCTAAATTTAGATGCTAAAGCGTCTGAACTTAGTTGGGTCTAGGGGAACATCTAAATTTAGACGGTTCTCTAAAAATAATTTTTTAATTATAAAATAAATATAAAATACATACAAATACACATATATGTGGGATTTAAAGCATATCCCTAATTATCCAAGGAGAAAGAAAGGAGGACTGTCGATCTGGGACCCTTGAGCCTTTGAAATCATAAGGCAAACTGAACCTAAAATCGTCACAGCACTTCTCTATGGCCATCACAACAACCTGAGCCATGGGATGGTAATATATTCGTCAGCCTAATTATACCCCATACGGGACTTTTGCTACTTATACCTCAAATTAACAAGAGTTACAATTATAGCCAATGATTCACACAATACGAGATACCTTTTATTAATTTTTATTTTTCATATATGTGTATTTGTATGTATTTTATATTTATTTTATAATTAAAAAATTATTTTTAGAGAACCGTGTAACGAATTATTAAAACAGCAGGCGCTGGCACAAACCAATTTCTTTTTGTATCTATTATCTTGGGTTTGTGACAAAACCCTGTGCCAGCTGCCTTTAATTGCGCAACACACACCAGTTGAAAACTTTTTTCTTTATCTAAATTTAGACGCTAAAGCATCTAAATTTAGTTGGGTCTAGGGGTACACTATTAAACCAGTTCACAAAGACACTAGTCGACGCAACAGCTGTCGACCTTGTAAATTCCACTATCCACGCCAACCCGAAGCGTTGCGAGCGGCGGCAGTACACGTCCTACGACCTTTTCATACCCCCACTATCCACGTCGGCGTGGAGTTGAATTTATAAAGTGTGGCGAGCCTCCGAGCCCGAAACGTGGCGAGCGCAGCGCGCCCCACAAGGGGACGCGGATTACTTCACAGGTAATCCGCGTCCCCTCGCAGGGCTCGATGTGCTCGCCACGCTTCGGACTCGGTGGCTCGCTGCGCTCGCCACACTATATAAGGTCATCTCCACGCCGACGTTGATAGTGGGGGTATGAAAAGGTTGTCACGCTTCTGGTTGGCGCGGATAGTGGTGCTGTTTCAGTAACACATTCACACCTGCAAACTCACACACCTGAGACAGTAATGACGACTTTTTTTAACTACTAATTGGTTTTTAGTAAAATATAACCAAGAATACTGAGGTAAAAATCATTCCAGAACAATAAATAATCAAAGTAAAGAACAGTAAGATTTAGGAAAAAGTCATGATTCAGAAGAGGAAGCTGCTGCTGCATCATCACCGCCACAACTTGCAGAGGAATCAGCTGCTGACATGGATGCTGTCGGCTCTGCGTTGTCATCATCCTTGTCAAGTAGGGGGAGCAGGGTCAGTGCATACAGGATGCGCTTGAAGGGGTCCTGTGTGCCTAAACCCTGCCTCCACATAAACTTCTGGAGGTACGAGTCCAGGTGATGGCGCGCGGTCCCCAGTACCCCCGATTATTAGCATATTAGATCAATTAATGTATAGTGTACACCAAGCTTAATAGTACCTAACTTTATCAAAAGTGGGAAACTTCTACAGTCTATAAACTAACATGACATTTTACTTCATTTATTTACATTAAAGAATTAAAACCAGTAGCATTTTAAAATGACTTTAGTTTCTGTTTTTATATAGAGAAAAAAATTGAATACACCTTAGAACAAAATCTATAATAACAAAATGTGGAAAGAGAGTAGTCTGAAAGCACCTATTTGCTTTCTCTCAGCCATTAAACTTAAACTTGCAAGCCATGAGTCAATTCCAAACTTGAGAACTTTGCTTTAATTGAAGCACAAGATCTGTTATGCTTACAACATCTTCTGCATGGAAGTTACAAGCTGTCCAACATTGATGGGAACTCACTTGCTTCATTCAAGCAATGCTCTGTGAGAACAGCATGTGGCTCTAATCTCAGACCTTCCCCAAGGCTAACTTTAAGAGCAACTAGAGTACTCTGTATGTAGCCTCACCACTGAGCTTCTCACCACATACTCAACTCTTAGATTCATGAGTATTTTAAAGCTCAAACTAGAAGGCCGAAGGAAACTTAGGGAGACTCAAAAAGAAATAAAAATGGAAATGAATTAAAGCTAGGTTTACAATATTCAATTTTTTTTCTTGTCTTGACAATAGTTATTTTTATGGAAGGTCAAAGGCACAAATTTCTGAACTGCTTGCCATGAGAATTTTAAGAAAACAAATATCTGATTTTTATCAAACAGAACTTTATTTGCATATGCCTGCCCAAAACCATCTCTTGGTTGAAGAAAACATAGACGACAGATTAAGCCAATCCATTAAATGAATGAATGTATTGTGACAAGAATTTCTCTTATTTATTGGTGAAAAAATAAAATAATCATTCAATTATACTAGACAATAACGCAGGGAGAGTACCCGATTATTGGCATATTAGATCAATTTATGTATAGTGTACACCAAGCTTAATAGTACCTAACTTTATCAAAAGTGGGAAACTTCTACAATCTATAAAATAACATGACATTTTACTTCATTTATTTACATTAAAGAATTAAAACCAGTAGCATTTTAAAATGACTTTAGTTTCTGTTTTTATATAGAGAAAAAATTGAAAACACCTTTGAACAAAATCTATAATAACAAAATGTGGAGAGAGAGTAGTCTGAATTGAGTTGGAAAGCAACTATTTGCTTTCTCTCAGCCATTAAACTTAAACTTGCAAGCCATAAGCTAATTCCAAACTTGAGAACTTTGCATCAATTGAAGCACAAGATCTGTTATGCTTACAACATCTTCTGCATGGAAGTTACAAGCTGTCCAACATTGATGGGAACTCACTTGCTTCATTCAAGCAATGCTCTGTGAGAACAGCATGTGGCTCTAATCTCAGACCTTCCCCAAGGCTAACTTTAAGAGCAACTAGAGTACTCTGTATGTAGCCTCACCACATACTCAACTCTTAGATTTCATGAGTATTTTAAAGCTCAAACTAGAAGGCCGAAGGAAACTTAGGGAGACTCAAAAAGAAATAAAAATGGAAATGAATTAAAGCTAGGTTTACAATATTCAATTTTTTTTCTTGTCTTGACAATAGTTATTTTTATGGAAGGTCAAAGGCACAAATTTCTGAACTGCTTGCCATGAGAATTTTAAGAAAACAAATATCTGATTTTTATCAAACAGAACTTTATTTGCATATGCCTGCCCAAAACCATCTCTTGGTTGAAGAAAACATAGACGACAGATTAAGCCAATCCATTAAATGAATAAATGTATTGTGACAAGAATTTCTCTTATTTATTGGTGAAAAAATAAAATAATCATTCAATTATACTAGACAATAACGCAGGGAGAGTACCCGATTATTGGCATATTAGATCAATTTATGTATAGTGTACACCAAGCTTAATAGTACCTAACTTTATCAAAAGTGGGAAACTTCTACAATCTATAAAATAACATGACATTTTACTTCATTTATTTACATTAAAGAATTAAAACCAGTAGCATTTTAAAATGACTTTAGTTTCTGTTTTTATATAGAGAAAAAATTGAAAACACCTTTGAACAAAATCTATAATAACAAAATGTGGAGAGAGAGTAGTCTGAATTGAGTTGGAAAGCAACTATTTGCTTTCTCTCAGCCATTGAACTTAAACTTGCAAGCCATAAGCTAATTCCAAACTTGAGAACTTTGCATCAATTGAAGCACAAGATCTGTTATGCTTACAACATCTTCTGCATGGAAGTTACAAGCTGTCCAACATTGATGGAAACTCACTTGCTTCATTCAAGCAATGCTCTGTGAGAACAGCATGTGGCTCTAATCTCAGACCTTCCCCAAGGCTAACTTTAAGAGCAACTAGAGTACTCTGTATGTAGCCTCACCACTGAGCTTCTCACCACATGCTCAACTCTTAGATTCATGAGTATTTTAAAGCTCAAACTAGAAGGCCGAAGGAAACTTAGGGAGACTTAAAAAGAAATAAAAATGGAAATGAATTAAAGCTAGGTTTACAATATTCAATTTTTTTTCTTGTCTTGACAATAGTTATTCTTATGGAACGTCAAAGGCACAAATTTCTGAACTGCTTGCCATGAGAATTTTAAGAAAACAAATATCTGATTTTTATCAAACAGAACTTTATTTGCATATGCCTGCCCAAAACCATCTCTTGGTTGAAGAAAACATAGACGACAGATTAAGCCAATCCATTAAATGAATGAATGTATTGTGACAAGAATTTCTCTTATTTATTGGTGAAAAAATAAAATAATCATTCAATTATACTAGACAATAACGCAGGGAGAGTACCCGATTATTGGCATATTAGATCAATTAATGTATAGTGTACACCAAGCTTAATAGTACCTAACTTTATCAAAAGTGGGAAACTTCTACAGTCTATAAAATAACATGACATTTTACTTCATTTATTTACATTAAAGAATTAAAACCAGTAGCATTTTAAAATGACTTTAGTTTCTGTTTTTATTTAGAGAAAAAATTGAAAACACCTTTGAACAAAATCTATAATAACAAAATGTGGAGAGAGAGTAGTCTGAATTGAGTTGGAAAGCAACTATTTGCTTTCTCTCAGCCATTGAACTTAAACTTGCAAGCCATAAGCTAATTCCAAACTTGAGAACTTTGCATCAATTGAAGCACAAGATCTGTTATGCTTACAACATCTTCTGCATGGAAGTTACTAGCTGTCCAACATTGATGGGAACTCACTTGCTTCATTCAAGCAATGCTCTGTGAGAACAGCATGTGGCTCTAATCTCAGACCTTCCCCAAGGCTAACTTTAAGAGCAACTAGAGTACTCTGTATGTAGCCTCACCACTGAGCTTCTCACCACATGCTCAACTCTTAGATTCATGAGTATTTTAAAGCTCAAACTAGAAGGCCGAAGGAAACTTAGGGAGACTCAAAAAGAAATAAAAATGGAAATGAATTAAAGCTAGGTTTACAATATTCAATTTTTTTCTTGTCTTGACAATAGTTATTTTTATGGAACGTCAAAGGCACAAATTTCTGAACTGCTTGCCATGAGAATTTTAAGAAAACAAATATCTGATTTTTATCAAACAGAACTTTATTTGCATATGCCTGCCCAAAACCATCTCTTGGTTGAAGAAAACATAGACGACAGATTAAGCCAATCCATTAAATGAATGAATGTATTGTGACAAGAATTTCTCTTATTTATTGGTGAAAAAATAAAATAATCATTCAATTATACTAGACAATAACGCAGGGAGAGTACCCGATTATTGGCATATTAGATCAATTAATGTATAGTGTACACCAAGCTTAATAGTACCTAACTTTAACAAAAGTGGGAAACTTCTACAGTCTATAAAATAACATGACATTTTACTTCATTTATTTACATTAAAGAATTAAAACCAGTAGCATTTTAAAATGACTTTAGTTTCTGTTTTTATATAGAGAAAAAATTGAAAACACCTTAGAACAAAATCTATAATAACAAAATGTGGAGAGAGAGTAGTCTGAATTGAGTTGGAAAGCAACTATTTGCTTTCTCTCAGCCATTGAACTTAAACTTGCAAGCCATGAGCCCATTCCAAACTTGAGAACTTTGCATCAATTGAAGCACAAGATCTGTTATGCTTACAACATCTTCTGCATGGAAGTTGCAAGCTGTCCAACATTGATGGGAACTCACTTGCTTCAATCAAGCAATGCTCTGTGAGAACAGCATGTGGCTCTAATCTCAGATCTTCCCCAAGGCTAACTTTAAGAGCAACTAGAGTACTCTGTATGTAGCCTCACCACTGAGCTTCTCACCACATGCTCAACTCTTAGATTCATGAGTATTTTAAAGCTCAAACTAGAAGGCCGAAGGAAACTTAGGGAGACTCAAAAAGAAATAAAAATGGAAATGAATTAAAGCAAGGTTTACAATATTCAATTTTTTTTCTTGTCTTGACAATAGTTATTTTTATGGAACGTCAAAGGCACAAATTTCTGAACTGCTTGCCATGAGAATTTTAAGAAAACAAATATCTGATTTTTATCAAACAGAACTTTATTTGCATATGCCTGCCCAAAACCATCTATTGGTTGAAGAAAACATAGATGACAGATTAAGTCAATCCATTAAATGAATGAATGTATTGTGACAAGAATTTCTCTTATTTATTGGTGAAAAAATAAAATAATCATTCAATTATACTAGACAATAACGCAGGGAGAGTACCCGATTATTGGCATATTAGATCAATTAATGTATAGTGTACACCAAGCTTAATAGTACCTAACTTTATCAAAAGTGGGAAACTTCTACAATCTATAAAATAACATGACATTTTACTTCATTTATTTACATTAAAGAATTAAAACCAGTAGCATTTTAAAATGACTTTAGTTTCTGTTTTTATATAGAGAAAAAATTGAAAACACCTTTGAACAAACTCTATAATAACAAAATGTGGAGAGAGAGTAGTCTGAATTGAGTTGGAAAGCAACTATTTGCTTTCTCTCAGCCATTGAACTTAAACTTGCAAGCCATAAGCTATTTCCAAACTTGAGAACTTTGCATCAATTGAAGCACAAGATCTGTTATGCTTACAACATCTTCTGCATGGAAGTTACAAGCTGTCCAACATTGATGGGAACTCACTTGCTTCATTCAAGCAATGCTCTGTGAGAACAGCATGTGGCTCTAATCTCAGACCTTCCCCAAGGCTAACTTTAAGAGCAACTAGAGTACTCTGTATGTAGCCTCACCACTGAGCTTCTCACCACATGCTCAACTCTTAGATTCATGAGTATTTTAAAGCTCAAACTAGAAGGCCGAAGGAAACTTAGGGAGACTCAAAAAGAAATAAAAATGGAAATGAATTAAAGCTAGGTTTACAATATTCAATTTTTTTCTTGTCTTGACAAAAGTTATTTTTATGGAACGTCAAAGGCACAAATTTCTGAACTGCTTGCCATGAGAATTTTAAGAAAACAAATATCTGATTTTTATCAAACAGAACTTTATTTGCATATGCCTGCCCAAAACCATCTCTTGGTTGAAGAAAACATAGACGACAGATTAAGCCAATCCATTAAATGAATGAATGTATTGTGACAAGAATTTCTCTTATTTATTGGTGAAAAAATAAAATAATCATTCAATTATACTAGACAATAACGCAGGGAGAGTACCCGATTATTGGCATATTAGATCAATTAATGTATAGTGTACACCAAGCTTAATAGTACCTAACTTTATCAAAAGTGGGAAACTTCTACAGTCTATAAAATAACATGACATTTTACTTCATTTATTTACATTAAAAAATTAAAACCAGTAGCATTTTAAAATGACTTTAGTTTCTGTTTTTATATAGAGAAAAAATTGAAAACACCTTTGAACAAAATCTATAATAACAAAATGTGGAGAGAGAGTAGTCTGAATTGAGTTGGAAAGAAACTATTTGCTTTCTCTCAGCCATTGAACTTAAACTTGCAAGCCATGAGCCAATTCCAAACTTGAGAACTTTGCATCAATTGAAGCACAAGATCTGTTATGCTTACAACATCTTCTGCATGGAAGTTACAAGCTGTCCAACATTGATGGGAACTCACTTGCTTCATTCAAGCAATGCTCTGTGAGAACAGCATGTGGCTCTAATCTCAGACCTTCCCCAAGGCTAACTTTAAGACAACTAGAGTACTCTGTGTGTAGCCTCACCACTGAGCTTCTCACCACATGCTCAACTCTTAGATTCATGACTATTTTAAAGCTCAAACTAGAAGGCCAAAGGAAACTTAGGGAGACTCAAAAAGAAATAAAAATGGAAATGAATTAAAGCTAGGTTTACAATATTCAATTTTTTTTCTTGTCTTGACAATAGTTATTTTTATGGAACGTCAAAGGCACAAATTTCTGAACTGCTTGCCATGAGAATTTTAAGAAAACAAATATCTGATTTTTATCAAACAGAACTTTATTTGCATATGCCTGCCCAAAACCATCTCTTGGTTGAAGAAAACATAGACGACAGATTAAGCAAATCCATTAAATGAATGAATGTATAGTGACAAGAATTTCTCTTATTTATTGGTGAAAAAATAAAATAATCATTCAATTATACTAGACAATAACGCAGGGAGAGTACCCGATTATTGGCATATTAGATCAATTAATGTATAGTGTACACCAAGCTTAATAGTACCTAACTTTATCAAAAGTGGGAAACTTCTACAATCTATAAAATAACATGACATTTTACTTCATTTATTTACATTAAAGAATTAAAACCAGTAGCATTTTAAAATGACTTTAGTTTCTGTTTTTATATAGAGAAAAAATTGAAAACACCTTAGAACAAAATCTATAATAACAAAATGTGGAGAGAGAGTAGTCTGAATTGAGTTGGAAAGCAACTATTTGCTTTCTCTCAGCCATTGAACTTAAACTTGCAAGCCATGAGCCAATTCCAAACTTGAGAACTTTGCATCAATTGAAGCACAAGATCTGTTATGCTTACAACATCTTCTGCATGGAAGTTACAAGCTGTCCAACATTGATGGGAACTCACTTGCTTCATTCAAGCAATGCTCTGTGAGAACAGCATGTGGCTCTAATCTCAGACCTTCCCCAAGGCTAACTTTAAGACAACTAGAGTACTCTGTATGTAGCCTCACCACTGAGCTTCTCACCACATGCTCAACTCTTAGATTCATGAGTATTTTAAAGCTCAAACTAGAAGGCCGAAGGAAACTTAGGGAGACTCAAAAAGAAATAAAAATAAAAATGAATTAAAGCTAGGTTTACAATATTCAATTTTTTTTCTTGTCTTGACAATAGTTATTTTTATGGAACGTCAAAGGCACAAATTTCTGAACTGCTTGCCATGAGAATTTTAAGAAAACAAATATCTGATTTTTATCAAACAGAACTTTATTTGCATATGCCTGCCCAAAACCATCTCTTGGTTGAAGAAAACATAGACAACAGATTAAGCCAATCCATTAAATGAATGAATGTATTGTGACAAGAATTTCTCTTATTTATTGGTGAAAAAATAAAATAATCATTCAATTATACTAGACAATAACGCAGGGAGAGTACCCGATTATTGGCATATTAGATCAATTAATGTATAGTGTACACCAAGCTTAATAGTACCTAACTTTATCAAAAGTGGGAAACTTCTACAGTCTATAAAATAACATGACATTTTACTTCATTTATTTACATTAAAGAATTAAAACCAGTAGCATTTTAAAATGACTTTAGTTTCTGTTTTTATATAGAGAAAAAATTGAAAACACCTTAGAACAAAATCTATAATAACAAAATGTGGAGAGAGAGTAGTCTGAATTGAGTTGGAAAGCAACTATTTGCTTTCTCTCAGCCATTGAACTTAAACTTGCAAGCCATGAGCCGATTCCAAACTTGAGAACTTTGCATCAATTGAAGCACAAGATCTGTTATGCTTACAACATCTTCTGCATGGAAGTTACAAGCTGTCCAACATTGATGGGAACTCACTTGCTTCATTCAAGCAATGCTCTGTGAGAACAGCATGTGGCTCTAATCTCAGACCTTCCCCAAGGCTAACTTTAAGACAACAAGAGTACTCTGTATGTAGCCTCACCACTGAGCTTCTCACCACATGCTCAACTCTTAGATTCATGAGTATTTTAAAGCTCAAACTAGAAGGCAGAAGGAAACTTAGGGAGACTCAAAAAGAAATAAAAATGGAAATGAATTAAAGCTAGGTTTACAATATTCAATTTTTTTTCTTGTCTTGACAATAGTTATTTTTATGGAACGTCAAAGGCACAAATTTCTGAACTGCTTGCCATGAGAATTTTAAGAAAACAAATATCTGATTTTTATCAAACAGAACTTTATTTGCATATGCCTGCCCAAAACCATCTCTTGGTTGAAGAAAACATAGACGACAGATTAAGCCAATCCATTAAATGAATGAATGTATTGTGACAAGAATTTCTCTTATTTATTGGTGAAAAAATAAAATAATCATTCAATTATACTAGACAATAACGCAGGGAGAGTACCCGATTATTGGCATATTAGATCAATTAATGTATAGTGTACACCAAGCTTAATAGTACCTAACTTTATCAAAAGTGGGAAACTTCTACAGTCTATAAAATAACATGACATTTTACTTCATTTATTTACATTAAAGAATTAAAACCAGTAGCATTTTAAAATGACTTTAGTTTCTGTTTTTATATAGAGAAAAAATTGAAAACACCTTTGAACAAAATCTATAATAACAAAATGTGGAGAGAGAGTAGTCTGAATTGAGTTGGAAAGCAACTATTTGCTTTCTCTCAGCCATTGAACTTAAACTTGCAAGCCATGAGCCAATTCCAAACTTGAGAACTTTGCATCAATTGAAGCACAACATCTTCTGCATGGAAGTTACAAGCTGTCCAACATTGATGGGAACTCACTTGCTTCATTCAAGCAATGCTCTGTGAGAACAGCATATGGCTCTAATCTCAGACCTTCCCCAAGGCTAACTTTAAGAGCAACTAGAGTACTCTGTATGTAGCCTCACCACTGACCTTCTCACCACATGCTCAACTCTTAGATTCATGACTATTTTAAAGCTCAAACTAGAAGGCCGAAGGAAACTTAGGGAGACTCAAAAAGAAATAAAAATGGAAATGAATTAAAGCTAGGTTTACAATATTCAATTTTATTTCTTGTCTTGACAATAGTTATTTTTATGGAAGGTCAAAGGCACAAATTTCTGAACTGCTTGCCATGAGAATTTTAAGAAAACAAATATCTGATTTTTATCAAACAGAACTTTATTTGCATATGCCTGCCCAAAACCATCTCTTGGTTGAAGAAAACATAGACGACAGATTAAGCCAATCCATTAAATGAATGAATGTATTGTGACAAGAATTTCTCTTATTTATTGGTGAAAAAATAAAATAATCATTCAATTATACTAGACAATAACGCAGGGAGAGTACCCGATTATTGGCATATTAGATCAATTAATGTATAGTGTACACCAAGCTTAATAGTACCTAACTTTATCAAAAGTGGGAAACTTCTACAATCTATAAAATAACATGACATTTTACTTCATTTATTTACAATAAAAAATTAAAACCAGTAGCATTTTAAAATGACTTTAGTTTCTGTTTTTATATAGAGAAAAAATTGAAAACACCTTAGAACAAAATCTATAATAACAAAATGTGGAGAGAGAGTAGTCTGAATTGAGTTGGAAAGCAACTATTTGCTTTCTCTCAGGCATTGAACTTAAACTTGCAAGCCATGAGCCAATTCCAAACTTGAGAACTTTGCATCAATTGAAGCACAAGATCTGTTATGCTTACAACATCTTCTGCATGGAAGTTACAAGCTGTCCAACATTGATGGGAACTCACTTGCTTCATTCAAGCAATGCTCTGTGAGAACAGCATATGGCTCTAATCTCAGACCTTCCCCAAGGCTAACTTTAAGAGCAACTAGAGTACTCTGTATGTAGCCTCACCACTGAGCTTCTCACCACATGCTCAACTCTTAGATTCATGAGTATTTTAAAGCTCAAACTAGAAGGCCGAAGGAAACTTAGGGAGACTCAAAAAGAAATAAAAATGGAAATGAATTAAAGCTAGGTTTACAATATTCAATTTTATTTCTTGTCTTGACAATAGTTATTTTTATGGAACGTCAAAGGCACAAATTTCTGAACTGCTTGCCATGAGAATTTTAAGAAAACAAATATCTGATTTTTATCAAACAGAACTTTATTTGCATATGCCTGCCCAAAACCATCTCTTGGTTGAAGAAAACATAGACAACAGATTAAGCCAATCCATTAAATGAATGAATGTATTGTGACAAGAATTTCTCTTATTTATTGGTGAAAAAATAAAATAATCATTCAATTATACTAGACAATAACGCAGGGAGAGTACAAAGGGTATGGTTCACTTGCGCTAATAAAAAATAATAAAAAGCAGCTCAATAGTGATAGGAAAAAAGGGGGGAGAACCCCTTTTTCTCTTATAGATATTAAGGAAAAAATGAGCGCTAGTATAATAAGGGTAAGTGAGGAAAAGAAGAGAGAGCGCTATAGAAGAAGAAAGGGAGAGTGGTAGAAAAGTAGATAAGTAACGGCACCTGTAATGAAAAAGCGGGGTTAATGAAAAAGTATGTTACAGCTCCTTTGCAGGAGTTGAAAGGAAGTCCGTTGAGCGAAACCTGTACAGCTGTCCCTACCTCTATACTTGCGTTGACGTGCAGGCTGCAGCAAGGACGGAGCGAGCGGCGGGATGGAAAAGCCGCGTTGGAATGAGCTCCACTGCTGCAGCGTGTCAGCGCGTCCCGTAACTCTCCGTCTTGTCTGATGGAATTCTTAGCGGGGTCCGGGCTACAGAGCGGGGTGGTGGTGTCTCGGTCTCCTCTTCAACGGGCAGCAGGATCTACGCGTTTCATGCGCCAAGCGCACTTTTTCAAGATGAAGTCTGCTGATCACTGTTGTCTTTTTAAAAGAAACTTTATTGATAAAAACGGATGTAGTCATCCATATTCTGGTGGGAACCACATTGCTGGGTTCCATATTGGAAAGGTTTAAAACAAATTGGAAAAAACTTTCGTTTGGTAAAAGTCGCAACAGTGTTAAAATACTTTTAGATAAAAAAGTAAAAATATCACTAATCAGTACTGGTGCCAGAAAAAAGGTGTAGTAAAGAGAGAAGAAAGGAAAAGAAATAAAAAAGAAGAGAGGATATAAAAAAGAGGCAGAAAAGGGGGATGTAGTTACAAAAAAGCATTAAGCTCGAAGTCTATGTTTAGACCTTTTGGCTGGAGACTTTGTAGCTCAAAGATCCATTTGGATTCAATTTGTTTTAAATGTCGGATGTGGTCTCCACCTCTCCAGCTGGGTTGTACTCTTTGGATCCCGATAAAAGTAACCCCAAGGGACTTACTTTTATCGGGATCCAAAGAGTACAACCCAGCTGGAGAGGTGGAGACCACATCCGACATTTAAAACAAATTGAATCCAAATGGATCTTTGAGCTACAAAGTCTCCAGCCAAAAGGTCTAAACATAGACTTCGAGCTTAATGCTTTTTTGTAACTACATCCCCCTTTTCTGCCTCTTTTTTATATCCTCTCTTCTTTTTTATTTCTTTTCCTTTCTTCTCTCTTTACTACACCTTTTTTCTGGCACCAGTACTGATTAGTGATATTTTTACTTTTTTATCTAAAAGTATTTTAACACTGTTGCGACTTTTACCAAACGAAAGTTTTTTCCAATTTGTTTTAAACCTTTCCAATATGGAACCCAGCAATGTGGTTCCCACAAGAATATGGATGACTACATCCGTTTTTATCAATAAAGTTTCTTTTAAAAAGACAACAGTGATCAGCAGACTTCATCTTGAAAAAGTGCGCTTGGCGCATGAAACGCGTAGATCCTGCTGCCCGTTGAAGAGGAGACCGAGACACCACCACCCCGCTCTGTAGCCCGGACCCCGCTAAGAATTCCATCAGACAAGACGGAGAGTTACGGGACGCGCTGACACGCTGCAGCAGTGGAGCTCATTCCAACGCGGCTTTTCCATCCCGCCGCTCGCTCCGTCCTTGCTGCAGCCTGCACGTCAACGCAAGTATAGAGGTAGGGACAGCTGTACAGGTTTCGCTCAACGGACTTCCTTTCAACTCCTGCAAAGGAGCTGTAACATACTTTTTCATTAACCCCGCTTTTTCATTACAGGTGCCGTTACTTATCTACTTTTCTACCACTCTCCCTTTCTTCTTCTATAGCGCTCTCTCTTCTTTTCCTCACTTACCCTTATTATACTAGCGCTCATTTTTTCCTTAACGCAGGGAGAGTACCCGATTATTGGCATATTAGATCAATTAATGTATAGTGTACACCAAGCTTAATAGTACCTAACTTTATCAAAAGTGGGAAACTTCTACAATCTATAAAATAACATGACATTTTACTTCATTTATTTACATTAAAGAATTAAAACCAGTAGCATTTTAAAATGACTTTAGTTTCTGTTTTTATGTAGAGAAAAAATTGAAAACACCTTAGAACAAAATCTATAATAACAAAATGTGGAGAGAGAGTAGTCTGAATTGAGTTGGAAAGCAACTATTTGCTTTCTCTCAGCCATTGAACTTAAACTTGCAAGCCATGAGCCAATTCCAAACTTGAGAACTTTGCATCAATTGAAGCACAAGATCTGTTATGCTTACAACATCTTCTGCATGGAAGTTACAAGCTGTCCAACATTGATGGGAACTCACTTGCTTCATTCAAGCAATGCTCTGTGAGAACAGCATGTGGCTCTAATCTCAGACCTTCCCCAAGGCTAACTTTAAGAGCAACTAGAGTACTCTGTATGTAGCCTCACCACTGAGCTTCTCACCACATTCTCAACTCTTAGATTCATGACTATTTTAAAGCTCAAACTAGAAGGCCAAAGGAAACTTAGGGAGACTCAAAAAGAAATAAAAATGGAAATGAATTAAAGCTAGTTGTACAACATTCAATTTTTTTTCTTGTCTTGACAATAGTTATTTTTATGGAACGTCAAAGGCACAAATTTCTGAACTGCTTGCCATGAGAATTTTAAGAAAACAAATATCTGATTTTTATCAAACAGAACTTTATTTGCATATGCCTGCCCAAAACCATCTCTTGGTTGAAGAAAACATAGACGACAGATTAAGCCAATCCATTAAATGAATGAATGTATTGTGACAAGAATTTCTCTTATTTATTGGTGAAAAAATAAAATAATCATTCAATTATACTAGACAATAACGCAGGGAGAGTACCCGATTATTGGCATATTAGATCAATTAATGTATAGTGTACACCAAGCTTAATAGTACCTAACTTTATCAAAAGTGGGAAACTTCTACTGTCTATAAAATAACATGACATTTTACTTCATTTATTTACAATAAAGAATTAAAACCAGTAGCATTTTAAAATGACTTTAGTTTCTGTTTTTATATAGAGAAAAAATTGAAAACACCTTAGAACAAAATCTATAATAACAAAATGTGGAGAGAGAGTAGTCTGAATTGAGTTGGAAAGCAACTATTTGCTTTCTCTCAGCCATTGAACTTAAACTTGCAAGCCATGAGCCAATTCCAAACTTGAGAACTTTGCATCAATTGAAGCACAAGATCTGTTATGCTTACAACATCTTCTGCATGGAAGTTACAAGCTGTCCAACATTGATGGGAACTCACTTGCTTCATTCAAGCAATGCTCTGTGAGAACAGCATATGGCTCTAATCTCAGACCTTCCCCAAGGCTAACTTTAAGAGCAACTAGAGTACTCTGTATGTAGCCTCACCACTGAGCTTCTCACCACATGCTCAACTCTTAGATTCATGACTATTTTAAAGCTCAAACTAGAAGGCCGAAGGAAACTTAGGGAGACTCAAAAAGAAATAAAAATGGAAATGAATTAAAGCTAGGTTTACAATATTCAATTTTATTTCTTGTCTTGACAATAGTTATTTTTATGGAACGTCAAAGGCACAAATTTCTGAACTGCTTGCCATGAGAATTTTAAGAAAACAAATATCTGATTTTTATCAAACAGAACTTTATTTGCATATGCCTGCCCAAAACCATCTCTTGGTTGAAGAAAACATAGACGACAGATTAAGCCAATCCATTAAATGAATGAATGTATTGTGACAAGAATTTCTCTTATTTATTGGTGAAAAAATAAAATAATCATTCAATTATACTAGACAATAACGCAGGGAGAGTACCCGATTATTGGCATATTAGATCAATTAATGTATAGTGTACACCAAGCTTAATAGTACCTAACTTTATAAAAAGTGGGAAACTTCTACAGTCTATAAAATAACATGACATTTTACTTCATTTATTTACATTAAAGAATTAAAACCAGTAGCATTTTAAAATGACTTTAGTTTCTGTTTTTATGTAGAGAAAAAATTGATAACACCTTAGAACAAAATCTATAATAACAAAATGTGGAGAGAGAGTAGTCTGAATTGAGTTGGAAAGCAACTATTTGCTTTCTCTCAGCCATTGAACTTAAACTTGCAAGCCATGAGCCAATTCCAAACTTGAGAACTTTGCATCAATTGAAGCACAAGATCTGTTATGCTTACAACATCTTCTGCATGGAAGTTTCAAGCTGTCCAACATTGATGGGAACTCACTTGCTTCATTCAAGCAATGCTCTGTGAGAACAGCATGTGGCTCTAATCTCAGACCTTCCCCAAGGCTAACTTTAAGAGCAACCAGAGTACTCTGTATGTAGCCTCACCACTGAGCTTCTCACCACATGCTCAACTCTTAGATTCATGAGTATTTTAAAGCTCAAACTAGAAGGCCAAAGGAAACTTAGGGAGACTCAAAAAGAAATAAAAATGGAAATGAATTAAAGCTAGGTGTACAATATTCAATTTTTTTTCTTGTCTTGACAATAGTTATTTTTATGGAACGTCAAAGGCACAAATTTCTGAACTGCTTGCCATGAGAATTTTAAGAAAACAAATATCTGATTTTTATCAACAGAACTTTATTTGCATATGCCTGCCCAAAACCATCTTTTGGTTGAAGAAAACATAGACGACAGATTAAGCCAATCCATTAAATGAATGAATGTATTGTGACAAGAATTTCTCTTATTTATTGGTGAAAAAATAAAATAATCATTCAATTATACTAGACAATAACGCAGGGAGAGTACCCGATTATTGGCATATTAGATCAATTAATGTATAGTGTACACCAAGCTTAAGAGTAAATAACTTTATCAAAAGTGGGAAACTTCTACAGTCTATAAACTAACATGACATTTTACTTTATTTATTTACATTAAAGAATTAAAACCAGTAGCATTTTAAAATGACTTTAGTTTCTGTTTTTATATAGAGAAAAAATTGAAAACACCTTAGAACAAAATCTATAATAACAAAATGTGGAGAGAGAGTAGTCTGAATTGAGTTGGAAAGCAACTATTTGCTTTCTCTCAGCCATTGAACTTAAACTTGCAAGCCGTGAGCCGATTCCAAACTTGAGAACTTTGCATCAATTGAAGCACAAGATCTGTTATGCTTACAACATCTTCTGCACGGAAGTTACAAGCTGTCCAACATTGATGGGAACTCACTTGCTTCATTCAAGCAATGCTCTGTGAGAACAGCATGTGGCTCTAATCTCAGACCTTCCCCAAGGCTAACTTTAAGAGCAACTAGAGTACTCTGTTTGAAAAAACTCAGGAGCCTGAGGTGTGCTCCCCACCACCAGTGCTGTGCCTAAACACGTGCAAAGGAGGCCGTGCGATAGAATGGGTCCGTCTCCTAGGAGACAGGGCCCCGTTTTTCCCCTAACCCCTCTCAACCATAAGGCCGAAGAGGGGAAAATAGGGAACGGTGGGTCCTCTTCACCGAAGCTTAGAGAGACCCTCATTCCTCAACCCCCGAAAGGGTTAGGACGGTGGGTCCTCCGCACCCCATGGTTTGGAGAGACCCGCAGTGGACTTCCCTCCGCCTTGCGGCTCGGGGTCGTCCTCGGGGGGACCGAAGCTCTCCCCAAAAGGCGAGAGCTTCGGCACATTGGGGAAATGGAAGGCCCAAAAGGGTCGACCACACAACCCAAAAAAAACGTGACAAACTACAAAAAAATACAAGGAACGTGAAAAGTGACAAACGTGAGAGGGGGAAGAGAAATAAATAATAAAGGACCCTAGCCAGAGAGCAACTAGAGTACTCTGTATGTAGCCTCACCACTGAGCTTCTAACCACATGCTCAACTCTTAGATTCATGACTATTTTAAAGCTCAAACTAGAAAGCCGGAGGAAACTTAAGGAGACTCAAAAATAATAAAAAATGGAAATGAATTAAAGCTAGGTTTACAATATTCAATTTTTTTTCTTGTCTTGACAATAGTTATTTTTATGGAACGTCAAAGGCACAAATTTCTGAACTGCTTGCCATGAGAATTTTAAGAAAACAAATATCTGATTTTTATCAAACAGAACTTTATTTGCATATGCCTGCCCAAAACCATCTCTTGGTTGAAGAAAACATAGACGACAGATTAAGCCAATCCATTAAATGAATGAATGTATTGTGACAAGAATTTCTCTTATTTATTGGTGAAAAAATAAAATAATCATTCAATTATACTAGACAATAACGCAGGGAGAGTACCCGATTATTGGCATATTAGATCAATTAATGTATAGTGTACACCAAGCTTAATAGTACCTAACTTTATCAAAAGTGGGAAACTTCTACAGTCTATAAAATAACATGACATTTTACTTCATTTATTTACATTAAAGAATTAAAACCAGTAGCATTTTAAAATGACTTTAGTTTCTGTTTTTATATAGAGAAAAAATTGAAAACACCTTAGAACAAAATCTATAATAACAAAATGTGGAGAGAGAGTAGTCTGAATTGAGTTGGAAAGCAACTATTTGCTTTCTCTCAGCCATTGAACTTAAACTTGCAAGCCATGAGCCGATTCCAAACTTGAGAACTTTGCATCAATTGAAGCACAAGATCTGTTATGCTTACAACATCTTCTGCATGGAAGTTACAAGCTGTCCAACATTGATGGGAACTCACTTGCTTCATTCAAGCAATGCTCTGTGAGAACAGCATGTGGCTCTAATCTCAGACCTTCCCCAAGGCTAACTTTAAGAGCAACTAGAGTACTCTGTATGTAGCCTCACCACTGAGCTTCTCACCACATGCTCAACTCTTAGATTCATGACTATTTTAAAGCTCAAACTAGAAGGCCAAAGGAAACTTAGGGAGACTCAAAAAGAAATAAAAATGGAAATGAATTAAAGCTAGGTGTACAACATTCAATTTTTTTTCTTGTCTTGACAATAGTTATTTTTATGGAACGTCAAAGGCACAAATTTCTGAACTGCTTGCCATGAGAATTTTAAGAAAACAAATATCTGATTTTTATCAACAGAACTTTATTTGCATATTCCTGCCCAAAACCATCTCTTGGTTGAAGAAAACATAGACGACAGATTAAGCCAATCCATTAAATGAATGAATGTATTGTGACAAGAATTTCTCTTATTTATTGGTGAAAAAATAAAATAATCATTCAATTATACTAGACAATAACGCAGGGAGAGTACCCGATTATTGGCATATTAGATCAATTAATGTATAGTGTACACCAAGCTTAAGAGTAAATAACTTTATCAAAAGTGGGAAACTTCTACAGTCTATAAACTAACATGACATTTTACTTTATTTATTTACATTAAAGAATTAAAACCAGTAGCATTTTAAAATGACTTTAGTTTCTGTTTTTATATAGAGAAAAAATTGAAAACACCTTAGAACAAAATCTATAATAACAAAATGTGGAGAGAGAGTAGTCTGAATTGAGTTGGAAAGCAACTATTTGCTTTCTCTCAGCCATTGAACTTAAACTTGCAAGCCATGAGCCGATTCCAAACTTGAGAACTTTGCATCAATTGAATCACAAGATCTGTTATGCTTACAACATCTTCTGCACGGAAGTTACAAGCTGTCCAACATTGATGGGAACTCACTTGCTTCATTCAAGCAATGCTCTGTGAGAACAGCATGTGGCTCTAATCTCAGACCTTCCCCAAGGCTAACTTTAAGAGCAACTAGAGTACTCTGTATGTAGCCTCACCACTGAGCTTCTCACCACATGCTCAACTCTTAGATTCATGAGTATTTTAAAGCTCAAACTAGAAGGCCGAAGGAAACTTAGGGAGACTCAAAAAGAAATAAAAATGGAAATGAATTAAAGCTAGATTTACAATATTCAATTTTATTTCTTGTCTTGACAATAGTTATTTTTATGGAACGTCAAAGGCACAAATTTCTGAACTGCTTGCCATGAGAATTTTAAGAAAACAAATATCTGATTTTTATCAAACAGAACTTTATTTGCATATGCCTGCCCAAAACCATCTCTTGGTTGAAGAAAACATAGACGACAGATTAAGCCAATCCATTAAATGAATGAATGTATTGTGACAAGAATTTCTCTTATTTATTGGTGAAAAAATAAAATAATCATTCAATTATACTAGACAATAACGCAGGGAGAGTACCCGATTATTGGCATATTAGATCAATTAATGTATAGTGTACACCAAGCTTAATAGTACCTAACTTTATCAAAAGTGGGAAACTTCTACAGTCTATAAAATAACATGACATTTTACTTCATTTATTTACATTAAAGAATTAAAACCAGTAGCATTTTAAAATGACTTTAGTTTCTGTTTTTATGTAGAGAAAAAATTGAAAACACCTTAGAACAAAATCTATAATAACAAAATGTGGAGAGAGAGTAGTCTGAATTGAGTTGGAAAGCAACTATTTGCTTTCTCTCAGCCATTGAACTTAAACTTGCAAGCCATGAGCCAATTCCAAACTTGAGAACTTTGCATCAATTGAAGCACAAGATCTGTTATGCTTACAACATCTTCTGCATGGAAGTTACAAGCTGTCCAACATTGATGGGAACTCACTTGCTTCATTCAAGCAATGCTCTGTGAGAACAGCATGTGGCTCTAATCTCAGACCTTCCCCAAGGCTAACTTTAAGAGCAACTAGAGTACTCTGTATGTAGCCTCACCACTGAGCTTCTCACCACATGCTCAACTCTTAGATTCATGACTATTTTAAAGCTCAAACTAGAAGGCCAAAGGAAACTTAGGGAGACTCAAAAAGAAATAAAAATGGAAATGAATTAAAGCTAGGTGTACAACATTCAATTTTTTTTCTTGTCTTGACAATAGTTATTTTTATGGAACGTCAAAGGCACAAATTTCTGAACTGCTTGCCATGAGAATTTTAAGAAAACAAATATCTGATTTTTATCAACAGAACTTTATTTGCATATGCCTGCCCAAAACCATCTCTTGGTTGAAGAAAACATAGACGACAGATTAAGCCAATCCATTAAATGAATGAATGTATTGTGACAAGAATTTCTCTTATTTATTGGTGAAAAAATAAAATAATCATTCAATTATACTAGACAATAACGCAGGGAGAGTACCCGATTATTGGCATATTAGATCAATTAATGTATAGTGTACACCAAGCTTAAGAGTAAATAACTTTATCAAAAGTGGGAAACTTCTACAGTCTATAAACTAACATGACATTTTACTTTATTTATTTACATTAAAGAATTAAAACCAGTAGCATTTTAAAATGACTTTAGTTTCTGTTTTTATATAGAGAAAAAATTGAAAACACCTTAGAACAAAATCTATAATAACAAAATGTGGAGAGAGAGTAGTCTGAATTGAGTTGGAAAGCAACTATTTGCTTTCTCTCAGCCATTGAACTTAAACTTGCAAGCCATGAGCCGATTCCAAACTTGAGAACTTTGCATCAATTGAATCACAAGATCTGTTATGCTTACAACATCTTCTGCACGGAAGTTACAAGCTGTCCAACATTGATGGGAACTCACTTGCTTCATTCAAGCAATGCTCTGTGAGAACAGCATGTGGCTCTAATCTCAGACCTTCCCCAAGGCTAACTTTAAGAGCAACTAGAGTACTCTGTATGTAGCCTCACCACTGAGCTTCTCACCACATGCTCAACTCTTAGATTCATGAGTATTTTAAAGCTCAAACTAGAAGGCCAAAGGAAACTTAGGGAGACTCAAAAAGAAATAAAAATGGAAATGAATTAAAGCTAGGTGTACAATATTCAATTTTTTTTCTTGTCTTGACAATAGTTATTTTTATGGAACGTCAAAGGCACAAATTTCTGAACTGCTTGCCATGAGAATTTTAAGAAAACAAATATCTGATTTTTATCAACAGAACTTTATTTGCATATGCCTGCCCAAAACCATCTTTTGGTTGAAGAAAACATAGACGACAGATTAAGCCAATCCATTAAATGAATGAATGTATTGTGACAAGAATTTCTCTTATTTATTGGTGAAAAAATAAAATAATCATTCAATTATACTAGACAATAACGCAGGGAGAGTACCCGATTATTGGCATATTAGATCAATTAATGTATAGTGTACACCAAGCTTAAGAGTAAATAACTTTATCAAAAGTGGGAAACTTCTACAGTCTATAAACTAACATGACATTTTACTTTATTTATTTACATTAAAGAATTAAAACCAGTAGCATTTTAAAATGACTTTAGTTTCTGTTTTTATATAGAGAAAAAATTGAAAACACCTTAGAACAAAATCTATAATAACAAAATGTGGAGAGAGAGTAGTCTGAATTGAGTTGGAAAGCAACTATTTGCTTTCTCTCAGCCATTGAACTTAAACTTGCAAGCCGTGAGCCGATTCCAAACTTGAGAACTTTGCATCAATTGAAGCACAAGATCTGTTATGCTTACAACATCTTCTGCACGGAAGTTACAAGCTGTCCAACATTGATGGGAACTCACTTGCTTCATTCAAGCAATGCTCTGTGAGAACAGCATGTGGCTCTAATCTCAGACCTTCCCCAAGGCTAACTTTAAGAGCAACTAGAGTACTCTGTTTGAAAAAACTCAGGAGCCTGAGGTGTGCTCCCCACCACCAGTGCTGTGCCTAAACACGTGCAAAGGAGGCCGTGCGATAGAATGGGTCCGTCTCCTAGGAGACAGGGCCCCGTTTTTCCCCTAACCCCTCTCAACCATAAGGCCGAAGAGGGGAAAATAGGGAACGGTGGGTCCTCTTCACCGAAGCTTAGAGAGACCCTCATTCCTCAACCCCCGAAAGGGTTAGGACGGTGGGTCCTCCGCACCCCATGGTTTGGAGAGACCCGCAGTGGACTTCCCTCCGCCTTGCGGCTCGGGGTCGTCCTCGGGGGGACCGAAGCTCTCCCCAAAAGGCGAGAGCTTCGGCACATTGGGGAAATGGAAGGCCCAAAAGGGTCGACCACACAACCCAAAAAAAACGTGACAAACTACAAAAAAATACAAGGAACGTGAAAAGTGACAAACGTGAGAGGGGGAAGAGAAATAAATAATAAAGGACCCTAGCCAGAGAGCAACTAGAGTACTCTGTATGTAGCCTCACCACTGAGCTTCTAACCACATGCTCAACTCTTAGATTCATGACTATTTTAAAGCTCAAACTAGAAAGCCGGAGGAAACTTAAGGAGACTCAAAAATAATAAAAAATGGAAATGAATTAAAGCTAGGTTTACAATATTCAATTTTTTTTCTTGTCTTGACAATAGTTATTTTTATGGAACGTCAAAGGCACAAATTTCTGAACTGCTTGCCATGAGAATTTTAAGAAAACAAATATCTGATTTTTATCAAACAGAACTTTATTTGCATATGCCTGCCCAAAACCATCTCTTGGTTGAAGAAAACATAGACGACAGATTAAGCCAATCCATTAAATGAATGAATGTATTGTGACAAGAATTTCTCTTATTTATTGGTGAAAAAATAAAATAATCATTCAATTATACTAGACAATAACGCAGGGAGAGTACCCGATTATTGGCATATTAGATCAATTAATGTATAGTGTACACCAAGCTTAATAGTACCTAACTTTATCAAAAGTGGGAAACTTCTACAGTCTATAAAATAACATGACATTTTACTTCATTTATTTACATTAAAGAATTAAAACCAGTAGCATTTTAAAATGACTTTAGTTTCTGTTTTTATATAGAGAAAAAATTGAAAACACCTTAGAACAAAATCTATAATAACAAAATGTGGAGAGAGAGTAGTCTGAATTGAGTTGGAAAGCAACTATTTGCTTTCTCTCAGCCATTGAACTTAAACTTGCAAGCCATGAGCCGATTCCAAACTTGAGAACTTTGCATCAATTGAAGCACAAGATCTGTTATGCTTACAACATCTTCTGCATGGAAGTTACAAGCTGTCCAACATTGATGGGAACTCACTTGCTTCATTCAAGCAATGCTCTGTGAGAACAGCATGTGGCTCTAATCTCAGACCTTCCCCAAGGCTAACTTTAAGAGCAACTAGAGTACTCTGTATGTAGCCTCACCACTGAGCTTCTCACCACATGCTCAACTCTTAGATTCATGACTATTTTAAAGCTCAAACTAGAAGGCCAAAGGAAACTTAGGGAGACTCAAAAAGAAATAAAAATGGAAATGAATTAAAGCTAGGTGTACAACATTCAATTTTTTTTCTTGTCTTGACAATAGTTATTTTTATGGAACGTCAAAGGCACAAATTTCTGAACTGCTTGCCATGAGAATTTTAAGAAAACAAATATCTGATTTTTATCAACAGAACTTTATTTGCATATTCCTGCCCAAAACCATCTCTTGGTTGAAGAAAACATAGACGACAGATTAAGCCAATCCATTAAATGAATGAATGTATTGTGACAAGAATTTCTCTTATTTATTGGTGAAAAAATAAAATAATCATTCAATTATACTAGACAATAACGCAGGGAGAGTACCCGATTATTGGCATATTAGATCAATTAATGTATAGTGTACACCAAGCTTAAGAGTAAATAACTTTATCAAAAGTGGGAAACTTCTACAGTCTATAAACTAACATGACATTTTACTTTATTTATTTACATTAAAGAATTAAAACCAGTAGCATTTTAAAATGACTTTAGTTTCTGTTTTTATATAGAGAAAAAATTGAAAACACCTTAGAACAAAATCTATAATAACAAAATGTGGAGAGAGAGTAGTCTGAATTGAGTTGGAAAGCAACTATTTGCTTTCTCTCAGCCATTGAACTTAAACTTGCAAGCCATGAGCCGATTCCAAACTTGAGAACTTTGCATCAATTGAATCACAAGATCTGTTATGCTTACAACATCTTCTGCACGGAAGTTACAAGCTGTCCAACATTGATGGGAACTCACTTGCTTCATTCAAGCAATGCTCTGTGAGAACAGCATGTGGCTCTAATCTCAGACCTTCCCCAAGGCTAACTTTAAGAGCAACTAGAGTACTCTGTATGTAGCCTCACCACTGAGCTTCTCACCACATGCTCAACTCTTAGATTCATGAGTATTTTAAAGCTCAAACTAGAAGGCCGAAGGAAACTTAGGGAGACTCAAAAAGAAATAAAAATGGAAATGAATTAAAGCTAGATTTACAATATTCAATTTTATTTCTTGTCTTGACAATAGTTATTTTTATGGAACGTCAAAGGCACAAATTTCTGAACTGCTTGCCATGAGAATTTTAAGAAAACAAATATCTGATTTTTATCAAACAGAACTTTATTTGCATATGCCTGCCCAAAACCATCTCTTGGTTGAAGAAAACATAGACGACAGATTAAGCCAATCCATTAAATGAATGAATGTATTGTGACAAGAATTTCTCTTATTTATTGGTGAAAAAATAAAATAATCATTCAATTATACTAGACAATAACGCAGGGAGAGTACCCGATTATTGGCATATTAGATCAATTAATGTATAGTGTACACCAAGCTTAATAGTACCTAACTTTATCAAAAGTGGGAAACTTCTACAGTCTATAAAATAACATGACATTTTACTTCATTTATTTACATTAAAGAATTAAAACCAGTAGCATTTTAAAATGACTTTAGTTTCTGTTTTTATGTAGAGAAAAAATTGAAAACACCTTAGAACAAAATCTATAATAACAAAATGTGGAGAGAGAGTAGTCTGAATTGAGTTGGAAAGCAACTATTTGCTTTCTCTCAGCCATTGAACTTAAACTTGCAAGCCATGAGCCAATTCCAAACTTGAGAACTTTGCATCAATTGAAGCACAAGATCTGTTATGCTTACAACATCTTCTGCATGGAAGTTACAAGCTGTCCAACATTGATGGGAACTCACTTGCTTCATTCAAGCAATGCTCTGTGAGAACAGCATGTGGCTCTAATCTCAGACCTTCCCCAAGGCTAACTTTAAGAGCAACTAGAGTACTCTGTATGTAGCCTCACCACTGAGCTTCTCACCACATGCTCAACTCTTAGATTCATGACTATTTTAAAGCTCAAACTAGAAGGCCAAAGGAAACTTAGGGAGACTCAAAAAGAAATAAAAATGGAAATGAATTAAAGCTAGGTGTACAACATTCAATTTTTTTTCTTGTCTTGACAATAGTTATTTTTATGGAACGTCAAAGGCACAAATTTCTGAACTGCTTGCCATGAGAATTTTAAGAAAACAAATATCTGATTTTTATCAACAGAACTTTATTTGCATATGCCTGCCCAAAACCATCTCTTGGTTGAAGAAAACATAGACGACAGATTAAGCCAATCCATTAAATGAATGAATGTATTGTGACAAGAATTTCTCTTATTTATTGGTGAAAAAATAAAATAATCATTCAATTATACTAGACAATAACGCAGGGAGAGTACCCGATTATTGGCATATTAGATCAATTAATGTATAGTGTACACCAAGCTTAAGAGTAAATAACTTTATCAAAAGTGGGAAACTTCTACAGTCTATAAACTAACATGACATTTTACTTTATTTATTTACATTAAAGAATTAAAACCAGTAGCATTTTAAAATGACTTTAGTTTCTGTTTTTATATAGAGAAAAAATTGAAAACACCTTAGAACAAAATCTATAATAACAAAATGTGGAGAGAGAGTAGTCTGAATTGAGTTGGAAAGCAACTATTTGCTTTCTCTCAGCCATTGAACTTAAACTTGCAAGCCATGAGCCGATTCCAAACTTGAGAACTTTGCATCAATTGAATCACAAGATCTGTTATGCTTACAACATCTTCTGCACGGAAGTTACAAGCTGTCCAACATTGATGGGAACTCACTTGCTTCATTCAAGCAATGCTCTGTGAGAACAGCATGTGGCTCTAATCTCAGACCTTCCCCAAGGCTAACTTTAAGAGCAACTAGAGTACTCTGTATGTAGCCTCACCACTGAGCTTCTCACCACATGCTCAACTCTTAGATTCATGAGTATTTTAAAGCTCAAACTAGAAGGCCAAAGGAAACTTAGGGAGACTCAAAAAGAAATAAAAATGGAAATGAATTAAAGCTAGGTGTACAATATTCAATTTTTTTTCTTGTCTTGACAATAGTTATTTTTATGGAACGTCAAAGGCACAAATTTCTGAACTGCTTGCCATGAGAATTTTAAGAAAACAAATATCTGATTTTTATCAACAGAACTTTATTTGCATATGCCTGCCCAAAACCATCTTTTGGTTGAAGAAAACATAGACGACAGATTAAGCCAATCCATTAAATGAATGAATGTATTGTGACAAGAATTTCTCTTATTTATTGGTGAAAAAATAAAATAATCATTCAATTATACTAGACAATAACGCAGGGAGAGTACCCGATTATTGGCATATTAGATCAATTAATGTATAGTGTACACCAAGCTTAATAGTACCTAACTTTATCAAAAGTGGGAAACTTCTACAGTCTATAAAATAACATGACATTTTACTTCATTTATTTACATTAAAGAATTAAAACCAGTAGCATTTTAAAATGACTTTAGTTTCTGTTTTTATGTAGAGAAAAAATTGAAAACACCTTAGAACAAAATCTATAATAACAAAATGTGGAGAGAGAGTAGTCTGAATTGAGTTGGAAAGCAACTATTTGCTTTCTCTCAGCCATTGAACTTAAACTTGCAAGCCATGAGCCAATTCCAAACTTGAGAACTTTGCATCAATTGAAGCACAAGATCTGTTATGCTTACAACATCTTCTGCATGGAAGTTACAAGCTGTCCAACATTGATGGAAACTCACTTGCTTCATTCAAGCAATGCTCTGTGAGAACAGCATGTGGCTCTAATCTCAGACCTTCCCCAAGGCTAACTTTAAGAGCAACTAGAGTACTCTGTATGTAGCCTCACCACTGAGCTTCTCACCACATGCTCAACTCTTAGATTCATGACTATTTTAAAGCTCAAACTAGAAGGCCAAAGGAAACTTAGGGAGACTCAAAAAGAAATAAAAATGGAAATGAATTAAAGCTAGGTGTACAACATTCAATTTTTTTTCTTGTCTTGACAATAGTTATTTTTATGGAACGTCAAAGGCACAAATTTCTGAACTGCTTGCCATGAGAATTTTAAGAAAACAAATATCTGATTTTTATCAACAGAACTTTATTTGCATATGCCTGCCCAAAACCATCTCTTGGTTGAAGAAAACATAGACGACAGATTAAGCCAATCCATTAAATGAATGAATGTATTGTGACAAGAATTTCTCTTATTTATTGGTGAAAAAATAAAATAATCATTCAATTATACTAGACAATAACGCAGGGAGAGTACCCGATTATTGGCATATTAGATCAATTAATGTATAGTGTACACCAAGCTTAAGAGTAAATAACTTTATCAAAAGTGGGAAACTTCTACAGTCTATAAACTAACATGACATTTTACTTTATTTATTTACATTAAAGAATTAAAACCAGTAGCATTTTAAAATGACTTTAGTTTCTGTTTTTATATAGAGAAAAAATTGAAAACACCTTAGAACAAAATCTATAATAACAAAATGTGGAGAGAGAGTAGTCTGAATTGAGTTGGAAAGCAACTATTTGCTTTCTCTCAGCCATTGAACTTAAACTTGCAAGCCATGAGCCGATTCCAAACTTGAGAACTTTGCATCAATTGAAGCACAAGATCTGTTATGCTTACAACATCTTCTGCACGGAAGTTACAAGCTGTCCAACATTGATGGGAACTCACTTGCTTCATTCAAGCAATGCTCTGTGAGAACAGCATGTGGCTCTAATCTCAGACCTTCCCCAAGGCTGACTTTAAGAGCAACTAGAGTACTCTGTATGTAGCCTCACCACTGAGCTTCTCACCACATGCTCAACTCTTAGATTCATGAGTATTTTAAAGCTTAAACTAGAAGGCCGAAGGAAACTTAGGGAGACTCAAAAAGAAATAAAAATGGAAATGAATTAAAGCTAGATTTACAATATTCAATTTTATTTCTTGTCTTGACAATAGTTATTTTTATGGAACATCAAAGGCACAAATTTCTGAACTGCTTGCCATGAGAATTTTAAGAAAACAAATATCTGATTTTTATCAAACAGAACTTTATTTGCATATGCCTGCCCAAAACCATCTCTTGGTTGAAGAAAACATAGACGACAGATTAAGCCAATCCATTAAATGAATGAATGTATTGTGACAAGAATTTCTCTTATTTATTGGTGAAAAAATAAAATAATCATTCAATTATACTAGACAATAACGCAGGGAGAGTACCCGATTATTGGCATATTAGATCAATTAATGTATAGTGTACACCAAGCTTAAGAGTAAATAACTTTATCAAAAGTGGGAAACTTCTACAGTCTATAAACTAACATGACATTTTACTTTATTTATTTACATTAAAGAATTAAAACCAGTAGCATTTTAAAATGACTTTAGTTTCTGTTTTTATATAGAGAAAAAATTGAAAACACCTTAGAACAAAATCTATAATAACAAAATGTGGAGAGAGAGTAGTCTGAATTGAGTTGGAAAGCAACTATTTGCTTTCTCTCAGCCATTGAACTTAAACTTGCAAGCCATGAGCCAATTCCAAACTTGAGAACTTTGCATCAATTGAAGCACAAGATCTGTTATGCTTACAACATCTTCTGCATGGAAGTTACAAGCTGTCCAACATTGATGGGAACTCACTTGCTTCATTCAAGCAATGCTCTGTGAGAACAGCATGTGGCTCTAATCTCAGACCTTCCCCAAGGCTAACTTTAAGAGCAACTAGAGTACTCTGTATGTAGCCTCACCACTGAGCTTCTCACCACATGCTCAACTCTTAGATTCATGACTATTTTAAAGCTCAAACTAGAAGGCCGAAGGAAACTTAGGGAGACTCAAAAAGAAATAAAAATGGAAATGAATTAAAGCTAGGTGTACAACATTCAATTTTTTTTCTTGTCTTGACAATAGTTATTTTTATGGAACGTCAAAGGCACAAATTTCTGAACTGCTTGCCATGAGAATTTTAAGAAAACAAATATCTGATTTTTATCAACAGAACTTTATTTGCATATGCCTGCCCAAAACCATCTCTTGGTTGAAGAAAACATAGACGACAGATTAAGCCAATCCATTAAATGAATGAATGTATTGTGACAAGAATTTCTCTTATTTATTGGTGAAAAAATAAAATAATCATTCAATTATACTAGACAATAACGCAGGGAGAGTACCCGATTATTGGCATATTAGATCAATTAATGTATAGTGTACACCAAGCTTAAGAGTAAATAACTTTATCAAAAGTGGGAAACTTCTACAGTCTATAAACTAACATGACATTTTACTTTATTTATTTACATTAAAGAATTAAAACCAGTAGCATTTTAAAATGACTTTAGTTTCTGTTTTTATATAGAGAAAAAATTGAAAACACCTTAGAACAAAATCTATAATAACAAAATGTGGAGAGAGAGTAGTCTGAATTGAGTTGGAAAGCAACTATTTGCTTTCTCTCAGCCATTGAACTTAAACTTGCAAGCCATGAGCCGATTCCAAACTTGAGAACTTTGCATCAATTGAAGCACAAGATCTGTTATGCTTACAACATCTTCTGCACGGAAGTTACAAGCTGTCCAACATTGATGGGAACTCACTTGCTTCATTCAAGCAATGCTCTGTGAGAACAGCATGTGGCTCTAATCTCAGACCTTCCCCAAGGCTGACTTTAAGAGCAACTAGAGTACTCTGTATGTAGCCTCACCACTGAGCTTCTCACCACATGCTCAACTCTTAGATTCATGAGTATTTTAAAGCTTAAACTAGAAGGCCGAAGGAAACTTAGGGAGACTCAAAAAGAAATAAAAATGGAAATGAATTAAAGCTAGATTTACAATATTCAATTTTATTTCTTGTCTTGACAATAGTTATTTTTATGGAACATCAAAGGCACAAATTTCTGAACTGCTTGCCATGAGAATTTTAAGAAAACAAATATCTGATTTTTATCAAACAGAACTTTATTTGCATATGCCTGCCCAAAACCATCTCTTGGTTGAAGAAAACATAGACGACAGATTAAGCCAATCCATTAAATGAATGAATGTATTGTGACAAGAATTTCTCTTATTTATTGGTGAAAAAATAAAATAATCATTCAATTATACTAGACAATAACGCAGGGAGAGTACCCGATTATTGGCATATTAGATCAATTAATGTATAGTGTACACCAAGCTTAATAGTACCTAACTTTATCAAAAGTGGGAAACTTCTACTGTCTATAAAATAACATGACATTTTACTTCATTTATTTACAATAAAGAATTAAAACCAGTAGCATTTTAAAATGACTTTAGTTTCTGTTTTTATATAGAGAAAAAATTGAAAACACCTTAGAACAAAATCTATAATAACAAAATGTGGAGAGAGAGTAGTCTGAATTGAGTTGGAAAGCAACTATTTGCTTTCTCTCAGCCATTGAACTTAAACTTGCAAGCCATGAGCCAATTCCAAACTTGAGAACTTTGCATCAATTGAAGCACAAGATCTGTTATGCTTACAACATCTTCTGCATGGAAGTTACAAGCTGTCCAACATTGATGGGAACTCACTTGCTTCATTCAAGCAATGCTCTGTGAGAACAGCATATGGCTCTAATCTCAGACCTTCCCCAAGGCTAACTTTAAGAGCAACTAGAGTACTCTGTATGTAGCCTCACCACTGAGCTTCTCACCACATGCTCAACTCTTAGATTCATGACTATTTTAAAGCTCAAACTAGAAGGCAAAAGGAAACTTAGGGAGACTCAAAAAGAAATAAAAATGGAAATGAATTAAAGCTAGGTGTACAACATTCAATTTTTTTTCTTGTCTTGACAATAGTTATTTTTATGGAACGTCAAAGGCACAAATTTCTGAACTGCTTGCCATGAGAATTTTAAGAAAACAAATATCTGATTTTTATCAACAGAACTTTATTTGCATATGCCTGCCCAAAACCATCTCTTGGTTGAAGAAAACATAGACGACAGATTAAGCCAATCCATTAAATGAATGAATGTATTGTGACAAGAATTTCTCTTATTTATTGGTGAAAAAATAAAATAATCATTCAATTATACTAGACAATAACGCAGGGAGAGTACCCGATTATTGGCATATTAGATCAATTAATGTATAGTGTACACCAAGCTTAAGAGTAAATAACTTTATCAAAAGTGGGAAACTTCTACAGTCTATAAACTAACATGACATTTTACTTTATTTATTTACATTAAAGAATTAAAACCAGTAGCATTTTAAAATGACTTTAGTTTCTGTTTTTATATAGAGAAAAAATTGAAAACACCTTAGAACAAAATCTATAATAACAAAATGTGGAGAGAGAGTAGTCTGAATTGAGTTGGAAAGCAACTATTTGCTTTCTCTCAGCCATTGAACTTAAACTTGCAAGCCATGAGCCGATTCCAAACTTGAGAACTTTGCATCAATTGAAGCACAAGATCTGTTATGCTTACAACATCTTCTGCACGGAAGTTACAAGCTGTCCAACATTGATGGGAACTCACTTGCTTCATTCAAGCAATGCTCTGTGAGAACAGCATGTGGCTCTAATCTCAGACCTTCCCCAAGGCTGACTTTAAGAGCAACTAGAGTACTCTGTATGTAGCCTCACCACTGAGCTTCTCACCACATGCTCAACTCTTAGATTCATGAGTATTTTAAAGCTTAAACTAGAAGGCCGAAGGAAACTTAGGGAGACTCAAAAAGAAATAAAAATGGAAATGAATTAAAGCTAGATTTACAATATTCAATTTTATTTCTTGTCTTGACAATAGTTATTTTTATGGAACATCAAAGGCACAAATTTCTGAACTGCTTGCCATGAGAATTTTAAGAAAACAAATATCTGATTTTTATCAAACAGAACTTTATTTGCATATGCCTGCCCAAAACCATCTCTTGGTTGAAGAAAACATAGACGACAGATTAAGCCAATCCATTAAATGAATGAATGTATTGTGACAAGAATTTCTCTTATTTATTGGTGAAAAAATAAAATAATCATTCAATTATACTAGACAATAACGCAGGGAGAGTACCCGATTATTGGCATATTAGATCAATTAATGTATAGTGTACACCAAGCTTAATAGTACCTAACTTTATCAAAAGTGGGAAACTTCTACTGTCTATAAAATAACATGACATTTTACTTCATTTATTTACAATAAAGAATTAAAACCAGTAGCATTTTAAAATGACTTTAGTTTCTGTTTTTATATAGAGAAAAAATTGAAAACACCTTAGAACAAAATCTATAATAACAAAATGTGGAGAGAGAGTAGTCTGAATTGAGTTGGAAAGCAACTATTTGCTTTCTCTCAGCCATTGAACTTAAACTTGCAAGCCATGAGCCAATTCCAAACTTGAGAACTTTGCATCAATTGAAGCACAAGATCTGTTATGCTTACAACATCTTCTGCATGGAAGTTACAAGCTGTCCAACATTGATGGGAACTCACTTGCTTCATTCAAGCAATGCTCTGTGAGAACAGCATATGGCTCTAATCTCAGACCTTCCCCAAGGCTAACTTTAAGAGCAACTAGAGTACTCTGTATGTAGCCTCACCACTGAGCTTCTCACCACATGCTCAACTCTTAGATTCATGACTATTTTAAAGCTCAAACTAGAAGGCCGAAGGAAACTTAGGGAGACTCAAAAAGAAATAAAAATGGAAATGAATTAAAGCTAGGTTTACAATATTCAATTTTATTTCTTGTCTTGACAATAGTTATTTTTATGGAACGTCAAAGGCACAAATTTCTGAACTGCTTGCCATGAGAATTTTAAGAAAACAAATATCTGATTTTTATCAAACAGAACTTTATTTGCATATGCCTGCCCAAAACCATCTCTTGGTTGAAGAAAACATAGACGACAGATTAAGCCAATCCATTAAATGAATGAATGTATTGTGACAAGAATTTCTCTTATTTATTGGTGAAAAAATAAAATAATCATTCAATTATACTAGACAATAACGCAGGGAGAGTACCCGATTATTGGCATATTAGATCAATTAATGTATAGTGTACACCAAGCTTAATAGTACCTAACTTTATAAAAAGTGGGAAACTTCTACAGTCTATAAAATAACATGACATTTTACTTCATTTATTTACATTAAAGAATTAAAACCAGTAGCATTTTAAAATGACTTTAGTTTCTGTTTTTATGTAGAGAAAAAATTGATAACACCTTAGAACAAAATCTATAATAACAAAATGTGGAGAGAGAGTAGTCTGAATTGAGTTGGAAAGCAACTATTTGCTTTCTCTCAGCCATTGAACTTAAACTTGCAAGCCATGAGCCAATTCCAAACTTGAGAACTTTGCATCAATTGAAGCACAAGATCTGTTATGCTTACAACATCTTCTGCATGGAAGTTTCAAGCTGTCCAACATTGATGGGAACTCACTTGCTTCATTCAAGCAATGCTCTGTGAGAACAGCATGTGGCTCTAATCTCAGACCTTCCCCAAGGCTAACTTTAAGAGCAACCAGAGTACTCTGTATGTAGCCTCACCACTGAGCTTCTCACCACATGCTCAACTCTTAGATTCATGAGTATTTTAAAGCTCAAACTAGAAGGCCAAAGGAAACTTAGGGAGACTCAAAAATAAATAAAAATGGAAATGAATTAAAGCTAGGTGTACAATATTAAATTTTTTTTCTTGTCTTGACAATAGTTATTTTTATGGAACGTCAAAGGCACAAATTTCTGAACTGCTTGCCATGAGAATTTTAAGAAAACAAATATCTGATTTTTATCAAACAGAACTTTATTTGCATATGCCTGCCCAAAACCATCTCTTGGTTGAAGAAAACATAGACAACAGATTAAGCCAATCCATTAAATGAATGAATGTATTGTGACAAGAATTTCTCTTATTTATTGGTGAAAAAATAAAATAATCATTCAATTATACTAGACAATAACGCAGGGAGAGTACCCGATTATTGGCATATTAGATCAATTAATGTATAGTGTACACCAAGCTTAATAGTACCTAACTTTATCAAAAGTGGGAAACTTCTACAGTCTATAAAATAACATGACATTTTACTTCATTTATTTACATTAAAGAATTAAAACCAGTAGCATTTTAAAATGACTTTAGTTTCTGTTTTTATGTAGAGAAAAAATTGAAAACACCTTAGAACAAAATCTATAATAACAAAATGTGGAGAGAGAGTAGTCTGAATTGAGTTGGAAAGCAACTATTTGCTTTCTCTCAGCCATTGAACTTAAACTTGCAAGCCATGAGCCAATTCCAAACTTGAGAACTTTGCATCAATTGAAGCACAAGATCGGTTATGCTTACAACATCTTCTGCATGGAAGTTACAAGCTGTCCAACATTGATGGGAACTCACTTGCTTCATTCAAGCAATGCTCTGTGAGAACAACATATGGCTCTAATCTCAGACCTTCCCCAAGGCTAACTTTAAGAGCAACTAGAGTACTCTGTATGTAGCCTCACCACTGAGCTTCTCACCACATGCTCAACTCTTAGATTCATGACTATTTTAAAGCTCAAACTAGAAGGCCGAAGGAAACTTAGGGAGACTCAAAAAGAAATAAAAATGGAAATGAATTAAAGCTAGGTTTACAATATTCAATTTTATTTCTTGTCTTGACAATAGTTATTTTTATGGAACGTCAAAGGCACAAATTTCTGAACTGCTTGCCATGAGAATTTTAAGAAAACAAATATCTGATTTTTATCAAACAGAACTTTATTTGCATATGCCTGCCCAAAACCATCTCTTGGTTGAAGAAAACATAGACGACAGATTAAGCCAATCCATTAAATGAATGAATGTATTGTGACAAGAATTTCTCTTATTTATTGGTGAAAAAATAAAATAATCATTCAATTATACTACACAATAACGCAGGGAGAGTACCCGATTATTGGCATATTAGATCAATTAATGTATAGTGTACACCAAGCTTAATAGTACCTAACTTTATCAAAAGTGGGAAACTTCTACTGTCTATAAAATAACATGACATTTTACTTCATTTATTTACAATAAAAAATTAAAACCAGTAGCATTTTAAAATGACTTTAGTTTCTGTTTTTATATAGAGAAAAAATTGAAAACACCTTAGAACAAAATCTATAATAACAAAATGTGGAGAGAGAGTAGTCTGAATTGAGTTGGAAAGCAACTATTTGCTTTCTCTCAGCCATTGAACTTAAACTTGCAAGCCATGAGCCAATTCCAAACTTGAGAACTTTGCATTAATTGAAGCACAAGATCTGTTATGCTTACAACATCTTCTGCATGGAAGTTACAAGCTGTCCAACATTGATGGGAACTCACTTGCTTCATTCAAGCAATGCTCTGTGAGAACAGCATATGGCTCTAATCTCAGACCTTCCCCAAGGCTAACTTTAAGAGCAACTAGAGTACTCTGTATGTAGCCTCACCACTGAGCTTCTCACCACATGCTCAACTCTTAGATTCATGAGTATTTTAAAGCTCAAACTAGAAGGCCGAAGGAAACTTAGGGAGACTCAAAAAGAAATAAAAATGGAAATGAATTAAAGCTAGGTTTACAATATTCAATTTTATTTCTTGTCTTGACAATAGTTATTTTTATGGAACGTCAAAGGCACAAATTTCTGAACTGCTTGCCATGAGAATTTTAAGAAAACAAATATCTGATTTTTATCAAACAGAACTTTATTTGCATATGCCTGCCCAAAACCATCTCTTGGTTGAAGAAAACATAGACGACAGATTAAGCCAATCCATTAAATGAATGAATGTATTGTGACAAGAATTTCTCTTATTTATTGGTGAAAAAATAAAATAATCATTCAATTATACTAGACAATAACGCAGGGAGAGTACCCGATTATTGGCATATTAGATCAATTAATGTATAGTGTACACCAAGCTTAATAGTACCTAACTTTATCAAAAGTGGGAAACTTCTACTGTCTATAAAATAACATGACATTTTACTTCATTTATTTACAATAAAAAATTAAAACCAGTAGCATTTTAAAATGACTTTAGTTTCTGTTTTTATATAGAGAAAAAATTGAAAACACCTTAGAACAAAATCTATAATAACAAAATGTGGAGAGAGAGTAGTCTGAATTGAGTTGGAAAGCAACTATTTGCTTTCTCTCAGCCATTGAACTTAAACTTGCAAGCCATGAGCCAATTCCAAACTTGAGAACTTTGCATTAATTGAAGCACAAGATCTGTTATGCTTACAACATCTTCTGCATGGAAGTTACAAGCTGTCCAACATTGATGGGAACTCACTTGCTTCATTCAAGCAATGCTCTGTGAGAACAGCATATGGCTCTAATCTCAGACCTTCCCCAAGGCTAACTTTAAGAGCAACTAGAGTACTCTGTATGTAGCCTCACCACTGAGCTTCTCACCACATGCTCAACTCTTAGATTCATGAGTATTTTAAAGCTCAAACTAGAAGGCCGAAGGAAACTTAGGGAGACTCAAAAAGAAATAAAAATGGAAATGAATTAAAGCTAGGTTTACAATATTCAATTTTATTTCTTGTCTTGACAATAGTTATTTTTATGGAACGTCAAAGGCACAAATTTCTGAACTGCTTGCCATGAGAATTTTAAGAAAACAAATATCTGATTTTTATCAAACAGAACTTTATTTGCATATGCCTGCCCAAAACCATCTCTTTTTTGAAGAAAACATAGACAACAGATTAAGCCAATCCATTAAATGAATGAATGTATTGTGACAAGAATTTCTCTTATTTATTGGTGAAAAAATAAAATAATCATTCAATTATACTAGACAATAACGCAGGGAGAGTACCCGATTATTGGCATATTAGATCAATTAATGTATAGTGTACACCAAGCTTAATAGTACCTAACTTTATCAAAAGTGGGAAACTTCTACAGTCTATAAAATAACATGACATTTTACTTCATTTATTTACATTAAAGAATTAAAACCAGTAGCATTTTAAAATGACTTTAGTTTCTGTTTTTATGTAGAGAAAAAATTGAAAACACCTTAGAACAAAATCTATAATAACAAAATGTGGAGAGAGAGTAGTCTGAATTGAGTTGGAAAGCAACTATTTGCTTTCTCTCAGCCATTGAACTTAAACTTGCAAGCCATGAGCCAATTCCAAACTTGAGAACTTTGCATCAATTGAAGCACAAGATCTGTTATGCTTACAACATCTTCTGCATGGAAGTTACAAGCTGTCCAACATTGATGGGAACTCACTTGCTTCATTCAAGCAATGCTCTGTGAGAACAGCATGTGGCTCTAATCTCAGACCTTCCCCAAGGCTAACTTTAAGAGCAACTAGAGTACTCTGTATGTAGCCTCACCACTGAGCTTCTCACCACATGCTCAACTCTTAGATTCATGAGTATTTTAAAGCTCAAACTAGAAGGCAAAAGGAAACTTAGGGAGACTCAAAAAGAAATAAAAATGGAAATGAATTAAAGCTAGGTTTACAATATTCAATTTTATTTCTTGTCTTGACAATAGTTATTTTTATGGAACATCAAAGGCACAAATTTCTGAACTGCTTGCCATGAGAATTTTAAGAAAACAAATATCTGATTTTTATCAAACAGAACTTTATTTGCATATGCCTGCCCAAAACCATCTCTTGGTTGAAGAAAACATAGACGACAGATTAAGCCAATCCATTAAATGAATGAATGTATTGTGACAAGAATTTCTCTTATTTATTGGTGAAAAAATAAAATAATCATTCAATTATACTAGACAATAACGCAGGGAGAGTACCCGATTATTGGCATATTAGATCAATTAATGTATAGTGTACACCAAGCTTAAGAGTAAATAACTTTATCAAAAGTGGGAAACTTCTACAGTCTATAAACTAACATGACATTTTACTTTATTTATTTACATTAAAGAATTAAAACCAGTAGCATTTTAAAATGACTTTAGTTTCTGTTTTTATATAGAGAAAAAATTGAAAACACCTTAGAACAAAATCTATAATAACAAAATGTGGAGAGAGAGTAGTCTGAATTGAGTTGGAAAGCAACTATTTGCTTTCTCTCAGCCATTGAACTTAAACTTGCAAGCCATGAGCCGATTCCAAACTTGAGAACTTTGCATCAATTGAATCACAAGATCTGTTATGCTTACAACATCTTCTGCACGGAAGTTACAAGCTGTCCAACATTGATGGGAACTCACTTGCTTCATTCAAGCAATGCTCTGTGAGAACAGCATGTGGCTCTAATCTCAGACCTTCCCCAAGGCTAACTTTAAGAGCAACTAGAGTACTCTGTATGTAGCCTCACCACTGAGCTTCTCACCACATGCTCAACTCTTAGATTCATGAGTATTTTAAAGCTCAAACTAGAAGGCCGAAGGAAACTTAGGGAGACTCAAAAAGAAATAAAAATGGAAATGAATTAAAGCTAGATTTACAATATTCAATTTTATTTCTTGTCTTGACAATAGTTATTTTTATGGAACGTCAAAGGCACAAATTTCTGAACTGCTTGCCATGAGAATTTTAAGAAAACAAATATCTGATTTTTATCAAACAGAACTTTATTTGCATATGCCTGCCCAAAACCATCTCTTGGTTGAAGAAAACATAGACGACAGATTAAGCCAATCCATTAAATGAATGAATGTATTGTGACAAGAATTTCTCTTATTTATTGGTGAAAAAATAAAATAATCATTCAATTATACTAGACAATAACGCAGGGAGAGTACCCGATTATTGGCATATTAGATCAATTAATGTATAGTGTACACCAAGCTTAAGAGTAAATAACTTTATCAAAAGTGGGAAACTTCTACAGTCTATAAACTAACATGACATTTTACTTTATTTATTTACATTAAAGAATTAAAACCAGTAGCATTTTAAAATGACTTTAGTTTCTGTTTTTATATAGAGAAAAAATTGAAAACACCTTAGAACAAAATCTATAATAACAAAATGTGGAGAGAGAGTAGTCTGAATTGAGTTGGAAAGCAACTATTTGCTTTCTCTCAGCCATTGAACTTAAACTTGCAAGCCATGAGCCAATTCCAAACTTGAGAACTTTGCATCAATTGAAGCACAAGATCTGTTATGCTTACAACATCTTCTGCATGGAAGTTACAAGCTGTCCAACATTGATGGGAACTCACTTGCTTCATTCAAGCAATGCTCTGTGAGAACAGCATATGGCTCTAATCTCAGACCTTCCCCAAGGCTAACTTTAAGAGCAACTAGAGTACTCTGTATGTAGCCTCACCACTGAGCTTCTCACCACATGCTCAACTCTTAGATTCATGACTATTTTAAAGCTCAAACTAGAAGGCCGAAGGAAACTTAGGGAGACTCAAAAAGAAATAAAAATGGAAATGAATTAAAGCTAGGTTTACAATATTCAATTTTATTTCTTGTCTTGACAATAGTTATTTTTATGGAACGTCAAAGGCACAAATTTCTGAACTGCTTGCCATGAGAATTTTAAGAAAACAAATATCTGATTTTTATCAAACAGAACTTTATTTGCATATGCCTGCCCAAAACCATCTCTTTTTTGAAGAAAACATAGACAACAGATTAAGCCAATCCATTAAATGAATGAATGTATTGTGACAAGAATTTCTCTTATTTATTGGTGAAAAAATAAAATAATCATTCAATTATACTAGACAATAACGCAGGGAGAGTACCCGATTATTGGCATATTAGATCAATTAATGTATAGTGTACACCAAGCTTAATAGTACCTAACTTTATCAAAAGTGGGAAACTTCTACAGTCTATAAAATAACATGACATTTTACTTCATTTATTTACATTAAAGAATTAAAACCAGTAGCATTTTAAAATGACTTTAGTTTCTGTTTTTATGTAGAGAAAAAATTGAAAACACCTTAGAACAAAATCTATAATAACAAAATGTGGAGAGAGAGTAGTCTGAATTGAGTTGGAAAGCAACTATTTGCTTTCTCTCAGCCATTGAACTTAAACTTGCAAGCCATGAGCCAATTCCAAACTTGAGAACTTTGCATCAATTGAAGCACAAGATCTGTTATGCTTACAACATCTTCTGCATGGAAGTTACAAGCTGTCCAACATTGATGGGAACTCACTTGCTTCATTCAAGCAATGCTCTGTGAGAACAGCATGTGGCTCTAATCTCAGACCTTCCCCAAGGCTAACTTTAAGAGCAACTAGAGTACTCTGTATGTAGCCTCACCACTGAGCTTCTCACCACATGCTCAACTCTTAGATTCATGAGTATTTTAAAGCTCAAACTAGAAGGCAAAAGGAAACTTAGGGAGACTCAAAAAGAAATAAAAATGGAAATGAATTAAAGCTAGGTTTACAATATTCAATTTTATTTCTTGTCTTGACAATAGTTATTTTTATGGAACATCAAAGGCACAAATTTCTGAACTGCTTGCCATGAGAATTTTAAGAAAACAAATATCTGATTTTTATCAAACAGAACTTTATTTGCATATGCCTGCCCAAAACCATCTCTTGGTTGAAGAAAACATAGACGACAGATTAAGCCAATCCATTAAATGAATGAATGTATTGTGACAAGAATTTCTCTTATTTATTGGTGAAAAAATAAAATAATCATTCAATTATACTAGACAATAACGCAGGGAGAGTACCCGATTATTGGCATATTAGATCAATTAATGTATAGTGTACACCAAGCTTAAGAGTAAATAACTTTATCAAAAGTGGGAAACTTCTACAGTCTATAAACTAACATGACATTTTACTTTATTTATTTACATTAAAGAATTAAAACCAGTAGCATTTTAAAATGACTTTAGTTTCTGTTTTTATATAGAGAAAAAATTGAAAACACCTTAGAACAAAATCTATAATAACAAAATGTGGAGAGAGAGTAGTCTGAATTGAGTTGGAAAGCAACTATTTGCTTTCTCTCAGCCATTGAACTTAAACTTGCAAGCCATGAGCCGATTCCAAACTTGAGAACTTTGCATCAATTGAAGCACAAGATCTGTTATGCTTACAACATCTTCTGCACGGAAGTTACAAGCTGTCCAACATTGATGGGAACTCACTTGCTTCAGTCAAGCAATGCTCTGTGAGAACAGCATGTGGCTCTAATCTCAGACCTTCCCCAAGGCTGACTTTAAGAGCAACTAGAGTACTCTGTATGTAGCCTCACCACTGAGCTTCTCACCACATGCTCAACTCTTAGATTCATGAGTATTTTAAAGCTTAAACTAGAAGGCCGAAGGAAACTTAGGGAGACTCAAAAAGAAATAAAAATGGAAATGAATTAAAGCTAGATTTACAATATTCAATTTTATTTCTTGTCTTGACAATAGTTATTTTTATGGAACATCAAAGGCACAAATTTCTGAACTGCTTGCCATGAGAATGTTAAGAAAACAAATATCTGATTTTTATCAAACAGAACTTTATTTGCATATGCCTGCCCAAAACCATCTCTTGGTTGAAGAAAACATAGACGACAGATTAAGCCAATCCATTAAATGAATGAATGTATTGTGACAAGAATTTCTCTTATTTATTGGTGAAAAAATAAAATAATCATTCAATTATACTAGACAATAACGCAGGGAGAGTACCCGATTATTGGCATATTAGATCAATTAATGTATAGTGTACACCAAGCTTAAGAGTAAATAACTTTATCAAAAGTGGGAAACTTCTACAGTCTATAAACTAACATGACATTTTACTTTATTTATTTACATTAAAGAATTAAAACCAGTAGCATTTTAAAATGACTTTAGTTTCTGTTTTTATATAGAGAAAAAATTGAAAACACCTTAGAACAAAATCTATAATAACAAAATGTGGAGAGAGAGTAGTCTGAATTGAGTTGGAAAGCAACTATTTGCTTTCTCTCAGCCATTGAACTTAAACTTGCAAGCCATGAGCCAATTCCAAACTTGAGAACTTTGCATCAATTGAAGCACAAGATCTGTTATGCTTACAACATCTTCTGCATGGAAGTTACAAGCTGTCCAACATTGATGGGAACTCACTTGCTTCATTCAAGCAATGCTCTGTGAGAACAGCATATGGCTCTAATCTCAGACCTTCCCCAAGGCTAACTTTAAGAGCAACTAGAGTACTCTGTATGTAGCCTCACCACTGAGCTTCTCACCACATGCTCAACTCTTAGATTCATGACTATTTTAAAGCTCAAACTAGAAGGCCGAAGGAAACTTAGGGAGACTCAAAAAGAAATAAAAATGGAAATGAATTAAAGCTAGGTTTACAATATTCAATTTTATTTCTTGTCTTGACAATAGTTATTTTTATGGAACGTCAAAGGCACAAATTTCTGAACTGCTTGCCATGAGAATTTTAAGAAAACAAATATCTGATTTTTATCAAACAGAACTTTATTTGCATATGCCTGCCCAAAACCATCTCTTGGTTGAAGAAAACATAGACGACAGATTAAGCCAATCCATTAAATGAATGAATGTATTGTGACAAGAATTTCTCTTATTTATTGGTGAAAAAATAAAATAATCATTCAATTATACTAGACAATAACGCAGGGAGAGTACCCGATTATTGGCATATTAGATCAATTAATGTATAGTGTACACCAAGCTTAATAGTACCTAACTTTATCAAAAGTGGGAAACTTCTACTGTCTATAAAATAACATGACATTTTACTTCATTTATTTACAATAAAAAATTAAAACCAGTAGCATTTTAAAATTACTTTAGTTTCTGTTTTTATATAGAGAAAAAATTGAAAACACCTTAGAACAAAATCTATAATAACAAAATGTGGAGAGAGAGTAGTCTGAATTGAGTTGGAAAGCAACTATTTGCTTTCTCTCAGCCATTGAACTTAAACTTGCAAGCCATGAGCCAATTCCAAACTTGAGAACTTTGCATCAATTGAAGCACAAGATCTGTTATGCTTACAACATCTTCTGCATGGAAGTTACAAGCTGTCCAACATTGATGGGAACTCACTTGCTTCATTCAAGCAATGCTCTGTGAGAACAGCATATGGCTCTAATCTCAGACCTTCCCCAAGGCTAACTTTAAGAGCAACTAGAGTACTCTGTATGTAGCCTCACCACTGAGCTTCTCACCACATGCTCGATTCATGAGTATTTTAAAGCTCAAACTAGAAGGCCGAAGGAAACTTAGGGAGACTCAAAAAGAAATAAAAATGGAAATGAATTAAAGCTAGGTTTACAATATTCAATTTTATTTCTTGTCTTGACAATAGTTATTTTTATGGAACGTCAAAGGCACAAATTTCTGAACTGCTTGCCATGAGAATTTTAAGAAAACAAATATCTGATTTTTATCAAACAGAACTTTATTTGCATATGCCTGCCCAAAACCATCTCTTGGTTGAAGAAAACATAGACAACAGATTAAGCCAATCCATTAAATGAATGAATGTATTGTGACAAGAATTTCTCTTATTTATTGGTGAAAAAATAAAATAATCATTCAATTATACTAGACAATAACACAGGGAGAGTACCCGATTATTGGCATATTAGATCAATTAATGTATAGTGTACACCAAGCTTAATAGTACCTAACTTTATCAAAAGTGGGAAACTTCTACAGTCTATAAAATAACATGACATTTTACTTCATTTATTTACATTAAAGAATTAAAACCAGTAGCATTTTAAAATGACTTTAGTTTCTGTTTTTATGTAGAGAAAAAATTGAAAACACCTTAGAACAAAATCTATAATAACAAAATGTGGAGAGAGAGTAGTCTGAATTGAGTTGGAAAGCAACTATTTGCTTTCTCTCAGCCATTGAACTTAAACTTGCAAGCCATGAGCCAATTCCAAACTTGAGAACTTTGCATCAATTGAAGCACAAGATCGGTTATGCTTACAACATCTTCTGCATGGAAGTTACAAGCTGTCCAACATTGATGGGAACTCACTTGCTTCATTCAAGCAATGCTCTGTGAGAACAACATATGGCTCTAATCTCAGACCTTCCCCAAGGCTAACTTTAAGAGCAACTAGAGTACTCTGTATGTAGCCTCACCACTGAGCTTCTCACCACATGCTCAACTCTTAGATTCATGACTATTTTAAAGCTCAAACTAGAAGGCCGAAGGAAACTTAGGGAGACTCAAAAAGAAATAAAAATGGAAATGAATTAAAGCTAGGTTTACAATATTCAATTTTATTTCTTGTCTTGACAATAGTTATTTTTATGGAACGTCAAAGGCACAAATTTCTGAACTGCTTGCCATGAGAATTTTAAGAAAACAAATATCTGATTTTTATCAAACAGAACTTTATTTGCATATGCCTGCCCAAAACCATCTCTTGGTTGAAGAAAACATAGACGACAGATTAAGCCAATCCATTAAATGAATGAATGTATTGTGACAAGAATTTCTCTTATTTATTGGTGAAAAAATAAAATAATCATTCAATTATACTAGACAATAACGCAGGGAGAGTACCCGATTATTGGCATATTAGATCAATTAATGTATAGTGTACACCAAGCTTAATAGTACCTAACTTTATCAAAAGTGGGAAACTTCTACTGTCTATAAAATAACATGACATTTTACTTCATTTATTTACAATAAAAAATTAAAACCAGTAGCATTTTAAAATGACTTTAGTTTCTGTTTTTATATAGAGAAAAAATTGAAAACACCTTAGAACAAAATCTATAATAACAAAATGTGGAGAGAGAGAGTAGTCTGAATTGAGTTGGAAAGCAACTATTTGCTTTCTCTCAGCCATTGAACTTAAACTTGCAAGCCATGAGCCAATTCCAAACTTGAGAACTTTGCATCAATTGAAGCACAAGATCTGTTATGCTTACAACATCTTCTGCATGGAAGTTACAAGCTGTCCAACATTGATGGGAACTCACTTGCTTCATTCAAGCAATGCTCTGTGAGAACAGCATATGGCTCTAATCTCAGACCTTCCCCAAGGCTAACTTTAAGAGCAACTAGAGTACTCTGTATGTAGCCTCACCACTGAGCTTCTCACCACATGCTCAACTCTTAGATTCATGAGTATTTTAAAGCTCAAACTAGAAGGCCGAAGGAAACTTAGGGAGACTCAAAAAGAAATAAAAATGGAAATGAATTAAAGCTAGGTTTACAATATTCAATTTTATTTCTTGTCTTGACAATAGTTATTTTTATGGAACGTCAAAGGCACAAATTTCTGAACTGCTTGCCATGAGAATTTTAAGAAAACAAATATCTGATTTTTATCAAACAGAACTTTATTTGCATATGCCTGCCCAAAACCATCTCTTTTTTGAAGAAAACATAGACAACAGATTAAGCCAATCCATTAAATGAATGAATGTATTGTGACAAGAATTTCTCTTATTTATTGGTGAAAAAATAAAATAATCATTCAATTATACTAGACAATAACGCAGGGAGAGTACCCGATTATTGGCATATTAGATCAATTAATGTATAGTGTACACCAAGCTTAATAGTACCTAACTTTATCAAAAGTGGGAAACTTCTACAGTCTATAAAATATCATGACATTTTACTTCATTTATTTACATTAAAGAATTAAAACCAGTAGCATTTTAAAATGACTTTAGTTTCTGTTTTTATGTAGAGAAAAAATTGAAAACACCTTAGAACAAAATCTATAATAACAAAATGTGGAGAGAGAGTAGTCTGAATTGAGTTGGAAAGCAACTATTTGCTTTCTCTCAGCCATTGAACTTAAACTTGCAAGCCATGAGCCAATTCCAAACTTGAGAACTTTGCATCAATTGAAGCACAAGATCTGTTATGCTTACAACATCTTCTGCATGGAAGTTACAAGCTGTCCAACATTGATGGGAACTCACTTGCTTCATTCAAGCAATGCTCTGTGAGAACAGCATGTGGCTCTAATCTCAGACCTTCCCCAAGGCTAACTTTAAGAGCAACTAGAGTACTCTGTATGTAGCCTCACCACTGAGCTTCTCACCACATGCTCAACTCTTAGATTCATGAGTATTTTAAAGCTCAAACTAGAAGGCAAAAGGAAACTTAGGGAGACTCAAAAAGAAATAAAAATGGAAATGAATTAAAGCTAGGTTTACAATATTCAATTTTATTTCTTGTCTTGACAATAGTTATTTTTATGGAACGTCAAAGGCACAAATTTCTGAACTGCTTGCCATGAGAATTTTAAGAAAACAAATATCTGATTTTTATCAAACAGAACTTTATTTGCATATGCCTGCCCAAAACCATCTCTTGGTTGAAGAAAACATAGACGACAGATTAAGCCAATCCATTAAATGAATGAATGTATTGTGACAAGAATTTCTCTTATTTATTGGTGAAAAAATAAAATAATCATTCAATTATACTAGACAATAACGCAGGGAGAGTACCCGATTATTGGCATATTAGATCAATTAATGTATAGTGTACACCAAGCTTAATAGTACCTAACTTTATCAAAAGTGGGAAACTTCTACAGTCTATAAAATAACATGACATTTTACTTCATTTATTTACATTAAAGAATTAAAACCAGTAGCATTTTAAAATGACTTTAGTTTCTGTTTTTATGTAGAGAAAAAATTGATAACACCTTAGAACAAAATCTATAATAACAAAATGTGGAGAGAGAGTAGTCTGAATTGAGTTGGAAAGCAACTATTTGCTTTCTCTCAGCCATTGAACTTAAACTTGCAAGCCATGAGCCAATTCCAAACTTGAGAACTTTGCATCAATTGAAGCACAAGATCTGTTATGCTTACAACATCTTCTGCATGGAAGTTTCAAGCTGTCCAACATTGATGGGAACTCACTTGCTTCATTCAAGCAATGCTCTGTGAGAACAGCATGTGGCTCTAATCTCAGACCTTCCCCAAGGCTAACTTTAAGAGCAACCAGAGTACTCTGTATGTAGCCTCACCACTGAGCTTCTCACCACATGCTCAACTATTAGATTCATGAGTATTTTAAAGCTCAAACTAGAAGGCCAAAGGAAACTTAGGGAGACTCAAAAAGAAATAAAAATGGAAATGAATTAAAGCTAGGTGTACAATATTCAATTTTTTTTCTTGTCTTGACAATAGTTATTTTTATGGAACGTCAAAGGCACAAATTTCTGAACTGCTTGCCATGAGAATTTTAAGAAAACAAATATCTGATTTTTATCAACAGAACTTTATTTGCATATGCCTGCCCAAAACCATCTTTTGGTTGAAGAAAACATAGACGACAGATTAAGCCAATCCATTAAATGAATGAATGTATTGTGACAAGAATTTCTCTTATTTATTGGTGAAAAAATAAAATAATCATTCAATTATACTAGACAATAACGCAGGGAGAGTACCCGATTATTGGCATATTAGATCAATTAATGTATAGTGTACACCAAGCTTAAGAGTAAATAACTTTATCAAAAGTGGGAAACTTCTACAGTCTATAAACTAACATGACATTTTACTTTATTTATTTACATTAAAGAATTAAAACCAGTAGCATTTTAAAATGACTTTAGTTTCTGTTTTTATATAGAGAAAAAATTGAAAACACCTTAGAACAAAATCTATAATAACAAAATGTGGAGAGAGAGTAGTCTGAATTGAGTTGGAAAGCAACTATTTGCTTTCTCTCAGCCATTGAACTTAAACTTGCAAGCCGTGAGCCGATTCCAAACTTGAGAACTTTGCATCAATTGAAGCACAAGATCTGTTATGCTTACAACATCTTCTGCACGGAAGTTACAAGCTGTCCAACATTGATGGGAACTCACTTGCTTCATTCAAGCAATGCTCTGTGAGAACAGCATGTGGCTCTAATCTCAGACCTTCCCCAAGGCTAACTTTAAGAGCAACTAGAGTACTCTGTTTGAAAAAACTCAGGAGCCTGAGGTGTGCTCTCCACCACCAGTGCTGTGCCTAAACACGTGCAAAGGAGGCCGTGCGATAGAATGGGTCCGTCTCCTAGGAGACAGGGCCCCGTTTTTCCCCTAACCCCTCTCAACCATAAGGCCGAAGAGGGGAAAATAGGGAACGGTGGGTCCTCTTCGCCGAAGCTTAGAGAGACCCTCATTCCTCAACCCCCGAAAGGGTTAGGACGGTGGGTCCTCCGCACCCCATGGTTTGGAGAGACCCGCAGTGGACTTCCCTCCGCCTTGCGGCTCGGGGTCATCCTCGGGGGGACCGAAGCTCTCCCCAAAAGGCGAGACAGAGCTTCGGCACATTGGGGAAATGGAAGGCCCAAAAGGGTCGACCACACAACCCAAAAAAAACGTGACAAACTACAAAAAAATACAAGGAACGTGAAAAGTGACAAACGTGAGAGGGGGAAGAGAAATAAATAATAAAGGACCCTAGCCAGAGAGCAACTAGAGTACTCTGTATGTAGCCTCACCACTGAGCTTCTAACCACATGCTCAACTCTTAGATTCATGACTATTTTAAAGCTCAAACTAGAAAGCCGGAGGAAACTTAAGGAGACTCAAAAATAATAAAAAATGGAAATGAATTAAAGCTAGGTTTACAATATTCAATTTTTTTTCTTGTCTTGACAATAGTTATTTTTATGGAACGTCAAAGGCACAAATTTCTGAACTGCTTGCCATGAGAATTTTAAGAAAACAAATATCTGATTTTTATCAAACAGAACTTTATTTGCATATGCCTGCCCAAAACCATCTCTTGGTTGAAGAAAACATAGACGACAGATTAAGCCAATCCATTAAATGAATGAATGTATTGTGACAAGAATTTCTCTTATTTATTGGTGAAAAAATAAAATAATCATTCAATTATACTAGACAATAACGCAGGGAGAGTACCCGATTATTGGCATATTAGATCAATTAATGTATAGTGTACACCAAGCTTAATAGTACCTAACTTTATCAAAAGTGGGAAACTTCTACAGTCTATAAAATAACATGACATTTTACTTCATTTATTTACATTAAAGAATTAAAACCAGTAGCATTTTAAAATGACTTTAGTTTCTGTTTTTATATAGAGAAAAAATTGAAAACACCTTAGAACAAAATCTATAATAACAAAATGTGGAGAGAGAGTAGTCTGAATTGAGTTGGAAAGCAACTATTTGCTTTCTCTCAGCCATTGAACTTAAACTTGCAAGCCATGAGCCGATTCCAAACTTGAGAACTTTGCATCATTTGAAGCACAAGATCTGTTATGCTTACAACATCTTCTGCATGGAAGTTACAAGCTGTCCAACATTGATGGGAATTCACTTGCTTCATTCAAGCAATGCTCTGTGAGAACAGCATGTGGCTCTAATCTCAGACCTTCCCCAAGGCTAACTTTAAGAGCAACTAGAGTACTCTGTATGTAGCCTCACCACTGAGCTTCTCACCACATGCTCAACTCTTAGATTCATGACTATTTTAAAGCTCAAACTAGAAGGCCAAAGGAAACTTAGGGAGACTCAAAAAGAAATAAAAATGGAAATGAATTAAAGCTAGGTGTACAACATTCAATTTTTTTTCTTGTCTTGACAATAGTTATTTTTATGGAACGTCAAAGGCACAAATTTCTGAACTGCTTGCCATGAGAATTTTAAGAAAACAAATATCTGATTTTTATCAACAGAACTTTATTTGCATATGCCTGCCCAAAACCATCTCTTGGTTGAAGAAAACATAGACGACAGATTAAGCCAATCCATTAAATGAATGAATGTATTGTGACAAGAATTTCTCTTATTTATTGGTGAAAAAATAAAATAATCATTCAATTATACTAGACAATAACGCAGGGAGAGTACCCGATTATTGGCATATTAGATCAATTAATGTATAGTGTACACCAAGCTTAAGAGTAAATAACTTTATCAAAAGTGGGAAACTTCTACAGTCTATAAACTAACATGACATTTTACTTTATTTATTTACATTAAAGAATTAAAACCAGTAGCATTTTAAAATGACTTTAGTTTCTGTTTTTATATAGAGAAAAAATTGAAAACACCTTAGAACAAAATCTATAATAACAAAATGTGGAGAGAGAGTAGTCTGAATTGAGTTGGAAAGCAACTATTTGCTTTCTCTCAGCCATTGAACTTAAACTTGCAAGCCATGAGCCGATTCCAAACTTGAGAACTTTGCATCAATTGAATCACAAGATCTGTTATGCTTACAACATCTTCTGCACGGAAGTTACAAGCTGTCCAACATTGATGGGAACTCACTTGCTTCATTCAAGCAATGCTCTGTGAGAACAGCATGTGGCTCTAATCTCAGACCTTCCCCAAGGCTAACTTTAAGAGCAACTAGAGTACTCTGTATGTAGCCTCACCACTGAGCTTCTCACCACATGCTCAACTCTTAGATTCATGAGTATTTTAAAGCTCAAACTAGAAGGCCGAAGGAAACTTAGGGAGACTCAAAAAGAAATAAAAATGGAAATGAATTAAAGCTAGATTTACAATATTCAATTTTATTTCTTGTCTTGACAATAGTTATTTTTATGGAACGTCAAAGGCACAAATTTCTGAACTGCTTGCCATGAGAATTTTAAGAAAACAAATATCTGATTTTTATCAAACAGAACTTTATTTGCATATGCCTGCCCAAAACCATCTCTTGGTTGAAGAAAACATAGACGACAGATTAAGCCAATCCATTAAATGAATGAATGTATTGTGACAAGAATTTCTCTTATTTATTGGTGAAAAAATAAAATAATCATTCAATTATACTAGACAATAACGCAGGGAGAGTACCCGATTATTGGCATATTAGATCAATTAATGTATAGTGTACACCAAGCTTAATAGTACCTAACTTTATCAAAAGTGGGAAACTTCTACAGTCTATAAAATAACATGACATTTTACTTCATTTATTTACATTAAAGAATTAAAACCAGTAGCATTTTAAAATGACTTTAGTTTCTGTTTTTATGTAGAGAAAAAATTGAAAACACCTTAGAACAAAATCTATAATAACAAAATGTGGAGAGAGAGTAGTCTGAATTGAGTTGGAAAGCAACTATTTGCTTTCTCTCAGCCATTGAACTTAAACTTGCAAGCCATGAGCCAATTCCAAACTTGAGAACTTTGCATCAATTGAAGCACAAGATCTGTTATGCTTACAACATCTTCTGCATGGAAGTTACAAGCTGTCCAACATTGATGGGAACTCACTTGCTTCATTCAAGCAATGCTCTGTGAGAACAGCATGTGGCTCTAATCTCAGACCTTCCCCAAGGCTAACTTTAAGAGCAACCAGAGTACTCTGTATGTAGCCTCACCACTGAGCTTCTCACCACATGCTCAACTCTTAGATTCATGAGTATTTTAAAGCTCAAACTAGAAGGCCAAAGGAAACTTAGGGAGACTCAAAAAGAAATAAAAATGGAAATGAATTAAAGCTAGGTGTACAATATTCAATTTTTTTTCTTGTCTTGACAATAGTTATTTTTATGGAACGTCAAAGGCACAAATTTCTGAACTGCTTGCCATGAGAATTTTAAGAAAACAAATATCTGATTTTTATCAACAGAGCTTTATTTGCATATGCCTGCCCAAAACCATCTTTTTGTTGAAGAAAACATAGACGACAGATTAAGCCAATCCATTAAATGAATGAATGTATTGTGACAAGAATTTCTCTTATTTATTGGTGAAAAAATAAAATAATCATTCAATTATACTAGACAATAACGCAGGGAGAGTACCCGATTATTGGCATATTAGATCAATTAATGTATAGTGTAAACCAAGCTTAAGAGTAAATAACTTTATCAAAAGTGGGAAACTTCTACAGTCTATAAACTAACATGACATTTTACTTTATTTATTTACATTAAAGAATTAAAACCAGTAGCATTTTAAAATGACTTTAGTTTCTGTTTTTATATAGAGAAAAAATTGAAAACACCTTAGAACAAAATCTATAATAACAATATGTGGAGAGAGAGTAGTCTGAATTGAGTTGGAAAGCAACTATTTGCTTTCTCTCAGCCATTGAACTTAAACTTGCAAGCCGTGAGCCGATTCCAAACTTGAGAACTTTGCATCAATTGAAGCACAAGATCTGTTATGCTTACAACATCTTCTGCACGGAAGTTACAAGCTGTCCAACATTGATGGGAACTCACTTGCTTCATTCAAGCAATGCTCTGTGAGAACAGCATGTGGCTCTAATCTCAGACCTTCCCCAAGGCTAACTTTAAGAGCAACTAGAGTACTCTGTTTGAAAAAACTCAGGAGCCCGAGGTGTGCTCCCCACCACCAGTGCTGTGCCTAAACACGTGCAAAGGAGGCCGTGCGATCGAATGGGTCCGTCTCCTAGGAGACAGGGCCCCGTTTTTCCCCTAACCCCTCTCAACCATAAGGCCGAAGAGGGGAAAATAGGGAACGGTGGGTCCTCTTCGCCGAAGCTTAGAGAGACCCTCATTCCTCAACCTCCGAAAGGGTTAGGACGGTGGGTCCTCCGCACCCCATGGTTTGGAGAGACCCGCAGTGGACTTCCCTCCGCCTTGCGGCTCGGGGTCGTCCTCGGGGGGACCGAAGCTCTCCCCAAAAGGCGAGAGCTTCGGCACATTGGGGAAATGGAAGGCCCAAAAGGGTCGACCACACAACCCAAAAAAAACGTGACAAACTACAAAAAAATACAAGGAACGTGAAAAGTGACAAACGTGAGAGGGGGAAGAGAAATAAATAATAAAGGACCCTAGCCAGAGAGCAACTAGAGTACTCTGTATGTAGCCTCACCACTGAGCTTCTAACCACATGCTCAACTCTTAGATTCATGACTATTTTAAAGCTCAAACTAGAAAGGCGGAGGAAACTTAAGGAGACTCAAAAATAATAAAAAATGGAAATGAATTAAAGCTAGGTTTACAATATTCAATTTTTTTTCTTGTCTTGACAATAGTTATTTTTATGGAACGTCAAAGGCACAAATTTCTGAACTGCTTGCCATGAGAATTTTAAGAAAACAAATATCTGATTTTTATCAAACAGAACTTTATTTGCATATGCCTGCCCAAAACCATCTCTTGGTTGAAGAAAACATAGACGACAGATTAAGCCAATCCATTAAATGAATGAATGTATTGTGACAAGAATTTCTCTTATTTATTGGTGAAAAAATAAAATAATCATTCAATTATACTAGACAATAACGCAGGGAGAGTACCCGATTATTGGCATATTAGATCAATTAATGTATAGTGTACACCAAGCTTAATAGTACCTAACTTTATCAAAAGTGGGAAACTTCTACAGTCTATAAAATAACATGACATTTTACTTCATTTATTTACATTAAAGAATTAAAACCAGTAGCATTTTAAAATGACTTTAGTTTCTGTTTTTATATAGAGAAAAAATTGAAAACACCTTAGAACAAAATCTATAATAACAAAATGTGGAGAGAGAGTAGTCTGAATTGAGTTGGAAAGCAACTATTTGCTTTCTCTCAGCCATTGAACTTAAACTTGCAAGCCATGAGCCGATTCCAAACTTGAGAACTTTGCATCAATTGAAGCACAAGATCTGTTATGCTTACAACATCTTCTGCATGGAAGTTACAAGCTGTCCAACATTGATGGGAACTCACTTGCTTCATTCAAGCAATGCTCTGTGAGAACAGCATGTGGCTCTAATCTCAGACCTTCCCCAAGGCTAACTTTAAGAGCAACTAGAGTACTCTGTATGTAGCCTCACCACTGAGCTTCTCACCACATGCTCGATTCATGAGTATTTTAAAGCTCAAACTAGAAGGCCGAAGGAAACTTAGGGAGACTCAAAAAGAAATAAAAATGGAAATGAATTAAAGCTAGGTTTACAATATTCAATTTTATTTCTTGTCTTGACAATAGTTATTTTTATGGAACGTCAAAGGCACAAATTTCTGAACTGCTTGCCATGAGAATTTTAAGAAAACAAATATCTGATTTTTATCAAACAGAACTTTATTTGCATATGCCTGCCCAAAACCATCTCTTGGTTGAAGAAAACATAGACGACAGATTAAGCCAATCCATTAAATGAATGAATGTATTGTGACAAGAATTTCTCTTATTTATTGGTGAAAAAATAAAATAATCATTCAATTATACTAGACAATAACGCAGGGAGAGTACCCGATTATTGGCATATTAGATCAATTAATGTATAGTGTACACCAAGCTTAAGAGTAAATAACTTTATCAAAAGTGGGAAACTTCTACAGTCTATAAACTAACATGACATTTTACTTTATTTATTTACATTAAAGAATTAAAACCAGTAGCATTTTAAAATGACTTTAGTTTCTGTTTTTATATAGAGAAAAAATTGAAAACACCTTAGAACAAAATCTATAATAACAAAATGTGGAGAGAGAGTAGTCTGAATTGAGTTGGAAAGCAACTATTTGCTTTCTCTCAGCCATTGAACTTAAACTTGCAAGCCATGAGCCGATTCCAAACTTGAGAACTTTGCATCAATTGAAGCACAAGATCTGTTATGCTTACAACATCTTCTGCACGGAAGTTACAAGCTGTCCAACATTGATGGGAACTCACTTGCTTCATTCAAGCAATGCTCTGTGAGAACAGCATGTGGCTCTAATCTCAGACCTTCCCCAAGGCTAACTTTAAGAGCAACCAGAGTACTCTGTATGTAGCCTCACCACTGAGCTTCTCACCACATGCTCAACTCTTAGATTCATGAGTATTTTAAAGCTCAAACTAGAAGGCCAAAGGAAACTTAGGGAGACTCAAAAAGAAATAAAAATGGAAATGAATTAAAGCTAGGTGTACAATATTCAATTTTTTTTCTTGTCTTGACAATAGTTATTTTTATGGAACGTCAAAGGCACAAATTTCTGAACTGCTTGCCATGAGAATTTTAAGAAAACAAATATCTGATTTTTATCAACAGAGCTTTATTTGCATATGCCTGCCCAAAACCATCTTTTTGTTGAAGAAAACATAGACGACAGATTAAGCCAATCCATTAAATGAATGAATGTATTGTGACAAGAATTTCTCTTATTTATTGGTGAAAAAATAAAATAATCATTCAATTATACTAGACAATAACGCAGGGAGAGTACCCGATTATTGGCATATTAGATCAATTAATGTATAGTGTAAACCAAGCTTAAGAGTAAATAACTTTATCAAAAGTGGGAAACTTCTACAGTCTATAAACTAACATGACATTTTACTTTATTTATTTACATTAAAGAATTAAAACCAGTAGCATTTTAAAATGACTTTAGTTTCTGTTTTTATATAGAGAAAAAATTGAAAACACCTTAGAACAAAATCTATAATAACAATATGTGGAGAGAGAGTAGTCTGAATTGAGTTGGAAAGCAACTATTTGCTTTCTCTCAGCCATTGAACTTAAACTTGCAAGCCGTGAGCCGATTCCAAACTTGAGAACTTTGCATCAATTGAAGCACAAGATCTGTTATGCTTACAACATCTTCTGCACGGAAGTTACAAGCTGTCCAACATTGATGGGAACTCACTTGCTTCATTCAAGCAATGCTCTGTGAGAACAGCATGTGGCTCTAATCTCAGACCTTCCCCAAGGCTAACTTTAAGAGCAACTAGAGTACTCTGTTTGAAAAAACTCAGGAGCCCGAGGTGTGCTCCCCACCACCAGTGCTGTGCCTAAACACGTGCAAAGGAGGCCGTGCGATCGAATGGGTCCGTCTCCTAGGAGACAGGGCCCCGTTTTTCCCCTAACCCCTCTCAACCATAAGGCCGAAGAGGGGAAAATAGGGAACGGTGGGTCCTCTTCGCCGAAGCTTAGAGAGACCCTCATTCCTCAACCTCCGAAAGGGTTAGGACGGTGGGTCCTCCGCACCCCATGGTTTGGAGAGACCCGCAGTGGACTTCCCTCCGCCTTGCGGCTCGGGGTCGTCCTCGGGGGGACCGAAGCTCTCCCCAAAAGGCGAGAGCTTCGGCACATTGGGGAAATGGAAGGCCCAAAAGGGTCGACCACACAACCCAAAAAAAACGTGACAAACTACAAAAAAATACAAGGAACGTGAAAAGTGACAAACGTGAGAGGGGGAAGAGAAATAAATAATAAAGGACCCTAGCCAGAGAGCAACTAGAGTACTCTGTATGTAGCCTCACCACTGAGCTTCTAACCACATGCTCAACTCTTAGATTCATGACTATTTTAAAGCTCAAACTAGAAAGGCGGAGGAAACTTAAGGAGACTCAAAAATAATAAAAAATGGAAATGAATTAAAGCTAGGTTTACAATATTCAATTTTTTTTCTTGTCTTGACAATAGTTATTTTTATGGAACGTCAAAGGCACAAATTTCTGAACTGCTTGCCATGAGAATTTTAAGAAAACAAATATCTGATTTTTATCAAACAGAACTTTATTTGCATATGCCTGCCCAAAACCATCTCTTGGTTGAAGAAAACATAGACGACAGATTAAGCCAATCCATTAAATGAATGAATGTATTGTGACAAGAATTTCTCTTATTTATTGGTGAAAAAATAAAATAATCATTCAATTATACTAGACAATAACGCAGGGAGAGTACCCGATTATTGGCATATTAGATCAATTAATGTATAGTGTACACCAAGCTTAATAGTACCTAACTTTATCAAAAGTGGGAAACTTCTACAGTCTATAAAATAACATGACATTTTACTTCATTTATTTACATTAAAGAATTAAAACCAGTAGCATTTTAAAATGACTTTAGTTTCTGTTTTTATATAGAGAAAAAATTGAAAACACCTTAGAACAAAATCTATAATAACAAAATGTGGAGAGAGAGTAGTCTGAATTGAGTTGGAAAGCAACTATTTGCTTTCTCTCAGCCATTGAACTTAAACTTGCAAGCCATGAGCCGATTCCAAACTTGAGAACTTTGCATCAATTGAAGCACAAGATCTGTTATGCTTACAACATCTTCTGCATGGAAGTTACAAGCTGTCCAACATTGATGGGAACTCACTTGCTTCATTCAAGCAATGCTCTGTGAGAACAGCATGTGGCTCTAATCTCAGACCTTCCCCAAGGCTAACTTTAAGAGCAACTAGAGTACTCTGTATGTAGCCTCACCACTGAGCTTCTCACCACATGCTCGATTCATGAGTATTTTAAAGCTCAAACTAGAAGGCCGAAGGAAACTTAGGGAGACTCAAAAAGAAATAAAAATGGAAATGAATTAAAGCTAGGTTTACAATATTCAATTTTATTTCTTGTCTTGACAATAGTTATTTTTATGGAACGTCAAAGGCACAAATTTCTGAACTGCTTGCCATGAGAATTTTAAGAAAACAAATATCTGATTTTTATCAAACAGAACTTTATTTGCATATGCCTGCCCAAAACCATCTCTTGGTTGAAGAAAACATAGACGACAGATTAAGCCAATCCATTAAATGAATGAATGTATTGTGACAAGAATTTCTCTTATTTATTGGTGAAAAAATAAAATAATCATTCAATTATACTAGACAATAACGCAGGGAGAGTACCCGATTATTGGCATATTAGATCAATTAATGTATAGTGTACACCAAGCTTAAGAGTAAATAACTTTATCAAAAGTGGGAAACTTCTACAGTCTATAAACTAACATGACATTTTACTTTATTTATTTACATTAAAGAATTAAAACCAGTAGCATTTTAAAATGACTTTAGTTTCTGTTTTTATATAGAGAAAAAATTGAAAACACCTTAGAACAAAATCTATAATAACAAAATGTGGAGAGAGAGTAGTCTGAATTGAGTTGGAAAGCAACTATTTGCTTTCTCTCAGCCATTGAACTTAAACTTGCAAGCCATGAGCCGATTCCAAACTTGAGAACTTTGCATCAATTGAAGCACAAGATCTGTTATGCTTACAACATCTTCTGCACGGAAGTTACAAGCTGTCCAACATTGATGGGAACTCACTTGCTTCATTCAAGCAATGCTCTGTGAGAACAGCATGTGGCTCTAATCTCAGACCTTCCCCAAGGCTGACTTTAAGAGCAACTAGAGTACTCTGTATGTAGCCTCACCACTGAGCTTCTCACCACATGCTCAACTCTTAGATTCATGAGTATTTTAAAGCTTAAACTAGAAGGCCGAAGGAAACTTAGGGAGACTCAAAAAGAAATAAAAATGGAAATGAATTAAAGCTAGATTTACAATATTCAATTTTATTTCTTGTCTTGACAATAGTTATTTTTATGGAACATCAAAGGCACAAATTTCTGAACTGCTTGCCATGAGAATTTTAAGAAAACAAATATCTGATTTTTATCAAACAGAACTTTATTTGCATATGCCTGCCCAAAACCATCTCTTGGTTGAAGAAAACATAGACGACAGATTAAGCCAATCCATTAAATGAATGAATGTTTTGTGACAAGAATTTCTCTTATTTATTGGTGAAAAAATAAAATAATCATTCAATTATACTAGACAATAACGCAGGGAGAGTACCCGATTATTGGCATATTAGATCAATTAATGTATAGTGTACACCAAGCTTAATAGTACCTAACTTTATCAAAAGTGGGAAACTTCTACTGTCTATAAAATAACATGACATTTTACTTCATTTATTTACAATAAAGAATTAAAACCAGTAGCATTTTAAAATGACTTTAGTTTCTGTTTTTATATAGAGAAAAAATTGAAAACACCTTAGAACAAAATCTATAATAACAAAATGTGGAGAGAGAGTAGTCTGAATTGAGTTGGAAAGCAACTATTTGCTTTCTCTCAGCCATTGAACTTAAACTTGCAAGCCATGAGCCAATTCCAAACTTGAGAACTTTGCATCAATTGAAGCACAAGATCTGTTATGCTTACAACATCTTCTGCATGGAAGTTACAAGCTGTCCAACATTGATGGGAACTCACTTGCTTCATTCAAGCAATGCTCTGTGAGAACAGCATATGGCTCTAATCTCAGACCTTCCCCAAGGCTAACTTTAAGAGCAACTAGAGTACTCTGTATGTAGCCTCACCACTGAGCTTCTCACCACATGCTCAACTCTTAGATTCATGACTATTTTAAAGCTCAAACTAGAAGGCCGAAGGAAACTTAGGGAGACTCAAAAAGAAATAAAAATGGAAATGAATTAAAGCTAGGTTTACAATATTCAATTTTATTTCTTGTCTTGACAATAGTTATTTTTATGGAACGTCAAAGGCACAAATTTCTGAACTGCTTGCCATGAGAATTTTAAGAAAACAAATATCTGATTTTTATCAAACAGAACTTTATTTGCATATGCCTGCCCAAAACCATCTCTTGGTTGAAGAAAACATAGACGACAGATTAAGCCAATCCATTAAATGAATGAATGTATTGTGACAAGAATTTCTCTTATTTATTGGTGAAAAAATAAAATAATCATTCAATTATACTAGACAATAACGCAGGGAGAGTACCCGATTATTGGCATATTAGATCAATTAATGTATAGTGTACACCAAGCTTAATAGTACCTAACTTTATAAAAAGTGGGAAACTTCTACAGTCTATAAAATAACATGACATTTTACTTCATTTATTTACATTAAAGAATTAAAACCAGTAGCATTTTAAAATGACTTTAGTTTCTGTTTTTATGTAGAGAAAAAATTGATAACACCTTAGAACAAAATCTATAATAACAAAATGTGGAGAGAGAGTAGTCTGAATTGAGTTGGAAAGCAACTATTTGCTTTCTCTCAGCCATTGAACTTAAACTTGCAAGCCATGAGCCAATTCCAAACTTGAGAACTTTGCATCAATTGAAGCACAAGATCTGTTATGCTTACAACATCTTCTGCATGGAAGTTTCAAGCTGTCCAACATTGATGGGAACTCACTTGCTTCATTCAAGCAATGCTCTGTGAGAACAGCATGTGGCTCTAATCTCAGACCTTCCCCAAGGCTAACTTTAAGAGCAACCAGAGTACTCTGTATGTAGCCTCACCACTGAGCTTCTCACCACATGCTCAACTCTTAGATTCATGAGTATTTTAAAGCTCAAACTAGAAGGCCAAAGGAAACTTAGGGAGACTCAAAAATAAATAAAAATGGAAATGAATTAAAGCTAGGTGTACAATATTAAATTTTTTTTCTTGTCTTGACAATAGTTATTTTTATGGAACGTCAAAGGCACAAATTTCTGAACTGCTTGCCATGAGAATTTTAAGAAAACAAATATCTGATTTTTATCAAACAGAACTTTATTTGCATATGCCTGCCCAAAACCATCTCTTGGTTGAAGAAAACATAGACAACAGATTAAGCCAATCCATTAAATGAATGAATGTATTGTGACAAGAATTTCTCTTATTTATTGGTGAAAAAATAAAATAATCATTCAATTATACTAGACAATAACGCAGGGAGAGTACCCGATTATTGGCATATTAGATCAATTAATGTATAGTGTACACCAAGCTTAATAGTACCTAACTTTATCAAAAGTGGGAAACTTCTACAGTCTATAAAATAACATGACATTTTACTTCATTTATTTACATTAAAGAATTAAAACCAGTAGCATTTTAAAATGACTTTAGTTTCTGTTTTTATGTAGAGAAAAAATTGAAAACACCTTAGAACAAAATCTATAATAACAAAATGTGGAGAGAGAGTAGTCTGAATTGAGTTGGAAAGCAACTATTTGCTTTCTCTCAGCCATTGAACTTAAACTTGCAAGCCATGAGCCAATTCCAAACTTGAGAACTTTGCATCAATTGAAGCACAAGATCGGTTATGCTTACAACATCTTCTGCATGGAAGTTACAAGCTGTCCAACATTGATGGGAACTCACTTGCTTCATTCAAGCAATGCTCTGTGAGAACAACATATGGCTCTAATCTCAGACCTTCCCCAAGGCTAACTTTAAGAGCAACTAGAGTACTCTGTATGTAGCCTCACCACTGAGCTTCTCACCACATGCTCAACTCTTAGATTCATGACTATTTTAAAGCTCAAACTAGAAGGCCGAAGGAAACTTAGGGAGACTCAAAAAGAAATAAAAATGGAAATGAATTAAAGCTAGGTTTACAATATTCAATTTTATTTCTTGTCTTGACAATAGTTATTTTTATGGAACGTCAAAGGCACAAATTTCTGAACTGCTTGCCATGAGAATTTTAAGAAAACAAATATCTGATTTTTATCAAACAGAACTTTATTTGCATATGCCTGCCCAAAACCATCTCTTGGTTGAAGAAAACATAGACGACAGATTAAGCCAATCCATTAAATGAATGAATGTATTGTGACAAGAATTTCTCTTATTTATTGGTGAAAAAATAAAATAATCATTCAATTATACTAGACAATAACGCAGGGAGAGTACCCGATTATTGGCATATTAGATCAATTAATGTATAGTGTACACCAAGCTTAATAGTACCTAACTTTATCAAAAGTGGGAAACTTCTACTGTCTATAAAATAACATGACATTTTACTTCATTTATTTACAATAAAAAATTAAAACCAGTAGCATTTTAAAATGACTTTAGTTTCTGTTTTTATATAGAGAAAAAATTGAAAACACCTTAGAACAAAATCTATAATAACAAAATGTGGAGAGAGAGTAGTCTGAATTGAGTTGGAAAGCAACTATTTGCTTTCTCTCAGCCATTGAACTTAAACTTGCAAGCCATGAGCCAATTCCAAACTTGAGAACTTTGCATCAATTGAAGCACAAGATCTGTTATGCTTACAACATCTTCTGCATGGAAGTTACAAGCTGTCCAACATTGATGGGAACTCACTTGCTTCATTCAAGCAATGCTCTGTGAGAACAGCATATGGCTCTAATCTCAGACCTTCCCCAAGGCTAACTTTAAGAGCAACTAGAGTACTCTGTATGTAGCCTCACCACTGAGCTTCTCACCACATGCTCAACTCTTAGATTCATGAGTATTTTAAAGCTCAAACTAGAAGGCCGAAGGAAACTTAGGGAGACTCAAAAAGAAATAAAAATGGAAATGAATTAAAGCTAGGTTTACAATATTCAATTTTATTTCTTGTCTTGACAATAGTTATTTTTATGGAACGTCAAAGGCACAAATTTCTGAACTGCTTGCCATGAGAATTTTAAGAAAACAAATATCTGATTTTTATCAAACAGAACTTTATTTGCATATGCCTGCCCAAAACCATCTCTTTTTTGAAGAAAACATAGACAACAGATTAAGCCAATCCATTAAATGAATGAATGTATTGTGACAAGAATTTCTCTTATTTATTGGTGAAAAAATAAAATAATCATTCAATTATACTAGACAATAACGCAGGGAGAGTACCCGATTATTGGCATATTAGATCAATTAATGTATAGTGTACACCAAGCTTAATAGTACCTAACTTTATCAAAAGTGGGAAACTTCTACAGTCTATAAAATAACATGACATTTTACTTCATTTATTTACATTAAAGAATTAAAACCAGTAGCATTTTAAAATGACTTTAGTTTCTGTTTTTATGTAGAGAAAAAATTGAAAACACCTTAGAACAAAATCTATAATAACAAAATGTGGAGAGAGAGTAGTCTGAATTGAGTTGGAAAGCAACTATTTGCTTTCTCTCAGCCATTGAACTTAAACTTGCAAGCCATGAGCCAATTCCAAACTTGAGAACTTTGCATCAATTGAAGCACAAGATCTGTTATGCTTACAACATCTTCTGCATGGAAGTTACAAGCTGTCCAACATTGATGGGAACTCACTTGCTTCATTCAAGCAATGCTCTGTGAGAACAGCATGTGGCTCTAATCTCAGACCTTCCCCAAGGCTAACTTTAAGAGCAACTAGAGTACTCTGTATGTAGCCTCACCACTGAGCTTCTCACCACATGCTCAACTCTTAGATTCATGAGTATTTTAAAGCTCAAACTAGAAGGCAAAAGGAAACTTAGGGAGACTCAAAAAGAAATAAAAATGGAAATGAATTAAAGCTAGGTTTACAATATTCAATTTTATTTCTTGTCTTGACAATAGTTATTTTTATGGAACATCAAAGGCACAAATTTCTGAACTGCTTGCCATGAGAATTTTAAGAAAACAAATATCTGATTTTTATCAAACAGAACTTTATTTGCATATGCCTGCCCAAAACCATCTCTTGGTTGAAGAAAACATAGACGACAGATTAAGCCAATCCATTAAATGAATGAATGTATTGTGACAAGAATTTCTCTTATTTATTGGTGAAAAAATAAAATAATCATTCAATTATACTAGACAATAACGCAGGGAGAGTACCCGATTATTGGCATATTAGATCAATTAATGTATAGTGTACACCAAGCTTAAGAGTAAATAACTTTATCAAAAGTGGGAAACTTCTACAGTCTATAAACTAACATGACATTTTACTTTATTTATTTACATTAAAGAATTAAAACCAGTAGCATTTTAAAATGACTTTAGTTTCTGTTTTTATATAGAGAAAAAATTGAAAACACCTTAGAACAAAATCTATAATAACAAAATGTGGAGAGAGAGTAGTCTGAATTGAGTTGGAAAGCAACTATTTGCTTTCTCTCAGCCATTGAACTTAAACTTGCAAGCCATGAGCCGATTCCAAACTTGAGAACTTTGCATCAATTGAAGCACAAGATCTGTTATGCTTACAACATCTTCTGCACGGAAGTTACAAGCTGTCCAACATTGATGGGAACTCACTTGCTTCATTCAAGCAATGCTCTGTGAGAACAGCATGTGGCTCTAATCTCAGACCTTCCCCAAGGCTGACTTTAAGAGCAACTAGAGTACTCTGTATGTAGCCTCACCACTGAGCTTCTCACCACATGCTCAACTCTTAGATTCATGAGTATTTTAAAGCTTAAACTAGAAGGCCGAAGGAAACTTAGGGAGACTCAAAAAGAAATAAAAATGGAAATGAATTAAAGCTAGATTTACAATATTCAATTTTATTTCTTGTCTTGACAATAGTTATTTTTATGGAACATCAAAGGCACAAATTTCTGAACTGCTTGCCATGAGAATTTTAAGAAAACAAATATCTGATTTTTATCAAACAGAACTTTATTTGCATATGCCTGCCCAAAACCATCTCTTGGTTGAAGAAAACATAGACGACAGATTAAGCCAATCCATTAAATGAATGAATGTATTGTGACAAGAATTTCTCTTATTTATTGGTGAAAAAATAAAATAATCATTCAATTATACTAGACAATAACGCAGGGAGAGTACCCGATTTTTGGCATATTAGATCAATTAATGTATAGTGTACACCAAGCTTAAGAGTAAATAACTTTATCAAAAGTGGGAAACTTCTACAGTCTATAAACTAACATGACATTTTACTTTATTTATTTACATTAAAGAATTAAAACCAGTAGCATTTTAAAATGACTTTAGTTTCTGTTTTTATATAGAGAAAAAATTGAAAACACCTTAGAACAAAATCTATAATAACAAAATGTGGAGAGAGAGTAGTCTGAATTGAGTTGGAAAGCAACTATTTGCTTTCTCTCAGCCATTGAACTTAAACTTGCAAGCCATGAGCCAATTCCAAACTTGAGAACTTTGCATCAATTGAAGCACAAGATCTGTTATGCTTACAACATCTTCTGCATGGAAGTTACAAGCTGTCCAACATTGATGGGAACTCACTTGCTTCATTCAAGCAATGCTCTGTGAGAACAGCATATGGCTCTAATCTCAGACCTTCCCCAAGGCTAACTTTAAGAGCAACTAGAGTACTCTGTATGTAGCCTCACCACTGAGCTTCTCACCACATGCTCAACTCTTAGATTCATGACTATTTTAAAGCTCAAACTAGAAGGCCGAAGGAAACTTAGGGAGACTCAAAAAGAAATAAAAATGGAAATGAATTAAAGCTAGGTTTACAATATTCAATTTTATTTCTTGTCTTGACAATAGTTATTTTTATGGAACGTCAAAGGCACAAATTTCTGAACTGCTTGCCATGAGAATTTTAAGAAAACAAATATCTGATTTTTATCAAACAGAACTTTATTTGCATATGCCTGCCCAAAACCATCTCTTGGTTGAAGAAAACATAGACGACAGATTAAGCCAATCCATTAAATGAATGAATGTATTGTGACAAGAATTTCTCTTATTTATTGGTGAAAAAATAAAATAATCATTCAATTATACTAGACAATAACGCAGGGAGAGTACCCGATTATTGGCATATTAGATCAATTAATGTATAGTGTACACCAAGCTTAATAGTACCTAACTTTATCAAAAGTGGGAAACTTCTACTGTCTATAAAATAACATGACATTTTACTTCATTTATTTACAATAAAAAATTAAAACCAGTAGCATTTTAAAATTACTTTAGTTTCTGTTTTTATATAGAGAAAAAATTGAAAACACCTTAGAACAAAATCTATAATAACAAAATGTGGAGAGAGAGTAGTCTGAATTGAGTTGGAAAGCAACTATTTGCTTTCTCTCAGCCATTGAACTTAAACTTGCAAGCCATGAGCCAATTCCAAACTTGAGAACTTTGCATCAATTGAAGCACAAGATCTGTTATGCTTACAACATCTTCTGCATGGAAGTTACAAGCTGTCCAACATTGATGGGAACTCACTTGCTTCATTCAAGCAATGCTCTGTGAGAACAGCATATGGCTCTAATCTCAGACCTTCCCCAAGGCTAACTTTAAGAGCAACTAGAGTACTCTGTATGTAGCCTCACCACTGAGCTTCTCACCACATGCTCGATTCATGAGTATTTTAAAGCTCAAACTAGAAGGCCGAAGGAAACTTAGGGAGACTCAAAAAGAAATAAAAATGGAAATGAATTAAAGCTAGGTTTACAATATTCAATTTTATTTCTTGTCTTGACAATAGTTATTTTTATGGAACGTCAAAGGCACAAATTTCTGAACTGCTTGCCATGAGAATTTTAAGAAAACAAATATCTGATTTTTATCAAACAGAACTTTATTTGCATATGCCTGCCCAAAACCATCTCTTGGTTGAAGAAAACATAGACAACAGATTAAGCCAATCCATTAAATGAATGAATGTATTGTGACAAGAATTTCTCTTATTTATTGGTGAAAAAATAAAATAATCATTCAATTATACTAGACAATAACGCAGGGAGAGTACCCGATTATTGGCATATTAGATCAATTAATGTATAGTGTACACCAAGCTTAATAGTACCTAACTTTATCAAAAGTGGGAAACTTCTACAGTCTATAAAATAACATGACATTTTACTTCATTTATTTACATTAAAGAATTAAAACCAGTAGCATTTTAAAATGACTTTAGTTTCTGTTTTTATGTAGAGAAAAAATTGAAAACACCTTAGAACAAAATCTATAATAACAAAATGTGGAGAGAGAGTAGTCTGAATTGAGTTGGAAAGCAACTATTTGCTTTCTCTCAGCCATTGAACTTAAACTTGCAAGCCATGAGCCAATTCCAAACTTGAGAACTTTGCATCAATTGAAGCACAAGATCGGTTATGCTTACAACATCTTCTGCATGGAAGTTACAAGCTGTCCAACATTGATGGGAACTCACTTGCTTCATTCAAGCAATGCTCTGTGAGAACAACATATGGCTCTAATCTCAGACCTTCCCCAAGGCTAACTTTAAGAGCAACTAGAGTACTCTGTATGTAGCCTCACCACTGAGCTTCTCACCACATGCTCAACTCTTAGATTCATGACTATTTTAAAGCTCAAACTAGAAGGCCGAAGGAAACTTAGGGAGACTCAAAAAGAAATAAAAATGGAAATGAATTAAAGCTAGGTTTACAATATTCAATTTTATTTCTTGTCTTGACAATAGTTATTTTTATGGAACGTCAAAGGCACAAATTTCTGAACTGCTTGCCATGAGAATTTTAAGAAAACAAATATCTGATTTTTATCAAACAGAACTTTATTTGCATATGCCTGCCCAAAACCATCTCTTGGTTGAAGAAAACATAGACGACAGATTAAGCCAATCCATTAAATGAATGAATGTATTGTGACAAGAATTTCTCTTATTTATTGGTGAAAAAATAAAATAATCATTCAATTATACTAGACAATAACGCAGGGAGAGTACCCGATTATTGGCATATTAGATCAATTAATGTATAGTGTACACCAAGCTTAATAGTACCTAACTTTATCAAAAGTGGGAAACTTCTACTGTAAATAAAATAACATGACATTTTACTTCATTTATTTACAATAAAAAATTAAAACCAGTAGCATTTTAAAATGACTTTAGTTTCTGTTTTTATATAGAGAAAAAATTGAAAACACCTTAGAACAAAATCTATAATAACAAAATGTGGAGAGAGAGTAGTCTGAATTGAGTTGGAAAGCAACTATTTGCTTTCTCTCAGCCATTGAACTTAAACTTGCAAGCCATGAGCCAATTCCAAACTTGAGAACTTTGCATCAATTGAAGCACAAGATCTGTTATGCTTACAACATCTTCTGCATGGAAGTTACAAGCTGTCCAACATTGATGGGAACTCACTTGCTTCATTCAAGCAATGCTCTGTGAGAACAGCATATGGCTCTAATCTCAGACCTTCCCCAAGGCTAACTTTAAGAGCAACTAGAGTACTCTGTATGTAGCCTCACCACTGAGCTTCTCACCACATGCTCAACTCTTAGATTCATGAGTATTTTAAAGCTCAAACTAGAAGGCCGAAGGAAACTTAGGGAGACTCAAAAAGAAATAAAAATGGAAATGAATTAAAGCTAGGTTTACAATATTCAATTTTATTTCTTGTCTTGACAATAGTTATTTTTATGGAACGTCAAAGGCACAAATTTCTGAACTGCTTGCCATGAGAATTTTAAGAAAACAAATATCTGATTTTTATCAAACAGAACTTTATTTGCATATGCCTGCCCAAAACCATCTCTTTTTTGAAGAAAACATAGACAACAGATTAAGCCAATCCATTAAATGAATGAATGTATTGTGACAAGAATTTCTCTTATTTATTGGTGAAAAAATAAAATAATCATTCAATTATACTAGACAATAACGCAGGGAGAGTACCCGATTATTGGCATATTAGATCAATTAATGTATAGTGTACACCAAGCTTAATAGTACCTAACTTTATCAAAAGTGGGAAACTTCTACAGTCTATAAAATAACATGACATTTTACTTCATTTATTTACATTAAAGAATTAAAACCAGTAGCATTTTAAAATGACTTTAGTTTCTGTTTTTATGTAGAGAAAAAATTGAAAACACCTTAGAACAAAATCTATAATAACAAAATGTGGAGAGAGAGTAGTCTGAATTGAGTTGGAAAGCAACTATTTGCTTTCTCTCAGCCATTGAACTTAAACTTGCAAGCCATGAGCCAATTCCAAACTTGAGAACTTTGCATCAATTGAAGCACAAGATCTGTTATGCTTACAACATCTTCTGCATGGAAGTTACAAGCTGTCCAACATTGATGGGAACTCACTTGCTTCATTCAAGCAATGCTCTGTGAGAACAGCATGTGGCTCTAATCTCAGACCTTCCCCAAGGCTAACTTTAAGAGCAACTAGAGTACTCTGTATGTAGCCTCACCACTGAGCTTCTCACCACATGCTCAACTCTTAGATTCATGAGTATTTTAAAGCTCAAACTAGAAGGCAAAAGGAAACTTAGGGAGACTCAAAAAGAAATAAAAATGGAAATGAATTAAAGCTAGGTTTACAATATTCAATTTTATTTCTTGTCTTGACAATAGTTATTTTTATGGAACGTCAAAGGCACAAATTTCTGAACTGCTTGCCATGAGAATTTTAAGAAAACAAATATCTGATTTTTATCAAACAGAACTTTATTTGCATATGCCTGCCCAAAACCATCTCTTGGTTGAAGAAAACATAGACGACAGATTAAGCCAATCCATTAAATGAATGAATGTATTGTGACAAGAATTTCTCTTATTTATTGGTGAAAAAATAAAATAATCATTCAATTATACTAGACAATAACGCAGGGAGAGTACCCGATTATTGGCATATTAGATCAATTAATGTATAGTGTACACCAAGCTTAATAGTACCTAACTTTATCAAAAGTGGGAAACTTCTACAGTCTATAAAATAACATGACATTTTACTTCATTTATTTACATTAAAGAATTAAAACCAGTAGCATTTTAAAATGACTTTAGTTTCTGTTTTTATGTAGAGAAAAAATTGATAACACCTTAGAACAAAATCTATAATAACAAAATGTGGAGAGAGAGTAGTCTGAATTGAGTTGGAAAGCAACTATTTGCTTTCTCTCAGCCATTGAACTTAAACTTGCAAGCCATGAGCCAATTCCAAACTTGAGAACTTTGCATCAATTGAAGCACAAGATCTGTTATGCTTACAACATCTTCTGCATGGAAGTTTCAAGCTGTCCAACATTGATGGGAACTCACTTGCTTCATTCAAGCAATGCTCTGTGAGAACAGCATGTGGCTCTAATCTCAGACCTTCCCCAAGGCTAACTTTAAGAGCAACCAGAGTACTCTGTATGTAGCCTCACCACTGAGCTTCTCACCACATGCTCAACTATTAGATTCATGAGTATTTTAAAGCTCAAACTAGAAGGCCAAAGGAAACTTAGGGAGACTCAAAAAGAAATAAAAATGGAAATGAATTAAAGCTAGGTGTACAATATTCAATTTTTTTTCTTGTCTTGACAATAGTTATTTTTATGGAACGTCAAAGGCACAAATTTCTGAACTGCTTGCCATGAGAATTTTAAGAAAACAAATATCTGATTTTTATCAACAGAACTTTATTTGCATATGCCTGCCCAAAACCATCTTTTGGTTGAAGAAAACATAGACGACAGATTAAGCCAATCCATTAAATGAATGAATGTATTGTGACAAGAATTTCTCTTATTTATTGGTGAAAAAATAAAATAATCATTCAATTATACTAGACAATAACGCAGGGAGAGTACCCGATTATTGGCATATTAGATCAATTAATGTATAGTGTACACCAAGCTTAAGAGTAAATAACTTTATCAAAAGTGGGAAACTTCTACAGTCTATAAACTAACATGACATTTTACTTTATTTATTTACATTAAAGAATTAAAACCAGTAGCATTTTAAAATGACTTTAGTTTCTGTTTTTATATAGAGAAAAAATTGAAAACACCTTAGAACAAAATCTATAATAACAAAATGTGGAGAGAGAGTAGTCTGAATTGAGTTGGAAAGCAACTATTTGCTTTCTCTCAGCCATTGAACTTAAACTTGCAAGCCGTGAGCCGATTCCAAACTTGAGAACTTTGCATCAATTGAAGCACAAGATCTGTTATGCTTACAACATCTTCTGCACGGAAGTTACAAGCTGTCCAACATTGATGGGAACTCACTTGCTTCATTCAAGCAATGCTCTGTGAGAACAGCATGTGGCTCTAATCTCAGACCTTCCCCAAGGCTAACTTTAAGAGCAACTAGAGTACTCTGTTTGAAAAAACTCAGGAGCCTGAGGTGTGCTCTCCACCACCAGTGCTGTGCCTAAACACGTGCAAAGGAGGCCGTGCGATAGAATGGGTCCGTCTCCTAGGAGACAGGGCCCCGTTTTTCCCCTAACCCCTCTCAACCATAAGGCCGAAGAGGGGAAAATAGGGAACGGTGGGTCCTCTTCGCCGAAGCTTAGAGAGACCCTCATTCCTCAACCCCCGAAAGGGTTAGGAAGGTGGGTCCTCCGCACCCCATGGTTTGGAGAGACCCGCAGTGGACTTCCCTCCGCCTTGCGGCTCGGGGTCGTCCTCGGGGGGACCGAAGCTCTCCCCAAAAGGCGAGACAGAGCTTCGGCACATTGGGGAAATGGAAGGCCCAAAAGGGTCGACCACACAACCCAAAAAAAACGTGACAAACTACAAAAAAATACAAGGAACGTGAAAAGTGACAAACGTGAGAGGGGGAAGAGAAATAAATAATAAAGGACCCTAGCCAGAGAGCAACTAGAGTACTCTGTATGTAGCCTCACCACTGAGCTTCTAACCACATGCTCAACTCTTAGATTCATGACTATTTTAAAGCTCAAACTAGAAAGCCGGAGGAAACTTAAGGAGACTCAAAAATAATAAAAAATGGAAATGAATTAAAGCTAGGTTTACAATATTCAATTTTTTTTCTTGTCTTGACAATAGTTATTTTTATGGAACGTCAAAGGCACAAATTTCTGAACTACTTGCCATGAGAATTTTAAGAAAACAAATATCTGATTTTTATCAAACAGAACTTTATTTGCATATGCCTGCCCAAAACCATCTCTTGGTTGAAGAAAACATAGACGACAGATTAAGCCAATCCATTAAATGAATGAATGTATTGTGACAAGAATTTCTCTTATTTATTGGTGAAAAAATAAAATAATCATTCAATTATACTAGACAATAACGCAGGGAGAGTACCCGATTATTGGCATATTAGATCAATTAATGTATAGTGTACACCAAGCTTAATAGTACCTAACTTTATCAAAAGTGGGAAACTTCTACAGTCTATAAAATAACATGACATTTTACTTCATTTATTTACATTAAAGAATTAAAACCAGTAGCATTTTAAAATGACTTTAGTTTCTGTTTTTATATAGAGAAAAAATTGAAAACACCTTAGAACAAAATCTATAATAACAAAATGTGGAGAGAGAGTAGTCTGAATTGAGTTGGAAAGCAACTATTTGCTTTCTCTCAGCCATTGAACTTAAACTTGCAAGCCATGAGCCGATTCCAAACTTGAGAACTTTGCATCAATTGAAGCACAAGATCTGTTATGCTTACAACATCTTCTGCATGGAAGTTACAAGCTGTCCAACATTGATGGGAATTCACTTGCTTCATTCAAGCAATGCTCTGTGAGAACAGCATGTGGCTCTAATCTCAGACCTTCCCCAAGGCTAACTTTAAGAGCAACTAGAGTACTCTGTATGTAGCCTCACCACTGAGCTTCTCACCACATGCTCAACTCTTAGATTCATGACTATTTTAAAGCTCAAACTAGAAGGCCAAAGGAAACTTAGGGAGACTCAAAAAGAAATAAAAATGGAAATGAATTAAAGCTAGGTGTACAACATTCAATTTTTTTTCTTGTCTTGACAATAGTTATTTTTATGGAACGTCAAAGGCACAAATTTCTGAACTGCTTGCCATGAGAATTTTAAGAAAACAAATATCTGATTTTTATCAACAGAACTTTATTTGCATATGCCTGCCCAAAACCATCTCTTGGTTGAAGAAAACATAGACGACAGATTAAGCCAATCCATTAAATGAATGAATGTATTGTGACAAGAATTTCTCTTATTTATTGGTGAAAAAATAAAATAATCATTCAATTATACTAGACAATAACGCAGGGAGAGTACCCGATTATTGGCATATTAGATCAATTAATGTATAGTGTACACCAAGCTTAAGAGTAAATAACTTTATCAAAAGTGGGAAACTTCTACAGTCTATAAACTAACATGACATTTTACTTTATTTATTTACATTAAAGAATTAAAACCAGTAGCATTTTAAAATGACTTTAGTTTCTGTTTTTATATAGAGAAAAAATTGAAAACACCTTAGAACAAAATCTATAATAACAAAATGTGGAGAGAGAGTAGTCTGAATTGAGTTGGAAAGCAACTATTTGCTTTCTCTCAGCCATTGAACTTAAACTTGCAAGCCATGAGCCGATTCCAAACTTGAGAACTTTGCATCAATTGAATCACAAGATCTGTTATGCTTACAACATCTTCTGCACGGAAGTTACAAGCTGTCCAACATTGATGGGAACTCACTTGCTTCATTCAAGCAATGCTCTGTGAGAACAGCATGTGGCTCTAATCTCAGACCTTCCCCAAGGCTAACTTTAAGAGCAACTAGAGTACTCTGTATGTAGCCTCACCACTGAGCTTCTCACCACATGCTCAACTCTTAGATTCATGAGTATTTTAAAGCTCAAACTAGAAGGCCGAAGGAAACTTAGGGAGACTCAAAAAGAAATAAAAATGGAAATGAATTAAAGCTAGATTTACAATATTCAATTTTATTTCTTGTCTTGACAATAGTTATTTTTATGGAACGTCAAAGGCACAAATTTCTGAACTGCTTGCCATGAGAATTTTAAGAAAACAAATATCTGATTTTTATCAAACAGAACTTTATTTGCATATGCCTGCCCAAAACCATCTCTTGGTTGAAGAAAACATAGACGACAGATTAAGCCAATCCATTAAATGAATGAATGTATTGTGACAAGAATTTCTCTTATTTATTGGTGAAAAAATAAAATAATCATTCAATTATACTAGACAATAACGCAGGGAGAGTACCCGATTATTGGCATATTAGATCAATTAATGTATAGTGTACACCAAGCTTAATAGTACCTAACTTTATCAAAAGTGGGAAACTTCTACTGTCTATAAAATAACATGACATTTTACTTCATTTATTTACAATAAAGAATTAAAACCAGTAGCATTTTAAAATGACTTTAGTTTCTGTTTTTATATAGAGAAAAAATTGAAAACACCTTAGAACAAAATCTATAATAACAAAATGTGGAGAGAGAGTAGTCTGAATTGAGTTGGAAAGCAACTATTTGCTTTCTCTCAGCCATTGAACTTAAACTTGCAAGCCATGAGCCAATTCCAAACTTGAGAACTTTGCATCAATTGAAGCACAAGATCTGTTATGCTTACAACATCTTCTGCATGGAAGTTACAAGCTGTCCAACATTGATGGGAACTCACTTGCTTCATTCAAGCAATGCTCTGTGAGAACAGCATATGGCTCTAATCTCAGACCTTCCCCAAGGCTAACTTTAAGAGCAACTAGAGTACTCTGTATGTAGCCTCACCACTGAGCTTCTCACCACATGCTCAACTCTTAGATTCATGACTATTTTAAAGCTCAAACTAGAAGGCCGAAGGAAACTTAGGGAGACTCAAAAAGAAATAAAAATGGAAATGAATTAAAGCTAGGTTTACAATATTCAATTTTATTTCTTGTCTTGACAATAGTTATTTTTATGGAACGTCAAAGGCACAAATTTCTGAACTGCTTGCCATGAGAATTTTAAGAAAACAAATATCTGATTTTTATCAAACAGAACTTTATTTGCATATGCCTGCCCAAAACCATCTCTTGGTTGAAGAAAACATAGACGACAGATTAAGCCAATCCATTAAATGAATGAATGTATTGTGACAAGAATTTCTCTTATATATTGGTGAAAAAATAAAATAATCATTCAATTATACTAGACAATAACGCAGGGAGAGTACCCGATTATTGGCATATTAGATCAATTAATGTATAGTGTACACCAAGCTTAATAGTACCTAACTTTATCAAAAGTGGGAAACTTCTACAGTCTATAAAATAACATGACATTTTACTTCATTTATTTACATTAAAGAATTAAAACCAGTAGCATTTTAAAATGACTTTAGTTTCTGTTTTTATGTAGAGAAAAAATTGAAAACACCTTAGAACAAAATCTATAATAACAAAATGTGGAGAGAGAGTAGTCTGAATTGAGTTGGAAAGCAACTATTTGCTTTCTCTCAGCCATTGAACTTAAACTTGCAAGCCATGAGCCAATTCCAAACTTGAGAACTTTGCATCAATTGAAGCACAAGATCTGTTATGCTTACAACATCTTCTGCATGGAAGTTACAAGCTGTCCAACATTGATGGGAACTCACTTGCTTCATTCAAGCAATGCTCTGTGAGAACAGCATGTGGCTCTAATCTCAGACCTTCCCCAAGGCTAACTTTAAGAGCAACCAGAGTACTCTGTATGTAGCCTCACCACTGAGCTTCTCACCACATGCTCAACTCTTAGATTCATGAGTATTTTAAAGCTCAAACTAGAAGGCCAAAGGAAACTTAGGGAGACTCAAAAAGAAATAAAAATGGAAATGAATTAAAGCTAGGTGTACAATATTCAATTTTTTTTCTTGTCTTGACAATAGTTATTTTTATGGAACGTCAAAGGCACAAATTTCTGAACTGCTTGCCATGAGAATTTTAAGAAAACAAATATCTGATTTTTATCAACAGAGCTTTATTTGCATATGCCTGCCCAAAACCATCTTTTTGTTGAAGAAAACATAGACGACAGATTAAGCCAATCCATTAAATGAATGAATGTATTGTGACAAGAATTTCTCTTATTTATTGGTGAAAAAATAAAATAATCATTCAATTATACTAGACAATAACGCAGGGAGAGTACCCGATTATTGGCATATTAGATCAATTAATGTATAGTGTAAACCAAGCTTAAGAGTAAATAACTTTATCAAAAGTGGGAAACTTCTACAGTCTATAAACTAACATGACATTTTACTTTATTTATTTACATTAAAGAATTAAAACCAGTAGCATTTTAAAATGACTTTAGTTTCTGTTTTTATATAGAGAAAAAATTGAAAACACCTTAGAACAAAATCTATAATAACAATATGTGGAGAGAGAGTAGTCTGAATTGAGTTGGAAAGCAACTATTTGCTTTCTCTCAGCCATTGAACTTAAACTTGCAAGCCGTGAGCCGATTCCAAACTTGAGAACTTTGCATCAATTGAAGCACAAGATCTGTTATGCTTACAACATCTTCTGCACGGAAGTTACAAGCTGTCCAACATTGATGGGAACTCACTTGCTTCATTCAAGCAATGCTCTGTGAGAACAGCATGTGGCTCTAATCTCAGACCTTCCCCAAGGCTAACTTTAAGAGCAACTAGAGTACTCTGTTTGAAAAAACTCAGGAGCCCGAGGTGTGCTCCCCACCACCAGTGCTGTGCCTAAACACGTGCAAAGGAGGCCGTGCGATCGAATGGGTCCGTCTCCTAGGAGACAGGGCCCCGTTTTTCCCCTAACCCCTCTCAACCATAAGGCCGAAGAGGGGAAAATAGGGAACGGTGGGTCCTCTTCGCCGAAGCTTAGAGAGACCCTCATTCCTCAACCTCCGAAAGGGTTAGGACGGTGAGTCCTCCGCACCCCATGGTTTGGAGAGACCCGCAGTGGACTTCCCTCCGCCTTGCGGCTCGGGGTCGTCCTCGGGGGGACCGAAGCTCTCCCCAAAAGGCGAGAGCTTCGGCACATTGGGGAAATGGAAGGCCCAAAAGGGTCGACCACACAACCCAAAAAAAACGTGACAAACTACAAAAAAATACAAGGAACGTGAAAAGTGACAAACGTGAGAGGGGGAAGAGAAATAAATAATAAAGGACCCTAGCCAGAGAGCAACTAGAGTACTCTGTATGTAGCCTCACCACTGAGCTTCTAACCACATGCTCAACTCTTAGATTCATGACTATTTTAAAGCTCAAACTAGAAAGCCGGAGGAAACTTAAGGAGACTCAAAAATAATAAAAAATGGAAATGAATTAAAGCTAGGTTTACAATATTCAATTTTTTTTCTTGTCTTGACAATAGTTATTTTTATGGAACGTCAAAGGCACAAATTTCTGAACTGCTTGCCATGAGAATTTTAAGAAAACAAATATCTGATTTTTATCAAACAGAACTTTATTTGCATATGCCTGCCCAAAACCATCTCTTGGTTGAAGAAAACATAGACGACAGATTAAGCCAATCCATTAAATGAATGAATGTATTGTGACAAGAATTTCTCTTATTTATTGGTGAAAAAATAAAATAATCATTCAATTATACTAGACAATAACGCAGGGAGAGTACCCGATTATTGGCATATTAGATCAATTAATGTATAGTGTACACCAAGCTTAATAGTACCTAACTTTATCAAAAGTGGGAAACTTCTACAGTCTATAAAATAACATGACATTTTACTTCATTTATTTACATTAAAGAATTAAAACCAGTAGCATTTTAAAATGACTTTAGTTTCTGTTTTTATATAGAGAAAAAATTGAAAACACCTTAGAACAAAATCTATAATAACAAAATGTGGAGAGAGAGTAGTCTGAATTGAGTTGGAAAGCAACTATTTGCTTTCTCTCAGCCATTGAACTTAAACTTGCAAGCCATGAGCCGATTCCAAACTTGAGAACTTTGCATCAATTGAAGCACAAGATCTGTTATGCTTACAACATCTTCTGCATGGAAGTTACAAGCTGTCCAACATTGATGGGAACTCACTTGCTTCATTCAAGCAATGCTCTGTGAGAACAGCATGTGGCTCTAATCTCAGACCTTCCCCAAGGCTAACTTTAAGAGCAACTAGAGTACTCTGTATGTAGCCTCACCACTGAGCTTCTCACCACATGCTCGATTCATGAGTATTTTAAAGCTCAAACTAGAAGGCCGAAGGAAACTTAGGGAGACTCAAAAAGAAATAAAAATGGAAATGAATTAAAGCTAGGTTTACAATATTCAATTTTATTTCTTGTCTTGACAATAGTTATTTTTATGGAACGTCAAAGGCACAAATTTCTGAACTGCTTGCCATGAGAATTTTAAGAAAACAAATATCTGATTTTTATCAAACAGAACTTTATTTGCATATGCCTGCCCAAAACCATCTCTTGGTTGAAGAAAACATAGACGACAGATTAAGCCAATCCATTAAATGAATGAATGTATTGTGACAAGAATTTCTCTTATTTATTGGTGAAAAAATAAAATAATCATTCAACTATACTAGACAATAACGCAGGGAGAGTACCCGATTATTGGCATATTAGATCAATTAATGTATAGTGTACACCAAGCTTAATAGTACCTAACTTTATCAAAAGTGGGAAACTTCTACAGTCTATAAAATAACATGACATTTTACTTCATTTATTTACATTAAAGAATAAAAACCAGTAGCATTTTAAAATGACTTTAGTTTCTGTTTTTATATAGAGAAAAAATTGAAAACACCTTAGAACAAAATCTATAATAACAAAATGTGGAGAGAGAGTAGTCTGAATTGAGTTGGAAAGCAACTATTTGCTTTCTCTCAGCCATTGAACTTAAACTTGCAAGCCATGAGCCAATTCCAAACTTGAGAACTTTGCATCAATTGAAGCACAAGATCTGTTATGCTTACAACATCTTCTGCATGGAAGTTACAAGCTGTCCAACATTGATGGGAACTCACTTGCTTCATTCAAGCAATGCTCTGTGAGAACAGCATGTGCAGGGCCGGATTAACAATGGACCTGATGGAGCTACAGCTCCAGGCCTACTCTCCAAATAGGCCCATCTTGTAGCTGAGGATCAGGGCTTTTCAACGAGCCCAGCCCCGCATCGATAGCCCCCCCGGGAACCGAAGATACCGCCAGGCAAAGCTGGAATGTTTTCCCCATATGATAACATGGGACCTGACCCCAGACTGGTTCCAACGGCTGCCAGTTCCCCCTTCGGCATCACAGAAGCTCAAGGTTCAGTCGAACCCAAATTGCTGGGCCTTCAATCTGATACCAGGCTGGTCCATATGGGTTCATTGGTTCCAGAAATATTGCGGGTAAACCGATTTTTTTCATTTATGAAATGTAATTTCATGGCTGTTCATGTTGTTTGAGGGCAGATTTCTCTGGAACCAAACTGCCCAGTTTCACGGGACCAAAATTATTCGAAGTCCACTCAAAAGTTCTTCAATATGATACTGGTCTCATGTAAATGGGTCAGTTGGTTCCGAAGATATAGCTGGTTAGTTAAATGGGGAGGGGTGGTTTCCTCTCCCCCTCACACCAGAAAATGCAGGGACTAGGCTGGTGTAAAAAGGGCCAGCCCGGGAATGTCCCTGCATGATTCTGGGACCATATTACCAGGTAAGTCCCTGCATTTTCTGGTGTGAAAGGGGTATTATTTCAAATAGCCGGGACCTGCATTGCTCTGAATATAGCCAGTGAGCCCCTTCTCTCTGCTCGGCTGTCAATGGCTGTCATTTCTGCCCGGCGGCAGCTGTTCCCCAGTTACCGCGAACATGTATTCCCACTTGGCAATGAGCATGTAATCCCCCATGGCAACGAGCATGAAACCCCTGACAATAAGCATGTAGGTATATAACACTAATGTAGCAGAATTTTTAATAGGCATTATGGTGTTTCGCATAATACGAAATGGACATTATGGTGTGTGGCTTAACATTTAACGGGCAGTATGGTATAAATTTTTAATGCGCGCCTTTGGCGTGCAATGCCCCTTTTTATGAAGCATGTTGTGCATTATTGCTCAATCGGTTTGGTATAGTGTCTATTTTGGCTCAATCCATGTGGCAAAATGTGAGTTTTGCCTTAATCTGTGTGGCATAACGTGAATTTTGACTCAATCCATTTGCCATAGTGTGAATTTTGGCTCATTCCTTGTGGCATAATGTGTAAGAGGCAAGTACAGTATAAGGGGGTTACTATTGTGTTGCATGATTTGTATAAGGGGTATATGGTGTGGTAAACTTAGGTGACCACATTAAAGGTGCTGAAATGTTGTCTACCAAATTTGAGCTTTCAGTATTTTTTTTATGACTGCAGTGCCACCTCACCCTGCCACCTCATCTTAAGACATTGGAATCCTGCGGGTGCACCCGCCAATATATCTCCCTACGTTTTTCCTATGCCAGCCCCCTGCCTTTTCCAGGAAAGTATTTACACAAATAGAGACACATCCATGAGCAGACCACCCAACCAGAACACTGGTCACGCCCCCCACATTATTAGGTGCTGGCCACAACCCCTATTATTGCGCATAAGAGGCCCTTGATCATTTTCAGCTCCAGGCCCATTTAGACCTTAATCTGGCACTGAGCATGTGGCTCTAATCTCAGACCTTCCCCAAGGCTAACTTTAAGAGCAACTAGAGTACTCTGTATGTAGCCTCACCACTGAGCTTCTCACCACATGCTCAACTCTTAGATTCATGACTATTTTAAAGCTCAAACTAGAAGGCCAAAGGAAACTTAGGGAGACTCAAAAAGAAATAAAAATGGAAATGAATTAAAGCTAGGTTTACAATATTCATTTTTTTTTCTTGTCTTGACAATAGTTATTTTTATGGAACGTCAAAGGCACAAATTTCTGAACTGCTTGCCATGAGAATTTTAAGAAAACAAATATCTGATTTTTATCAAACAGAAGTTTATTTGCATATGCCTGCCCAAAACCATCTCTTGGTTGAAGAAAACATAGACGACAGATTAAGCCAATCCATTAAATGAATGAATGTATAGTGACAAGAATTTCTCTTATTTATTGGTGAAAAAATAAAATAATCATTCAATTATACTAGACAATAACGCAGGGAGAGTACCCGATTATTGGCATATTAGATCAATTAATGTATAGTGTACACCAAGCTTAATAGTACCTAACTTTATCAAAAGTGGGAAACTTCTACAGTCTATAAAATAACATGACATTTTACTTCATTTATTTACATTAAAGAATTAATACCAGTAGCATTTTAAAATGACTTTAGTTTCTGTTTTTATATAGAGAAAAAATTGAAAACACCTTAGAACAAAATCTATAACAACAAAATGTGGAGAGAGAGTAGTCTGAATTGAGTTGGAAAGCAACTATTTGCTTTCTCTCAGCCATTGAACTTAAACTTGCAAGCCATGAGCCAATTCCAAACTTGAGAACTTTGCATCAATTGAAGCACAAGATCTGTTATGCTTACAACATCTTCTGCATGGAAGTTACAATCTGTCCAACATTGATGGGAACTCACTTGCTTCATTCAAGCAATGCTCTGTGAGAACAGCATGTGGCTCTAATCTCAGACCTTCCCCAAGGCTAACTTTAAGAGCAACTAGAGTACTCTGTATGTAGCCTCACCACTGAGCTTCTCACCACAAGCTCAACTCTTAGATTCATGACTATTTTAAAGCTCAAACTAGAAGGCCAAAGGAAACTTAGGGAGACTCAAAAAGAAATAAAAATGGAAATGAATTAAAGCTAGGTTTACAATATTCAATTTTTTTTCTTGTCTTGACAATAGTTATTTTTATGGAACGTCAAAGGCACAAATTTCTGAACTGCTTGCCATGAGAATTTTAAGAAAACAAATATCTGATTTTTATCAAACAGAAGTTTATTTGCATATGCCTGCCCAAAACCATCTCTTGGTTGAAGAAAACATAGACGACAGATTAAGCCAATCCATTAAATGAATGAATGTATTGTGACAAGAATTTCTCTTATTTATTGGTGAAAAAAATAAAATAATCATTCAATTATACTAGACAATAACGCAGGGAGAGTACCCGATTATTGGCATATTAGATCAATTAATGTATAGTGTACACCAAGCTTAATAGTACCTAACTTTATCAAAAGTGCGAAACTTCTACAGTCTATAAAATAACATGACATTTTACTTCATTTATTTACATTAAAGAATTAAAACCAGTAGCATTTTAAAATGACTTTAGTTTCTGTTTTTATATAGAGAAAAAATTGAAAACACCTTAGAACAAAATCTATAATAACAAAATGTGGAGAGAGAGTAGTCTGAATTGAGTTGGAAAGCAACTATTTGCTTTCTCTCAGCCATTGAACTTAAATTTGCAAGCCATGAGCCGATTCCAAACTTGAGAACTTTGCATCAATTGAAGCACAAGATCTGTTATGCTTACAACATCTTCTGCATGGAAGTTACAAGCTGTCCAACATTGATGGGAACTCACTTGCTTCATTCAAGCAATGCTCTGTGAGAACAGCATATGGCTCTAATCTCAGACCTTCCCCAAGGCTAACTTTAAGAGCAACTAGAGTACTCTGTTTGAAAAAACTCAGGAGCCCGAGGTGTGCTCCCCACCACCAGTGCTGTGCCTAAACACGTGCAAAGGAGGCCGTGCGATCGAATGGGTCCGTCTCCTAGGAGACAGGGCCCCGTTTTTCCCCTAACCCCTCTCAACCATAAGGCCGAAGAGGGGAAAATAGGGAACGGTGGGTCCTCTTCGCCGAAGCTTAGAGAGACCCTCATTCCTCAACCTCCGAAAGGGTTAGGACGGTGGGTCCTCCGCACCCCATGGTTTGGAGAGACCCGCAGTGGACTTCCCTCCGCCTTGCGGCTCAGGGTCGTCCTCGGGGGGACCGAAGCTCTCCCCAAAAGGCGAGAGCTTCGGCACATTGGGGAAATGGAAGGCCCAAAAGGGTCGACCACACAACCCAAAAAAAACGTGACAAACTACAAAAAAATACAAGGAACGTGAAAAGTGACAAACGTGAGAGGGGGAAGAGAAATAAATAATAAAGGACCCTAGCCAGAGAGCAACTAGAGTACTCTGTATGTAGCCTCACCACTGAGCTTCTAACCACATGCTCAACTCTTAGATTCATGACTATTTTAAAGCTCAAACTAGAAAGCCGGAGGAAACTTAAGGAGACTCAAAAATAATAAAAAATGGAAATGAATTAAAGCTAGGTTTACAATATTCAATTTTTTTTCTTGTCTTGACAATAGTTATTTTTATGGAACGTCAAAGGCACAAATTTCTGAACTGCTTGCCATGAGAATTTTAAGAAAACAAATATCTGATTTTTATCAAACAGAACTTTATTTGCATATGCCTGCCCAAAACCATCTCTTGGTTGAAGAAAACATAGACAACAGATTAAGCCAATCCATTAAATGAATGAATGTATTGTGACAAGAATTTCTCTTATTTATTGGTGAAAAAATAAAATAATCATTCAATTATACTAGACAATAACGCAGGGAGAGTACCCGATTATTGGCATATTAGATCAATTAATGTATAGTGTACACCAAGCTTAATAGTACCTAACTTTATCAAAAGTGGGAAACTTCTACAGTCTATAAAATAACATGACATTTTACTTCATTTATTTACATTAAAGAATTAAAACCAGTAGCATTTTAAAATGACTTTAGTTTCTGTTTTTATGTAGAGAAAAAATTGAAAACACCTTAGAACAAAATCTATAATAACAAAATGTGGAGAGAGAGTAGTCTGAATTGAGTTGGAAAGCAACTATTTGCTTTCTCTCAGCCATTGAACTTAAACTTGCAAGCCATGAGCCAATTCCAAACTTGAGAACTTTGCATCAATTGAAGCACAAGATCTGTTATGCTTACAACATCTTCTGCATGGAAGTTACAAGCTGTCCAACATTGATGGGAACTCACTTGCTTCATTCAAGCAATGCTCTGTAGGGATGGACATCGATGGTCGATGTTTCGGAAACATCGATGTTTTTCTTTCGATGTTAGTGTTTTTACCATTTAATGGTGACCTTCCGATGTTTGTCACCATCGAATGCTAATCATTCGATGGTGTACCGATGGTGACTTATTTTTTGTAATTCCCAAAAGTTATGCCTCCCCTGGCTGCTGTGTCTGTGTCAGGGAAACTTCCTAGGTTCGTTGGAGGCTGTCTGACTTTCTCTCTGCTTCCCTCCCTCTCCCTCTCTATGGTTGCTGTAGCTGCTAGGCAACAGGGCCCACTGCTAGTTCTGATTGGCTCTCCCTGACTCAGAGAGCCAATCAGAGCACAAACCTCACCCTGCAGCACCAGTCACTCAAACAGCAGCAAATTTCACAGACACACTGAGCTCTGGAGGATTCAGAGAGGAGGAGAAGTCACTGAATGTTATACCAGCTCAGGCAAGCTACAATAATAATAATAATAATAATAATAATAATAAGTACACAATACAACTAGCTACAGATATTTGTGAATGTCAGTCACATACAACACTCATTAATATACTGCATTAGTATTACCAGGCAGCAACCACTATATGATCATCAGTGAAGTGTTGGTCAGAGATTGTCTGTTTCTGTGAATATAGTGAGATAGTGAGGAACAATATACGCATTCCTGGGGTACCAGTGGAATGAACCAAGATAAAGGTGCCCATACACTGCTGTGACGTCTCGCAGCAGTGTACGGACACAGGACAGCCTGCAGGCTGCAGGGACCTTCCTGGCGGCAGGAACGCATGCGATCAGTTGTGATAGATTGCATGCATCCCTGCTTCCCACCCGCCTCACCGCCAGGAGGAACGGGTGGCTGCCTGACGGTCTGAGCACCTGGTCGGGTCCGATGCGCACGGGACCCAACAGCATGTCAGGGAGAGGCGATTTGGTCCGATTTAAGGGGTCGATTGGTCGCAATTGGCCACAATCGGACCAAATCGCCTCAGTGTAGGGGCACCTTAACTGTTTTTATATATAGTGAACTATTTTTTATATTACGTGACCTTGTCGCTAGCGATTGGTCGCTCAGTGACCGAATTGCTGGTTATCAGTATTTTACTGGGGACCAGTGATTCTAGCAAGTTCCTGCGACCAGCGACCGTCGCTGGGCTGCGGTGGGAGCGCACACACGGCGAAGGTCGCTAGGTATCACTGGCAATATGGTCACTGAGCGACCATATAGCTGACGATGGAAGCTAGAATCGCCTAGTGTGTAGCATTATAGTGGTGCCCCCACAGATCCTGGCACCCTAGGCAGCTGCCTAATGGTAGAGCCAGCCTTGCTCATTGCAATATTTATCTCACCATATAAATGATGTGATGACCACTATACCGTCATCTCCCTTATTTGTGTGTGTGTGTAGTTACACTTGCCTTAATAAATAGACATTTTCCTATCTGGAAAAATAGTGAAACCTAAAACGAGTTAGTTTACAATTTATCTAATTTTATTACATTTTGATTACTTGCTGTTAAAGTGTTAATAATGTGTACAAAATTATTATACTACTTCATCATTGGGCATTGTGTGAATATTATATATGTATATTATACACACAATGTCCAATGATAAAGTAATATGTTGCTCAGAGCCTGGGCCCTGCCACCAAACTCAATTACTACCTTACAAATGGCAATACAGGCTTTTGCGCATGCACTAGTCATATAACTAGTTTTCACCATCGAATACTTTTGATTCGATGGTTAGCTACCATCGCATCGAAAGTTTCAATGGTGGAAGCACTGCCATCATTTGATGGTTGGCTTCCGATGTCCATCCCTAATGCTCTGTGAGAACAGCATGTGGCTCTAATCTCAGACCTTCCCCAAGGCTAACTTTAAGAGCAACTAGAGTACTCTGTATGTAGCCTCACCACTGAGCTTCTCACCACATGCTCAACTCTTAGATTCATGACTATTTTAAAGCTCAAACTAGAAGGCCAAAGGAAACTTAGGGAGACTCAAAAAGAAATAAAAATGGAAATGAATTAAAGCTAGGTGTACAACATTCAATTTTTTTTCTTGTCTTGACAATAGTTATTTTTATGGAACGTCAAAGGCACAAATTTCTGAACTGCTTGCCATGAGAATTTTAAGAAAACAAATATCTGATTTTTATCAAACAGAACTTTATTTGCATATGCCTGCCCAAAACCATCTCTTGGTTGAAGAAAACATAGACGACAGATTAAGCCAATCCATTAAATGAATGAATGTATTGTGACAAGAATTTCTCTTATTTATTGGTGAAAAAATAAAATAATCATTCAATTATACTAGACAATAACGCAGGGAGAGTACCCGATTATTGGCATATTAGATCAATTAATGTATAGTGTACACCAAGCTTAAGAGTAAATAACTTTATCAAAAGTGGGAAACTTCTACAGTCTATAAACTAACATGACATTTTACTTTATTTATTTACATTAAAGAATTAAAACCAGTAGCATTTTAAAATGACTTTAGTTTCTGTTTTTATATAGAGAAAAAATTGAAAACACCTTAGAACAAAATCTATAATAACAAAATGTGGAGAGAGAGTAGTCTGAATTGAGTTGGAAAGCAACTATTTGCTTTCTCTCAGCCATTGAACTTAAACTTGCAAGCCATGAGCCGATTCCAAACTTGAGAACTTTGCATCAATTGAAGCACAAGATCTGTTATGCTTACAACATCTTCTGCACGGAAGTTACAAGCTGTCCAACATTGATGGGAACTCACTTGCTTCATTCAAGCAATGCTCTGTGAGAACAGCATGTGGCTCTAATCTCAGACCTTCCCCAAGGCTGACTTTAAGAGCAACTAGAGTACTCTGTATGTAGCCTCACCACTGAGCTTCTCACCACATGCTCAACTCTTAGATTCATGAGTATTTTAAAGCTTAAACTAGAAGGCCGAAGGAAACTTAGGGAGACTCAAAAAGAAATAAAAATGGAAATGAATTAAAGCTAGATTTACAATATTCAATTTTATTTCTTGTCTTGACAATAGTTATTTTTATGGAACGTCAAAGGCACAAATTTCTGAACTGCTTGCCATGAGAATTTTAAGAAAACAAATATCTGATTTTTATCAAACAGAACTTTATTTGCATATGCCTGCCCAAAACCATCTCTTGGTTGAAGAAAACATAGACGACAGATTAAGCCAATCCATTAAATGAATGAATGTATTGTGACAAGAATTTCTCTTATTTATTGGTGAAAAAATAAAATAATCATTCAATTATACTAGACAATAACGCAGGGAGAGTACCCGATTATTGGCATATTAGATCAAATAATGTATAGTGTACACCAAGCTTAATAGTACCTAACTTTATCAAAAGTGGGAAACTTCTACTGTCTATAAAATAACATGACATTTTACTTCATTTATTTACAATAAAGAATTAAAACCAGTAGCATTTTAAAATGACTTTAGTTTCTGTTTTTATATAGAGAAAAAATTGAAAACACCTTAGAACAAAATCTATAATAACAAAATGTGGAGAGAGAGTAGTCTGAATTGAGTTGGAAAGCAACTATTTGCTTTCTTTCAGCCATTGAACTTAAACTTGCAAGCCATGAGCCAATTCCAAACTTGAGAACTTTGCATCAATTGAAGCACAAGATCTGTTATGCTTACAACATCTTCTGCATGGAAGTTACAAGCTGTCCAACATTGATGGGAACTCACTTGCTTCATTCAAGCAATGCTCTGTGAGAACAGCATATGGCTCTAATCTCAGACCTTCCCTAAGGCTAACTTTAAGAGCGACTAGAGTACTCTGTATGTAGCCTCACCACTGAGCTTCTCACCACATGCTCAACTCTTAGATTCATGACTATTTTAAAGCTCAAACTAGAAGGCCGAAGGAAACTTAGGGAGACTCAAAAAGAAATAAAAATGGAAATGAATTAAAGCTAGGTTTACAATATTCAATTTTATTTCTTGTCTTGACAATAGTTATTTTTATGGAACGTCAAAGGCACAAATTTCTGAACTGCTTGCCATGAGAATTTTAAGAAAACAAATATCTGATTTTTATCAAACAGAACTTTATTTGCATATGCCTGCCCAAAACCATCTCTTGGTTGAAGAAAACATAGACGACAGATTAAGCCAATCCATTAAATGAATGAATGTATTGTGACAAGAATTTCTCTTATTTATTGGTGAAAAAATAAAATAATCATTCAATTATACTAGACAATAACGCAGGGAGAGTACCCGATTATTGGCATATTAGATCAATTAATGTATAGTGTACACCAAGCTTAATAGTACCTAACTTTATCAAAAGTGGGAAACTTCTACTGTCTATAAAATAACATGACATTTTACTTCATTTATTTACAATAAAGAATTAAAACCAGTAGCATTTTAAAATGACTTTAGTTTCTGTTTTTATATAGAGAAAAAATTGAAAACACCTTAGAACAAAATCTATAATAACAAAATGTGGAGAGAGAGTAGTCTGAATTGAGTTGGAAAGCAACTATTTGCTTTCTCTCAGCCATTGAACTTAAACTTGCAAGCCATGAGCCAATTCCAAACTTGAGAACTTTGCATCAATTGAAGCACAAGATCTGTTATGCTTACAACATCTTCTGCATGGAAGTTACAAGCTGTCCAACATTGATGGGAACTCACTTGCTTCATTCAAGCAATGCTCTGTGAGAACAGCATATGGCTCTAATCTCAGACCTTCCCCAAGGCTAACTTTAAGAGCAACTAGAGTACTCTGTATGTAGCCTCTCCACTGAGCTTCTCACCACATGCTCAACTCTTAGATTCTAGAGATGGCTAGTGAATCGCTGTCTCGACTCAGTGACTCGAGTCATTAAGCTGAATACATGACTCGAGCCACTCACTGTTGGATGAGTCGAGACAGCAGCAGCAGCATTAGTGCAGACAGAGACAGCAGTCCCGAGTCCCAACTCCCTTTGCCTCAGAGGGGGGCCTGGAAGAGTGGAGATAATTTTATTGGTGATGAAACATGTCAGTCAATGACACAGGGGCGGGGCTGAGCAGTGTGCTCAGCTATTATTGGCCAGCAAACCTGGGTAACTTCTAGTGGGGAGGGAGGCAGGGACATGAGCTCTAAGCTTAGCTCACACGACTCATAATGAGTCATGCAGGGCTGCTGTGCCTTGGACGAATCCCTGAGCCTGCAGTGAGAGTTGAGACAGTTCTCACTGTGTGCAGGCTCAGTTATTCAGTAGTGATCTGATGACTCGCTGATGGATCAGAATCAGCAGCAGCCTCCGCAGTGCACTGTGCTCAGCTCAGCCAGTGTGACTGTGGCACACCCCCTGCAGGCTAATAGGGGATGATATATATATATATATATATATATATATATATATATATATATATATATATATAGAGATTATATATCTATAGATATTCATCTATATATATCTATAGATATATATTTGTAAATCCAAGACCACCAGAATATTTAAATAAAAATTGTAAATTACATAGTAATTACATAACACTGAATCTATGTTGGTATATTATTAACATTCATTGCATAAGCAGCTGCCTGCCTCTGCCAGATGAACTGCACAATCATTATTAAAGCTGGTTCGGTTACTAAGCAGCAGCAAGGGACTGAGCCTCTGCAGCTCCCTAATGTGTTGTGAGCCTTGCACTGTCTCTCTGTGCCTGCCCTGCTTCAATTCCAAATGAGTTGTGATCCAAGCCACTGTCTTATTTCCTGTCTGCCAGCACACTGAGCCTCTGCAACTCACTAAGAGTTGTGAGCCAAGCCACTGTCTTATTTCCTGTCTTCCCTGCACACTGAGTGACTGAGCCTCTGCAACTCACTAAGAGTTGTGAGCCAAGCCACTGTCTTATTTCCTGTCTGCCAGCTCACTGAGCCTCTGCAACTCACTAAGAGTTGTGAGCCAAGCCACTGTCTTACTTCCTGTCTTCCCTGCACACTGAGCCTCTGCAACTCACTGAGTGTGCTGTGAGCCCTGCACTGTCTCCCTGTGCCTGCAATTCCACACTACTCATGAGCCAAGCCACTGACTAACATCCTGTCTGCCTGCACACAGCACACACTGAGGGACAGAGACTCTGCAAGTCCCTGAGTGTGCTGTGAGCCCTGCACTGTCTCCCTGTGCCTGTAATTCCATATGAGTCGTGACTCGAGAGTCGAGTCACTGACTCAACACACTTTACTGAGCTGAGCCGTGCGTCTCAACTCATTCCAATGAATCGTACTGCCCATCTCTATTAGATTCATGACTATTTTAAAGCTCAAACTAGAAGGCCGAAGGAAACTTAGGGAGACTCAAAAAGAAATAAAAATGGAAATGAATTAAAGCTAGGTTTACAATATTCAATTTTATTTCTTGTCTTGACAATAGTTATTTTTATGGAACGTCAAAGGCACAAATTTCTGAACTGCTTGCCATGAGAATTTTAAGAAAACAAATATCTGATTTTTATCAAACAGAACTTTATTTGCATATGCCTGCCCAAAACCATCTCTTGGTTGAAGAAAACATAGACGACAGATTAAGCCAATCCATTAAATGAATGAATGTATTGTGACAAGAATTTCTCTTATTTATTGGTGAAAAAATAAAATAATCATTCAATTATACTAGACAATAACGCAGGGAGAGTACCCGATTATTGGCATATTAGATCAATTAATGTATAGTGTACACCAAGCTTAATAGTACCTAACTTTATCAAAAGTGGGAAACTTCTACAGTCTATAAAATAACATGACATTTTACTTCATTTATTTACATTAAAGAATTAAAACCAGTAGCATTTTAAAATGACTTTAGTTTCTGTTTTTATGTAGAGAAAAAATTGATAACACCTTAGAACAAAATCTATAATAACAAAATGTGGAGAGAGAGTAGTCTGAATTGAGTTGGAAAGCAACTATTTGCTTTCTCTCAGCCATTGAACTTAAACTTGCAAGCCATGAGCCAATTCCAAACTTGAGAACTTTGCATCAATTGAAGCACAAGATCTGTTATGCTTACAACATCTTCTGCATGGAAGTTACAAGCTGTCCAACAGTGATGGGAACTCACTTGCTTCATTCAAGCAATGCTCTGTGAGAACAGCATGTGGCTCTAATCTCAGACCTTCCCCAAGGCTAACTTTAAGAGCAACTAGAGTACTCTGTATGTAGCCTCACCACTGAGCTTCTCACCACATGCTCAACTCTTAGATTCATGACTATTTTAAAGCTCAAACTAGAAGGCCAAAGGAAACTTAGGGAGACTCAAAAAGAAATAAAAATGGAAATGAATTAAAGCTAGGTGTACAACATTCAATTTTTTTTCTTGTCTTGACAATAGTTATTTTTATGGAACGTCAAAGGCACAAATTTCTGAACTGCTTGCCATGAGAATTTTAAGAAAACAAATATCTGATTTTTATCAACAGAACTTTATTTGCATATGCCTGCCCAAAACCATCTCTTGGTTGAGGAAAACATAGACAACAGATTAAGCCAATCCATTAAATGAATGAATGTATTGTGACAAGAATTTCTCTTATTTATTGGTGAAAAAATAAAATAATCATTCAATTATACTAGACAATAACGCAGGGAGAGTACCCGATTATTGGCATATTAGATCAATTAATGTATAGTGTACACCAAGCTTAAGAGTAAATAACTTTATCAAAAGTGGGAAACTTCTATAGTCTATAAACTAACATGACATTTTACTTTATTTATTTACATTAAAGAATTAAAACCAGTAGCATTTTAAAATGACTTTAGTTTCTGTTTTTATATAGAGAAAAAATTGAAAACACCTTAGAACAAAATCTATAATAACAAAATGTGGAGAGAGAGTAGTCTGAATTGAGTTGGAAAGCAACTATTTGCTTTCTCTCAGCCATTGAACTTAAACTTGCAAGCCATTAGTCGATTCCAAACTTGAGAACTTTGCATCAATTGAATCACAAGATCTGTTATGCTTACAACATCTTCTGCACGGAAGTTACAAGCTGTCCAACATTGATGGGAACTCACTTGCTTCATTCAAGCAATGCTCTGTAAGAACAGCATGTGGCTCTAATCTCAGACCTTCCCCAAGGCTAACTTTAAGAGCAACTAGAGTACTCTGTTTGAAAAAACTCAGGAGCCTGAGGTGTGCTCCCCACCACCAGTGCTGTGCCTAAACACGTGCAAAGGAGGCCGTGCGATCGAATGGGTCCGTCTCCTAGGAGACAGGGCCCCGTTTTTCCCCTAACCCCTCTCAACCATAAGGCCGAAGAGGGGAAAATAGGGAACGGTGGGTCCTCTTCGCCGAAGCTTAGAGAGACCCTCATTCCTCAACCCCCGAAAGGGTTAGGACGGTGGGTCCTCCGCACCCCATGGTTTGGAGAGACCCGCAGTGGACTTCCCTCCGCCTTGCGGCTCGGGGTCGTCCTCGGGGGGACCGAAGCTCTCCCCAAAAGGCGAGAGCTTCGGCACATTGGGGAAATGGAAGGCCCAAAAGGGTCGACCACACAACCCAAAAAAAACGTGACAAACTACAAAAAAATACAAGGAACGTGAAAAGTGACAAACGTGAGAGGGGGAAGAGAAATAAATAATAAAGGACCCTAGCCAGAGAGCAACTAGAGTACTCTGTATGTAGCCTCACCACTGAGCTTCTAACCACATGCTCAACTCTTAGATTCATGACTATTTTAAAGCTCAAACTAGAAAGCCGGAGGAAACTTAAGGAGACTCAAAAATAATAAAAAATGGAAATGAATTAAAGCTAGGTTTACAATATTCAATTTTTTTTCTTGTCTTGACAATAGTTATTTTTATGGAACGTCAAAGGCACAAATTTCTGAACTGCTTGCCATGAGAATTTTAAGAAAACAAATATCTGATTTTTATCAAACAGAACTTTATTTGCATATGCCTGCCCAAAACCATCTCTTGGTTGAAGAAAACATAGACGACAGATTAAGCCAATCCATTAAATGAATGAATGTATTGTGACAAGAATTTCTCTTATTTATTGGTGAAAAAATAAAATAATCATTCAATTATACTAGACAATAACGCAGGGAGAGTACCCGATTATTGGCATATTAGATCAATTAATGTATAGTGTACACCAAGCTTAATAGTACCTAACTTTATCAAAAGTGGGAAACTTCTACAGTCTATAAAATAACATGACATTTTACTTCATTTATTTACATTAAAGAATTAAAACCAGTAGCATTTTAAAATGACTTTAGTTTCTGTTTTTATATAGAGAAAAAATTGAAAACACCTTAGAACAAAATCTATAATAACAAAATGTGGAGAGAGAGTAGTCTGAATTGAGTTGGAAAGCAACTATTTGCTTTCTCTCAGCCATTGAACTTAAACTTGCAAGCCATGAGCCGATTCCAAACTTGAGAACTTTGCATCAATTGAAGCACAAGATCTGTTATGCTTACAACATCTTCTGCATGGAAGTTACAAGCTGTCCAACAGTGATGGGAACTCACTTGCTTCATTCAAGCAATGCTCTGTGAGAACAGCATGTGGCTCTAATCTCAGACCTTCCCCAAGGCTAACTTTAAGAGCAACTAGAGTACTCTGTATGTAGCCTCACCACTGAGCTTCTCACCACATGCTCAACTCTTAGATTCATGACTATTTTAAAGCTCAAACTAGAAGGCCAAAGGAAACTTAGGGAGACTCAAAAAGAAATAAAAATGGAAATGAATTAAAGCTAGGTGTACAACATTCAATTTTTTTTCTTGTCTTGACAATAGTTATTTTTATGGAACGTCAAAGGCACAAATTTCTGAACTGCTTGCCATGAGAATTTTAAGAAAACAAATATCTGATTTTTATCAACAGAACTTTATTTGCATATGCCTGCCCAAAACCATCTCTTGGTTGAAGAAAACATAGACGACAGATTAAGCCAATCCATTAAATGAATGAATGTATTGTGACAAGAATTTCTCTTATTTATTGGTGAAAAAATAAAATAATCATTCAATTATACTAGACAATAACGCAGGGAGAGTACCCGATTATTGGCATATTAGATCAATTAATGTATAGTGTACACCAAGCTTAAGAGTAAATAACTTTATCAAAAGTGGGAAACTTCTACAGTCTATAAACTAACATGACATTTTACTTTATTTATTTACATTAAAGAATTAAAACCAGTAGCATTTTAAAATGACTTTAGTTTCTGTTTTTATATAGAGAAAAAATTGAAAACACCTTAGAACAAAATCTATAATAACAAAATGTGGAGAGAGAGTAGTCTGAATTGAGTTGGAAAGCAACTATTTGCTTTCTCTCAGCCATTGAACTTAAACTTGCAAGCCATGAGCCGATTCCAAACTTGAGAACTTTGCATCAATTGAATCACAAGATCTGTTATGCTTACAACATCTTCTGCACGGAAGTTACAAGCTGTCCAACATTGATGGGAACTCACTTGCTTCATTCAAGCAATGCTCTGTGAGAACAGCATGTGGCTCTAATCTCAGACCTTCCCCAAAGCTAACTTTAAGAGCAACTAGAGTACTCTGTATGTAGCCTCACCACTGAGCTTCTCACCACATGCTCAACTCTTAGATTCATGACTATTTTAAAGCTCAAACTAGAAGGCCAAAGGAAACTTAGGGAGACTCAAAAAGAAATAAAAATGGAAATGAATTAAAGCTAGGTGTACAACATTCAATTTTTTTTCTTGTCTTGACAATAGTTATTTTTATGGAACGTCAAAGGCACAAATTTCTGAACTGCTTGCCATGAGAATTTTAAGAAAACAAATATCTGATTTTTATCAACAGAACTTTATTTGCATATGCCTGCCCAAAACCATCTCTTGGTTGAAGAAAACATAGACGACAGATTAAGCCAATCCATTAAATGAATGAATGTATTGTGACAAGAATTTCTCTTATTTATTGGTGAAAAAATAAAATAATCATTCAATTATACTAGACAATAACGCAGGGAGAGTACCCGATTATTGGCATATTAGATCAATTAATGTATAGTGTACACCAAGCTTAAGAGTAAATAACTTTATCAAAAGTGGGAAACTTCTACAGTCTATAAACTAACATGACATTTTACTTTATTTATTTACATTAAAGAATTAAAACCAGTAGCATTTTAAAATGACTTTAGTTTCTGTTTTTATATAGAGAAAAATTTGAAAACACCTTAGAACAAAATCTATAATAACAAAATGTGGAGAGAGAGTAGTCTGAATTGAGTTGGAAAGCAACTATTTGCTTTCTCTCAGCCATTGAACTTAAACTTGCACGCCATGAGCCAATTCCAAACTTGAGAACTTTGCATCAATTGAATCACAAGATCTGTTATGCTTACAACATCTTCTGCACGGAAGTTACAAGCTGTCCAACATTGATGGGAACTCACTTGCTTCATTCAAGCAATGCTCTGTGAGAACAGCATGTGGCTCTAATCTCAGACCTTCCCCAAGGCTAACTTTAAGAGCAACTAGAGTACTCTGTATGTAGCCTCACCACTGAGCTTCTCACCACATGCTCAACTCTTAGATTCATGAGTATTTTAAAGCTCAAACTAGAAGGCCGAAGGAAACTTAGGGAGACTCAAAAAGAAATAAAAATGGAAATGAATTAAAGCTAGGTTTACAATATTCAATTTTATTTCTTGTCTTGACAATAGTTATTTTTATGGAACGTCAAAGGCACAAATTTCTGAACTGCTTGCCATGAAAATTTTAAGAAAACAAATATCTGATTTTTATCAAACAGAACTTTATTTGCATATGCCTGCCCAAAACCATCTCTTGGTTGAAGAAAACATAGACGACAGATTAAGCCAATCCATTAAATGAATGAATGTATTGTGACAAGAATTTCTCTTATTTATTGGTGAAAAAATAAAATAATCATTCAATTATACTAGACAATAACGCAGGGAGAGTACCCGATTATTGGCATATTAGATCAATTAATGTATAGTGTACACCAAGCTTAAGAGTAAATAACTTTATCAAAAGTGGGAAACTTCTACAGTCTATAAAATAACATGACATTTTACTTCATTTATTTACATTAAAGAATTAAAACCAGTAGCATTTTAAAATGACTTTAGTTTCTGTTTTTATGTAGAGAAAAAATTGAAAACACCTTAGAACAAAATCTATAATAACACAATGTGGAGAGAGAGTAGTCTGAATTGAGTTGGAAAGCAACTATTTGCTTTCTCTCAGCCATTGAACTTAAACTTGCAAGCCATGAGCCAATTCCAAACTTGAGAACTTTGCATCAATTGAAGCACAAGATCTGTTATGCTTACAACATCTTCTGCATGGAAGTTACAAGCTGTCCAACATTGATGGGAACTCACTTGCTTCATTCAAGCAATGCTCTGTGAGAACAGCATGTGGCTCTAATCTCAGACCTTCCCCAAGGCTAACTTTAAGAGCAACCAGAGTACTCTGTATGTAGCCTCACCACTGAGCTTCTCACCACATGCTCAACTCTTAGATTCATGAGTATTTTAAAGCTCAAACTAGAAGGCCAAAGGAAACTTAGGGAGACTCAAAAAGAAATAAAAATGGAAATGAATTAAAGCTAGGTGTACAATATTCAATTTTTTTTCTTGTCTTGACAATAGTTATTTTTATGGACGTCAAAGGCACAAATTTCTGAACTGCTTGCCATGAGAATTTTAAGAAAACAAATATCTGATTTTTATCAACAGAACTTTATTTGCATATGCCTGCCCAAAACCATCTTTTGGTTGAAGAAAACATAGACGACAGATTAAGCCAATCCATTAAATGAATGAATGTATTGTGACAAGAATTTCTCTTATTTATTGGTGAAAAAATAAAATAATCATTCAATTATACTAGACAATAACGCAGGGAGAGTACCCGATTATTGGCATATTAGATCAATTAATGTATAGTGTAAACCAAGCTTAAGAGTAAATAACTTTATCAAAAGTGGGAAACTTCTACAGTCTATAAACTAACATGACATTTTACTTTATTTATTTACATTAAAGAATTAAAACCAGTAGCATTTTAAAATGACTTTAGTTTCTGTTTTTATATAGAGAAAAAATTGAAAACACCTTAGAACAAAATCTATAATAACAATATGTGGAGAGAGAGTAGTCTGAATTGAGTTGGAAAGCAACTATTTGCTTTCTCTCAGCCATTGAACTTAAACTTGCAAGCCGTGAGCCGATTCCAAACTTGAGAACTTTGCATCAATTGAAGCACAAGATCTGTTATGCTTACAACATCTTCTGCACGGAAGTTACAAGCTGTCCAACATTGATGGGAACTCACTTGCTTCATTCAAGCAATGCTCTGTGAGAACAGCATGTGGCTCTAATCTCAGACCTTCCCCAAGGCTAACTTTAAGAGCAACTAGAGTACTCTGTTTGAAAAAACTCAGGAGCCCGAGGTGTGCTCCCCACCACCAGTGCTGTGCCTAAACACGTGCAAAGGAGGCCGTGCGATCGAATGGGTCCGTCTCCTAGGAGACAGGGCCCCGTTTTTCCCCTAACCCCTCTCAACCATAAGGCCGAAGAGGGGAAAATAGGGAACGGTGGGTCCTCTTCGCCGAAGCTTAGAGAGACCCTCATTCCTCAACCTCCGAAAGGGTTAGGACGGTGGGTCCTCCGCACCCCATGGTTTGGAGAGACCCGCAGTGGACTTCCCTCCGCCTTGCGGCTCGGGGTCGTCCTCGGGGGGACCGAAGCTCTCCCCAAAAGGCGAGAGCTTCGGCACATTGGGGAAATGGAAGGCCCAAAAGGGTCGACCACACAACCCAAAAAAAACGTGACAAACTACAAAAAAATACAAGGAACGTGAAAAGTGACAAACGTGAGAGGGGGAAGAGAAATAAATAATAAAGGACCCTAGCCAGAGAGCAACTAGAGTACTCTGTATGTAGCCTCACCACTGAGCTTCTAACCACATGCTCAACTCTTAGATTCATGACTATTTTAAAGCTCAAACTAGAAAGCCGGAGGAAACTTAAGGAGACTCAAAAATAATAAAAAATGGAAATGAATTAAAGCTAGGTTTACAATATTCAATTTTTTTTCTTGTCTTGACAATAGTTATTTTTATGGAACGTCAAAGGCACAAATTTCTGAACTGCTTGCCATGAGAATTTTAAGAAAACAAATATCTGATTTTTATCAAACAGAACTTTATTTGCATATGCCTGCCCAAAACCATCTCTTGGTTGAAGAAAACATAGACGACAGATTAAGCCAATCCATTAAATGAATGAATGTATTGTGACAAGAATTTCTCTTATTTATTGGTGAAAAAATAAAATAATCATTCAATTATACTAGACAATAACGCAGGGAGAGTACCCGATTATTGGCATATTAGATCAATTAATGTATAGTGTACACCAAGCTTAATAGTACCTAACTTTATCAAAAGTGGGAAACTTCTACAGTCTATAAAATAACATGACATTTTACTTCATTTATTTACATTAAAGAATTAAAACCAGTAGCATTTTAAAATGACTTTAGTTTCTGTTTTTATATAGAGAAAAAATTGAAAACACCTTAGAACAAAATCTATAATAACAAAATGTGGAGAGAGAGTAGTCTGAATTGAGTTGGAAAGCAACTATTTGCTTTCTCTCAGCCATTGAACTTAAACTTGCAAGCCATGAGCCGATTCCAAACTTGAGAACTTTGCATCAATTGAAGCACAAGATCTGTTATGCTTACAACATCTTCTGCATGGAAGTTACAAGCTGTCCAACATTGATGGGAACTCACTTGCTTCATTCAAGCAATGCTCTGTGAGAACAGCATGTGGCTCTAATCTCAGACCTTCCCCAAGGCTAACTTTAAGAGCAACTAGAGTACTCTGTATGTAGCCTCACCACTGAGCTTCTCACCACATGCTCGATTCATGAGTATTTTAAAGCTCAAACTAGAAGGCCGAAGGAAACTTAGGGAGACTCAAAAAGAAATAAAAATGGAAATGAATTAAAGCTAGGTTTACAATATTCAATTTTATTTCTTGTCTTGACAATAGTTATTTTTATGGAACGTCAAAGGCACAAATTTCTGAACTGCTTGCCATGAGAATTTTAAGAAAACAAATATCTGATTTTTATCAAACAGAACTTTATTTGGGGGGCGTGGCCTAGCTGAGGAAGAGAGAGGCAGCACACTAGCTGAGCTCCCTCACAAAAGCCCTGAAAGTGCTCCTAATTTCCCCCCAAGTGCGTGCCCTAGCCCCTCACTGCTTGATAGAGGTGCCACAGACCATTTGGGGACGGTGTGGGAACAGCTGCGGAGTCGGGGGACCTCCTAAAGAGGTCCCTGCGGATTGCGGCCTAGTACCCCCTCTGAAGCCGGGGCCTCGATTTATTTGTCTGCCCACCGCTTGAGCTCCACGGCGGCGCGAACCCGTTTCCGGCCCGCCCACCGCCCGAGGACCAGACCCATCGACTCAGGGGGACCCCCCCGACCTGCCTCACCCCCCCTGGAGCTTCTCCCCCTCACCTGAGCGGCAGGGAGAGCCACAGAAGCCGCGCCGGGTCCCTCATTACAGACACGGCGGCCATCTTGGATTTCGGGAGAAGCTGCTGCAGCATCTCCTGACCCCAATCGAACCAGCACCCTGGGCTGCCACACATTACCAGGCTGAAGACACTGGGGCACTGTCCCCAGCCACCACACAGGAGCCCCAGCACACTGGGATTAAAGGTACTGGGCACAGTATATATATACAAGGAGGCAGGACGAGGCGGCCATATTGCAGGTGGCACAGGCTCCCTTAATCTGACCAAGGCTGCACAGAACCATAGGGCAGGCTTTTGGTGGGGTCCCATTTAGAGGGCACAAATCATCACAGGGTGCCCCATTCCCAACCCTTCCCATCTGCTGCAGGACCTGGCCACGACACCATTAAGCCAGGCCCTGTGCTCTAAGGCAATACATACAGCTCCCAGCCTCTGCTATATAGCACACAAGCTGTACAATATATGTGGACAGTTTACCTATTGCTACTAACACAGCTATAAGACTTTACCTCTTCCTGCTGAGCTGGGCCACTGCATTTAGTTGTTGCTGCCTTGCTACCCTTAACTCTGTGAACTGAGTGCTGATATAACACCCATCTCTGAGGCCTGCTGAGATTAGAGCTCCATCTTGTGACCTAAAGCAGCGATTGCAGCTACAGTGTTTTTTTTCTCCAGCTGCTAATATCCAGCAGAAACCCTCAACTGTCTAACACACTCTGTATTCACAACTCACCTACAGTAGCTCCCCTCCCCTCCCCGGGCAGTAATACGGTTGGACTGTACGAAATCACAATGCAAAGATAAAGTGGATTTTATCTATCAGAGACGTATTTAGTTTGCCCAAATCTTTCATTCGCGCCCTAAGTTTACAGGACACCCAAAAGTAATCTTTAAGATTTCGCAGCCGCTGCGGAAGCCGAACCCCCTGTTGCCTTGTCCAGATTGGCCCCTAGTAAATTTCCTGGCTTTCCGATCTGAAACAACTCTAGAGATGTAAGGCGAACACCCAGCTGCCCACCCGGCTCATCACTAGCTACCTGTTAATAATCACTCTGAACTTTGACCCACTTTACTTTACCTCAATATGAGCAAGAACAGCACTAAAGGAGGTAAAAAGCAGCCCCAGCAGAGTATACGTCCTCTTTTTGCCCGCTCGGACCCGTCCACGATGACTCACTCCCCTTCTTCCTCTCCAAATCATTCGTCGACTATGTCTCCTGCAGCTGAGGACGTTTACGCCACTAAAAGCGACATCCAAACCATGTTCGAAGAATTCAGTAAAACTCTAACTTCCAACCTTCAACAACTATCCGTCGACTTACGAAAAGAGCTTGTTGCTCTATCTAAGCGAACTTCAGTGGTGGAGGAAAAAGTTGACTCTATGACCAAAGGCCTTACTGATGTGACTCAGGACATTGATTTCCTTCATCGGGAACTAGAGTTTCTTAAGAATAAAACTGAGGACCTCGAAAACAGAGAGAAACGGAATAACCTGCGGATTCGGAATATTCCGGAGACGGTCTCTCCCAAATCCCTGGAACCGTACCTCAAACGTCTCTTTATCTCACTGGTCCCTACACTGGACGAGAGCCAGATTCAGATTGAAAGAGCGCATCGGGCTCTGAGACCCAAGCCCAAAGACGATGCCCCTCCCAGAGATGTCATCTTGAGGTTCCTCTCTTTTCAAGTTAAGGACCAAATTAGCCAGGCAAGTCGCTCCTCATCCCACATCAGTTTCGAAGGTAGCTCTTTGCAAATATTCCAAGATCTGGCCCCCACCACCCTGATGAGGAGAAGGGAACTCCGAGATGTCACTAAGCTACTCAGAGACAATGCCTTCAAGTATAAATGGGGCTTTCCATTCCGCCTCATTGTGGATGCCAACGGTCGACAGGAATCAGTACGTACTGTTGAGGAGGGGAAGAGTCTGCTCCGCAAACTCCAGCTGCTCCAACCTGATGATGGAGCCCCCCCCAACCGCACCTCCTTGCCTACTTAACTTTGATAAGGTTGAATTTAACAGTTTTTTCCATATTTGGACATAGGTCTATGTGATATTTTGTTGTTGCTGTTTTGCCTGTTTACTGGTTTTCCCCCTCTCCCTCCCTCCCTATTAGTACCCGTTTCTGCGGGCGTGGTGGGGTGGGGGAGGGGGGGGGCCCTCATATTGCTGTTTTTCAAGGTTTCGAATGTATATCTAGGCGCCGGGTGGGCCGCCCTCGGCTATACCCATTTGTTTTCTCTCTTCATTCACACTTATATTCTGCCCATAGCTCATAATTTCTATATCTATCATATATTTTGGCCGCGCCCCACTCACCCTCCCCTTAGGGATCGCTGCATAACGAACCGGATTAGGTTCTGCGGCTGTCCCAACATTTGCACCCTTCTGTGACAAACACCCCTTCCTTACCTCTTTTCTAGGGGGTGTTTCTCTCTCTTCTCTTTTTTTCCCCTTTCTTCCTTTATCCTCACCTGTCCCTCTTACTTTTGGTCCTCTTTGTTGGGTGCTCAACTAGTGGGCCCTCCCCTCTTTCCCTAGGAATAAGAGGGTAAAGTCGTCCACTCCCCCCCCCCCCCCTTTTTTTTTTTTTTTTTTTTTTTTTTGTTCCCCTCCCTATTCCCCCCTTTTCCCAGACACTGTTGTGACCACTGGTCTGTGCCTGGGAACGATGACGTTGACTGTGCTTTCCCTCAATGTGAAGGGCCTTAATACACCGCGTAAGAGATCGTTGCTGCATAGAACTGTACAATCCAAAAGGGGGGATATAGTCCTGCTACAAGAGACTCATTTCAAAAAACACTCCCATCCCTCCCTATCCTCCAGGCGCTTTCCTAATGTTTTTCATTCCACCAATCTCTCAAAGAAACAAGGTGTTTCAATCCTCATTCGCTCATCGGTACCATTTCAACTTATTTCTAAAGCTGTAGATCCAGAGGGGAGATATATTATTTTAATAGCACAAATTGGCCATCAAATCATGACCATTGTTAATATTTATGCCCCTAACACCGGTCAGTCTAAATTCTTCCGGGATCTATTTGACAGGTTGCACCCTATACGTAGGGGACTATTGTTACTAGGAGGTGACTTTAATACTGTCCTCTCACCCACGTTAGACAGAAGCTCCCCTAAAAAAAAGACCCCCTCTAGTGGCGCGCAATTCAACTCCCTCCAGAAATTGATAACAGAGGCTGGACTGTTCGACACTTGGAGAGCAATCCACCCGACCTCACGAGACTATACTTTTTACTCTATCCCCCACGACACTTATTCCAGGATAGATATGTTGCTGGGTTGTAGCGGTTTGTTATCTACCCTAGCCAGAGTTGATCACACACCCGTGGTTTGGTCTGACCACTCCATGGTATCTATAATTATAGACCCCATTAACTCTAAGGTTGGACGGCCCTCTTGGCGACTTAATGAGTCCTTGCTTCAGATCCCTAAGTTTAGAGAAGAACTCCAATCTCAGATAAAAGAATATTTTGCCCACAACTCCTCCTCTGGGACCGCTGAAGCGACAGTCTGGGAGGCCCACAAGGCTGTTATTAGGGGGGCCATAATTAGATACGCCTCATATAGGAAGAAGGTACAGACTGGCAGGATTATGGCTTTAACTAAACAACTGGAAGGTTTAGAAACCCTGCATAAACAAACACACTCTAATGAGACGCAGAAACAAATACAGGGGGTAAGAGGGGAACTCCAAGCCATTCTTGCTGAGCAAACAGAGAAATCCTTACGTTGGGCTAACCAGAGGTTTTACGAAAAGGGTAACAAGTCTGACGCACTACTGGCAAGGCAATTGAGAGCTAAACGTGCCTCTCAAGCTATTGTATCTATTCGAGACGAGAATAATACACTCACTTACGACCCGTCTTCGATTAATGACACGTTTTATAACTACTACAAGTCGCTGTACAACTTGTCTCCGTCCCGATCGCCCGCACCTGCACCCTCACTCATAGCCCAACAATATCTGAACTCTTGCAAACTCCCAAAACTTAATGATGCCCAGACATCAACCTTAAATGCTCCTATAACACCCGAAGAATTACAATCTGCGTTACGATCACAGAAGCCATCCAAAGCCCCCGGCCCAGACGGCTTTACTGCCATGTACTATAAAACCTTCTCATCCACCCTTTCCCCACATTTATTATCTCTCTTCAACAAAATTTTACTCGGGGAAAAGTTCCACCCAGACTCATTAAAATCCACCATTATTGTTATCCCTAAACCTAATAAAGACCATACCTGTAAAACAAATTTTAGGCCAATCTCTCTGATTAACTCAGATATTAAACTATTCGCCAAGATTCTGGCTAATCGACTTAACCTTTTACTACCCCAGCTTATTTATCCGGATCAGGTGGGGTTTGTTCCTTCCCGCCAAGCGCTAGATAACACCAGACGAACTATCAATTTGATATCCTATATTAATAGATGCAAACTCCCCTCTGTGCTGTTGTCATTAGATGCAGAAAAGGCCTTTGACCGCCTTTCCTGGCCATTTATGTTCCAAACTTTGCAATCCTATGGAATCAACGGTAACTTCCTGCAGGCCATCGGCTCCCTATACGAAAACCCTACAGCTGCTGTTTCCACTAACGGCCTGTCCTCCCCGCTTTTTGCCCTAAATAATGGAACAAGACAGGGTTGCCCTCTTTCTCCCTTGCTTTATGTCCTGAGCATCGAACCGCTGGCCACTAAAATTAGAGACAACCCAAATATAAAAGGCATTGAGGTTAGGGACAAGGAGTACAAAATATCCTTATTTGCGGACGATGTCCTATTAACCCTGTCCTCACCTCTGATTTCTCTTCCCAATCTCATGAAAGAACTCCAGGAATACGGGGGATGCTCGGGACATAAAATCAACGACAGAAAGTCTGAAGCCATGCCACTTCACCTACCCTCAGATACTGCCAACCTCCTCCACCAGAGTTTTGGATTTACATGGAAATCCAACTCTTTTACCTATTTGGGTATCCAAATTACAAAATCCTTTGATCAACTTTTCAAAGAAAACTATATTCCCTTATTGCACTCGATTAAATCAGATCTAAAAAGATGGTCCCCCTTTTACATCTCATGGACTGGCCGCATTAATTCAATTAAGATGAACGTCTTGCCACGCGTATTATATCTGTTCCAAACAATTCCCGCTAAGGTCCCTCCTTCGTTTTTAAAAGAAATTCAATCCCTCTGCGGCTCGTTCATCTGGGCGAACACCAAACCCAGAATTAATAGGACGATCCTTTCTAAATCTCGACTAAATGGGGGGTTAGGCCTTCCCATCTTTGAGAGATATTACAATGCGGTGCAACTGAGTCATATATCATCCTGGCACACCACACCGAACAATAAAATCTGGGTGGCCATTGAGTCAGATTTAATAGGATTACCATCAGTTAGCTACCTTCCATGGCTCCCCCCAAGGCTGAGACCACCCTCAATAGCCTCAGTCCCATGTGTGCGGGCGGTATTGCAGTTATGGGACAAAGTTAACAAAAAATTGAACCTTTCAACCTATCCGTCACCATTAACTCCTCTCTGGAAACATCCAGATTTCCCCTTAGGAAATATTAGATCGTATTCCTCCCTCTGGACCTCAGCTGGTATCGATAGAATAAGACATATAAGGGGAGAATTTTCCCCCCCAGATTTTAAATCACTAAGCGACCGCTATAACCTTCCTGCCACCGCTAACTTTGCTTACTTGCAAATCGTTAACTTCATTAGATCTATCAATAAATCTGTCAAATTCAGAAGCCCCACCCCCTTTGAACGTCATTGCATCTATAGTCCAGGTCGTAAGGGCACAATCTCCACACTGTACTCGTTAACTATCCCACAAATCCCATCGTCCAAAGAAAAACACGAGTTAGCTTGGGAACGGGACCTGGGGGTGTGCCTGGAGGATGAGGACTGGTCGGAGCTGCGTCAATTTGTAAGTAAAACCTCAATTAATACGGGTATCAGAGAGAACTCTTTTAAGATCTATTCCCGGTGGTATATGACCCCAGATAAGTTATCTAAGCTCTTCCCGAGCTCCTCAGACCTCTGTTGGAGGCAATGCGGACACACTGGCACCTTCTACCATATTTGGTGGGACTGCCCTGTGATTTCTAAATTCTGGGACGAGGTTACACAAGAAGCGACTAAGGTTCTAGGCCACCCTGTCCCTAAGTCACCACTAAATATTCTTCTATGTAAACCTTTCGATTCCCTATCCAAGGTTCAAAATGCATTTTGCTTGCATTTGTTCAGTGCAGCAAGGCTTCTTATCGCGACCCAATGGAAGCAGACGGAGGCCCCTTCACTAATCGCGCTGACTAATAAAATATGGTACTTAGCTTCCATGGAATATATTACGGCCCTTCTACGTAACAGGATTATAAAGTCCCAGCGCGTCTGGGACCCCTGGTACAGGTTACACAAAAGACGGCTACCTGGTCTAGAGTGAGCTGGACTTGCTCTCGGACCATTTAGGTAGTCCCATTCCTAAACTCCTACCCCCCCTCCCCTTTTTTTTTTTTTTTCCCCTCTCTCTTCCTCCCCTATCCTCCTCTTACTCTTTCTTCTGCTTTATTACTTTCTCCCTTCTTTATTCTTCTTCAGAAAATTGTTAAAAAAAACAATAGCCATCTGCGTCAGTCAGTTGGGAATATTTTAGGTTGTGAAATAAGTACCGATATGTATGTGGATACTGTACTGCATGTTACTAATCGCATTATTGTTACTCTCTTGTTGGCTATTTCAATAAAACATATGTTAAAAAAAAAAAAAAAAACAGAACTTTATTTGCATATGCCTGCCCAAAACCATCTCTTGGTTGAAGAAAACATAGACGACAGATTAAGCCAATCCATTAAATGAATGAATGTATTGTGACAAGAATTTCTCTTATTTATTGGTGAAAAAATAAAATAATCATTCAATTATACTAGACAATAACGCAGGGAGAGTACCCGATTATTGGCATATTAGATCAATTAATGTATAGTGTACACCAAGCTTAATAGTACCTAACTTTATCAAAAGTGGGAAACTTCTACAGTCTATAAAATAACATGACATTTTACTTCATTTATTTACATTAAAGAATAAAAACCAGTAGCATTTTAAAATGACTTTAGTTTCTGTTTTTATATAGAGAAAAAATTGAAAACACCTTAGAACAAAATCTATAATAACAAAATGTGGAGAGAGAGTAGTCTGAATTGAGTTGGAAAGCAACTATTTGCTTTCTCTCAGCCATTGAACTTAAACTTGCAAGCCATGAGCCAATTCCAAACTTGAGAACTTTGCATCAATTGAAGCACAAGATCTGTTATGCTTACAACATCTTCTGCATGGAAGTTACAAGCTGTCCAACATTGATGGGAACTCACTTGCTTCATTCAAGCAATGCTCTGTGAGAACAGCATGTGCAGGGCCGGATTAACAATGGACCTGATGGAGCTACAGCTCCAGGCCTACTCTCCAAATAGGCCCATCTTGTAGCTGAGGATCAGGGCTTTTCAACGAGCCCAGCCCCGCATCGATAGCCCCCCCGGGAACCGAAGATACCGCCAGGCAAAGCTGGAATGTTTTCCCCATATGATAACATGGGACCTGACCCCAGACTGGTTCCAACGGCTGCCAGTTCCCCCTTCGGCATCACAGAAGCTCAAGGTTCAGTCGAACCCAAATTGCTGGGCCTTCAATCTGATACCAGGCTGGTCCATATGGGTTCATTGGTTCCAGAAATATTGCGGGTAAACCGATTTTTTTTCATTTATGAAATGTAATTTCATGGCTGTTCATGTTGTTTGAGGGCAGATTTCTCTGGAACCAAACTGCCCAGTTTCACGGGACCAAAATTATTCGAAGTCCACTCAAAAGTTCTTCAATATGATACTGGTCTCATGTAAATGGGTCAGTTGGTTCCGAAGATATAGCTGGTTAGTTAAATGGGGAGGGGTGGTTTCCTCTCCCCCTCACACCAGAAAATGCAGGGACTAGGCTGGTGTAAAAAGGGCCAGCCCGGGAATGTCCCTGCATGATTCTGGGACCATATTACCAGGTAAGTCCCTGCATTTTCTGGTGTGAAAGGGGTATTATTTCAAATAGCCGGGACCTGCATTGCTCTGAATATAGCCAGTGAGCCCCTTCTCTCTGCTCGGCTGTCAATGGCTGTCATTTCTGCCCGGCGGCAGCTGTTCCCCAGTTACCGCGAACATGTATTCCCCCTTGGCAATGAGCATGTAATCCCCCATGGCAATGAGCATGAAACCCCTGACAATAAGCATGTAGGTATATAACACTAATGTAGCAGAATTTTTAATAGGCATTATGGTGTTTCGCATAATACGAAATGGACATTATGGTGTGTGGCTTAACATTTAACGGGCAGTATGGTATAAATTTTTAATGCGCGCCTTTGGCGTGCAATGCCCCTTTTTATGAAGCATGTTGTGCATTATTGCTCAATCGGTTTGGTATAGTGTCTATTTTGGCTCAATCCATGTGGCAAAATGTGAGTTTTGCCTTAATCTGTGTGGCATAACGTGAATTTTGACTCAATCCATTTGCCATAGTGTGAATTTTGGCTCATTCCTTGTGGCATAATGTGTAAGAGGCAAGTACAGTATAAGGGGGTTACTATTGTGTTGCATGATTTGTATAAGGGGTATATGGTGTGGTAAACTTAGGTGACCACATTAAAGGTGCTGAAATGTTGTCTACCAAATTTGAGCTTTCAGTATTTTTTTTATGACTGCAGTGCCACCTCACCCTGCCACCTCATCTTAAGACATTGGAATCCTGCGGGTGCACCTTTGGAGGGCACCCGCCAATATATCTCCCTACGTTTTTCCTATGCCAGCCCCCTGCCTTTTCCAGGAAAGTATTTACACAAATAGAGACACATCCATGAGCAGACCACCCAACCAGAACACTGGTCACGCCCCCCACATTATTAGGTGCTGGCCACAACCCCTATTATTGCGCATAAGAGGCCCTTGATCATTTTCAGCTCCAGGCCCATTTAGACCTTAATCTGGCACTGAGCATGTGGCTCTAATCTCAGACCTTCCCCAAGGCTAACTTTAAGAGCAACTAGAGTACTCTGTATGTAGCCTCACCACTGAGCTTCTCACCACATGCTCAACTCTTAGATTCATGACTATTTTAAAGCTCAAACTAGAAGGCCAAAGGAAACTTAGGGAGACTCAAAAAGAAATAAAAATGGAAATGAATTAAAGCTAGGTTTACAATATTCAATTTTTTTTCTTGTCTTGACAATAGTTATTTTTATGGAACGTCAAAGGCACAAATTTCTGAACTGCTTGCCATGAGAATTTTAAGAAAACAAATATCTGATTTTTATCAAACAGAACTTTATTTGCATATGCCTGCCCAAAACCATCTCTTGGTTGAAGAAAACATAGACGACAGATTAAGCAAATCCATTAAATGAATGAATGTATAGTGACAAGAATTTCTCTTATTTATTGGTGAAAAAATAAAATAATCATTCAATTATACTAGACAATAACGCAGGGAGAGTACCCGATTATTGGCATATTAGATCAATTAATGTATAGTGTACACCAAGCTTAATAGTACCTAACTTTATCAAAAGTGGGAAACTTCTACAATCTATAAAATAACATGACATTTTACTTCATTTATTTACATTAAAGAATTAAAACCAGTAGCATTTTAAAATGACTTTAGTTTCTGTTTTTATATAGAGAAAAAATTGAAAACACCTTAGAACAAAATCTATAATAACAAAATGTGGAGAGAGAGTAGTCTGAATTGAGTTGGAAAGCAACTATTTGCTTTCTCTCAGCCATTGAACTTAAACTTGCAAGCCATGAGCCAATTCCAAACTTGAGAACTTTGCATCAATTGAAGCACAAGATCTGTTATGCTTACAACATCTTCTGCATGGAAGTTACAATCTGTCCAACATTGATGGGAACTCACTTGCTTCATTCAAGCAATGCTCTGTGAGAACAGCATGTGGCTCTAATCTCAGACCTTCCCCAAGGCAAACTTTAAGAGCAACTAGAGTACTGTGTATGTAGCCTCACCACTGAGCTTTTCACCACAAGCTCAACTCTTAGATTCATGACTATTTTAAAGCTCAAACTAGAAGGCCAAAGGAAACTTAGGGAGACTCAAAAAGAAATAAAAATGGAAATGAATTAAAGCTAGGTTTACAATATTCATTTTTTTTTCTTGTCTTGACAATAGTTATTTTTATGGAACGTCAAAGGCACAAATTTCTGAACTGCTTGCCATGAGAATTTTAAGAAAACAAATATCTGATTTTTATCAAACAGAAGTTTATTTGCATATGCCTGCCCAAAACCATCTCTTGGTTGAAGAAAACATAGACGACAGATTAAGCCAATCCATTAAATGAATGAATGTATTGTGACAAGAATTTCTCTTATTTATTGGTGAAAAAATAAAATAATCATTCAATTATACTAGACAATAACGCAGGGAGAGTACCCGATTATTGGCATATTAGATCAATTAATGTATAGTGTACACCAAGCTTAATAGTACCTAACTTTATCAAAAGTGGGAAACTTCTACAGTCTATAAAATAACATGACATTTTACTTCATTTATTTACATTAAAGAATTAATACCAGTAGCATTTTAAAATGACTTTAGTTTCTGTTTTTATATAGAGAAAAAATTGAAAACACCTTAGAACAAAATCTATAACAACAAAATGTGGAGAGAGAGTAGTCTGAATTGAGTTGGAAAGCAACTATTTGCTTTCTCTCAGCCATTGAACTTAAACTTGCAAGCCATGAGCCAATTCCAAACTTGAGAACTTTGCATCAATTGAAGCACAAGATCTGTTATGCTTACAACATCTTCTGCATGGAAGTTACAATCTGTCCAACATTGATGGGAACTCACTTGCTTCATTCAAGCAATGCTCTGTGAGAACAGCATGTGGCTCTAATCTCAGACCTTCCCCAAGGCTAACTTTAAGAGCAACTAGAGTACTCTGTATGTAGCCTCACCACTGAGCTTCTCACCACAAGCTCAACTCTTAGATTCATGACTATTTTAAAGCTCAAACTAGAAGGCCAAAGGAAACTTAGGGAGACTCAAAAAGAAATAAAAATGGAAATGAATTAAAGCTAGGTTTACAATATTCAATTTTATTTCTTGTCTTGACAATAGTTATTTTTATGGAACGTCAAAGGCACAAATTTCTGAACTGCTTGCCATGAGAATTTTAAGAAAACAAATATCTGATTTTTATCAAACAGAAGTTTATTTGCATATGCCTGCCCAAAACCATCTCTTGGTTGAAGAAAACATAGACGACAGATTAAGCCAATCCATTAAATGAATGAATGTATTGTGACAAGAATTTCTCTTATTTATTGGTGAAAAAAATAAAATAATCATTCAATTATACTAGACAATAACGCAGGGAGAGTACCCGATTATTGGCATATTAGATCAATTAATGTATAGTGTACACCAAGCTTAATAGTACCTAACTTTATCAAAAGTGCGAAACTTCTACAGTCTATAAAATAACATGACATTTTACTTCATTTATTTACATTAAAGAATTAAAACCAGTAGCATTTTAAAATGACTTTAGTTTCTGTTTTTATATAGAGAAAAAATTGAAAACACCTTAGAACAAAATCTATAATAACAAAATGTGGAGAGAGAGTAGTCTGAATTGAGTTGGAAAGCAACTATTTGCTTTCTCTCAGCCATTGAACTTAAATTTGCAAGCCATGAGCCGATTCCAAACTTGAGAACTTTGCATCAATTGAAGCACAAGATCTGTTATGCTTACAACATCTTCTGCATGGAAGTTACAAGCTGTCCAACATTGATGGGAACTCACTTGCTTCATTCAAGCAATGCTCTGTGAGAACAGCATATGGCTCTAATCTCAGACCTTCCCCAAGGCTAACTTTAAGAGCAACTAGAGTACTCTGTTTGAAAAAACTCAGGAGCCCGAGGTGTGCTCCCCACCACCAGTGCTGTGCCTAAACACGTGCAAAGGAGGCCGTGCGATCGAATGGGTCCGTCTCCTAGGAGACAGGGCCCCGTTTTTCCCCTAACCCCTCTCAACCATAAGGCCGAAGAGGGGAAAATAGGGAACGGTGGGTCCTCTTCGCCGAAGCTTAGAGAGACCCTCATTCCTCAACCTCCGAAAGGGTTAGGACGGTGGGTCCTCCGCACCCCATGGTTTGGAGAGACCCGCAGTGGACTTCCCTCCGCCTTGCGGCTCGGGGTCGTCCTCGGGGGGACCGAAGCTCTCCCCAAAAGGCGAGAGCTTCGGCACATTGGGGAAATGGAAGGCCCAAAAGGGTCGACCACACAACCCAAAAAAAACGTGACAAACTACAAAAAAATACAAGGAACGTGAAAAGTGACAAACGTGAGAGGGGGAAGAGAAATAAATAATAAAGGACCCTAGCCAGAGAGCAACTAGAGTACTCTGTATGTAGCCTCACCACTGAGCTTCTAACCACATGCTCAACTCTTAGATTCATGACTATTTTAAAGCTCAAACTAGAAAGCCGGAGGAAACTTAAGGAGACTCAAAAATAATAAAAAATGGAAATGAATTAAAGCTAGGTTTACAATATTCAATTTTTTTTCTTGTCTTGACAATAGTTATTTTTATGGAACGTCAAAGGCACAAATTTCTGAACTGCTTGCCATGAGAATTTTAAGAAAACAAATATCTGATTTTTATCAAACAGAACTTTATTTGCATATGCCTGCCCAAAACCATCTCTTGGTTGAAGAAAACATAGACGACAGATTAAGCCAATCCATTAAATGAATGAATGTATTGTGACAAGAATTTCTCTTATTTATTGGTGAAAAAATAAAATAATCATTCAATTATACTAGACAATAACGCAGGGAGAGTACCCGATTATTGGCATATTAGATCAATTAATGTATAGTGTACACCAAGCTTAATAGTACCTAACTTTATCAAAAGTGGGAAACTTCTACAGTCTATAAAATAACATGACATTTTACTTCATTTATTTACATTAAAGAATTAAAACCAGTAGCATTTTAAAATGACTTTAGTTTCTGTTTTTATATAGAGAAAAAATTGAAAACACCTTAGAACAAAATCTATAATAACAAAATGTGGAGAGAGAGTAGTCTGAATTGAGTTGGAAAGCAACTATTTGCTTTCTCTCAGCCATTGAACTTAAACTTGCAAACCATGAGCCGATTCCAAACTTGAGAACTTTGCATCAATTGAAGCACAAGATCTGTTATGCTTACAACATCTTCTGCATGGAAGTTACAAGCTGTCCAACATTGATGGGAACTCACTTGCTTCATTCAAGCAATGCTCTGTGAGAACAGCATGTGGCTCTAATCTCAGACCTTCCCCAAGGCTAACTTTAAGAGCAACTAGAGTACTCTGTATGTAGCCTCACCACTGAGCTTCTCACCACATGCTCAACTCTTAGATTCATGAGTATTTTAAAGCTCAAACTAGAAGGCCGAAGGAAACTTAGGGAGACTCAAAAAGAAATAAAAATGGAAATGAATTAAAGCTAGGTTTACAATATTCAATTTTATTTCTTGTCTTGACAATAGTTATTTTTATGGAACGTCAAAGGCACAAATTTCTGAACTGCTTGCCATGAGAATTTTAAGAAAACAAATATCTGATTTTTATCAAACAGAACTTTATTTGCATATGCCTGCCCAAAACCATCTCTTGGTTGAAGAAAACATAGACGACAGATTAAGCCAATCCATTAAATGAATGAATGTATTGTGACAAGAATTTCTCTTATTTATTGGTGAAAAAATAAAATAATCATTCAATTATACTAGACAATAACGCAGGGAGAGTACCCGATTATTGGCATATTAGATCAATTAATGTATAGTGTACACCAAGCTTAATAGTACCTAACTTTATCAAAAGTGGGAAACTTCTACAGTCTATAAAATAACATGACATTTTACTTCATTTATTTACATTAAAGAATTAAAACCAGTAGCATTTTAAAATGACTTTAGTTTCTGTTTTTATATAGAGAAAAAATTGAAAACACCTTAGAACAAAATCTATAATAACAAAATGTGGAGAGAGAGTAGTCTGAATTGAGTTGGAAAGCAACTATTTGCTTTCTCTCAGCCATTGAACTTAAACTTGCAAGCCATGAGCCAATTCCAAACTTGAGAACTTTGCATCAATTGAAGCACAAGATCTGTTATGCTTACAACATCTTCTGCATGGAAGTTACAAGCTGTCCAACATTGATGGGAACTCACTTGCTTCATTCAAGCAATGCTCTGTGAGAACAGCATGTGCAGGGCCGGATTAACAATGGACCTGATGGAGCTACAGCTCCAGGCCTACTCTCCAAATAGGCCCATCTTGTAGCTGAGGATCAGGGCTTTTCAACGAGCCCAGCCCCGCATCGATAGCCCCCCCGGGAACCGAAGATACCGCCAGGCAAAGCTGGAATGTTTTCCCCATATGATAACATGGGACCTGACCCCAGACTGGTTCCAACGGCTGCCAGTTCCCCCTTCGGCATCACAGAAGCTCAAGGTTCAGTCGAACCCAAATTGCTGGGCCTTCAATCTGATACCAGGCTGGTCCATATGGGTTCATTGGTTCCAGAAATATTGCGGGTAAACCGATTTTTTTCATTTATGAAATGTAATTTCATGGCTGTTCATGTTGTTTGAGGGCAGATTTCTCTGGAACCAAACTGCCCAGTTTCACGGGACCAAAATTATTCGAAGTCCACTCAAAAGTTCTTCAATATGATACTGGTCTCATGTAAATGGGTCAGTTGGTTCCGAAGATATAGCTGGTTAGTTAAATGGGGAGGGGTGGTTTCCTCTCCCCCTCACACCAGAAAATGCAGGGACTAGGCTGGTGTAAAAAGGGCCAGCCCGGGAATGTCCCTGCATGATTCTGGGACCATATTACCAGGTAAGTCCCTGCATTTTCTGGTGTGAAAGGGGTATTATTTCAAATAGCCGGGACCTGCATTGCTCTGAATATAGCCAGTGAGCCCCTTCTCTCTGCTCGGCTGTCAATGGCTGTCATTTCTGCCCGGCGGCAGCTGTTCCCCAGTTACCGCGAACATGTATTCCCCCTTGGCAATGAGCATGTAATCCCCCATGGCAACGAGCATGAAACCCCTGACAATAAGCATGTAGGTATATAACACTAATGTAGCAGAATTTTTAATAGGCATTATGGTGTTTCGCATAATACGAAATGGACATTATGGTGTGTGGCTTAACATTTAACGGGCAGTATGGTATAAATTTTTAATGCGCGCCTTTGGCGTGCAATGCCCCTTTTTATGAAGCATGTTGTGCATTATTGCTCAATCGGTTTGGTATAGTGTCTATTTTGGCTCAATCCATGTGGCAAAATGTGAGTTTTGCCTTAATCTGTGTGGCATAACGTGAATTTTGACTCAATCCATTTGCCATAGTGTGAATTTTGGCTCATTCCTTGTGGCATAATGTGTAAGAGGAAAGTACAGTATAAGGGGGTTGCATGATTTGTATAAGGGGTATATGGTAAACTTAGGTGACCACATTAAAGGTGCTGAAATGTTGTCTACCAAATTTGAGCTTTCAGTATTTTTTTTATGACTGCAGTGCCACCTCATCTTAAGACATTGGAATCCTGCGGGTGCACCCGCCAATATATCTCCCTACGTTTTTCCTATGCCAGCCCCCTGCCTTTTCCAGGAAAGTATTTACACAAATAGAGACACATCCATGAGCAGACCACCCAACCAGAACACTGGTCACGCCCCCCACATTATTAGGTGCTGGCCACAACCCCTATTATTGCGCATAAGAGGCCCTTGATCATTTTCAGCTCCAGGCCCATTTAGACCTTAATCTGGCACTGAGCATGTGGCTCTAATCTCAGACCTTCCCCAAGGCTAACTTTAAGAGCAACTAGAGTACTCTGTATGTAGCCTCACCACTGAGCTTCTCACCACATGCTCAACTCTTAGATTCATGACTATTTTAAAGCTCAAACTAGAAGGCCAAAGGAAACTTAGGGAGACTCAAAAAGAAATAAAAATGGAAATTAATTAAAGCTAGGTTTACAATATTCAATTTTTTTTCTTGTCTTGACAATAGTTATTTTTATGGAACGTCAAAGGCACAAATTTCTGAACTGCTTGCCATGAGAATTTTAAGAAAACAAATATCTGATTTTTATCAAACAGAACTTTATTTGCATATGCCTGCCCAAAACCATCTCTTGGTTGAAGAAAACATATACGACAGATTAAGCAAATCCATTAAATGAATGAATGTATAGTGACAAGAATTTCTCTTATTTATTGGTGAAAAAATAAAATAATCATTCAATTATACTAGACAATAACGCAGGGAGAGTACCCGATTATTGGCATATTAGATCAATTAATGTATAGTGTACACCAAGCTTAATAGTACCTAACTTTATCAAAAGTGGGAAACTTCTACAATCTATAAAATAACATGACCTTTTACTTCATTTATTTACATTAAAGAATTAAAACCAGTAGCATTTTAAAATGACTTTAGTTTCTGTTTTTATATAGAGAAAAAATTGAAAACACCTTAGAACAAAATCTATAATAACAAAATGTGGAGAGAGAGTAGTCTGAATTGAGTTGGAAAGCAACTATTTGCTTTCTCTCAGCCATTGAACTTAAACTTGCAAGCCATGAGCCAATTCCAAACTTGAGAACTTTGCATCAATTGAAGCACAAGATCTGTTATGCTTACAACATCTTCTGCATGGAAGTTACAATCTGTCCAACATTGATGGGAACTCACTTGCTTCATTCAAGCAATGCTCTGTGAGAACAGCATGTGGCTCTAATCGCAGACCTTCCCCAAGGCTAACTTTAAGAGCAACTAGAGTACTGTGTATGTAGCCTCACCACTGAGCTTTTCACCACAAGCTCAACTCTTAGATTCATGACTATTTTAAAGCTCAAACTAGAAGGCCAAAGGAAACTTAGGGAGACTCAAAAAGAAATAAAAATGGAAATGAATTAAAGCTAGGTTTACAATATTCATTTTTTTTTCTTGTCTTGACAATAGTTATTTTTATGGAACGTCAAAGGCACAAATTTCTGAACTGCTTGCCATGAGAATTTTAAGAAAACAAATATCTGATTTTTATCAAACATAAGTTTATTTGCATATGCCTGCCCAAAACCATCTCTTGGTTGAAGAAAACATAGACGACAGATTAAGCCAATCCATTAAATGAATGAATGTATTGTGACAAGAATTTCTCTTATTTATTGGTGAAAAAAATAAAATAATCATTCAATTATACTAGACAATAACGCAGGGAGAGTACCCGATTATTGGCATATTAGATCAATTAATGTATAGTGTACACCAAGCTTAATAGTACCTAACTTTATCAAAAGTGCGAAACTTCTACAGTCTATAAAATAACATGACATTTTACTTCATTTATTTACATTAAAGAATTAAAACCAGTAGCATTTTAAAATGACTTTAGTTTCTGTTTTTATATAGAGAAAAAATTGAAAACACCTTAGAACAAAATCTATAATAACAAAATGTGGAGAGAGAGTAGTCTGAATTGAGTTGGAAAGCAACTATTTGCTTTCTCTCAGCCATTGAACTTAAATTTGCAAGCCATGAGCCAATTCCAAACTTGAGAACTTTGCATCAATTGAAGCACAAGATCTGTTATGCTTACAACATCTTCTGCATGGAAGTTACAAGCTGTCCAACATTGATGGGAACTCACTTGCTTCATTCAAGCAATGCTCTGTGAGAACAGCATATGGCTCTAATCTCAGACCTTCCCCAAGGCAAACTTTAAGAGCAACTAGAGTACTCTGTATGTAGCCTCACCACTGAGCTTCTCACCACATGCTCAACTCTTAGATTCATGACTATTTTAAAGCTCAAACTAGAAGGCCGAAGGAAACTTAGGGAGACTCAAAAAGAAATAAAAATGGAAACGAATTAAAGCTAGGCTTACAATATTCAATTTTATTTCTTGTCTTGACAATAGTTATTTTTATGGAACGTCAAAGGCACAAATTTCTGAACTGCTTGCCATGAGAATTTTAAGAAAACAAATATCTGATTTTTATCAAACAGAACTTTATTTGCATATGCCTGCCCAAAACCATCTCTTGGTTGAAGAAAACATAGACGACAGATTAAGCCAATCCATTAAATGAATGAATGTATTGTGACAAGAATTTCTCTTATTTATTGGTGAAAAAATAAAATAATCATTCAATTATACTAGACAATAACGCAGGGAGAGTACCCGATTATTGGCATATTAGATCAATTAATGTATAGTGTACACCAAGCTTAATAGTACCTAACTTTATCAAAAGTGGGAAACTTCTACTGTCTATAAAATAACATGACATTTTACTTCATTTATTTACAATAAAGAATTAAAACCAGTAGCATTTTAAAATGACTTTAGTTTCTGTTTTTATATAGAGAAAAAATTGAAAACACCTTAGAACAAAATCTATAATAACAAAATGTGGAGAGAGAGTAGTCTGAATTGAGTTGGAAAGCAACTATTTGCTTTCTCTCAGCCATTGAACTTAAACTTGCAAGCCATGAGCCGATTCCAAACTTGAGAACTTTGCATCAATTGAAGCACAAGATCTGTTATGCTTACAACATCTTCTGCACGGAAGTTACAAGCTGTCCAACATTGATGGGAACTCACTTGCTTCATTCAAGCAATGCTCTGTGAGAACAGCATGTGGCTCTAATCTCAGACCTTCCCCAAGGCTAACTTTAAGAGCAACTAGAGTACTCTGTATGTAGCCTCACCACTGAGCTTCTCACCACATGCTCAACTCTTAGATTCATGAGTATTTTAAAGCTCAAACTAGAAGGCCGAAGGAAACTTAGGGAGACTCAAAAAGAAATAAAAATGGAAATGAATTAAAGCTAGATTTACAATATTCAATTTTATTTCTTGTCTTGACAATAGTTATTTTTATGGAACGTCAAAGGCACAAATTTCTGAACTGCTTGCCATGAGAATTTTAAGAAAACAAATATCTGATTTTTATCAAACAGAACTTTATTTGCATATGCCTGCCCAAAACCATCTCTTGGTTGAAGAAAACATAGACGACAGATTAAGCCAATCCATTAAATGAATGAATGTATTCTGACAAGAATTTCTCTTATTTATTGGTGAAAAAATAAAATAATCATTCAATTATACTAGACAATAACGCAGGGAGAGTACCCGATTATTGGCATATTAGATCAATTAATGTATAGTGTACACCAAGCTTAATAGTACCTAACTTTATCAAAAGTGGGAAACTTCTACAGTCTATAAAATAACATGACATTTTACTTCATTTATTTACTCTAAAGAATTAAAACCAGTAGCATTTTAAAATGACTTTAGTTTCTGTTTTTATATAGAGAAAAAATTGAAAACACCTTAGAACAAAATCTATAATAACAAAATGTGGAGAGAGAGTAGTCTGAATTGAGTTGGAAAGCAACTATTTGCTTTCTTTCAGCCATTGAACTTAAACTTGCAAGCCATGAGCCAATTCCAAACTTGAGAACTTTGCATCAATTGAAGCACAAGATCTGTTATGCTTACAACATCTTCTGCATGGAAGTTACAAGCTGTCCAACATTGATGGGAACTCACTTGCTTCATTCAAGCAATGCTCTGTGAGAACAGCATATGGCTCTAATCTCAGACCTTCCCTAAGGCTAACTTTAAGAGCAACTAGAGTACTCTGTATGTAGCCTCACCACTGAGCTTCTCACCACATGCTCAACTCTTAGATTCATGACTATTTTAAAGCTCAAACTAGAAGGCCGAAGGAAACTTAGGGAGACTCAAAAAGAAATAAAAATGGAAATGAATTAAAGCTAGGTTTACAATATTCAATTTTATTTCTTGTCTTGACAATAGTTATTTTTATGGAACGTCAAAGGAACAAATTTCTGAACTGCTTGCCATGAGAATTTTAAGAAAACAAATATCTGATTTTTATCAAACAGAACTTTATTTGCATATGCCTGCCCAAAACCATCTCTTGGTTGAAGAAAACATAGACGACAGATTAAGCCAATCCATTAAATGAATGAATGTATTGTGACAAGAATTTCTCTTATTTATTGGTGAAAAAATAAAATAATCATTCAATTATACTAGACAATAACGCAGGGAGAGTACCCGATTATTGGCATATTAGATCAATTAATGTATAGTGTACACCAAGCTTAATAGTACCTAACTTTATCAAAAGTGGGAAACTTCTACAGTCTATAAAATAACATGACATTTTACTTCATTTATTTACTCTAAAGAATTAAAACCAGTAGCATTTTAAAATGACTTTAGTTTCTGTTTTTATATAGAGAAAAAATTGAAAACACCTTAGAACAAAATCTATAATAACAAAATGTGGAGAGAGAGTAGTCTGAATTGAGTTGGAAAGCAACTATTTGCTTTCTTTCAGCCATTGAACTTAAACTTGCAAGCCATGAGCCAATTCCAAACTTGAGAACTTTGCATCAATTGAAGCACAAGATCTGTTATGCTTACAACATCTTCTGCATGGAAGTTACAAGCTGTCCAACATTGATGGGAACTCACTTGCTTCATTCAAGCAATGCTCTGTGAGAACAGCATATGGCTCTAATCTCAGACCTTCCCTAAAGCTAACTTTAAGAGCAACTAGAGTACTCTGTATGTAGCCTCACCACTGAGCTTCTCACAACATGCTCAACTCTTAGATTCATGACTATTTTAAAGCTCAAACTAGAAGGCCGAAGGAAACTTAGGGAGACTCAAAAAGAAATAAAAATGGAAATGAATTAAAGCTAGGTTTACAATATTCAATTTTATTTCTTGTCTTGACAATAGTTATTTTTATGGAACGTCAAAGGCACAAATTTCTGAACTGCTTGCCATGAGAATTTTAAGAAAACAAATATCTGATTTTTATCAAACAGAACTTTATTTGCATATGCCTGCCCAAAACCATCTCTTGGTTGAAGAAAACATAGACGACAGATTAAGCCAATCCATTAAATGAATGAATGTATTGTGACAAGAATTTCTCTTATTTATTGGTGAAAAAATAAAATAATCATTCAATTATACTAGACAATAACGCAGGGAGAGTACCCGATTATTGGCATATTAGATCAATTAATGTATAGTGTACACCAAGCTTAATAGTACCTAACTTTATTAAAAGTGGGAAACTTCTACTGTCTATAAAATAACATGACATTTTACTTCATTTATTTACAATAAAGAATTAAAACCAGTAGCATTTTAAAATGACTTTAGTTTCTGTTTTAATATATAGAGAAAAAATTGAAAACACCTTAGAACAAAATCTATAATAACAAAATGTGGAGAGAGAGTAGTCTGAATTGAGTTGGAAAGCAACTATTTGCTTTCTCTCAGCCATTGAACTTAAACTTGCAAGCCATGAGCCAATTCCAAACTTGAGAACTTTGCATCAATTGAAGCACAAGATCTGTTATGCTTACAACATCTTCTGCATGGAAGTTACAAGCTGTCCAACATTGATGGGAACTCACTTGCTTCATTCAAGCAATGCTCTGTGAGAACAGCATATGGCTCTAATCTCAGACCTTCCCCAAGGCTAACTTTAAGAGCAACTAGAGTACTCTGTATGTAGCCTCACCACTGAGCTTCTCACCACATGCTCAACTCTTAGATTCATGACTATTTTAAAGCTCAAACTAGAAGGCCGAAGGAAACTTAGGGAGACTCAAAAAGAAATAAAAATGGAAATGAATTAAAGCTAGGTTTACAATATTCAATTTTATTTCTTGTCTTGACAATAGTTATTTTTATGGAACGTCAAAGGAACAAATTTCTGAACTGCTTGCCATGAGAATTTTAAGAAAACAAATATCTGATTTTTATCAAACAGAACTTTATTTGCATATGCCTGCCCAAAACCATCTCTTGGTTGAAGAAAACATAGACGACAGATTAAGCCAATCCATTAAATGAATGAATGTATTGTGACAAGAATTTCTCTTATTTATTGGTGAAAAAATAAAATAATCATTCAATTATACTAGACAATAACGCAGGGAGAGTACCCGATTATTGGCATATTAGATCAATTAATGTATAGTGTACACCAAGCTTAATAGTACCTAACTTTATCAAAAGTGGGAAACTTCTACAATCTATAAAATAACATGACCTTTTACTTCATTTATTTACATTAAAGAATTAAAACCAGTAGCATTTTAAAATGACTTTAGTTTCTGTTTTTATATAGAGAAAAAATTGAAAACACCTTAGAACAAAATCTATAATAACAAAATGTGGAGAGAGAGTAGTCTGAATTGAGTTGGAAAGCAACTATTTGCTTTCTCTCAGCCATTGAACTTAAACTTGCAAGCCATGAGCCAATTCCAAACTTGAGAACTTTGCATCAATTGAAGCACAAGATCTGTTATGCTTACAACATCTTCTGCATGGAAGTTACAATCTGTCCAACATTGATGGGAACTCACTTGCTTCATTCAAGCAATGCTCTGTGAGAACAGCATGTGGCTCTAATCGCAGACCTTCCCCAAGGCTAACTTTAAGAGCAACTAGAGTACTGTGTATGTAGCCTCACCACTGAGCTTTTCACCACAAGCTCAACTCTTAGATTCATGACTATTTTAAAGCTCAAACTAGAAGGCCAAAGGAAACTTAGGGAGACTCAAAAAGAAATAAAAATGGAAATGAATTAAAGCTAGGTTTACAATATTCATTTTTTTTTCTTGTCTTGACAATAGTTATTTTTATGGAACGTCAAAGGCACAAATTTCTGAACTGCTTGCCATGAGAATTTTAAGAAAACAAATATCTGATTTTTATCAAACATAAGTTTATTTGCATATGCCTGCCCAAAACCATCTCTTGGTTGAAGAAAACATAGACGACAGATTAAGCCAATCCATTAAATGAATGAATGTATTGTGACAAGAATTTCTCTTATTTATTGGTGAAAAAATAAAATAATCATTCAATTATACTAGACAATAACGCAGGGAGAGTACCCGATTATTGGCATATTAGATCAATTAATGTATAGTGTACACCAAGCTTAATAGTACCTAACTTTATCAAAAGTGGGAAACTTCTACTGTCTATAAAATAACATGACATTTTACTTCATTTATTTACAATAAAGAATTAAAACCAGTAGCATTTTAAAATGACTTTAGTTTCTGTTTTTATATAGAGAAAAAATTGAAAACACCTTAGAACAAAATCTATAATAACAAAATGTGGAGAGAGAGTAGTCTGAATTGAGTTGGAAAGCAACTATTTGCTTTCTCTCAGCCATTGAACTTAAACTTGCAAGCCATGAGCCGATTCCAAACTTGAGAACTTTGCATCAATTGAAGCACAAGATCTGTTATGCTTACAACATCTTCTGCACGGAAGTTACAAGCTGTCCAACATTGATGGGAACTCACTTGCTTCATTCAAGCAATGCTCTGTGAGAACAGCATGTGGCTCTAATCTCAGACCTTCCCCAAGGCTAACTTTAAGAGCAACTAGAGTACTCTGTATGTAGCCTCACCACTGAGCTTCTCACCACATGCTCAACTCTTAGATTCATGAGTATTTTAAAGCTCAAACTAGAAGGCCGAAGGAAACTTAGGGAGACTCAAAAAGAAATAAAAATGGAAATGAATTAAAGCTAGATTTACAATATTCAATTTTATTTCTTGTCTTGACAATAGTTATTTTTATGGAACGTCAAAGGCACAAATTTCTGAACTGCTTGCCATGAGAATTTTAAGAAAACAAATATCTGATTTTTATCAAACAGAACTTTATTTGCATATGCCTGCCCAAAACCATCTCTTGGTTGAAGAAAACATAGACGACAGATTAAGCCAATCCATTAAATGAATGAATGTATTCTGACAAGAATTTCTCTTATTTATTGGTGAAAAAATAAAATAATCATTCAATTATACTAGACAATAACGCAGGGAGAGTACCCGATTATTGGCATATTAGATCAATTAATGTATAGTGTACACCAAGCTTAATAGTACCTAACTTTATCAAAAGTGGGAAACTTCTACAGTCTATAAAATAACATGACATTTTACTTCATTTATTTACTCTAAAGAATTAAAACCAGTAGCATTTTAAAATGACTTTAGTTTCTGTTTTTATATAGAGAAAAAATTGAAAACACCTTAGAACAAAATCTATAATAACAAAATGTGGAGAGAGAGTAGTCTGAATTGAGTTGGAAAGCAACTATTTGCTTTCTTTCAGCCATTGAACTTAAACTTGCAAGCCATGAGCCAATTCCAAACTTGAGAACTTTGCATCAATTGAAGCACAAGATCTGTTATGCTTACAACATCTTCTGCATGGAAGTTACAAGCTGTCCAACATTGATGGGAACTCACTTGCTTCATTCAAGCAATGCTCTGTGAGAACAGCATATGGCTCTAATCTCAGACCTTCCCTAAGGCTAACTTTAAGAGCAACTAGAGTACTCTGTATGTAGCCTCACCACTGAGCTTCTCACCACATGCTCAACTCTTAGATTCATGACTATTTTAAAGCTCAAACTAGAAGGCCGAAGGAAACTTAGGGAGACTCAAAAAGAAATAAAAATGGAAATGAATTAAAGCTAGGTTTACAATATTCAATTTTATTTCTTGTCTTGACAATAGTTATTTTTATGGAACGTCAAAGGAACAAATTTCTGAACTGCTTGCCATGAGAATTTTAAGAAAACAAATATCTGATTTTTATCAAACAGAACTTTATTTGCATATGCCTGCCCAAAACCATCTCTTGGTTGAAGAAAACATAGACGACAGATTAAGCCAATCCATTAAATGAATGAATGTATTGTGACAAGAATTTCTCTTATTTATTGGTGAAAAAATAAAATAATCATTCAATTATACTAGACAATAACGCAGGGAGAGTACCCGATTATTGGCATATTAGATCAATTAATGTATAGTGTACACCAAGCTTAATAGTACCTAACTTTATCAAAAGTGGGAAACTTCTACAGTCTATAAAATAACATGACATTTTACTTCATTTATTTACTCTAAAGAATTAAAACCAGTAGCATTTTAAAATGACTTTAGTTTCTGTTTTTATATAGAGAAAAAATTGAAAACACCTTAGAACAAAATCTATAATAACAAAATGTGGAGAGAGAGTAGTCTGAATTGAGTTGGAAAGCAACTATTTGCTTTCTTTCAGCCATTGAACTTAAACTTGCAAGCCATGAGCCAATTCCAAACTTGAGAACTTTGCATCAATTGAAGCACAAGATCTGTTATGCTTACAACATCTTCTGCATGGAAGTTACAAGCTGTCCAACATTGATGGGAACTCACTTGCTTCATTCAAGCAATGCTCTGTGAGAACAGCATATGGCTCTAATCTCAGACCTTCCCTAAAGCTAACTTTAAGAGCAACTAGAGTACTCTGTATGTAGCCTCACCACTGAGCTTCTCACAACATGCTCAACTCTTAGATTCATGACTATTTTAAAGCTCAAACTAGAAGGCCGAAGGAAACTTAGGGAGACTCAAAAAGAAATAAAAATGGAAATGAATTAAAGCTAGGTTTACAATATTCAATTTTATTTCTTGTCTTGACAATAGTTATTTTTATGGAACGTCAAAGGCACAAATTTCTGAACTGCTTGCCATGAGAATTTTAAGAAAACAAATATCTGATTTTTATCAAACAGAACTTTATTTGCATATGCCTGCCCAAAACCATCTCTTGGTTGAAGAAAACATAGACGACAGATTAAGCCAATCCATTAAATGAATGAATGTATTGTGACAAGAATTTCTCTTATTTATTGGTGAAAAAATAAAATAATCATTCAATTATACTAGACAATAACGCAGGGAGAGTACCCGATTATTGGCATATTAGATCAATTAATGTATAGTGTACACCAAGCTTAATAGTACCTAACTTTATTAAAAGTGGGAAACTTCTACTGTCTATAAAATAACATGACATTTTACTTCATTTATTTACAATAAAGAATTAAAACCAGTAGCATTTTAAAATGACTTTAGTTTCTGTTTTAATATATAGAGAAAAAATTGAAAACACCTTAGAACAAAATCTATAATAACAAAATGTGGAGAGAGAGTAGTCTGAATTGAGTTGGAAAGCAACTATTTGCTTTCTCTCAGCCATTGAACTTAAACTTGCAAGCCATGAGCCAATTCCAAACTTGAGAACTTTGCATCAATTGAAGCACAAGATCTGTTATGCTTACAACATCTTCTGCATGGAAGTTACAAGCTGTCCAACATTGATGGGAACTCACTTGCTTCATTCAAGCAATGCTCTGTGAGAACAGCATATGGCTCTAATCTCAGACCTTCCCCAAGGCTAACTTTAAGAGCAACTAGAGTACTCTGTATGTAGCCTCACCACTGAGCTTCTCACCACATGCTCAACTCTTAGATTCATGACTATTTTAAAGCTCAAACTAGAAGGCCGAAGGAAACTTAGGGAGACTCAAAAAGAAATAAAAATGGAAATGAATTAAAGCTAGGTTTACAATATTCAATTTTATTTCTTGTCTTGACAATAGTTATTTTTATGGAACGTCAAAGGAACAAATTTCTGAACTGCTTGCCATGAGAATTTTAAGAAAACAAATATCTGATTTTTATCAAACAGAACTTTATTTGCATATGCCTGCCCAAAACCATCTCTTGGTTGAAGAAAACATAGACGACAGATTAAGCCAATCCATTAAATGAATGAATGTATTGTGACAAGAATTTCTCTTATTTATTGGTGAAAAAATAAAATAATCATTCAATTATACTAGACAATAACGCAGGGAGAGTACCCGATTATTGGCATATTAGATCAATTAATGTATAGTGTACACCAAGCTTAATAGTACCTAACTTTATCAAAAGTGGGAAACTTCTACAGTCTATAAAATAACATGACATTTTACTTCATTTATTTACTCTAAAGAATTAAAACCAGTAGCATTTTAAAATGACTTTAGTTTCTGTTTTTATATAGAGAAAAAATTGAAAACACCTTAGAACAAAATCTATAATAACAAAATGTGGAGAGAGAGTAGTCTGAATTGAGTTGGAAAGCAACTATTTGCTTTCTTTCAGCCATTGAACTTAAACTTGCAAGCCATGAGCCAATTCCAAACTTGAGAACTTTGCATCAATTGAAGCACAAGATCTGTTATGCTTACAACATCTTCTGCATGGAAGTTACAAGCTGTCCAACATTGATGGGAACTCACTTGCTTCATTCAAGCAATGCTCTGTGAGAACAGCATATGGCTCTAATCTCAGACCTTCCCTAAAGCTAACTTTAAGAGCAACTAGAGTACTCTGTATGTAGCCTCACCACTGAGCTTCTCACAACATGCTCAACTCTTAGATTCATGACTATTTTAAAGCTCAAACTAGAAGGCCGAAGGAAACTTAGGGAGACTCAAAAAGAAATAAAAATGGAAATGAATTAAAGCTAGGTTTACAATATTCAATTTTATTTCTTGTCTTGACAATAGTTATTTTTATGGAACGTCAAAGGCACAAATTTCTGAACTGCTTGCCATGAGAATTTTAAGAAAACAAATATCTGATTTTTATCAAACAGAACTTTATTTGCATATGCCTGCCCAAAACCATCTCTTGGTTGAAGAAAACATAGACGACAGATTAAGCCAATCCATTAAATGAATGAATGTATTGTGACAAGAATTTCTCTTATTTATTGGTGAAAAAATAAAATAATCATTCAATTATACTAGACAATAACGCAGGGAGAGTACCCGATTATTGGCATATTAGATCAATTAATGTATAGTGTACACCAAGCTTAATAGTACCTAACTTTATTAAAAGTGGGAAACTTCTACTGTCTATAAAATAACATGACATTTTACTTCATTTATTTACAATAAAGAATTAAAACCAGTAGCATTTTAAAATGACTTTAGTTTCTGTTTTAATATATAGAGAAAAAATTGAAAACACCTTAGAACAAAATCTATAATAACAAAATGTGGAGAGAGAGTAGTCTGAATTGAGTTGGAAAGCAACTATTTGCTTTCTCTCAGCCATTGAACTTAAACTTGCAAGCCATGAGCCAATTCCAAACTTGAGAACTTTGCATCAATTGAAGCACAAGATCTGTTATGCTTACAACATCTTCTGCATGGAAGTTACAAGCTGTCCAACATTGATGGGAACTCACTTGCTTCATTCAAGCAATGCTCTGTGAGAACAGCATATGGCTCTAATCTCAGACCTTCCCCAAGGCTAACTTTAAGAGCAACTAGAGTACTCTGTATGTAGCCTCACCACTGAGCTTCTCACCACATGCTCAACTCTTAGATTCATGACTATTTTAAAGCTCAAACTAGAAAGCCGAAGGAAACTTAGGGAGACTCAAAAAGAAATAAAAATGGAAATGAATTAAAGCTAGGTTTACAATATTCAATTTTATTTCTTGTCTTGACAATAGTTATTTTTATGGAACGTCAAAGGCACAAATTTCTGAACTGCTTGCCATGAGAATTTTAAGAAAACAAATATCTGATTTTTATCAAACAGAACTTTATTTGCATATGCCTGCCCAAAACCATCTCTTGGTTGAAGAAAACATAGACGACAGATTAAGCCAATCCATTAAATGAATGAATGTATTGTGACAAGAATTTCTCTTATTTATTGGTGAAAAAATAAAATAATCATTCAATTATACTAGACAATAACGCAGGGAGAGTACCCGATTATTGGCATATTAGATCAATTAATGTATAGTGTACACCAAGCTTAATAGTACCTAACTTTATCAAAAGTGGGAAACTTCTACAGTCTATAAAATAACATGACATTTTACTTCATTTATTTACATTAAAGAATTAAAACCAGTAGCATTTTAAAATGACTTTAGTTTCTGTTTTTATGTAGAGAAAAAATTGAAAACACCTTAGAACAAAATCTATAATAACAAAATGTGGAGAGAGAGTAGTCTGAATTGAGTTGGAAAGCAACTATTTGCTTTCTCTCAGCCATTGAACTTAAACTTGCAAGCCATGAGCCAATTCCAAACTTGAGAACTTTGCATCAATTGAAGCACAAGATCTGTTATGCTTACAACATCTTCTGCATGGAAGTTTCAAGCTGTCCAACATTGATGGGAACTCACTTGCTTCATTCAAGCAATGCTCTGTGAGAACAGCATGTGGCTCTAATCTCAGACCTTCCCCAAGGCTAACTTTAAGAGCAACCAGAGTACTCTGTATGTAGCCTCACCACTGAGCTTCTCACCACATGCTCAACTCTTAGATTCATGAGTATATTAAAGCTCAAACTAGAAGGCCAAAGGAAACTTAGGGAGACTCAAAAAGAAATAAAAATGGAAATGAATTAAAGCTAGGTGTACAATATTCAATTTTTTTTCTTGTCTTGACAATAGTTATTTTTATGGAACGTCAAAGGCACAAATTTCTGAACTGCTTGCCATGAGAATTTTAAGAAAACAAATATCTGATTTTTATCAAACAGAACTTTATTTGCATATGCCTGCCCAAAACCATCTTTTGGTTGAAGAAAACATAGACGACAGATTAAGCCAATCCATTAAATGAATGAATGTATTGTGACAAGAATTTCTCTTATTTATTGGTGAAAAAATAAAATAATCATTCAATTATACTAGACAATAACGCAGGGAGAGTACCCGATTATTGGCATATTAGATCAATTAATGTATAGTGTACACCAAGCTTAAGAGTAAATAACTTTATCAAAAGTGGGAAACTTCTACAGTCTATAAACTAACATGACATTTTACTTTATTTATTTACATTAAAGAATTAAAACCAGTAGCATTTTAAAATGACTTTAGTTTCTGTTTTTATATAGAGAAAAAATTGAAAACACCTTAGAACAAAATCTATAATAACAAAATGTGGAGAGAGAGTAGTCTGAATTGAGTTGGAAAGCAACTATTTGCTTTCTCTCAGCCATTGAACTTAAACTTGCAAGCCGTGAGCCGATTCCAAACTTGAGAACTTTGCATCAATTGAAGCACAAGATCTGTTATGCTTACAACATCTTCTGCACGGAAGTTACAAGCTGTCCAACATTGATGGGAACTCACTTGCTTCATTCAAGCAATGCTCTGTGAGAACAGCATGTGGCTCTAATCTCAGACCTTCCCCAAGGCTAACTTTAAGAGCAACTAGAGTACTCTGTTTGAAAAAACTCAGGAGCCCGAGGTGTGCTCCCCACCACCAGTGCTGTGCCTAAACACGTGCAAAGGAGGCCGTGCGATCGAATGGGTCCGTCTCCTAGGAGACAGGGCCCCGTTTTTCCCCTAACCCCTCTCAACCATAAGGCCGAAGAGGGGAAAATAGGGAACGGTGGGTCCTCTTCGCCGAAGCTTAGAGAGACCCTCATTCCTCAACCCCCGAAAGGGTTAGGACGGTGGGTCCTCCGCACCCCATGGTTTGGAGAGACCCGCAGTGGACTTCCCTCCGCCTTGCGGCTCGGGGTCGTCCTCGGGGGGACCGAAGCTCTCCCCAAAAGGCGAGAGCTTCGGCACATTGGGGAAATGGAAGGCCCAAAAGGGTCGACCACACAACCCAAAAAAAACGTGACAAACTACAAAAAAATACAAGGAACGTGAAAAGTGACAAACGTGAGAGGGGGAAGAGAAATAAATAATAAAGGACCATAGCCAGAGAGCAACTAGAGTACTCTGTATGTAGCCTCACCACTGAGCTTCTAACCACATGCTCAACTCTTAGATTCATGACTATTTTAAAGCTCAAACTAGAAAGCCGGAGGAAACTTAAGGAGACTCAAAAATAATAAAAAATGGAAATGAATTAAAGCTAGGTTTACAATATTCAATTTTTTTTCTTGTCTTGACAATAGTTATTTTTATGGAACGTCAAAGGCACAAATTTCTGAACTGCTTGCCATGAGAATTTTAAGAAAACAAATATCTGATTTTTATCAACAGAACTTTATTTGCATATGCCTGCCCAAAACCATCTCTTGGTTGAAGAAAACATAGACGACAGATTAAGCCAATCCATTAAATGAATGAATGTATTGTGACAAGAATTTCTCTTATTTATTGGTGAAAAAATAAAATAATCATTCAATTATACTAGACAATAACGCAGGGAGAGTACCCGATTATTGGCATATTAGATCAATTAATGTATAGTGTACACCAAGCTTAATAGTACCTAACTTTATCAAAAGTGGGAAACTTCTACAGTCTATAAAATAACATGACATTTTACTTCATTTATTTACATTAAAGAATTAAAACCAGTAGCATTTTAAAATGACTTTAGTTTCTGTTTTTATATAGAGAAAAAATTGAAAACACCTTAGAACAAAATCTATAATAACAAAATGTGGAGAGAGAGTAGTCTGAATTGAGTTGGAAAGCAACTATTTGCTTTCTCTCAGCCATTGAACTTAAACTTGCAAGCCATGAGCCGATTCCAAACTTGAGAACTTTGCATCAATTGAAGCACAAGATCTGTTATGCTTACAACATCTCCTGCATGGAAGTTACAAGCTGTCCAACATTGATGGGAACTCACTTGCTTCATTCAAGCAATGCTCTGTGAGAACAGCATGTGGCTCTAATCTCAGACCTTCCCCAAGGCTAACTTTAAGAGCAACTAGGGTACTCTGTATGTAGCCTCACCACTGAGCTTCTCACCACATGCTCAACTCTTAGATTCATGAGTATTTTAAAGCTCAAACTAGAAGGCCGAAGGAAACTTAGGGAGACTCAAAAAGAAATAAAAATGGAAATGAATTAAAGCTAGGTGTACAATATTCAATTTTTTTCTTGTCTTGACAATAGTTATTTTTATGGAACGTCAAAGGCACAAATTTCTGAACTGCTTGCCATGAGAATTTTAAGAAAACAAATATCTGATTTTTATCAAACAGAAGTTTATTTGCATATGCCTGCCCAAAACCATCTCTTGGTTGAAGAAAACATAGACGACAGATTAAGCCAATCCATTAAATGAATGAATGTATTGTGACAAGAATTTCTCTTATTTATTGGTGAAAAAATAAAATAATCATTCAATTATACTAGACAATAACGCAGGGAGAGTACCCGATTATTGGCATATTAGATCAATTAATGTATAGTGTACACCAAGCTTAAGAGTAAATAACTTTATCAAAAGTGGGAAACTTCTACAGTCTATAAACTAACATGACATTTTACTTTATTTATTTACATTAAAGAATTAAAACCAGTAGCATTTTAAAATGACTTTAGTTTCTGTTTTTATATAGAGAAAAAATTGAAAACACCTTAGAACAAAATCTATAATAACAAAATGTGGAGAGAGAGTAGTCTGAATTGAGTTGGAAAGCAACTATTTGCTTTCTCTCAGCCATTGAACTTAAACTTGCAAGCCATGAGCCGATTCCAAACTTGAGAACTTTGCATCAATTGAAGCACAAGATCTGTTATGCTTACAACATCTTCTGCACGGAAGTTACAAGCTGTCCAACATTGATGGGAACTCACTTGCTTCATTCAAGCAATGCTCTGTGAGAACAGCATGTGGCTCTAATCTCAGACCTTCCCCAAGGCTAACTTTAAGAGCAACTAGAGTACTCTGTATGTAGCCTCACCACTGAGCTTCTCACCACATGCTCAACTCTTAGATTCATGACTATTTTAAAGCTCAAACTAGAAGGCCGAAGGAAACTTAGGGAGACTCAAAAAGAAATAAAAATGGAAATGAATTAAAGCTAGGTTTACAATATTCAATTTTTTTTCTTGTCTTGACAATAGTTATTTTTATGGAACGTCAAAGGCACAAATTTCTGAACTGCTTGCCATGAGATTTTTAAGAAAACAAATATCTGATTTTTATCAAACAGAACTTTATTTGCATATGCCTGCCCAAAACCATCTCTTGGTTGAAGAAAACATAGACGACAGATTAAGCCAATCCATTAAATGAATGAATGTATTGTGACAAGAATTTCTCTTATTTATTGGTGAAAAAATAAAATAATCATTCAATTATACTAGACAATAACGCAGGGAGAGTACCCGATTATTGGCATATTAGATCAATTAATGTATAGTGTACACCAAGCTTAATAGTACCTAACTTTATCAAAAGTGGGAAACTTCTACAGTCTATAAAATAACATGACATTTTACTTCATTTATTTACATTAAAGAATTAAAACCAGTAGCATTTTAAAATGACTTTAGTTTCTGTTTTTATATAGAGAAAAAATTGAAAACACCTTAGAACAAAATCTATAATAACAAAATGTGGAGAGAGAGTAGTCTGAATTGAGTTGGAAAGCAACTATTTGCTTTCTCTCAGCCATTGAACTTAAACTTGCAAGCCATGAGCCGATTCCAAACTTGAGAACTTTGCATCAATTGAAGCACAAGATCTGTTATGCTTACAACATCTTCTGCATGGAAGTTACAAGCTGTCCAACATTGATGGGAACTCACTTGCTTCATTCAAGCAATGCTCTGTGAGAACAGCATGTGGCTCTAATCTCAGACCTTCCCCAAGGCTAACTTTAAGAGCAACTAGAATACTCTGTATGTAGCCTCACCACTGAGCTTCTCACCACATGCTCAACTCTTAGATTCATGAGTATTTTAAAGCTCAAACTAGAAGGCCGAAGGAAACTTAGGGAGACTCAAAAAGAAATAAAAATGGAAATGAATTAAAGGTAGGTTTACAATATTCAATTTTATTTCTTGTCTTGACAATAGTTATTTTTATGGAATGTCAAAGGCACAAATTTCTGAACTGCTTGCCATGAGAATTTTAAGAAAACAAATATCTGATTTTTATCAAACAGAACTTTATTTGCATATGCCTGCCCAAAACCATCTCTTGGTTGAAGAAAACATAGACGACAGATTAAGCCAATCCATTAAATGAATGAATGTATTGTGACAAGAATTTCTCTTATTTATTGGTGAAAAAATAAAATAATCATTCAATTATACTAGACAATAACGCAGGGAGAGTACCCGATTATTGGCATATTAGATCAATTAATGTATAGTGTACACCAAGCTTAATAGTACCTAACTTTATCAAAAGTGGGAAACTTCTACTGTCTATAAAATAACATGACATTTTACTTCATTTATTTACAATAAAGAATTAAAACCAGTAGCATTTTAAAATGACTTTAGTTTCTGTTTTTATATAGAGAAAAAATTGAAAACACCTTAGAACAAAATCTATAATAACAAAATGTGGAGAGAGAGTAGTCTGAATTGAGTTGGAAAGCAACTATTTGCTTTCTCTCAGCCATTGAACTTAAACTTGCAAGCCATGAGCCAATTCCAAACTTGAGAACTTTGCATCAATTGAAGCACAAGATCTGTTATGCTTACAACATCTTCTGCATGGAAGTTACAAGCTGTCCAACATTGATGGGAACTCACTTGCTTCATTCAAGCAATGCTCTGTGAGAACAGCATGTGGCTCTAATCTCAGACCTTCCCCAAGGCTAACTTTAAGAGCAACTAGAGTACTCTGTATGTAGCCTCACCACTGAGCTTCTCACCACATGCTCAACTCTTAGATTCATGAGTATTTTAAAGCTCAAACTAGAAGGCTGAAGGAAACTTAGGGAGACTCAAAAAGAAATAAAAATGGAAATGAATTAAAGCTAGGTTTACAATATTCAATTTTATTTCTTGTCTTGACAATAGTTATTTTTATGGAACGTCAAAGGCACAAATTTCTGAACTGCTTGCCATGAGAATTTTAAGAAAACAAATATCTGATTTTTATCAAACAGAACTTTATTTGCATATGCCTGCCCAAAACCATCTCTTGGTTGAAGAAAACATAGACGACAGATTAAGCCAATCCATTAAATGAATGAATGTATTGTGACAAGAATTTCTCTTATTTATTGGTGAAAAAATAAAATAATCATTCAATTATACTAGACAATAACGCAGGGAGAGTACCCGATTATTGGCATATTAGATCAATTAATGTATAGTGTACACCAAGCTTAATAGTACCTAACTTTATCAAAAGTGGGAAACTTCTACAGTCTATAAAATAACATGACATTTTACTTCATTTATTTACATTAAAGAATTAAAACCAGTAGCATTTTAAAATGACTTTAGTTTCTGTTTTTATATAGAGAAAAAATTGAAAACACCTTAGAACAAAATCTATAATAACAAAATGTGGAGAGAGAGTAGTCTGAATTGAGTTGGAAAGCAACTATTTGCTTTCTCTCAGCCATTGAACTTAAACTTGCAAGCCATGAGCCAATTCCAAACTTGAGAACTTTGCATCAATTGAAGCACAAGATCTGTTATGCTTACAACATCTTCTGCATGGAAGTTACAAGCTGTCCAACATTGATGGGAACTCACTTGCTCCATTCAAGCAATGCTCTGTGATAACAGCATGTGGCTCTAATCTCAGACCTTCCCCAAGGCTAACTTTAAGAGCAACTAGAGTACTCTGTATGTAGCCTCACCACTGAGCTTCTCACCACATGCTCAACTCTTAGATTCATGAGTATTTTAAAGCTCAAACTAGAAGGCCGAAGGAAACTTAGGGAGACTCAAAAAGAAATAAAAATGGAAATGAATTAAAGCTAGGTTTACAATATATTTAATTTTATTTCTTGTCTTGACAATAGTTATTTTTATGGAACGTCAAAGGCACAAATTTCTGAACTGCTTGCCATGAGAATTTTAAGAAAACAAATATCTGATTTTTATCAAACAGAACTTTATTTGCATATGCCTGCCCAAAACCATCTCTTGGTTAAAGAAAACATAGACGACAGATTAAGCCAATCCATTAAATGAATGAATGTATTGTGACAAGAATTTCTCTTATTTATTGGTGAAAAAATAAAATAATCATTCAATTATACTAGACAATAACGCAGGGAGAGTACCCGATTATTGGCATATTAGATCAATTAATGTATAGTGTACACCAAGCTTAATAGTACCTAACTTTATCAAAAGTGGGAAACTTCTACTGTCTATAAAATAACATGACATTTTACTTCATTTATTTACATTAAAGAATTAAAACCAGTAGCATTTTAAAATGACTTTAGTTTCTGATTTTATATAGAGAAAAAATTGAAAACACCTTAGAACAAAATCTATAATAACAAAATGTGGAGAGAGAGTAGTCTGAATTGAATTGAAAAGCAACTATTTGCTTTCTCTCAGCCATTGAACTTAAACTTGCAAGCCATGAGCCGATTCCAAACTTGAGAACTTTGCATCAATTGAAGCACAAGATCTGTTATGCTTACAACATCTTCTGCATGGAAGTTACAAGCTGTCCAACATTGATGGGAACTCACTTGCTTCATTCAAGCAATGCTCTGTGAGAACAGCATGTGGCTCTAATCTCAGACCTTCCCCAAGGCTAACTTTAAGAGCAACTAGAGTACTCTGTATGTAGCCTCACCACTGAGCTTCTCACCACATGCTCAACTCTTAGATTCATGAGTATTTTAAAGCTCAAACTAGAAGGCCGAAGGAAACTTAGGGAGACTCAAAAAGAAATAAAAATGGAAATGAATTAAAGCTAGGTTTACAATATTCAATTTTATTTCTTGTCTTGACAATAGTTATTTTTATGGAACGTCAAAGGCACAAATTTCTGAACTGCTTGCCATGAGAATTTTAAGAAAACAAATATCTGATTTTTATCAAACAGAACTTTATTTGCATATGCCTGCCCAAAACCATCTCTTGGTTGAAGAAAACATAGACGACAGATTAAGCCAATCCATTAAATGAATGAATGTATTGTGATAAGAATTTCTCTTATTTATTGGTGAAAAAATAAAATAATCATTCAATTATACTAGACAATAACGCAGGGAGAGTACCCGATTATTGGCATATTAGATCAATTAATGTATAGTGTACACCAAGCTTAATAGTACCTAACTTTATCAAAAGTGGGAAACTTATACAGTCTATAAAATAACATGACATTTTACTTCATTTATTTACATTAAAGAATTAAAACCAGTAGCATTTTAAAATGACTTTAGTTTCTGTTTTTATATAGAGAAAAAATTGAAAACACCTTAGAACAAAATCTATAATAACAAAATGTGGAGAGAGAGTAGTCTGAATTGAGTTGGAAAGCAACTATTTGCTTTCTCTCAGCCATTGAACTTAAACTTGCAAGCCATGAGCCAATTCCAAACTTGAGAACTTTGCATCAATTGAAGCACAAGATCTGTAATGCTTACAACATCTTCTGCATGGAAGTTACAAGCTGTCCAACATTGATGGGAACTCACTTGCTTCATTCAAGCAATGCTTTGTGAGAACAGCATGTGGCTCTAATCTCAGACCTTCCCCAAGGCTAACTTTAAGAGCAACTAGAGTACTCTGTATGTAGCCTCACCACTGAGCTTCTCACCACATGCTCAACTCTTAGATTCATGAGTATTTTAAAGCTCAAACTAGAAGGCCGAAGGAAACTTAGGGAGACTCAAAAAGAAATAAAAATGGAAATGAATTAAAGCTAGGTTTACAATATTCAATTTTTTTTCTTGTCTTGACAATAGTTATTTTTATGGAACGTCAAAGGCACAAATTTCTGAACTGCTTGCCATGAGAATTTTAAGAAAACAAATATCTGATTTTTATCAAACAGAACTTTATTTGCATATGCCTGCCCAAAACCATCTCTTGGTTGAAGAAAACATAGACGACAGATTAAGCCAATCCATTAAATGAATGAATGTATTGTGACAAGAATTTTTCTTATTTATTGGTGAAAAAATAAAATAATCATTCAATTATACTAGACAATAACGCAGGGAGAGTACCCGATTATTGGCATATTAGATCAATTAATGTATAGTGTACACCAAGCTTAATAGTACCTAACTTTATCAAAAGTGGGAAACTTCTACAGTCTATAAAATAACATGACATTTTACTTCATTTATTTACATTAAAGAATTAAAACCAGTAGCATTTTAAAATGACTTTAGTTTCTGTTTTTATATAGAGAAAAAATTGAAAACACCTTAGAACAAAATCTATAATAACAAAATGTGGAGAGAGAGTAGTCTGAATTGAGTTGGAAAGCAACTATTTGCTTTCTCTCAGCCATTGAACTTAAACTTGCAAGCCATGAGCCGATTCCAAACTTGAGAACTTTGCATCAATTGAAGCACAAGATCTGTTATGCTTACAACATCTTCTGCATGGAAGTTACAAGCTGTCCAACATTGATGGGAACTCACTTGCTTCATTCAAGCAATGCTCTGTGAGAACAGCATGTGGCTCTAATCTCAGACCTTCCCCAAGGCTAACTTTAAGAGCAACTAGAGTACTCTGTATGTAGCCTCACCACTGAGCTTCTCACCACATGCTCAACTCTTAGATTCATGAGTATTTTAAAGCTCAAACTAGAAGGCCGAAGGAAACTTAGGGAGACTCAAAAAGAAATAAAAATGGAAATGAATTAAAGCTAGGTTTACAATATTCAATTTTATTTCTTGTCTTGACAATAGTTATTTTTATGGAACGTCAAAGGCACAAATTTCTGAACTGCTTGCCATGAGAATTTTAAGAAAACAAATATCTGATTTTTATCAAACAGAACTTTATTTGCATATGCCTGCCCAAAACCATCTCTTGGTTGAAGAAAACATAGACGACAGATTAAGCCAATCCATTAAATGAATGAATGTATTGTGATAAGAATTTCTCTTATTTATTGGTGAAAAAATAAAATAATCATTCAATTATACTAGACAATAACGCAGGGAGAGTACCCGATTATTGGCATATTAGATCAATTAATGTATAGTGTACACCAAGCTTAATAGTACCTAACTTTATCAAAAGTGGGAAACTTATACAGTCTATAAAATAACATGACATTTTACTTCATTTATTTACATTAAAGAATTAAAACCAGTAGCATTTTAAAATGACTTTAGTTTCTGTTTTTATATAGAGAAAAAATTGAAAACACCTTAGAACAAAATCTATAATAACAAAATGTGGAGAGAGAGTAGTCTGAATTGAGTTGGAAAGCAACTATTTGCTTTCTCTCAGCCATTGAACTTAAACTTGCAAGCCATGAGCCAATTCCAAACTTGAGAACTTTGCATCAATTGAAGCACAAGATCTGTAATGCTTACAACATCTTCTGCATGGAAGTTACAAGCTGTCCAACATTGATGGGAACTCACTTGCTTCATTCAAGCAATGCTCTGTGAGAACAGCATGTGGCTCTAATCTCAGACCTTCCCCAAGGCTAACTTTAAGAGCAACTAGAGTACTCTGTATGTAGCCTCACCACTGAGCTTCTCACCACATGCTCAACTCTTAGATTCATGAGTATTTTAAAGCTCAAACTAGAAGGCCGAAGGAAACTTAGGGAGACTCAAAAAGAAATAAAAATGGAAATGAATTAAAGCTAGGTTTACAATATTCAATTTTATTTCTTGTCTTGACAATAGTTATTTTTATGGAACGTCAAAGGCACAAATTTCTGAACTGCTTGCCATGAGAATTTTAAGAAAACAAATATCTGATTTTTATCAAACAGAACTTTATTTGCATATGCCTGCCCAAAACCATCTCTTGGTTGAAGAAAACATAGACGACAGATTAAGCCAATCCATTAAATGAATGAATGTATTGTGACAAGAATTTCTCTTATTTATTGGTGAAAAAATAAAATAATCATTCAATTATACTAGACAATAACGCAGGGAGAGTACCCGATTATTGTCATATTAGATCAATTAATGTATAGTGTACACCCAGCTTAATAGTACCTAACTTTATCAAAAGTGGGAAACTTCTACTGTCTATAAAATAACATGACATTTTACTTCATTTATTTACATTAAAGAATTAAAACCAGTAGCATTTTAAAATGACTTTAGTTTCTGATTTTATATAGAGAAAAAATTGAAAACACCTTAGAACAAAATCTATAATAACAAAATGTGGAGAGAGAGTAGTCTGAATTGAGTTGAAAAGCAACTATTTGCTTTCTCTCAGCCATTGAACTTAAACTTGCAAGCCATGAGCCGATTCCAAACTTGAGAACTTTGCATCAATTGAAGCACAAGATCTGGTATGCTTACAACATCTTCTGCATGGAAGTTACAAGCTGTCCAACATTGATGGGAACTCACTTGCTTCATTCAAGCAATGCTCTGTGAGAACAGCATGTGGCTCTAATCTCAGACCTTCCCCAAGGCTAACTTTAAGAGCAACTAGAGTACTCTGTATGTAGCCTCACCACTGAGCTTCTCACCACATGCTCAACTCTTAGATTCATGAGTATTTTAAAGCTCAAACTAGAAGGCCGAAGGAAACTTAGGGAGACTCAAAAAGAAATAAAAATGGAAATGAATTAAAGCTAGGTTTACAATATTCAATTTTTTTTCTTGTCTTGACAATAGTTATTTTTATGGAACGTCAAAGGCACAAATTTCTGAACTGCTTGCCATGAGAATTTTAAGAAAACAAATATCTGATTTTTATCAAACAGAACTTTATTTGCATATGCCTGCCCAAAACCATCTCTTGGTTGAAGAAAACATAGACAACAGATTAAGCCAATCCATTAAATGAATGAATGTATTGTGACAAGAATTTCTCTTATTTATTGGTGAAAAAATAAAATAATCATTCAATTATACTAGACAATAACGCAGGGAGAGTACCCGATTATTGGCATATTAGATCAATTAATGTATAGTGTACACCAAGCTTAATAGTACCTAACTTTATCAAAAGTGGGAAACTTCTACAGTCTATAAAATAACATGACATTTTACTTCATTTATTTACATTAAAGAATTAAAACCAGTAGCATTTTAAAATGACTTTAGTTTCTGTTTATATATAGAGAAAAAATTGAAAACACCTTAGAACAAAATCTATAATAACAAAATGTGGAGAGAGAGTAGTCTGAATTGAGTTGGAAAGCAACTATTTGCTTTCTCTCAGCCATTGAACTTAAACTTGCAAGCCATGAGCCGATTCCAAACTTGAGAACTTTGCATCAATTGAAGCACAAGATCTGTTATGCTTACAACATCTTCTGCATGAAAGTTACAAGCTGTCCAACATTGATGGGAACTCACTTGCTTCATTCAAGCAATGCTCTGTGAGAACAGCATGTGGCTCTAATCTCAGACCTTCCCCAAGGCTAACTTTAAGAGCAACTAGAGTACTCTGTATGTAGCCTCACCACTGAGCTTCTCACCACATGCTCAACTCTTAGATTCATGAGTATTTTAAAGCTCAAACTAGAAGGCCGAAGGAAACTTAGGGAGACTCAAAAAGAAATAAAAATGGAAATGAATTAAAGCTAGGTTTACAATATTCAATTTTATTTCTTGTCTTGACAATAGTTATTTTTATGGAACGTCAAAGGCACAAATTTCTGAACTGCTTGCCATGAGAATTTTAAGAAAACAAATATCTGATTTTTATCAAACAGAACTTTATTTGCATATGCCTGCCCAAAACCATCTCTTGGTTGAAGAAAACATAGACGACAGATTAAGCCAATCCATTAAATGAATGAATGTATTGTGATAAGAATTTCTCTTATTTATTGGTGAAAAAATAAAATAATCATTCAATTATACTAGACAATAACGCAGGGAGAGTACCCGATTATTGGCATATTAGATCAATTAATGTATAGTGTACACCAAGCTTAATAGTACCTAACTTTATCAAAAGTGGGAAACTTCTACAGTCTATAAAATAACATGACATTTTACTTCATTTATTTACATTAAAGAATTAAAACCAGTAGCATTTTAAAATGACTTTAGTTTCTGATTTTATATAGAGAAAAAATTGAAAACACCTTAGAACAAAATCTATAATAACAAAATGTGGAGAGAGAGTAGTCTGAATTGAGTTGAAAAGCAACTATTTGCTTTCTCTCAGCCATTGAACTTAAACTTGCAAGCCATGAGCCGATTCCAAACTTGAGAACTTTGCATCAATTGAAGCACAAGATCTGTTATGCTTACAACATCTTCTGCATGGAAGTTATAAGCTGTCCAACATTGATGGGAACTCACTTGCTTCATTCAAGCAATGCTCTGTGAGAACAGCATGTGGCTCTAATCTCAGACCTTCCCCAAGGCTAACTTTAAGAGCAACTAGAGTACTCTGTATGTAGCCTCACCACTGAGCTTCTCACCACATGCTCAACTCTTAGATTCATGAGTATTTTAAAGCTCAAACTAGAAGGCCGAAGGAAACTTAGGGAGACTCAAAAAGAAATAAAAATGGAAATGAATTAAAGCTAGGTTTACAATATTCAATTTTATTTCTTGTCTTGACAATAGTTATTTTTATGGAACGTCAAAGGCACAAATTTCTGAACTGCTTGCCATGAGAATTTTAAGAAAACAAATATCTGATTTTTATCAAACAGAACTTTATTTGCATATGCCTGCCCAAAACCATCTCTTGGTTGAAGAAAACATAGACAACAGATTAAGCCAATCCATTAAATGAATGAATGTATTGTGACAAGAATTTCTCTTATTTATTGGTGAAAAAATAAAATAATCATTCAATTATACTAGACAATAACGCAGGGAGAGTACCCGATTATTGGCATATTAGATCAATTAATGTATAGTGTACACCAAGCTTAATAGTACCTAACTTTATCAAAAGTGGGAAACTTCTACAGTCTATAAAATAACATGACATTTTACTTCATTTATTTACATTAAAGAATTAAAACCAGTAGCATTTTAAAATGACTTTAGTTTCTGTTTATATATAGAGAAAAAATTGAAAACACCTTAGAACAAAATCTATAATAACAAAATGTGGAGAGAGAGTAGTCTGAATTGAGTTGGAAAGCAACTATTTGCTTTCTCTCAGCCATTGAACTTAAACTTGCAAGCCATGAGCCGATTCCAAACTTGAGAACTTTGCATCAATTGAAGCACAAGATCTGTTATGCTTACAACATCTTCTGCATGAAAGTTACAAGCTGTCCAACATTGATGGGAACTCACTTGCTTCATTCAAGCAATGCTCTGTGAGAACAGCATGTGGCTCTAATCTCAGACCTTCCCCAAGGCTAACTTTAAGAGCAACTAGAGTACTCTGTATGTAGCCTCACCACTGAGCTTCTCACCACATGCTCAACTCTTAGATTCATGAGTATTTTAAAGCTCAAACTAGAAGGCCGAAGGAAACTTAGGGAGACTCAAAAAGAAATAAAAATGGAAATGAATTAAAGCTAGGTTTACAATATTCAATTTTATTTCTTGTCTTGACAATAGTTATTTTTATGGAACGTCAAAGGCACAAATTTCTGAACTGCTTGCCATGAGAATTTTAAGAAAACAAATATCTGATTTTTATCAAACAGAACTTTATTTGCATATGCCTGCCCAAAACCATCTCTTGGTTGAAGAAAACATAGACGACAGATTAAGCCAATCCATTAAATGAATGAATGTATTGTGATAAGAATTTCTCTTATTTATTGGTGAAAAAATAAAATAATCATTCAATTATACTAGACAATAACGCAGGGAGAGTACCCGATTATTGGCATATTAGATCAATTAATGTATAGTGTACACCAAGCTTAATAGTACCTAACTTTATCAAAAGTGGGAAACTTCTACAGTCTATAAAATAACATGACATTTTACTTCATTTATTTACATTAAAGAATTAAAACCAGTAGCATTTTAAAATGACTTTAGTTTCTGATTTTATATAGAGAAAAAATTGAAAACACCTTAGAACAAAATCTATAATAACAAAATGTGGAGAGAGAGTAGTCTGAATTGAGTTGAAAAGCAACTATTTGCTTTCTCTCAGCCATTGAACTTAAACTTGCAAGCCATGAGCCGATTCCAAACTTGAGAACTTTGCATCAATTGAAGCACAAGATCTGTTATGCTTACAACATCTTCTGCATGGAAGTTATAAGCTGTCCAACATTGATGGGAACTCACTTGCTTCATTCAAGCAATGCTCTGTGAGAACAGCATGTGGCTCTAATCTCAGACCTTCCCCAAGGCTAACTTTAAGAGCAACTAGAGTACTCTGTATGTAGCCTCACCACTGAGCTTCTCACCACATGCTCAACTCTTAGATTCATGAGTATTTTAAAGCTCAAACTAGAAGGCCGAAGGAAACTTAGGGAGACTCAAAAAGAAATAAAAATGGAAATGAATTAAAGCTAGGTTTACAATATTCAATTTTATTTCTTGTCTTGACAATAGTTATTTTTATGGAACGTCAAAGGCACAAATTTCTGAACTGCTTGCCATGAGAATTTTAAGAAAACAAATATCTGATTTTTATCAAACAGAACTTTATTTGCATATGCCTGCCCAAAACCATCTCTTGGTTGAAGAAAACATAGACGACAGATTAAGCCAATCCATTAAATGAATGAATGTATTGTGACAAGAATTTCTCTTATTTATTGGTGAAAAAATAAAATAATCATTCAATTATACTAGACAATAACGCAGGGAGAGTACCCGATTATTGTCATATTAGATCAATTAATGTATAGTGTACACCCAGCTTAATAGTACCTAACTTTATCAAAAGTGGGAAACTTCTACTGTCTATAAAATAACATGACATTTTACTTCATTTATTTACATTAAAGAATTAAAACCAGTAGCATTTTAAAATGACTTTAGTTTCTGTTTTTATATAGAGAAAAAATTGAAAACACCTTAGAACAAAATCTATAATAACAAAATGTGGAGAGAGAGTAGTCTGAATTGAGTTGGAAAGCAACTATTTGCTTTCTCTCAGCCATTGAACTTAAACTTGCAAGCCATGAGCCAATTCCAAACTTGAGAACTTTGCATCAATTGAAGCACAAGATCTGTAATGCTTACAACATCTTCTGCATGGAAGTTACAAGCTGTCCAACATTGATGGGAACTCACTTGCTTCATTCAAGCAATGCTCTGTGAGAACAGCATGTGGCTCTAATTTTAGACCTTCCCCAGGGCTAACTTTAAGAGCAACTAGAGTACTCTGTATGTAGCCTCACCACTGAGCTTCTCACCACATGCTCAACTCTTAGATTCATGAGTATTTTAAAGCTCAAACTAGAAGGCCGAAGGAAACTTAGGAAAACTCAAAAAGAAATAAAAATGGAAATGAATTAAAGCTAGGTTTACAATATTCAATTTTATTTCTTGTCTTGACAATAATTATTTTTATGGAACGTCAAAGGCACAAATTTCTGAACTGCTTGCCATGAGAATTTTAAGAAAACAAATATCTGATTTTTATCAAACAGAACTTTATTTGCATATGCCTGCCCAAAACCATCTCTTGGTTGAAGAAAACATAGACGACAGATTAAGCCAATCCATTAAATGAATGAATGTATTGTGACAAGAATTTCTCTTATTTATTGGTGAAAAAATAAAATAATCATTCAATTATACTAGACAATAACGCAGGGAGAGTACCCGATTATTGGCATATTAGATCAATTAATGTATAGTGTACACCAAGCTTAATAGTACCTAACTTTATCAAAAGTGGGAAACTTCTACTGTCTATAAAATAACATGACATTTTACTTCATTTATTTACATTAAAGAATTAAAACCAGTAGCATTTTAAAATGACTTTAGTTTCTGTTTTTATATAGAGAAAAAATTGAAAACACCTTAGAACAAAATCTATAATAACAAAATGTGGAGAGAGAGTAGTCTGAATTGAGTTGAAAAGCAACTATTTGCTTTCTCTCAGCCATTGAACTTAAACTTGCAAGCCATGAGCCAATTCCAAACTTGAGAACTTTGCATCAATTGAAGCACAAGATCTGTTATGCTTACAACATCTTCTGCATGGAAGTTACAAGCTGTCCAACATTGATGGGAACTCACTTGCTTCATTCAAGCAATGCTCTGTGAGAGCAGCATGTGGCTCTAATCTCAGACCTTCCCCAAGGCTAACTTTAAGAGCAACTAGAGTACTCTGTATGTAGCCTCACCACTGAGCTTCTCACCACATGCTCAACTCTTAGATTCATGAGTATTTTAAAGCTCAAACTAGAAGGCCGAAGGAAACTTAGGGAGACTCAAAAATAAATAAAAATGGAAATGAATTAAAGCTAGGTTTACAATATTCAATTTTATTTCTTGTCTTGACAATAGTTATTTTTATGGAACGTCAAAGGCACAAATTTCTGAACTGCTTGCCATGAGAATTTTAAGAAAACAAATATCTGATTTTTATCAAACAGAACTTTATTTGCATATGCCTGCCCAAAACCATCTCTTGGTTGAAGAAAACATAGACAACAGATTAAGCCAATCCATTAAATGAATGAATGTATTGTGACAAGAATTTCTCTTATTTATTGGTGAAAAAATAAAATAATCATTCAATTATACTAGACAATAACGCAGGGAGAGTACCCGATTATTGGCATATTAGATCAATTAATGTATAGTGTACACCAAGCTTAATAGTACCTAACTTTATCAAAAGTGGGAAACTTCTACAGTCTATAAAATAACATGACATTTTACTTCATTTATTTACATTAAAGAATTAAAACCAGTAGCATTTTAAAATGACTTTAGTTTCTGTTTTTATATAGAGAAAAAATTGAAAACACCTTAGAACAAAATCTATAATAACAAAATGTGGAGAGAGAGTAGTCTGAATTGAGTTGGAAAGCAACTATTTGCTTTCTCTCAGCCATTGAACTTAAACTTGCAAGCCATGAGCCGATTCCAAACTTGAGAACTTTGCATCAATTGAAGCACAAGATCTGTTATGCTTACAACATCTTCTGCATGAAAGTTACAAGCTGTCCAACATTGATGGGAACTCACTTGCTTCATTCAAGCAATGCTCTGTGAGAACAGCATGTGGCTCTAATCTCAGACCTTCCCCAAGGCTAACTTTAAGAGCAACTAGAGTACTCTGTATGTAGCCTCACCACTGAGCTTCTCACCACATGCTCAACTCTTAGATTCATGAGTATTTTAAAGCTCAAACTAGAAGGCCGAAGGAAACTTAGGGAGACTCAAAAAGAAATAAAAATGGAAATGAATTAAAGCTAGGTTTACAATATTCAATTTTATTTCTTGTCTTGACAATAGTTATTTTTATGGAACGTCAAAGGCACAAATTTCTGAACTGCTTGCCATGAGAATTTTAAGAAAACAAATATCTGATTTTTATCAAACAGAACTTTATTTGCATATGCCTGCCCAAAACCATCTCTTGGTTGAAGAAAACATAGACGACAGATTAAGCCAATCCATTAAATGAATGAATGTATTGTGATAAGAATTTCTCTTATTTATTGGTGAAAAAATAAAATAATCATTCAATTATACTAGACAATAACGCAGGGAGAGTACCCGATTATTGGCATATTAGATCAATTAATGTATAGTGTACACCAAGCTTAATAGTACCTAACTTTATCAAAAGTGGGAAACTTCTACAGTCTATAAAATAACATGACATTTTACTTCATTTATTTACATTAAAGAATTAAAACCAGTAGCATTTTAAAATGACTTTAGTTTCTGATTTTATATAGAGAAAAAATTGAAAACACCTTAGAACAAAATCTATAATAACAAAATGTGGAGAGAGAGTAGTCTGAATTGAGTTGAAAAGCAACTATTTGCTTTCTCTCAGCCATTGAACTTAAACTTGCAAGCCATGAGCCGATTCCAAACTTGAGAACTTTGCATCAATTGAAGCACAAGATCTGTTATGCTTACAACATCTTCTGCATGGAAGTTATAAGCTGTCCAACATTGATGGGAACTCACTTGCTTCATTCAAGCAATGCTCTGTGAGAACAGCATGTGGCTCTAATCTCAGACCTTCCCCAAGGCTAACTTTAAGAGCAACTAGAGTACTCTGTATGTAGCCTCACCACTGAGCTTCTCACCACATGCTCAACTCTTAGATTCATGAGTATTTTAAAGCTCAAACTAGAAGGCCGAAGGAAACTTAGGGAGACTCAAAAAGAAATAAAAATGGAAATGAATTAAAGCTAGGTTTACAATATTCAATTTTATTTCTTGTCTTGACAATAGTTATTTTTATGGAACGTCAAAGGCACAAATTTCTGAACTGCTTGCCATGAGAATTTTAAGAAAACAAATATCTGATTTTTATCAAACAGAACTTTATTTGCATATGCCTGCCCAAAACCATCTCTTGGTTGAAGAAAACATAGACGACAGATTAAGCCAATCCATTAAATGAATGAATGTATTGTGACAAGAATTTCTCTTATTTATTGGTGAAAAAATAAAATAATCATTCAATTATACTAGACAATAACGCAGGGAGAGTACCCGATTATTGTCATATTAGATCAATTAATGTATAGTGTACACCCAGCTTAATAGTACCTAACTTTATCAAAAGTGGGAAACTTCTACTGTCTATAAAATAACATGACATTTTACTTCATTTATTTACATTAAAGAATTAAAACCAGTAGCATTTTAAAATGACTTTAGTTTCTGTTTTTATATAGAGAAAAAATTGAAAACACCTTAGAACAAAATCTATAATAACAAAATGTGGAGAGAGAGTAGTCTGAATTGAGTTGGAAAGCAACTATTTGCTTTCTCTCAGCCATTGAACTTAAACTTGCAAGCCATGAGCCAATTCCAAACTTGAGAACTTTGCATCAATTGAAGCACAAGATCTGTAATGCTTACAACATCTTCTGCATGGAAGTTACAAGCTGTCCAACATTGATGGGAACTCACTTGCTTCATTCAAGCAATGCTCTGTGAGAACAGCATGTGGCTCTAATTTTAGACCTTCCCCAGGGCTAACTTTAAGAGCAACTAGAGTACTCTGTATGTAGCCTCACCACTGAGCTTCTCACCACATGCTCAACTCTTAGATTCATGAGTATTTTAAAGCTCAAACTAGAAGGCCGAAGGAAACTTAGGAAAACTCAAAAAGAAATAAAAATGGAAATGAATTAAAGCTAGGTTTACAATATTCAATTTTATTTCTTGTCTTGACAATAATTATTTTTATGGAACGTCAAAGGCACAAATTTCTGAACTGCTTGCCATGAGAATTTTAAGAAAACAAATATCTGATTTTTATCAAACAGAACTTTATTTGCATATGCCTGCCCAAAACCATCTCTTGGTTGAAGAAAACATAGACGACAGATTAAGCCAATCCATTAAATGAATGAATGTATTGTGACAAGAATTTCTCTTATTTATTGGTGAAAAAATAAAATAATCATTCAATTATACTAGACAATAACGCAGGGAGAGTACCCGATTATTGGCATATTAGATCAATTAATGTATAGTGTACACCAAGCTTAATAGTACCTAACTTTATCAAAAGTGGGAAACTTCTACTGTCTATAAAATAACATGACATTTTACTTCATTTATTTACATTAAAGAATTAAAACCAGTAGCATTTTAAAATGACTTTAGTTTCTGTTTTTATATAGAGAAAAAATTGAAAACACCTTAGAACAAAATCTATAATAACAAAATGTGGAGAGAGAGTAGTCTGAATTGAGTTGAAAAGCAACTATTTGCTTTCTCTCAGCCATTGAACTTAAACTTGCAAGCCATGAGCCAATTCCAAACTTGAGAACTTTGCATCAATTGAAGCACAAGATCTGTTATGCTTACAACATCTTCTGCATGGAAGTTACAAGCTGTCCAACATTGATGGGAACTCACTTGCTTCATTCAAGCAATGCTCTGTGAGAGCAGCATGTGGCTCTAATCTCAGACCTTCCCCAAGGCTAACTTTAAGAGCAACTAGAGTACTCTGTATGTAGCCTCACCACTGAGCTTCTCACCACATGCTCAACTCTTAGATTCATGAGTATTTTAAAGCTCAAACTAGAAGGCCGAAGGAAACTTAGGGAGACTCAAAAATAAATAAAAATGGAAATGAATTAAAGCTAGGTTTACAATATTCAATTTTATTTCTTGTCTTGACAATAGTTATTTTTATGGAACGTCAAAGGCACAAATTTCTGAACTGCTTGCCATGAGAATTTTAAGAAAACAAATATCTGATTTTTATCAAACAGAACTTTATTTGCATATGCCTGCCCAAAACCATCTCTTGGTTGAAGAAAACATAGACGACAGATTAAGCCAATCCATTAAATGAATGAATGTATTGTGACAAGAATTTCTCTTATTTATTGGTGAAAAAATAAAATAATCATTCAATTATACTAGACAATAACGCAGGGAGAGTACCCGATTATTGGCATATTAGATCAATTAATGTATAGTGTACACCAAGCTTAATAGTACCTAACTTTATCAAAAGTGGGAAACTTCTACAGTCTATAAAATAACATGACATTTTACTTCATTTATTTACATTAAAGAATTAAAACCAGTAGCATTTTAAAATGACTTTAGTTTCTGTTTTTATATAGAGAAAAAATTGAAAACACCTTAGAACAAAATCTATAATAACAAAATGTGGAGAGAGAGTAGTCTGAATTGAGTTGGAAAGCAACTATTTGCTTTCTCTCAGCCATTGAACTTAAACTTGCAAGCCATGAGCCGATTCCAAACTTGAGAACTTTGCATCAATTGAAGCACAAGATCTGTTATGCTTACAACATCTTCTGCATGGAAGTTACAAGCTGTCTAACATTGATGGGAACTCACTTGCTTTATTCAAGCAATGCTCTGTGAGAACAGCATGTGGCTCTAATCTCAGACCTTCCCCAAGGCTAACTTTAAGAGCAACTAGAGTACTCTGTATGTAGCCTCACCACTGAGCTTCTCACCACATGCTCAACTCTTAGATTCATGAGTATTTTAAAGCTCAAACTAGAAGGCCGAAGGAAACTTAGGGAGACTCAAAAAGAAATAAAAATGGAAATGAATTAAAGCTAGGTTTACAATATTCAATTTTATTTCTTGTCTTGACAATAGTTATTTTTATGGAACGTCAAAGGCACAAATTTCTGAACTGCTTGCCATGAGAATTTTAAGAAAACAAATATCTGATTTTTATCCAACAGAACTTTATTTGCATATGCCTGCCCAAAACCATCTCTTGGTTGAAGAAAACATAGACGACAGATTAAGCCAATCCATTAAATGAATGAATGTATTGTGACAAGAATTTCTCTTATTTATTGGTGAAAAAATAAAATAATCATTCAATTATACTAGACAATAACGCAGGGAGAGTACCCGATTATTGGCATATTAGATCAATTAATGTATAGTGTACACCAAGCTTAATAGTACCTAACTTTATCAAAAGTGGGAAACTTCTACTGTCTATAAAATAACATGACATTTTACTTCATTTATTTACATTAAAGAACTAAAACCAGTAGCATTTTAAAATGACTTTAGTTTCTGTTTTTATATAGAGAAAAAATTGAAAACACCTTAGAACAAAATCTATAATAACAAAATGTGGAGAGAGAGTAGTCTGAATTGAGTTGGAAAGCAACTATTTGCTTTCTCTCAGCCATTGAACTTAAACTTGCAAGCCATGAGCCAATTCCAAACTTGAGAACTTTGCATCAATTGAAGCACAAGATCTGTTATGCTTACAACATCTTCTGCATGGAAGTTACAAGCTGTCCAACATTGATGGGAACTCACTTGCTTCATTCAAGCAATGCTCTGTGAGAACAGCATGTGGCTCTAATCTCAGACCTTCCCCAAGGCTAACTTTAAGAGCAACTAGAGTACTCTGTATGTAGCCTCACCACTGAGCTTCTCACCACATGCTCAACTCTTAGATTCATGAGTATTTTAAAGCTCAAACTAGAAGGCCGAAGGAAACTTAGGGAGACTCAAAAAGAAATAAAAATGGAAATGAATTAAAGCTAGGTTTACAATATTCAATTTTATTTCTTGTCTTGACAATAGTTATTTTTATGGAACGTCAAAGGCACAAATTTCTGAACTGCTTGCCATGAGAATTTTAAGAAAACAAATATCTGATTTTTATCAAACAGAACTTTATTTGCATATGCCTGCCCAAAACCATCTCTTGGTTGAAGAAAACATAGACGACAGATTAAGCCAATCCATTAAATGAATGAATGTATTGTGATAAGAATTTCTCTTATTTATTGGTGAAAAAATAAAATAATCATTCAATTATACTAGACAATAACGCAGGGAGAGTACCCGATTATTGGCATATTAGATCAATTAATGTATAGTGTACACCCAGCTTAATAGTACCTAACTTTATCAAAAGTGGGAAACTTCTACAGTCTATAAAATAACATGACATTTTACTTCATTTATTTACATTAAAGAATTAAAACCAGTAGCATTTTAAAATGACTTTAGTTTCTGTTTTTATATAGAGAAAAAATTGAAAACACCTTAGAACAAAATCTATAATAACAAAATGTGGAGAGAGAGTAGTCTGAATTGAGTTGGAAAGCAACTATTTGCTTTCTCTCAGCCATTGAACTTAAACTTGCAAGCCATGAGCCAATTCCAAACTTGAGAACTTTGCATCAATTGAAGCACAAGATCTGTTATGCTTACAACATCTTCTGCATGGAAGTTACAAGCTGTCCAACATTGATGGGAACTCACTTGCTTCATTCAAGCAATGCTCTGTGAGAACAGCATGTGGCTCTAATCTCAGACCATCCCCAAGGCTAACTTTAAGAGCAACTAGAGTACTCAGTATGTAGCCTCACCACTGAGCTTCTCACCACATGCTCAACTCTTAGATTCATGACTATTTTAAAGCTCAAACTAGAAGGCCGAAGGAAACTTAGGGAGACTCAAAAAGAAATAAAAATGGAAATGAATTAAAGCTAGGTTTACAATATTCAATTTTTTTTCTTGTCTTGACAATAGTTATTTTTATGGAACGTCAAAGGCACAAATTTCTGAACTGCTTGCCATGAGAATTTTAAGAAAACAAATATCTGATTTTTATCAAACAGAACTTTATTTGCATATGCCTGCCCAAAACCATCTCTTGGTTGAAGAAAACATAGACGACAGATTAAGCCAATCCATTAAATGATTGAATGTATTGTGACAAGAATTTCTCTTATTTATTGGTGAAAAAATAAAATAATCATTCAATTATACTAGACAATAACGCAGGGAGAGTACCCGATTATTGGCATATTAGATCAATTAATGTATAGTGTACACCAAGCTTAATAGTACCTAACTTTATCAAAAGTGGGAAACTTCTACAGTCTATAAAATAACATGACATTTTACTTCATTTATTTACATTAAAGAATTAAAACCAGTAGCATTTTAAAATGACTTTAGTTTCTGTTTTTATATAGAGAAAAAATTGAAAACACCTTAGAACAAAATCTATAATAACAAAATGTGGAGAGAGAGTAGTCTGAATTGAGTTGGAAAGCAACTATTTGCTTTCTCTCAGCCATTGAACTTAAACTTGCAAACCATGAGCCAATTCCAAACTTGAGAACTTTGCATCAATTGAAGCACAAGATCTGTTATGCTTACAACATCTTCTGCATGGAAGTTACAAGCTGTCCAACATTGATGGGAACTCACTTGCTTCATTCAAGCAATGCTCTGTGAGAACAGCATGTGGCTCTAATCTCAGACCTTCCCCAAGGCTAACTTTAAGAGCAACTAGAGTACTCAGTATGTAGCCTCACCACTGAGCTTCTCACCACATGCTCAACTCTTAGATTCATGACTATTTTAAAGCTCAAACTAGAAGGCCGAAGGAAACTTAGGGAGACTCAAAAAGAAATAAAAATGGAAATGAATTAAAGCTAGGTTTACAATATTCAATTTTATTTCTTGTCTTGACAATAGTTATTTTTATGGAACGTCAAAGGCACAAATTTCTGAACTGCTTGCCATGAGAATTTTAAGAAAACAAATATCTGATTTTTATCAAACAGAACTTTATTTGCATATGCCTGCCCAAAACCATCTCTTGGTTGAAGAAAACATAGACGACAGATTAAGCCAATCCATTAAATGATTGAATGTATTGTGACAAGAATTTCTCTTATTTATTGGTGAAAAAATAAAATAATCATTCAATTATACTAGACAATAACGCAGGGAGAGTACCCAATTATTGGCATATTAGATCAATTAATGTATAGTGTACACCAAGCTTAATAGTACCTAACTTTATCAAAAGTGGGAAACTTCTACAGTCTATAAAATAACATGACATTTTACTTCATTTATTTACATTAAAGAACTAAAACCAGTAGCATTTTAAAATGACTTTAGTTTCTGTTTTTATATAGAGAAAAAATTGAAAACACCTTAGAACAAAATCTATAATAACAAAATGTGGAGAGAGAGTAGTCTGAATTGAGTTGGAAAGCAACTATTTGCTTTCTCTCAGCCATTGAACTTAAACTTGCAAGCCGTGAGCCAATTCCAAACTTGAGAACTTTGCATCAATTGAAGCACAAGATCTGTTATGCTTACAACATCTTCTGCATGGAAGTTACAAGCTGTCCAACATTGATGGGAACTCACTTGCTTCATTCAAGCAATGCTCTGTGAGAACAGCATGTGGCTCTAATCTCAGACTTTCCCCAAGGCTAACTTTAAGAGCAACTAGAGTACTCTGTATGTAGCCTCACCACTGAGCTTCTCACCACATGCTCAACTCTTAGATTCATGAGTATTTTAAAGCTCAAACTAGAAGGCCGAAGGAAACTTAGGGAGACTCAAAAAGAAATAAAAATGGAAATGAATTAAAGCTAGGTTTACAATATTCAATTTTATTTCTTGTCTTGACAATAGTTATTTTTATGCAACGTCAAAGGCACAAATTTCTGAACTGCTTGCCATGAGAATTTTAAGAAAACAAATATCTGATTTTTATCAAACAGAACTTTATTTGCATATGCCTGCCCAAAACCATCTCTTGGTTGAAGAAAACATAGACGACAGATTAAGCCAATCCATTAAATGAATGAATGTATTGTGACAAGAATTTCTCTTATTTATTGGTGAAAAAATAAAATAATCATTCAATTATACTAGACAATAACGCAGGGAGAGTACCCGATTATTGGCATATTAGATCAATTAATGTATAGTGTACACCAAGCTTAAGAGTAAATAACTTTATCAAAAGTGGGAAACGTCTACAGTCTATAAACTAACATGACATTTTACTTTATTTATTTACATTAAAGAATTAAAACCAGTAGCATTTTAAAATGACTTTAGTTTCTGTTTTTATATAGAGAAAAAATTGAAAACACCTTAGAACAAAATCTATAATAACAAAATGTGGAGAGAGAGTAGTCTGAATTGAGTTGGAAAGCAACTATTTGCTTTCTCTCAGCCATTGAACTTAAACTTGCAAGCCATGAGCCAATTCCAAACTTGAGAACTTTGCATCAATTGAAGCACAAGATCTGTTATGCTTACAACATCTTCTGCATGGAAGTTATAAGCTGTCCAACATTGATGGGAACTCACTTGCTTCATTCAAGCAATGCTCTGTGAGAACAGCATGTGGCTCTAATCTCAGACCTTCCCCAAGGGTAACTTTAAAAGCAACTGGAGTACTCTGTATGTAGCCTCACCACTAAGCTTCTCACCACATGCTCAACTCTTAGATTCATGACTATTTTAAAGCTCAAACTAGAAGGCCGAAGGAAACTTAGGGAGACTCAAAAATAAATAAAAATGGTAATGAATTAAAGCTAAGTTTACAATATTAAATTTTTTTCTTGTCTTGACAATAGTTATTTTTATGGAACGTCAAAGGCACAAATTTCTGAACTGCTTGCCATGAGAATTTTAAGAAAACAAATATCTGATTTTTATCAAACAGAACTTTATTTGCATATGCCTGCCCAAAACCATCTATTGGTTGAAGAGAACATAGACAACAGATTTAGCCAATCCATTAAATGAATGAATGTATTGTGACAAGAATTTCTCTTATTTATTGGTGAAAAAATAAAATAATCATTCAATTATACTAGACAATAGCGCAGGGAGAGTACCCGATTATTGGCATATTAGATCAATTAATGTATAGTGTACACCAAGCTTAAGAGTATATAACTTTATCAAAAGTGAGAAACTTCTACAGTCTATAAACTAACATGACATTTTACTTCATTTATTTACATTAAAGAATTAAAACCAGTAGCATTTTAAAATGACTTTAGTTTCTGTTTTTATATAGAGAAAAAATTGAAAACACCTTAGAACAAAATCTATAATAACAAAATGTGGAGAGAGAGTAGTCTGAATTGAGTTGGAAAGCAACTATTTGCTTTCTCTCAGCCATTGAACTTAAACTTGCAAGCCATGAGCCAATTCCAAACTTGAGAACTTTGCATCAATTGAAGCACAAGATCTGTTATGCTTACAACATCTTCTGCATGGAAGTTATAAGCTGTCCAACATTGGCCCTTATTCTGAACTGAGCGGTACGGCCCGCGTGCGGCCGTACCGCCGATGTTTTCACTCTGCACATGCGCAGAGGTCAATCTGCGCATGTGCAGGCGAAATCGCCGCACATAAAGTTTCTACGCCGCAAAGGGGGCGTATAGGGGCGTGAGGGGCTTCATACCCTCATTTCCCTATGCATACGCCCTGCGTTTCATGGGCGTTCCCATGCAAACGCGGGGCGTATGCATGGTAATGAGGCTATGACGCCAGTGATGGGGGCGGAAAGCTGACATCGCCGGATGTCAGTTCTCCGCCCCCATACAAGCTTTCACACGGACGATTGTCCGTGTGGTCTCAGCTTGCGGGAGCTGGTGGGGCGTGCGGCCCTGCCTTCGATGGTCGCAGACCATCGAATGCAGGGGGCAGCTCCCACCATGGTGGAGGCGTACGCCCCACCATTTTCATGCGGATCGCCAGCCGTCCGTGTACGGACGGCCGTGGCGATCCGTATTGTGGGCGGGGATTGGTTTGTGCGGCCGGAGCACCGTATGCGGCTCCGGCCGCACAGATCTGAATAAGGGCCATTGATGGGAACTCACTTGCTTCATTCAAACAATGCTCTGTGAGAACATCATGGGGCTCTAATCTCAGACCTTCCCCAAGGCTAACTTTAGGAGCAACTAGAGTACTCTGGTTAAAGACCGCAAAGCCTGTAGTGAGGTTTGTTAAAACCTGGACAAGCGAGACAAAGCAAAAGCTCCACACTGGAGGGTGTTTGAAACCTCTGTTTCAGACCTAGACGAACTAGCGGGCATAGTGACATCTTATGTCAGCTTCTGTGAGGACCTGTGCGTTCCTTCCAAGATAGTCCGATCCTTCAACAACAATAAGCCATGGTTCGGCAGCCAGCTGAAGAAGCTCTGCCGTGTTAAGGAGTATGCCTACCGCAGTGGGGAGAAGTCACTGTACAAAAAGCCCAGGAACACCTTGTCATGCGAAATTGGATTTTTGTAAGAACTTATCTGTCACATCCACCATGGCGTTTACCAAATCCCCTGTGCTGTGCCCAGCCCTAGGCTCTGTAGCTGCACTTATGAAACCATGGCGCTCACCTCTGCTTATGTCCCTGGCTCCAGTGGGGTACATGTGCCCGCGCTGTCACCGCATGATGACAACGGTGCTGTGTGCTCTGGTTCCATGCAGGGTATGAGTGGCGTGCCGCCATGTGTGTTTGTGCCTGCTTTGCTGTGTGACTGAATGCCGGCGTTGCGCAGCTGCGTACAATCTGTCCGGATGTAGTCTGTCGCCTCCTCTGGCGGGCGCCATAATGTTGGTTCCCTCAGCCTCTCCTGTATGGCTCCGCCTCCCCTGTCAATTGCCTGACCTATCGCTGCACAGTCCACCTGTTAAGTACTGACTGGCCGGGGGAGACCGGGAGTCAGTACAATGATGTCTAGCCCTATGCATCATTGCTCCGGTCTGGCTCTGTAGTTTCCCACTACACTCCTAGGCGTCTTCACGGAAGTCATCCTGCTGATCGTCCACTTCTCCAAGTGCCACGGACTCCATTGCAGCCAATGAGGATCCAGCAAGGTTAGCCCTCCAAAGGGGTCTCACCTTGCTTCACATTCTCGACGGTTATTTCCACGGTCACCTCTGTTTGCAGCCACGATCCTACTCAGCAAGGACGAGTCTTCTTCATTTATAATCTTCATTATTCTTTCATCATCCAATCCTCAATCAAATCATCCAATCATCCAATCCTCAATCCAATCATCCAATCCTCAATCCCATCATCCAATCTTCAATCCAATCTTCCAATCCTCAATCCGATCATCCAATCTTCAATCCAATCTTTCAATCGTCAATCCAATCATCTAATCTTCAATCCAATCTTAAACCCAATCATCCAATCCTCTATTCAATCATCCAATCTTCAACCATCCAACTAAATCCTTTCGTCTTCAGTTATTCTTCAACTCTTCAAGCAACATTACAATATTCTTTCAAGGATCCAGCATCATCACATTCTGCAATAACATATTGGACTATTGACTTTACATTTGCATTATCTGCCATATATCATTTGTGCCATCAATATCATTGTCTTATTGAACTTATTTGTTCACTCGACTTCCACTATGCCGAAAATACTAAAATCTACCCCTCGTTTCCTGATCGCTCTCCTTCCATCCTAACTCATATCTCCAACTGTCTCTCTGCTGTCTACTCTTGGATGACCCAGCGCTATTTTAGACTTAAAATATCAAACACTAAGCTGACCTCTTCCGACCCTCCTGCATAAAACCTGACCATCTCTCATCCTAACCTGTTTATGCTCACCTCTCCCCCTTCTGTGTTACCCCTGTCTGTCTAACACTCCCCTTTAGAATGTAAGCTCTCACGGGCAGGGCCCCCTCTCCTCGTGTGCCTTTCTTAGAATATATAAACCACTGCCACCCTGATAATTGCTTCAGTGTCCTGTCCCCTGATGCAACTATCTGTATTAACCATGTACTTGTCCTAAACTGTCTTGTAATGTAATTTGTTTTGTGTTTGCTCATAACTATGCTCTGTAAAGCGCTGCGGAATTTGTATGCGCTATATAAGAAACTGTTAATAAAAAAATAAAATAATAAATTGTCTTGCAATATATTTATTAAACCAAATTCATTTTATCCTATTTGTTTCACTCCCTTCTGTCGTGGATGCAACCCCCATAAGTTAAAGCACCTAGCCTCCGTTACTCTACAGCTGGTGCTCCTAAGAATGTGACAGTTTGTACTGACACCATGGATCCAGCATCAGGTCAGGAGAGGTACTGTTCCTGTACAACAAGTTGCAGCTCGTCTGGATCATCAGGAGGCTGCTCAGGAGCAGATTATTTATGCCCTCCAGGGCCTGACACAAAGACTGGACACTATTCAAACTACGTTGCAAAAAGGTCAAGGGCCTGTAGTTACATCTGCACCATCGCATAGATCTATGTCTATTGCGACAGGAGTTACTGTTCACCTTCAACTCCCTACTCCAGCTAAATTTGATGGGAACCCCAAGAATTGTAGGGGTTTCATCAATCAATGTGAGATTAATTTTGAACTTCAATGCTCATATTTTCCTACCGAGAGGTCTAAAGTGGCTTTTTCTCCAAAAAAATCTCCCCGGCTGAACAGAAGTATGCTATAGGGCAGTGGTTCCCAAACTGTGTGCCGTGGCTCTCTGGGGTGCCTCGGGACACTTGCAGGGGTGCCCTGGGTTGGTGGTCCAGGACCAATTAAAATTATTAATGGCTAATTATTTATGAGCAAAACAAGTGCTGGTGGCTGGCAATTATAAAATGTGTATAAACAGAAGCAAATCCTGCCCTTTACCACACAACTGATCCTAAGAATCGCATATAAACCCAATCTAATAAAAAGAAAATTGGCCTAGGGGTGCCGTGAATTTTTTTTTATACTCTAGGGTGCCGTGAATCAAAAAAGATTGGGAACCCCTGCTATAGGGGATCAAGAATTATTAGCGATTAAAATGGCCTTGGAGGAGTGGCGGTATCTTTTAGAAGGGGCAGTTCATGTTGTTAACATCATTTCTGATCATAAGAATTTGCTGTATTTGAAAAATTCTCAATGTCTTAATCCCCGTCGAGCCAGATGGGCATTGTTCTTTTCAAGATTTAATTTTAGATTGTCTTCTTCTCCTGGAGCAAAAAATCGAAAGGCGGATGCCTTGTCTAGGTCGTGGGAGACTGAGGAGGAAGTGAAATCCTATAAAGGAGGTCCAATTGTCGATCCACTCGCTTTTGGCGTAACAACTGTGCAAGTTCCAGTACCACCAGATAAAACTTTTGTCAAGTCTAACTCAAGACAACAGATTCTTCGTTGGGCCCATGACTCTAAGTTTTCTGGCCATCCAGGGGTTCAGAAAACCTATGAAATCCTGTCACGTCAGTATTGGTGGCCAGGTCTGAAAAAAGACATTCAAGACTATGTTGCTTCCTGTCCTCACTGTGCCCAACACAAATCCTCCAATCTTGCTCCAGTAGGTCCATTGAGACCATTATCTATTCCCAAGAGACCCTGGTCTCATCTGTCGATGGACTTTATCACTGATCTTCCACCATCAGAGGGTTATACCACCATTTGGGTCGTCATAGACAGATTCTCTAAGATGGCTCATTTCATACCTCTACGAGGTCTACCTTCAGCTCCCAAACTAGCTGAACTATTCATTAAATACATTTTTAGGATCCATGGGTTACCTGAGGAAATTGTGTCCGGTCGGGGCGTACAATTTGTTGCAAAATTTTGGCGAGCCCTGTGTAAAGTCCTCAATTTCAGTACAGCATACCACCCGCAGTCCAATGGTCAGACGGAGAGGGTCAATCAAGACGTAGAGACTTTCCTTCATTTACATGTTTCCTCCTCGCAAGATGACTGGGTGGAAGTATTGCCGTGGGCCGAATTTGGGCATAATAACCAATACCATTCGTCTTCTTCTACTACTGGCCCTTATTCTGCATCGTGCGGTACGGCCCGCGTGCGGCCGTACCGCCGATGTTTTTAGTCTGCACATGCGCAGAGGTCAATCTGCGCATGTGCAGCCCCATTCGCCGCAGACGTATTTCGTCCGCCGCAAAGGGGGCGTATAGGGGCGTGAGGGGCTTCATACTCTCATTTCCCTATGTATACGCCCCGCGTTTCATGGGCGTTCCCATGCAAACGCGGGGCGTATGCATGCTAATGAGGGTATGACGCCACTGATGGGGGCGGAAAGCTGACGTCGCCGGATGTCAGCTCTCAGCCCCCATACAAGCTAACACACGGACGATTGTCCGTGTGGTCTCAGCTTGCGGGAGCTGCTGTGGCGTGCGGCCCTGCCTTCGATGGTCGACGACCATCGAATGCAGGGGGCAGCTCCCACCATGGTGGAGGCGGACGCCCCACCATTTTTATGCGGATCGCCAGCCGTCCGTGTACGGACGGCCGTGGCGATCCGTCTCGTGGGCGGGGATTGGTTTGTGCGGCCAGAGCACCGTGTGCGGCTCTGGCCGCACCAACCAGAATAAGGGCCTATGTTAACTGTGGCTTCCATCCTAGGGTTCCTGATTTCCAGCAAGTACCTGTGACATCTGTACCAGCAGTAACTTTGTCTCTCCAGGAGCTTCGACAGCATTGGAGAAAAGTCAGGAAATCTCTAACGAAAGCCTCACAAAGGTATAAAAGGTTTGCAGATCGAAAAAGAAGAGCTGCTCCTACTTGGAAAGTAGGCGACAAGGTATGGCTGTCTACGTGTTCCCTCGATGAAGTTTGCACCTCGTTTCATTGGGCCATTCCCGATAACACAAATCCTCAACCCAGTTGCCTGCAAATTGAAATTGCCAAATGATTTAAGGATTCCTAATTCCTTTCATGTTTCTTTGCTAAAGTCGTTAATACTAAACAAATTTCATCATGCTTTGCCTAAATCTCCTAAAGTTTACTTTTTACCCATAGGGGCATAGAGTATGACGTAGCTCACATCCTGGATTCTCGGATCCTGTACAAGAGGTTACAGTATCTTATTGACTGGAAAGGCTACGGGCCGGAGGAGAGGTCTTGGACTAATGCCTCTGAGGTACATGCTCCCAGGATGGTAAATAACTTTCACAGGAAATTCCCAAACAAACCTAAAGAGTGTCCTGGGGTCACTCATAAAAGGGGGGGTACTGTCACATCCACCATGGCGTTTACCCAAATCCCCTGTGCTGTGCCCAGCCCAAGGCTCTCTAGCTGCACTTATGAAACCATGGCGCTCACCTCTGCTTATGTCCCTGGCTCCAGTGGGGTACATGTGCACGCGCTGTCACTGCGTGGTGACACCGGTGCTGTGTGCTCTGGTTCCATGCAGGGTATGAGTGGCGTGCCGCCATGTGTGTTTGTGGCTGCTTTGCTCTGTGACTGAATGCCGGCGTTGCGCAGCTGCGTACAATCTGTCCGGCTGTAATCTGTCGCCTCCTCTGGCGGGCGCCAGGTTCCCTCAGCCTCTCCTGTGCAGCTCCGCCTCCCCTGTCAATTGCCTGACCTATCGCTGCAAGTCCACTTGTTAAGTACTGACTGGCCGGGTGAGACCGGCAGTCAGTACAATGATGTCTAGCCCTATGCATCATTGCTCCAGCCTGGCTCTGTAGTTCTTCCACTACAATCCTGAGCGTCTCCTAAGAACTATCCTGCTGATCGTCTACTGCTCCATTGCCGCCAATGAGGATCCAGCAAGGTTAGCCCTCCAAAGGGGCCTCACCTTGCTTCACATTCCCGACGGTTATTTCCACGGTCACCTCTGTTTGCAGCCACGATCCTACTCAGCAAGGACAAGTCTTCTTCATTCATTATTCTTTCATCATCCAATCCTCAATCCAATCATCCAATCCTCAATCCCATCATCCAATCTTCAATCCAATCTTCCAATCCTCAATCCCATCATCCAATCTTCAATCTAATCTTCCAATCATCAATCCAATCATCTAATCTTCAATCCAATCTTCCAATCTTCAACCCAATCATCCAATCCTCTATTCAATCATCCAATCTTCAACCATCCAAATAAATCCTTTCGTCTTCAGTTATTCTTCAACTCTTCAAGCAACATTACAATATTCTTTCAAGTATCCAGCATCATCACATTCTGCAATAACATATTGGACTATTGACTTTACATTTGCATTATCTGCCATATATCATTTGTGCCATCAATATCATTGTCTTGCAATATCTTTATTAAACCAAATTTATTTTATCCTATCAGTTTCACTCCCTTCTGTCGTGGATGCAACCCCCATACGTTAAAGCACCTAGCCTCCGTTACTCTACAGCTGGTGCTCCTAAGAACTTGACATTATCATTCAAATAGCTTTCTCTGAGTTCATCCCGGAGACACATATTAACCTTAGGATGTAGTGGATCCAGAGGAGCCTAGGATTCTATGGGCGATATGTAATAGGGTGCGATTTTTGGACTAGTCCAAAAATCGCACCATATCGCACAAAATCGCACCTTTCCAAATCGCATTTTTTGCCGCAAATTTGCATATGTAATGAGATGCGAATTCACGGGAAAAAAGTGCGATGTGGTGCGATTTCGGGCGAGTTTTAGTAATGAAAATGTGCGCATTTTCAGTCATGAAAATGTGCGCATTTTCAGTCATGAAAATGTGCGCATTTTCAAATGTGCGATATAAAAAAACAAAAACAAAAACGGCGTGGGGTCCCCCTCCCGATCATAACCAGCCCCGGGCTCAAAGAGCTGGTGCTGGTTTCATAAAATCAAGGGAACCAACAAGTTGGGGTTCCCCCGATTTTATGAAACCAGCACCAGGCTCAAGGGCCGGTTCTGGTTCCCCAAATACGGGGGACAAAATGACTGGGGTCCCCCGTATTTAAAGAACCAGCACCGGACCCAAACAGCCAGCAGGGTAATGCCACAGCCGGGGGGAGACTTTTTATACAAGTCCCCCCCGGTCAAAGCATTCAGCCCTGTGGCTGGTCAGCATGGGCAGGGGTCCTGGGGAAGTGGGGACCCCCCCAAAGAAGGGTTCCCCCCCCTCCAGAACTTACCTGCCCATGCTGAAGCCCGGGGCTGTCCTCCATGCCCCTGGGCTGTGGGCATGGAGCTGATTTTGTGTAAAATCAAGTTAAATCTATTGTTTTTAACAGTGGTACTACAAGTGCCAGCAAGCCTCCCCTGCAAGCTGGGACTTGGAGAACCACAAGTCCCAGCCTGCAGGGCATTAAAGGGCCCGCTGTAACTTGTAGTTCTACTGTTAAAAAAATAGTACACAAAACACACACTGACACACATTTTAAATAAAAGTTTAATACACACATCACACACACACTCATACTTACCTATCTTTATCCCGTTGGTAGGTCGCTGGCTCCGGTGTCGCTGGCTCCGGTGTCGGCGGCTCCGTGTCGGCGGCTCCATGTCGGCGGCTCCGGGGTCGGCGTCCTGTCCGACGATAATCCATGTTGGACCTGTGGAAGTAAATCCTACTCACCAGGTCCACCATGGATGGTCTTCTGTCTTCTCTTCTCTCTTCTCTCTTCTTCTTTATCTTCAAGCTCTTGCGGCTCCGGCAGCTCCATTCGGCAATATGATGAAAGGCGCTGGAGATGTTTGATCTTCAGCGCCTAACATCAGAATGATTCTATTGGCTGCTCAGCAGCCAATGAGAAGCGCCGCTGGGAGCAGCCAATAGAATCATTCTAAGCACCGGCGTTGAAGAGGCAACATGTCTCCGCAGAGATGTTGCCTCTTCAACGCCGGTGCTTAGAATGATTCTATTGGCTGCTCCCAGCGGCGCTTCTCATTGGCTGCTGAGCAGCCAATAGAATCATTCTGATGTTAGGCGCTGAAGATCAAACATCTCCAGCGCCTTTCATCATATTGCCGAATGGAGCTGCCGGAGCCGCAAGAGCTTGAAGATAAAGAAGAAGAGAGAAGAGAGAAGAGAAGACAGCAGACCATCCATGGTGGACCTGGTGAGTAGGATTTACTTCCACAGGTCCAACATGGATTATCGTCGGACAGGACGCCGACCCCAGAGCCGCCGACACGGAGCCAGCGACCTACCGACGGGATAAAGATAGGTAAGTATGAGTGTGTGTGTGATGTGTGTATTAAACTTTTATTTAAAATGTGTGTCAGTGTGTGTTTTGTGTACTATTTTTTTAACAGTAGAACTACAAGTTACAGCGGGCCCTTTAATGCCCTGCAGGCTGGGACTTGTGGTTCTCCAGGGGGCTTGCAGGGGAGGCTTGCTGGCACTTGTATTACCACTGTTAAAAACAATAGATTTAACTTGATTTTACACAAAATCAGCTCCATGCCCACAGCCCAGGGGCATGGAGGACAGCCCCGGGCTTCAGCATGGGCAGGTAAGTTCTGGAGGGGGGGGAACCCTTCTTTGGGGGGGTCCCCACTTCCCCAGGACCCCTGCCCATGCTGACCAGCCACAGGGCTGAATGCTTTGACCGGGGGGACTTGTATAAAAAGTCTCCCCCCGGCTGTGGCATTACCCTGCTGGCTGTTTGGGTCCGGTGCTGGTTCTTTATATACGGGGGACCCCAGTCATTTTGTCCCCCGTATTTTGGGAACCAGCGCCGGACCTTGAGCCTGGTGCTGGTTTCATTAAATTAAGGGGACCCCTATTTGTTTGTCCCTCAGATTTTATGATACCAGCACCGGCTTTTTGAGCCCGGGGCTGGTAATGCTTAGGAGGGGGACCGCACGCCAGTTTTTTATTTAAATTTCTTTTTTAACTATTTTTTTACAGCAGAAGCATGCACAGATCTCAATGATCTGTGCATGTTTCTGCCTAAATCGCCAGTCAGAAGCTGGTCTATTTTTTTTGCGATTTTTTTTAAGCTCCCATATGCGACTTTAGAACTCGCATCCTATTACATATGCGAGTTCTATAGTTTACTATGGGAAAACATCTGGATGCGATTTTCAGTGTGCCTGAAAATCGCATCTTTAAAATGTGCGATTTCGCGGTAAAAAATGCGATTTTTACCGCGACTCGCATCCTATTACATGTGCGATTTTTAGAAAAAATGCGATTTTGGTCAATTTTGACAAAAAATCGCAAAAGTCTAAAAATCGCACCCTATTACATATCGGCCAATGTTATGACTTTAAGAGGCAGGTTCCTCCCCTGCTTTCCTGGTATTAGATCGATTGAACAGTCCCATGGACGATGAGGAGGTCATTTGTCAGTAGCTTTTTTGCAGAAAACATCAGAGAAGTCTTGATATGGTTTGGGTAACCCTTCTGGAATTTGAAGGGAGATTTGGCGTGTAGGTGCCACAGATTTGAGACATGATTTAGTACAGGTGGCACCCCAGGCTTGGACCTGGGACGTTACCCAATTGATACTGGGATTATGGGTACGTAACCAGGGGAGACCCAAAACGATTGGGTAGGAGGATTTGGGGATGACAAAGAACTGTATTTTTTCAACATGTAGCAGTCCAACTTGTAAAGTTAGTGGTTGAGTTCGAGTGACAGTCTCTCCTAGTATATGACTCCCGTCCACAGCGGTAAGATATATTGGACGCTGGAGGGGGGTGGTAGGGAGTGATAAACCAGATATTTATCTGATAAGATTAGATATGATAAATAACCCAAACCGAATTTATTTACTTTATTACCTTTAAATATAACGGCAACGCTGAAATGATTGCACACCCACACAACCTTGTTATAAAAGGTATGACAATGCTTTACTTAAAGAATAGCTTCATTACAGATATTTGCAAATGCAGACTAACACAAGAAACATAAAACTGACTAGCTAATACTTAAACAGTAATTCTAAATCAAATCAAAATGGACACCTTTCAAGGACAGTGATCAGCCATGATTAAACCTCCTTCATAATTACCTCCAGCCCCCCCCGTGCTTGCTGGTTCTTCCTCAACTGCCTTTCCCCTCCTTCTATAACTCTGATATTTAAACCTTTATCACATTAATTAATTAATTACTCATAAGCATTGAGTCTTATTGGAAAGCTCTGCTTTCAATCATGATGTCATAATTAACCCAACACCCAACTTCAGTGGCCTTGTGGGTCTACGCATGTGTGGCCTTGTTCCCATATAGTTTGTTCCCATTTCTAGACAAAACTGTGCAGACTGGCTGTCTGCCCTTGTCCTCTGTTACATCAATAAGGCATTCTTAAACCCAGAAATCCAAAACAATATCTCATAAGAAATTACTTATTTCAGCAGTATTCTGATTCCACACGCCATCTTGTAACGATATATGCAAGTCATGCCTAACAAAATGGCCGCAGTGTCTGACATATTATCACTGTTTAGCGCAAAGGGAAGGCCTCGTAGTGAATAGTACATTGTGCAACAGGCAAAAGTCATCTGCAGCAATAATAGCGGCAGTCAGGAAAACAGAATATAATAAAAACATAGATTTATTGATTAGTTGATTTTCTGTATTATCAGTCCATCCTCAACTTTTTTCATATCTCCGAAAAAAAGTTCATATCTCTCGTACTGTGCATCATTTGTTTCTCTCTTAATACATCGGAAAACCTTCTTGAAGCATTTCACTAGTATACAGAAAAATCAATAATATTATCTTGGCAAAAACATTAAACTTCTTAAAGCATATATGACATTGACTTATGCGAACCAGTTATTGGGGTTTAACCAAATAAACCAACTGTAGGGAATCACATCACTCACACCTGTTCAATAAACTAAATTTTTTTTTTCAACCCAAATAATTTAATTCAACTTTCCTTTTAATGTCACCATCAGTTTTGTACCATATTTTAATTATATTCACAAATTCAAATACAATTTTATAAACTTGGGATAATGTAAATAAGTGTGTTTCTCTAATATATCATGTGTTACTTTCAAATCTTCATGTTGAATCACCACTGTATTAATTAGTAAAAGTAAAATTTTATTACAATAGATCTTGTTTGTAACCATTTAGAAACCTTAAGTGTGTAAATATAATATAATCCTTGTGGTAATGTCCATATCTTAAGAGACAGTATGTTTGAGAAAACATCATAAGAAACAATTCAATGAGTACTCTTTTTTTTTATCTAGATTTTATACTAGCACACCCAACTCTGTCACATAACTACATGTTTTGTTGTACTCCAAAATATCTCCTGTTATTACACTCTTTACCAATTTTAAACCTAGGGAGAGTCAGTAACCTCATAAGATTCACTTGTGTAAATCCTACATAGAAAATGAAGTGTTGTTTGATTTGACTGCAAATATAAGTAGCCATTAACCCAACATTACCAGAGTGATACCGTAGATGACAATATAACCAACAATCAGTTTACCTTATTGTTCTTTTTATCAGCTCATGATGAGCGTCTTAAAGAAGAAATATCAGTTTGCATATAGATATTATGTTTGCACCATTGTTACCATCCTTACTTAGAATGCCTCTTCTTTACTGATACCTTACTAGATGTATTCTATCAATAGCTCTGGTGTGGGCGTTCTCAGCTACTTTTATGTTATTACTCATATATTTATTTTAAACCTTTTAATTAGTTTAACATATTGGCTATCAGTATTTTTTTTTTTTTTTACCATCCTCTGATGCATACCGAAACCTGGGAGCATCAGTAGTATGATGTATATGTGTGTCTGTTGTGATTATACTTGTGGGATTAAAATTAAAAGCAGAAGTAGAATACACCACCATGACTCTAGTAATACCTCTTTGATAACTATACACACTGTCCTTGCCAGCAACCAATCCCTGGTAACCCTCATTCACTATAAAAATATGAAAACTTAAAAAAACAAAAATGACTTCTTCAGTTAGTGAGTGTATGGGAAACTTGGTCACTCATGGGGATCATTGATTTACACCTTGTCCACAACCCGCAGGGACACCACTAAGGGTATCCCCCGATTCCGTGGACCTCTTCTTGCCCACAACCCGCAGGGACACCACTAAGGATGCCCCCCGATTCCGTGGACCTTGTCTTGGTCAGTGTGGGGGCCCTGGACAGGCCCATCATCAAATAAGTTTATTAAGTTAGAATCACAGTCACAATATTTATCTGCATCAGTTTCTATTTCTTTCAACTGATATCACCACCAGGTCGGAAACCTTCTTGCAGTGAGACGCATTAATTCAATTGGTTTGTTTCACAGGGACGGGTCTTGCCTTTGATCTATGAGACATTTAATTGTACGAATTTTCTCACCATTGCATAGTCTCCAGGCTGGACCTTATAACAACATCCCTTCATAAGCTTGTTTGCTTTTCTGGCAAAGTATTTAGATGATGTGAGAATTAGAGTGACAAGTCTGCTGCTGGATGTTGAATAGGGATTGATGGTCTCCCAAAAAAAATGTATATATCAATTAAAATAATGATCTTATAAGGGGACAGGTTCAGTGGCTGCTGAGGAGTAGTGTGAATGTCATACAAAACCGAAGACAAAACTTCAAGTCAACTCATGGTAATTTCCACACCCACCCTAAATAATGTGTTCTCAATGTGCATTTGTTAACATGTTCAATTTTGACTAAAACCTTTTAGTGTGTGGTGAGTGCAACCAAATTTTCATACCCATATTTTGACTTATTCCTTAGAATACCTTTCCTGTCAAATATGTACCTCTATGATTTCTTTAATAGCATATACCTTATGGGATAACATATCTGAACACAAATTTCTCAAAACATTTCTTTGCTGTAAAGGATTCTGTACATGGGACAGCTGGGATGTTCCTTATAATCAAGATAACATATCAGATACCATTTAAATATAATAACAATTTTGTATGCATGTAAATTCCAAAAAAAAATATTTTTAACCTTAGGAATGGACCAGTGGTAGGAGAAATGTTTGATGGTTCTATAGGAATAATTTTCCTCAGTTCATTCTTCTGCAGATGCGTTTGGGCCTCTGCATAAGATGAAATCAACATACATGCCCTCTCTCTCCTTACATGGGTCATCCCATGGGCAGCTTCCGCATATGCCAGGAGGAGGGGTTTGGGGAGCTACTGGTCTGCCCCCACCATCTTTACATAGGCCATTAGTCTTTTGACTGTATCCATTCATCATCCATTGGCACATTCCTTTTAAATACACAACTCTTGATGTTTTATGAGCTTCTGCTGGTCAATTTTAAAAACATTAAATTGTATAGTGGTGTGATTCACAACAGTGGACATCTTATTTTTGTTACCAAGTAAAACAAGATCACTTTATAACATGTGAGCTTGACACTTAACAACTACTGCCTTTGCAGGGAGTTGCACAGCCTCAATGAGCTCCTTTACTTGCTGTGATATTAGCGTATTATATCATAGCAAATTCACGATGGAAAATGAGGATCTCTAAATCCAATACTACCGCATATCCCGTATATGGCCATCCTGAGTCTCCTTGTTGGTGACAACTACAATCTTTGTAGATGGCGTGTCAGAGATATCAGGTCTAATTGGAGAAATTTTGCTTTAAATATTCCTCACAATCATGTTCTAAATCCTGCCTCTCATCCATCCTCTGGGACTCCCGGGTCCCACCAGGTAGCAGAGTAGCAGGATTTAGCGTACCACACCTGACAATAGTCAGGTCATGTGGCGCTGGGAGCAAAAGTTCCCAACGAGAGAACCATGCACTGGAAATGTGTCTTGTCTGTGAAAAGTTCATTAGAAAAGATGTAGCATTAGAGACACATAGTGTGCGGTGTTCTGTAATTTCTATACAAAAGGCTGCAGCAGCCGCCACAGTCCTTAAACATGTTGGTAAAGCAGATGCCACTCGGTCAAATGTGCAACTGTAGTACCTGATGGGTCTATGTGAACCCCCATGTATATGTGTTCAAACTCCCAAGGCTTGTTGTTCATTACAGTAAAGACAGGTATATGATAAATCTGATATATCCAGTGCTGTGGTTTCTGTCAGTGCGTGTATCAGAGCCTCAAATGAAGCAATTATGTCAGTATATTGTACTTTGTCAGCTCTGTGTCAGTTAGATTTAGTAGTAGTAATAGAAAAGGTGTCAGTAAGAGAATCCTGTAAAGAATTTAAACACATCATTAGATCATAAACATATTGAATCAGCATTGTGGTAGCAATCATGCAACTCATTGTGGGACATAGTGGGGCTGTCCATAAAACCTTGGCTTAATTGAGTCCACGTATATTGGACTGTGCTGTAAATAAATGTAGTAAGTACTGACTATCTGCTATTTGATAGTAAGAGATATGCAGATCATAAACCAATGATTAGATAACGGTAATACTTCCATAACTGTAAAGTGAATTGATTTACACTAAAAAAATAATAAGAATAATCACATTGGGCAGATAACCTGCAATAACGGAGTGTTGCAACTACTATGGGTATTAGATAATATACTTTGTTGTAAAATCAGAAAAAATTATTTCCTGTGGTCCATAGATGTTTAGAAACTTGTGACATGATTAGTAATGAAAAACTCATCAAAATCCTCTAACCCCGTGAGGGTCCTCATATCGGTTAGTGCCTTCTGACAGCAATCTCTCATGGATTCCTGTTAATAATACACAATTTCTTCCAAACCACTCTAAGAAAAAAATAATCATTAAATCATTACAAATATTTGAGAGAATATCATGATTAGTTGTACAGCAAATGCGATTACTAATAGCAGTACCTAGTAGTGCTGCACCTAATTGTGACCTCCATTCCTTATTTGTGGGCTCATATGCATGACCAATGGATCTAGTAAAGTGGCAACATGCAATCAGATAAATCAGTAAGCATAAAAATGCAACTCAATATGCATCTTATAATAATCACTATAAAATCTATATTTCCAATAAGGGCTTTGATAAGGATTCTGCAGAGGTACCTGCAGACTCAATATTTTTTCTAAATAATTTCTAGTGGCTCAGTAATAAAAATAATTATAATAATTTAAAAAAAAACACTTGCTTTTTCTGTGCAAAATGAAATGCATCAATTTGCAAATTAATCTTTTCTCTGGAATGGTCACACCTCTATTGGCTGGGATTTAATTAAAATAAAACAAGCAAAAGCAATAGCATTATTAAGCTCAGACATCATATTAGCATTTGTCATTTGGAAAAAAAAAATGGCAGTTTTTAAACAGATGTTGACAAAACAACATTATCACTTGAGGGAAGCAGAGGGGAGGGGGCTGGAGGTCATCCTTGGGTATGGCTGATCACTGTCCCATACAAACATTGCAATAACTTTAATCTATTCATTGTGCTTTTTCAAAAGGGTAAACAATATCTTTAATTCTAAGATCTTTAAACCCATAATTGTTTAAATGTCATTGTTATGGAAAACAGTTCTGTGACACTCCTTAGATATTTCACATTATGTAGGAATAAAACTTTACTCTCTTATCAATCTCATTAACCATTTCCTGCCTTTAATCTCCTACAGAGTTATTTCTGATGTTACTCTCACCTCATCACTGAAAAAAAAACTTATTCCCTTCTGCTTTTTCAAAAATAAACAAAAAATTTCAAAATTATTCTTTTTTCCCCATTTTTTTTCTTTTTCTCCCTAAGGCTCTAAAAGACATATCACCTCTCCTCACTTCTCACTGAACAGAATTAACCCCTCAGTGGGACAGTACAATCTTTCCAAACATATGTGGGTTAGTGGGATATACTATCTCAATTCTTGAAGCTTTCACCACCTGTCACCAGACCATTGCGCGTTCACTCTCATCAAATAATCATTACCTCACAGGTGCATCATCATCACCAATTCCAACTAACTATGACCAGCATAGTATTTTCTATACCTTCTCACTTGCTCACACTAGTCACATACTCAGAACTTTCTGTGATCCCATACAAATGCTTAAAAAGGTGTTACCTCTTTCAAAGACAAAAATGTAAATAAAATAAATGAAAAATGTCCCCAAAAAACCTAACCTAGCGTTATGTGTCGCCCAATGTTATCACACCTACGCTGCGTTATGTGTCGCCCAATGTTATCACACCTACGCTTTCCACGCTGCGTTATATGTCACCCAATGTTATCACACCTACGCTTCCACGTGTCCCACCCCCACCCTGTCTTCTTTTATTATGTTTCCCCATATATTCTACCTTGTACGTAGGTGGCAGATACCCCCTGTGAATCTCGCTACCGGTCAGCACTCTTCACAGGAAAAAATCAACTCATCAAATCAGAAATAAATTATATGCAATATGTCATTCTTTGTTACCATATCTGCACATTGTCTAAGTGATCATTACACGATTAGATCACTATCTCCCCTGGTTATCTAGCTTACTGTGGCCACAGTATTAACCCCTTAAGATACTCTATAAATTTAGTACCCTCCCCCTTTTAAAACAAACAAAATTAAATTAACACAAATCAAAAACAAAACAAAAATTGGCTTAAAGAAAACCCCACAGCCTTGAGTCAGTTATCACTGATTACCTTCCATTCATAAGAATAAAAATAAACCCAGGACTTATCTGCGCATTACTCAAGGTATATCTGATTCAATATATGTATCCAGATTAAGCAAATAGGCAACAGAAATTGCCAACAGAAAACATGGTCTAATATATCAATATGAACCTTTAAGAATAGATGTTATATTGGACTTTTATCTCATCGATATATATATCACTTTTCTTATTCAAAAATGTATTACTCATTAAATGAAAAAAACATTGAATTCACATGATCATTTCCTGTTTCTTCACCTAACATGGACAACTCCTTATCTCGCATTACATCAACTGAATCCATCACTTTAGAGTTTCCAACTCACAGCTGCTTTGTTTAATAAACCAAAAAAATTAAATCAAAAACCCATAGCAGAAAAACATCAGTCCTACATTACGTACTTCATCTCCACAAGACAAGAAATCAAAAAAACTTTACAATGAGATAAACTCGATCTTACTTTCTTTGTTATAAACAATATTCCAATTAACTTTATTTATTCTGGTGGTAAAAATGAACTGTTACTTGGCTTACAATATTAGCGTCTACTCCTTTAAACTCTGTATTTTAATGGACCTCTGTCTATGGATATAAAGAAACTATCTCAAATTGTTATTGTAATCCGACTGCTTGCTAGCTCTAACAATGCAACGTATACTTAATTATTTATTAACATTTTCTTATATAAACCATATACAGTAGACAATCCGGGGGTTTCCAAACAATACAGATTATGGATAAATCATGCATTCCATTTCTTCCACATGTTGCTGGCCAGACAACCAGGAAGAGACGTAAATGCACAATCTCCTCTACCTATCTCTAATCACCAAATTATAAGCACGGGAAAACCTACAACAAATATATGCAACTTCTTTAAAATTTATAGATTGGACAAACAAAGAAACTCTAATTATCAAAACAACCGCTACAGATTAGTTACTTCAGCAATATCCTCAGCAGAGAATATACATCAAACAATCCAACCGCGGTCAAAAAATAAAAACAAACAAAAAAAATACTGTCATTTAAAGAATATTTTTTTTAAAAAGTAGAAAATTTATTGCCAGCATAACCTTTAAATCAATATGCTTGCTATAGTCTGCATGCTTTGCAAATAAACCAAAGAAATACTCTTCCTGACTCAAGCAACGTTGTTTACAACTTCTTGCCAAGTTTCTCGCTGCTCTCCTTATCTATTCTCTGACACAGAGAAGAAATGGGCGATGCGGGGGGGTTTAGCAAGCTGACAGTCTGCAAAATGCAGCGTTGTCTTTCCATGCCTTAAATTACGATCTATTTGTTTTATAATTAAATAGCGAAGTTGCTTCAAGTAATTGTGGATTACCATACCTTAACAGATGTTTGAGAAGATTAGGGTACACAAATGCACCGACTTTAAAAAAATTCTACACATTTTTTTTTTTTTTTTTCCAATAGCTAATTTTTTTCCAAACTTTGATCTTCTCAATAACTGATAAAATATGGACACCAATCATCATTGAATCTCGCTGGGGCCTCCATCTGATAAACCAGATATTTATCTGATAAGATTAGATATGATAAATAACCCAAACCGAATTTATTTACTTTATTACCTTTAAATATAACGGCAACGCTGAAATGATTGCACACCCACACAACCTTGTTATAAAAGGTATGACAATGCTTTACTTAAAGAATAGCTTCATTACAGATATTTGCAAATGCAGACTAACACAAGAAACATAAAACTGACTAGCTAATACTTAAACAGTAATTCTAAATCAAATCAAAATGGACACCTTTCAAGGACAGTGATCAGCCATGATTAAACCTCCTTCATAATTACCTCCAGCCCCCCCCCAGGCTTGCTGGTTCTTCCTCAACTGCCTTTCCCCTCCTTCTATAACTCTGATATTTAAACCTTTATCACATTAATTAATTAATTACTCATAAGCATTGAGTCTTATTGGAAAGCTCTGCTTTCAATCATGATGTCATAATTAACCCAACACCCAACTTCAGTGGCCTTGTGGGTCTACGCATGTGTGGCCTTGTTCCCATATAGTTTGTTCCCATTTCTAGACAAAACTGTGCAGACTGGCTGTCTGCCCTTGTCCTCTGTTACATCAATAAGGCATTCTTAAACCCAGAAATCCAAAACAATATCTCATAAGAAATTACTTATTTCAGCAGTATTCTGATTCCACACGCCATCTTGTAACGATATATGCAAGTCATGCCTAACAAAATGGCCGCAGTGTCTGACATATTATCACTGTTTAGCGCAAAGGGAAGGCCTCATACGCAGTGAATAGTACATTGTGCAACAGGCAAAAGTCATCTGCAGCAATAATAGCGGCAGTCAGGAAAACAGAATATAATAAAAACATAGATTTATTGATTAGTTGATTTTCTGTATTATCAGGAGATGCCAACGTTTGACAACATCAGTGGTCATGAAACTTTCTGCTGCTCCTGAGTCAAGAATAGCTGGCAACTGTCTGAACTGATGTTTAACTGCAATGAAACTTGAAGGATACAGTCTTTATTATTTGGAGAGGTGATAACAACCCCTAACCTGCCCTCTCTCTTACAGGTTAGGTTCTGGAGTTTCCCGGCCTCTTTGGACAGGAATCGACGGCGTGCTGAGGATCAGCACAATAGAGACAAAGACGTTCTTCATGACGACGTTTACGTTCAGCTGGAGTCAATTTGAAGCAGTTAACCTGCATAGGTTCTTCCGCTGGTAGTGATGAAGGTTTAGACACATGAAAAGCTGGACTAGGAGTAGCTCGGTTCCTTTCTTGATTTCTCTCTCTGAGTCTCAGATCAATTTTTGTACAGAGAGATATCAGGTCCTCTAATCTGGAAGGCAAATCTCTTGCCACAAGCTCATCTTTGATTTTATCTGAGAGCCCATTCATAAAGGCTGCAAGAAAGGCCTCTTCATTCCAAGCCAATTCAGCTGCCAATATCTTAAATTGGATTAGATACTGTCCCACTGTTCTAGAACCTTGACGTAGGCGCAGAATTTCAGTCGACCTGGTTCATCGAAGATGATTTTATAGGTGGAAATAAAACTAGGGTAGTCAGCTAAGAGTGGATCTGCTTTTTCCCACAGGGGATATGCCCAATTGAGAGCAGAGCCGGTAAGGAGGGATATTACATAGGCTACTTTGGTTCGATCCGTAGGGAAATATGAGGATTGAAGTTCGAAGTGAATTTCACATTGGTTAATAAAGCCTCTACAGTTTTTTGGATTGCCATCAAACTTGGTTGGAGTAGGAAGTTGTAGATGAGCTGTGACTCCTGTCGTTGGGGATATGGGTCTAGGCAGTGGCGCTGGTGTAGCTGTTGACCCTTGTCCCTTTTGCAATGTTGTTTGAATAGTATCCAGTCTTTTTGACAGACCTTGGAGGGTATGAATAACTTGCTCCTGAGCAGCCTCCTGTTGATCCAGGTGAGCCGCCAGTTGTTGTACTGGAGCAGCTACTCGCTCCTGACCTTATGCTGGATCCATGGAGTCAGTACAAACTGTCACGTTTCGTTAAGCACCAGCTGGAGTGTAACGGAAGCTAGGTGCTTTGATGTAGGGCTGTTGCATGAACGACAGAAGGGAGGGAAGCAATTGAATAAAGTAAAACCTTATTTAATGAAGATACTGCGGTACAGGATATGAATGATGACACAATAGTAAAACTGTAGTTTCTGATAAATGATAAAGTCAATAATATACAATGCTTATTGAAGAACTTTGGAGATGATTGGTAATTTAAATAATTAAATAACTGCAAGATTAGATGATTGAGTGATTAGAAGAAAGATTGGATGATTGGTTGAAGAATTGGACGATTGAATGAAGGGTTGGATGATTGGATGAAGGATTGGATGATTGGATGAAGGATTGGGAGATGAAGTCCAAATGAATCTGTGCTGAGTAGGATCGTAGCTGCAGAACCAGGGATGACCACAGAGAATAACCGTCAGGAATGAAGAAGATATTACCCCTTTGGGGGGTTAACCTTGTCCTATCCGTATAGGCGGCAGAGGGTTCCGTGATGATATGGTAGGCAGTGAAACGATCAGCAGGATATTTGGAGAAGACTTCACCAGAGGCGCAAGAACTGTAGTGGGAACTACAGACAGCCAGGAAGGATCAATGATGCGTGCGGGTAGACATCATTGTACTGACTGCCGGTCTTGCCCGGCAAGTCAGTATTTGAAGGGTGAGCTGAGCGGTGATTGGTTGACGCTTGACATCACTGAATGGAGCCACGCAGCATAGGCTGAAGGATCCCAAAAGATGGCCGCCGCCAGAGGTGGCAACAGAAACCAGCCGGCGGTGATTGTGCGCGGAGGCGCTGCAGCCGGCGTGTCAAGCCTGAGGCCTGACCTGACATGGACCCATCATGGTGGCTCATGTCTCACGCAACCCAGAGCCTGCATGGCATAGGAGCACACACCACCGCTGTCACCCGGCGGTGACAGCGTGACAGCATGCACATTGCCAGCATGGGAATCAGCAGCGGAGGTGAGCGCCAGGGCAGGAGATAACCTGTCAGAGGTCTTTGGGCTAGGGACATCACAGAGGGCCCTGGTAGCTGACATGGTGGTCGTGACAAGCAGAAAGCAATAAACACAAGAACAAACCCTGTATGGTTAATTGGAACCCTGCGGTGCACGCCGAACCTCCCAGGGCCAGAGCATACAACAATGTGACTTAAAGAAAACACTGCAGACTACGTTGCAAATAATAATAAGATGGTCCACCTGGGCTCCAAAATGGAGCACTTGCGGTAACCAGAACCAACACAGGAGGGCAGCTGGAGTCTCCTGGTGAGGAGGAGCAGAACAGCCAGGAACAGCAGAAAGATGGCAGGTGACCTGCAGGGAAGCAGGAACTATGGGGCTGGACTAGACGAGTCCCTTAAAAGGGCTCAGGTAGCAAATGAGGAAGAGGAAGTCCAGCAAGTCCCCCAGCCCTGATTACAGACAGCTGCAGAAGCGAGTGCTGCTAACCGTCTCCTGCAGGCTAGAGAACTGCGCAGCGGAAGCGGTCACCCAGCCGGGTGCCGCCAGGTGGAAGTGCCTCGGAGGCCCTGGTTGCTGAGTGACCGGCACCAGGGATGCGACCCCCGCCGGATCCAGAAGCTGCTATAGCATCTCTGGTTGCCGAGCAACCGGCACCAGAGACGCGATGCAGGTTGACAGGAGTGCCGGAGCTCCCTGTCAGCCTGTATGGAGAGAGCCGCCGCTGCCTGCGGCTAACACTGCTCTCCTCTCTCATTCAATCTACTCTCTCTCTCCGTTTTCCTTTACTCTCACTTTCTGCTGTTCTTCTATCTCCCTCCACACTCTCCTTTTTTCTCTATCTCTCCTTCTCGCTCTCCTCTCTGTCCACACTCCCTCTTGCTCTCCGCTCTACTCTCCATGCTCTACTCTCACTCTCCACTCCCCTCTTCCTCCCCACTCTATCTTGCTCTTCTTCTCTCTATCTCTGCTCTGCTCTCCTTCTCTCTCTCTGCTCTCCTCTCTCCAATCTCCATTCCTTCTATCTTTGTCTCTCTTCGCTCTCCTCTCTGCTCTCCTTTTCTTTCTCCACTATCCATCTCTCTCTTCACTCTTCTCCATGATGTCCTCTCTCTTCGCTCTCCTGCTTTTTCTCCTGCTTTTTCTTACTGCACTCCACCCTTACTCTCTCCCTACCTTTCTCTCTCCCTAACCTCTCTCCTCCTTTCTCTCCCTAACTCTGGGGGTTATTCTGGTTGATTTGCAAAGCTGACATCCGGTGATCCAGCGAATACACAGGACCGAAGGAACTTGAATAACCCCCTCTGTCTCCTCTCAGCTCTTACATTAAACCCCCATGTTTTTTCTGCCTTTCTCCCCCACTCATGATTTCCATTTATGTCCCAGTGAACCCTTTCACCAGATACTATCTGCCTCTCCACATCATCCACTGTATCTCCCTATTACCCACTGCTTTTTCCTGTCATTTTACCCTCTCTCTGTTACCCTGTCCTTGGGCAGTATTCAATGTAGAAAATTCTCTGTGCATGGCGAGAGATTTTTTCTCTCGCCATGCACTCGCCGTGTTCCGGAGCCTCCTGCTCCCACTATTCAACGTATTTAAGACTCGCCGCCACTCGCGGCGAGTCTTAACCCCTGCAGCGGACGAGCGTCCGCGGCAGGGAGCTGACAGGGAGCCGTGGGACGGTGGCATCCAGGGAGATTAAAGTCTCCCTGGATGCCCCAGAACATATGTGGAGGGTAGGGGGCCCCCCCGGGACCCAGGCAGCACAGGCTGCCCCCCCCCTATAGCCAGCGGGGGACCCAGTATTCACTGCACCCGAACGTGCACATAGAAGGCAGTTCTCTGCCGGGGCAGTTCTTTAATTGAGAAATATCCGAAGTGAGAAATTTCAAAGTGGGAATTACTTATAAGGAACAGTTATAAAACAGTTATCCTGCATGATTTTCCCTGAATTTGGACTGATCTTCTGTTTATCTCTCATCTCACAGGTATGTGATTTAACTGATCAAGCTCCACTACAAGTCCCAGCTGACTGCTCTGCATTAACCCCATTTGAGCGGATTGCAGTAATATACTATGTATGTGATTTAACTGATCAAGCTCCACTACAAGTCCCAGCTGACTGCTCTGCATTAACCCCATTTGAGCGGATTGCAGTAATATACTATGTATGTGATTTAACTGATCAAGCTCCACTACAAGTCCCAGCTGACTGCTCTGCATTAACCCCATTTGAGCGGATTGCAGTAATATACTATGTATGTGATTTAACTGATCAAGCTCCACTACAAGTCCCAGCTGACTGCTCTGCATTAACCCCATTTGAGCGGATTGCAGTAATATACTATGTATGTGATTTAACTGATCAAGCTCCACTACAAGTCCCAGCTGACTGCTCTGCATTAACCCCATTTGAGCGGATTGCAGTAATATACTATGTATGTGATTTAACTGATCAAGCTCCACTACAAGTCCCAGCTGACTGCTCTGCATTAACCCCATTTGAGCGGATTGCAGTAATATACTATGTATGTGATTTAATTGGTATCTTAAACACTAACTGATAATCTGTATTTTGCCCATTGCATGACAAATGTAGTATTGCTAATGTTTTTCTAGTCTTGTAGTACCTGTTTGAAGATGTGTTCAGTGAGGCATAGTTTATTGGGGTATATGGTCTGTCTAGTGTTCATATTACACAGGCTTTGATTAGCTGGTCATGTGACCTCAGCTGTAGGCTCTCCAAATTAGACCTGGTATATCTGTTCACATAGAAGGCAGTTCTCTGCCGGGGCAGTTCTTTAATTGAGAAATATCTGAAGTGAGAAATTTCAAAGTGGGAATTACTTATAAGGAACAGTTATAAAACAGTTGAAAAACATTGAACAACTTCAAACAAGGTAAATACAATACTTATTACACACTATTAATACACATTATCCACTCTTCTTAACCTGATCACAAACATATTCAGATCATGCTCACTACATTGCTACTTCTCATTTCATTACACGGCATCATCACCAAACTTCAACCATCCTATAATCTCCCTGATACTCACCACTCAGTGCACATTGCCTCTTCCATTATTCACTCCCCTCTTCTAAGCACTCATGAGCTCTTTACTTACTTCTCTACTTGTACTTTCACATCCACATCCTATCACCAATACAAAAAACCACAATCATCCACCTATATCTATCTCTCCTTTTTAATCTTATTAGCTGGTGACATATCACCAAACCCAGGCCCAAACCACCTGTCCCACTCAGATTTAATTGCTTCTAAGACTAGAAATTCGGCTAACCTCATAAATATCACATGCCTCCCACCACACACCAAACAACTTAAATGTGCCCTATTGAATGCACGCTCTGTTTGCAATAAATTAACATCCATCCATGACCTCTTTATCTCTCACAATTTCAACCTGCTGGCTATTACAGAAACCTGGCTCACACAATTAGACACGGCATCACCTGCAGCACTCTCACATGGAGGTTTCCATTTCACTCACACCTCCAGGCCTGGTAACTGCAAAGGAGGTGGAGTTGGTATATTACTGTCACAAGCCTTCACATACTCAGTTCTCCCACCAGTTCCCTCACTCACATTTACATCATTTGAAGTTCACTCTATTAGGGTTTTTTCCCCTTTCTCTCTGCGTGTGGCTGCTATCTATCGCCCACCTGGGCTTCCCAAATCTCAATTTCTGGAAAATTTCTCTGCCTGGCTTCCCCATTTCTTATCCTCTGACATCTCCACTATCATCCTGGGTGACTTCAATATTGCTATTGACAGTCCACAATCTGTGCATGCTTCCAAACTCCTCTCTCTAACCTCCTCTCTCGGCCTCTCCCAGTGGTCAGACGCCGCTACTCATGAGGAAGGTCACTGCCTGGACCTTGTTTTCACCAGGCTATGCTCAGTCTCTGATTTTATTAACACTCCCTTCCCTCTCTCTGATCACAATCTCATAACCCTCTCGCTCTCCTCCATTACCCCAAGCTCACTGACACAGAAATCATGCATGCCTACTCTAACCCGCAGAAATACTAAAGCTATAAATTTTCCACAACTTACCACCTCCCTGCAACAACAGCTCTCACTAATTTCTACACTTACCTCTCCTGACTCTGCTGTTTCCCACCTCTACCAGACTCTTGAAACAGCCCTTGATGAAGTGGCTCCAGCTTCCCACTATACCCCACGTAGGCTTAGATGCCAACCATGGCACTCCAAAGCAACGAGACAACTACGAAATCAGTCACGTAAATTAGAACGCCAATGGCGTAAATCTCGTAATATGACTGATTTCCTCACATATAAGACTAGCTACTACTCCTACTGCAATGCTTTGGACACTGCCAAACAAACATACTTCCAATCTCTCATCTCTTCTCATGCCACCAACCCTAAGCGACTTTTTAACACCTTCAAGTCTCTTCTGTACCCTCCCCCTCCTCCCCCACCGGCTACCATCAGTGCACAAGAACTTGCCTCCTACTTTAAGGACAAGATTGATAACATCCGAGATGAAATGGTATGCTCTTCTACTACCTCTAACCCGCTCTCTTCCCTACCTGAACCCTCTGGCACTTTCTCTTCATTTGAGCCCACAAATGAAAAGGAAGTATCTGCACTCTTCTTATCCTCCTACTCTACTACCTCTCCTCTTGATCCTATACCTGCACAAGTTATAAAAAATCTATCTCCTGTGCTTATTCCAACCTTAACTAACATCTGCAATCTCTCTCTTGCTACTGGTACTTTTCCATCTCTGCTCAAACATGCATTGATTATTCCTATTCTAAAAAAACAGAATTCTGACCCTAACTCTCTCTCTAACTATCGTCCTATCTCTCAGCTCCCATGCCTCTCTAAGCTACTGGAGAGACTTGTCTACTCTCGCATCACAAACTTTCTTAACTCTCACACCCTATTAGACCCGCTTCAGTCAGGCTTCCGCTCTCAACACTCCACTGAGACAGCACTGACTAAAGTGGTGAATGATCTAGTAACTGCTAAGGCTAAAGGCCATTACTCACTACTTATTCTTCTAGATCTATCTGCTGCATTTGACACTGTGGATCACACTCTTCTTGTAGAAACACTACACTCCCTAGGTCTTAATGATACAGCCCTTTCCTGGTTCACATCTTACCTATCTGATCGCTCTTTCAGCGTTCGCTTCTCTGACTCTACTTCCTCTTCACTACCTCTGTCAGTCGGAGTTCCGCAAGGCTCAGTCTTAGGTCCTCTGCTGTTCTCCATCTATACTTCCTCTCTTGGCAAACTAATAAGCTCTTTCGGATTTCAGTATCACTTATATGCGGATGATACTCAAATCTATCTATCAACCCCAGACTTGTCACCAGTGGTTTTGGGCCGAGTTTCAGAATGTCTCTCTGCCATCTCATCTTGGATGTCTTCCCGCCAACTCAAACTCAATATTTCAAAAACAGAATTACTTATATTCTCGCCAACTAAGAACAGTTACCATCCTGATATCTCCATCACTGTTGACAACTCGACCATCTACCCTACCCCACAAGCTCGTTGCTTAGGGGTCATCCTCGACTCTGACCTGTCCTTTCTTCCCCACATTCAATCTGTCTCCAAATCATGTTACATGCATCTAAAGAACATATCCAAAATACGACCGTATCTCACACAAGAAACTACTAAATCTCTTATACATGCACTCATTATATCCCGCATTGATTATTGCAATAGTCTCCTGACTGGTCTTCCCAAGAACAGACTCTCACCACTACAATCCATTTTAAATGCTGCTGCTAGGCTGATCTTCCTTGCAAGACGCTCATCATCTGCTGATCCGCTCTGCCAGTCCCTCCATTGGTTACCTGTATCTTACCGTATTCAATACAAAACACTTCTACTAACTTATAAAGCTATTAACCATACTGCACCAGCATATATCTCTCTACTTATCACAAAATATCTCCCATCTCGACCACTCCGCTCTGCACAAGATCTGCGTCTCTCTTCTGCACGGATCACCAGCTCCCATTCACTATTACAGGACTTTCATCGGGCTGCTCCCATCCTATGGAATGCCCTTCCACGCACAATAAGACTCTCCAATAGCCTCCAAACATTCAAGCGTTCCCTGAAAACTCACCTCTTCAGGCAAGCCTATAATGTTTAAGTTCTACATGCATAACCCTCTGAGGCACTTATGTATTATATAGCTACCCTTCTGGACTTGTAACTTGGTGGGACTGCTATGGTATTACTGGTGCCTGTCCTTGTGTTTCCCCCTATATCCCTATAGATTGTAAGCTTGCAGCAGGGCCCTCCTACCTCCAAGTCTGTATGTTGTTACCCAGTTTGTTTTATCACTGTCTACTATTGTAAAGCGCAACGGAATCTGCTGCGCTATATAAGAACCTGTAAATAAATAAATAAATAATAAATTAACTATCGGGTGCAGTAAATATATGAATATCTAATGAGCGGCTCGAGCGCTCCGGCCCCCTGCTGGCTGCACTGTGTAAAAAAAAAAATATATATATATTTTTTTTTTAATTAAATATATATTCATGTGCTATAAACACATGAATAAAAATAACATGCCCCTTCACAGAAAAAAAAACCTGATTTTTTGACACCAAAATAAAAAAAAAACCTTTTAGATTAAAAGTTCACATTCCAGCTCTCCATCAAAAGATGGAGAATTTCTACACGGAGAGAGACGGCGAAAATCACTTAGAAAGACGGCGAATATTTCACATTGAATAGGGTGGTTCACTTTTGGAGAGCAAAATGCTCCGTCCAGGGCGAAAAAAGCTAAAATTCTCCATAAAACACGGAGAATTTTTCTCATTGAATACTGCCCCTTGTCTCCCACTACTTGTTAATCACTCCCTGACTGTCATCCTCTCTCTGTCATTCTCTATCCCCTATTTTCCACTATCCTGTGAGGCCACACCCTCTGCAGTGAAGCTACACCCCTCTTCTGAGAGCGCATGCACTGTGGCACCAATGTGCCCCCCCTACATACACACACACACAATCCCCTATTATGGTGCCCATTAATTTTCTTCTGGACCGGCCCTTGCAGGCGGACGCCGCCAGCGGTTTCTCCGTCCCCCTCTCCACATACCCGCTGCCGCTGAAAGAATCCCCCCGACCCCCAACACACACGGATTGCAGGTACTTGTTTCCTAGCACGGCCACACCGATTTACATCGGGGTGGTCGTGTCGGAAAAATCGGGTCGATCGCATCGCATGCGATTTGGTCGCATGCGATCGACGCAACCGACCGATTTTCGACCCGATTTTTTTATTGAATGAAATGTTAATCGGGTCCCTGGGACCCGATTTTACATTGGATTCAATGTAAAATATTCCCAACCCCCCCAAATTTAACGCCGTAAACCCCACCCCACGATAGACGCCAACCCGAAGCGTGGCGAGCGCAGCGAGCCCGCGAGGGGCGGCGGTGCGCGTCCTCTGACCTTTTCATTCCCCTACTATCCACGTCGGCGTGGAGTTGAGAATAGAATAGTGTGGCGAGCGCAGCGAGCCACCGAGCCCGAAGCGTGGCGAGTGCAGCGAGCCCCGCGAGGGGACGCGTATACCTGTGAAGTTATACGCGTCCCCTCGCGGGGCTCGCTGCGCTCGCCACGCTTCGGGCTCGGTGGCTAGCTGCGCTCGCCACACTATTCTATTCTCAACTCCACGCCGACGTGGATAGTAGGGGAATGAAAAGGTCGGAGGACGCGCACCGCCGCCCCTCGCGGGCTCGCTGCGCTCGCCACGCTTCGGGTTGGCGTCTATCGTGGGGTGACGACGGGGACATCTATAATGTGAAATGGGTCATATTGGCCCATTTCACATTTTTCACATTTTCTCACTATTTCAATGTTAAAAAATATTTTAACATTGAAGCCGATGGAAAAATCGGGGGCATCGCGTCGGGACCAATGTTAATGGTCCCGACCGACGCGATGCCCCCGATATTTTACCTTTCCCGACACGATTTCAATGTTAAAATATTTTTTAACATTGAAGCCTATGGGAAAATCGGGGGCATCGCGTCGGGACCAATGTTAATGGTCCCGACCGACGCGATGCCCCCGATATTGTGTCCTAGCCGGCAAAATGGACCTGATTTCAAAGGAAATCGGGTCCATCGTATGGATCGTGTACCTTAACTTAAAGGTACACGATCCATAAGATTGTGGCCGTGCTAGGAAACAAGTACCGGATTGCATTAGAGCAATTGCATGTGGTTAAAAACCACATGGGATCGCTCCAGCAATTTGAGAGATATTATGTGCAGCATTTACTATCTACGCTACATTCGAAGGGGGGGCTCGTCGGATGGGCCCTAAAAAATGCATGCAATAATTAAATTTATCAAACAGATGTGGTTGAAATCGAATGATTGCATGCAATATCTCATGTGTATGGGCTACATTAGGGGCATTGTAGGGGCAACGAGGGGGGGGGGGGCTTTCAAGATTTTGCTATGGGGCCTGCAAGGTTCTGGTTACGCCCTGCCCGTGAATTAGCATGTAGGTAATAAAAATATCATAATTAATGTAATGGGGGGGGGGGGGGGGGTGTGGCCTTTGCTACACGTCGCAGTAATACCCAGTATCAGAGCGCGCTGACTCCTCCCCCTCCCTCAGTCACCAGCGGGAGGAGGATACACTCCCTGACGTCAGCCTACTGCCGGTTGCCTAGCTACTGACAGAGCCCGCCCGTCTGGCGCTGCCGCCCCGTTGCTAGGAGACGTAGGGGCGTGGCGTGTACGTTACGCTGTTGACGTCAGGACGCAACGGGGTGAGAGGTCATCGTGCTGTCGGTTGTCTGCTGTGCGCCGTCGGTGCTCGTTCCCCGATCACACGTTATATGCGATATCCGGCCGCTCGGGCTCTCTCCATGCGGGGGCTTTGTGGGCGAGAGCATGACCCGGAGAGCAGTTAGCAGGAAGAGGAGAGCGGCGCCCGGGACAGGCCCCGGAGAGCAGGTATCAGAGGGGGGCCGGGCTGGGCACGCTGCTGGGGGCCTGCTGTGATGTGGGGCCGGTGTACGGGTTATTGGCATGTGGTGCCGAGATCGCGGAGAGGGACTGGTGGGAGGGGGCCTAGGACGGGGAGACTGGTGGGAGGTGCTGGGAAGGGGAGACTGGTGAGAGAGGACGAAACTACATTCACAAGATAGAAACTAGCTGCAGTGCTACCGAGAGGGTTGGACCAAGAGATTGGTGGGAGGGGGTCTGGGATGGGGAGACAGGTGTGGGGGAGGGGGGGGGGGCTGCTGGAAGACTAGTGGGAGGACTGGGACAAGGAGATAGGTGAGGTGATGGGCAGACTGGTGAGGGGGTCCTGGCATAGCGTGAGGTTGGGGGGACGGGAACACTGGCGAGAGGTGGGGGGGTTAGGGGGCAGGACGGGAACACTGATGAGAGGTGGGTGGAGGCAGGACGGGAACACTGACGAGAGGTGGGGGGACGGGAACACTGACGAGAGGTGGGGGGACGGGAACACTGACGAGAGGTGGGGGGCGGGACGGGAACACTGACGAGAGGTGGGGGGCGGGACGGGAACACTGACGAGAGGTGGGGGGCGGGGACGGGAAGACTGGCGAGAGGTGGGGGTGCGGGGACGGGAAGTCTGGCGAGAGGTGGGGGTGCGGGGACGGGAAGTCTGGCGAGAGGTGGGGGTGCGGGGACGGGAAGACTGGCGAGAGGTGGGGGTGCGGGGACGGGAAGACTGGCGAGAGGTGCGGGGACGGGAAGACTGGCGAGAGGTGGGGGTGCCGGGACGGGAAGACTGGCGAGAGGTGGGGGTGCCGGGACGGGAAGACTGGCGAGAGGTGGCGGTGCCGGGACGGGAAGACTGGCGAGAGGTGGCGGTGCCGGGACGGGAAGACTGGCGAGAGGTGGCGGTGCCGGGACGGGAAGACTGGCGAGAGGTGCCGGGACGGGAAGACTGGCGAGAGGTGGCGGTGCCGGGACGGGAAGACTGGCGAGGGTTGAGAAACCTGAGGGGAGACTGGTGAGAGGGGATGGCTGGGACAGGAAGACTGACAAGAGATGGGGGTCTTAGGACACTGGCAATAGATGGGGTGCCCTGGACGGGTACACTGGCGAGGGTTGAGAAACCTGAGACTGGTAAGGTGGAGTGGCTGGGACAGGAAGACTAATACCCCTTTCACACCAGCCTAAATTCCCGGGTAGAGTTCGGGAACAACCCAGTACTACCGCTGGTGTGAAAGGTTCCCAGGACAAATTACCGGGCTAATTTGCTGGCAATCCAACCCTGATAGGTAGCAGAGTTGTTCCCGGGTTCAACCCAGGGACCTGGCTGGTGTGAATGAGGTAGGATATATTTACCCGAGTTGACGGTCCTCTGTGTCTTGTCCGGCCGGGAATCCACGCAAGCGGCGGGCGCAAATGACGGGACAGGCGGAGGATGATGATGACTCAGCTCTCCGGCACCGGAATGTCCTTGCTTGTCCCGGGTTTGTCCCTGCATTTCTGGTGTGAAAGGGGTATAACAAGAGTTAGGGGGCCTGGGATGGGGAAACTGGAGAGCATAGTCTATGATGGAGACTAGTTGTGGGGGGAGGGAAGAGGGTGATCTACAGAGGCTAGTGTAAGGGCATGTTTTGGAAGACTGGGGTAAAGAGGTTTGAAGATTGGGGGTGGGGAGGGAAAGACAGGATAGTCATTATAGTCCCTGTTGGGGTAATGGTCAGGCATCCGAAAACTTGTCCATATAATGTACAAACAAATGCTCCCCCATATCAATGTGTGATGGATTTTGAGTTGAATCAAGCTCCTGAAACAGCATTTATTTTTCTCACCCAGCGTAATGACTAGCCGTGAGTCGGCATCCCAGCAGTCGATATACAGACATCGAAATCCCGGCCGCCGGGGGGCGAGCGTAAAAAAAAAAAGACCCTTGCTATGCTAGCCACAGGTTCTATTCTCTCTCTAGAGAATAGCCCCTGTTGGTCGGGATCCCGACTGTCGGGCAGTCGAACAGTCAAGAGTTCAACGTTAATATATTGACCGTCAGGATCCTGACCATCGATCAGCTATCCGGCACCCAATGATCATGGCCGTAGTTTCGGTTTGCCAGAACGTGTTGGTGTGCTGGTCTAGCTTGTTTTGGTGGCCCCTGTGTTTTGACTCGGTGCTGTGCTCTCTTGCAGGCTGACTGGGACCATGCCACTCAGAAGCGGAGGAGACTACCCCCAGAGAAGAAGTCTGTGGTCTATTACCTGAAAGCACGAGAGCTGAAAGCACAGGATGAGCCCAGCTATAACGGCCTCCTACGTGGCTGCGCTGCTCAAGCTCTGCCAGGAATCCTGAAGGAAAGAGAGTTCCGCCTTGGGACCCTCAATAAAGTCTTTGCCTCACAATGGCTGAACCATCGCCAGGTCGTTTGTGGAACCAAATGCAACACCGTGAGTCTCAGGTCTCCCTCACCCCCCCCCCCCCCCCTCCCAAATCTGGGGGGAATTCAAGTGTTTTGTGTGCCACTAGATGGTGTCAGACGGAACGATGGCAGTGTTGCTCTGTTTGGCCGTATGCAGCCACCAGCACTGATGCGCTGGTAACTAGCCTGTGGCACTGATGCGCTGGTAACTAGCCTGCGGCAATGATGCGCTGGTAACTAGCCTGCGGCACTGATGCGCTGGTAACTAGCCTGCGGCACTGATGCGCTGGTAACTAGCCTGCGGCACTGATGCGCCTGGTAACTAGCCTGCGGCACTGATGCGCCTGGTAACTAGCCTGCGGCACTGATGCGCCTGGTAACTAGCCTGCGGCACTGATGCGCCTGGTAACTAGCCTGCGGCACTGATGCGCCTGGTAACTAGCCTGCGGCACTGATGCGCCTGGTAACTAGCCTGCGGCACTGATGCGCCTGGTAACTAGCCTGCGGCACTGATGCGCCTGGTAACTAGCCTGCGGCACTGATGCGCCTGGTAACTAGCCTGCGGCACTGATGCGCCTGGTAACTAGCCTGCGGCACTGATGCGCCTGGTAACTAGCCTGCGGCACTGATGCGCCTGGTAACTAGCCTGCGGCACTGATGCGCCTGGTAACTAGCCTGCGGCACTGATGCGCCTGGTAACTAGCCTGCGGCACTGATGCGCCTGGTAACTAGCCTGCGGCACTGATGCGCCTGGTAACTAGCCTGCGGCACTGATGCGCCTGCTAACTAGCCTGCGGCACTGATGCGCCTGCTAACTAGCCTGCGGCACTGATGCGCCTGCTAACTAGCCTGCGGCACTGATGCGCCTGCTAACTAGCCTGCGGCACTGATGCGCCTGCTAACTAGCCTGCGGCACTGATGCGCTGCTAACTAGCCTGCGGCACTGAACAGGCTTCATACAAATGATATGGATACGAATGCACCAGAAAATAAATAGCAAAACGTTGGATTGGAAATAGAATTGTTAAAAGTGCAAATAAACAAGTTCAGAAATCAGAACCCATTAATAAATAAATGCCGGCATTGCTGATATACTGTCAGGTAGAGATATCGGGGGGACAGGAGATGCAGCGAGCGTGTGTATATCCGTGTATTAAGGCGCTTATTCTAATTCCTTCGGGCCCCGGCGTGTGTCGCACCAGGGACCGATGGTGAAGTACTGCACATGCACATATTCTTATATACATATGTGCAGGGCTTCTGTGCGGGCACCTTCACCGACCTGCACAGTCGTTGTGGCGCCAGGAGGGGGTGGGCGCCCGGACATGGAAACACCCAGCGTTTCCATGCAAACTCTGGGCTTTCCCATGCAAATGCGGCCTTGACGCAGGGGGCGGGCAGCTGATGTCACATGACGCCAGTCGCCCGCCCTGTTACTTAGTCCACCAGAATCAGGCTCTAAGATCGCTGCTTACAGAGCGTAATATTCACTTATGCTCCAAGTATTGTGATGTCAACAGAAGATGGTTCACGTCATGCAAAGCTCCAACTTCTATCTACTGATCTATCAGTAATCATTCTCCATGGATCCAAGGGACCCAGCATTTTACAATATTCAGTGATCTAGGTGAGTGTTTCCATCAGACCACCCTACATGCCCCTTCTGTACCTTCTCAGGGTATTTCATAGGATAGTTCCAATAGATTGTAAGCTTGCAAGCAGGGCCCTCCTACCTCCATGTTGGTTTGTATCTACCCAGTTTGTTTAATCACTGTTGTTTCCAATTGTAAAGTGTAACGGAATCTGCTGCGCTATATAAGACACTGTAACGGAATCTGCTGCGCTATATAAGAACCTGTAATGGAATCTGCTGCGCTATATAAGACACTGTAACGGAATCTGCTGCACTATATAAGACACTGTAACGGAATCTGCTGCGCTATATAAGACACTGTAACGGAATCTGCTGCGCTATATAAGACACTGTAACGGAATCTGCTGCGCTATATAAGACGCTGTAACGGAATCTGCTGCGCTATATAAGACGCTGTAACGGAATCTGCTGCGCTATATAAGACGTTGTAACAGAATCTGCTGCGCTATATAAGACGCTGTAACGGAATCTGCTGCGCTATATAACACACTGTAACGGAAACTGCTGCACTATATAACACACTGTAACTGAATCTGCTGCGCTATATAAGACACTGTAACGGTATCTGCTGCGCTATATAAGACGCTGTAACGGAATCTGCTGCGCTATATAAGACACTGTAACGGAATCTGCTGCGCTATATAAGACACTGTAACTGAATCTGCTGCGCTATAAAGGAAACTGTAAATAAATAGTTCCCTAGCCAAAGTATAATGCCTAAACACAGACAGTTGTAGACCGTGATAATTGTAGATTTCACTGCTTCTCAGGATATACCGCATACACACTGAACAATATAGTTCAGTGACGTCACCTGGGCCTCGCTCAGCGCTGAAACTTTTTAATTGTTGAAAAAAATTGCGAGAACGTCCATTTTTTTTTTCCACACAATTTTTTGGGGGGCCAAATCCAATGTAGACTTCCATATCCTTCTGCCGAGGTGAGCCTTGCTGTAATGAGTTCCCAGCCACTGCCAGGAACATATATGGGATGTTAGTAAAGGAGAGGTTCTTGGGGCCAGATTCGCATGTTTGTCACACCGGCAGCCACTATAAGGTGCCCAGCGGAGCTATTCAAATGTAGCTCCGTTCGGGTGCCTACGGCTGCCGGCGATATCGTTTCAGCTTGGGGTGTGGCAAGCTGAAATGTATGAAAGTCACCCGCTTGAGTGTGCAGACATGACGACTATTCACGTAGCTCTCATTAGTTTGGTTGGGTTTTGCAGCGATGCGCGCCTAAACCTGAACTTAATGGGTGCGAAGAGGGTGTTCAAAGCAGGCATTGGAATATCACCCCACGACCTCCCGTCAGATTAGACAGGAGATCCGGTACAGTAAAACACTTGAATCCGCCCCTTGGAGTGCTCCACTCTCTGTCCTGTGTTGTTGGTGTACCTGAATGCGCTGCATCCATATCTTTGTCAGCCTGCGGCCTTGTGCGTAACTCTGTTAGTGCTCTGCGTCTTCAGTGTTCTGCTTTCCCTGTGCGGTTGTCTTTCTCTGCCCCTGTATATGTAAATCTATGTCCATATGTCTGACACCTCTGTGCTGTACTTCCCCCACCTGCACGTTCTGACCTATTGCGTAGGTTCCTGTCCTGACGTTGCGTTGGTCCCTGGTAACACTGTAGCGGTTGCGTGCTGACACTTACACTGTTGTTTCTTCTCATCTGCAGTTGTTTGTGGTGGATGTGCAGACTGGGCAGATTACAAAGATTCCTATTTTGAAAGATCGTGAACCAATCAATACCACCCCTCAGAACTGTGGCATCCATGCCATTGAGATCAACCCTTCCCGGACGCTGCTGGCCACCGGAGGAGACAACCCAAACAGCCTGGCGGTCTACCGGCTTCCCACACTGGATCCTGTCTGCGTTGGAGATGTGAGCTGCTTTCTGTACTTCTCTCTGCTGATCCGGTGTCAAAGCAGAAGATAAGATGTGTGTGTGTAATGTAATCTTAGCTCTAGCACCCTGCACCTTTCAGAACCCATGCATTCCTCTTTCCTGGCTGGGGTATCACACTTGGCTGTGTTGTTTCTAGCACAGACTGGTCTGTATAACAGTGCTGAGGTAAAGACCATAGTGTGCTAGAAGCATCAAAGTAGAGAACGACACCACAGGCATGAAAGAGGAACTGCATGGGTTTTGTAGGGTGCTTGACCTGAATTCCCTGTAAGGTGTTGGCTCAGGTAGGTGTTCTCTTTAAAGTACACTGGAGCAGATGTATTAAGCCTTAAGATGAGATAAACGTGAGCGTGATAAACATTGAGCCAATCAGCTTCAACTGTGAATTTTCAAAGGCCGACTGTAACATGACAGGAGTTGATTGGCTGGACGTTTATCTCTTTATCGCCCTCACGTTATCTTTTAAGGTGAAATACATCTGCCTCTCATACCCTTTTTCCACCAAACTCCCAGGTCTGACCCAAGATTTGGAACACTTTTCCAAACCGTATCTGAGGTGGTACGACCCCGTGTCTATTACGGCTCTTATCCAGGTCTTCCAGGTTTACAGAAGACCTGGAAGACAACACTCGCTGCGCTCTCATTTCAGTGTCATCACAGCAGGAATTGGTATGTTTAGCTGCATAATGTGTGCAGGTAAACGGGAGCGGGATGGCAAACATACAGTTAGCTGTGCCCGCTCTCACCCTGCGTCTGCACATGCGCGAAAACATCGGTCCCCATGCGACTGTGCGGGGAACTAATTGAATTAGAATAAGGTCCAAAGTCCGCTTTCCAGAACACCCCCCCGGTGTGTGCCGTCATGTGTAATGGGTATCATGGTGTGTGGTATAATGTGTAATGGGTATCATGGTGTATGGTATAAGTAATTACCAGTGTGTGCCATAATGTGCAATTGTCATTAAGACAGAATATGTAGCAAAGTATGACAAAGTTTTAATAGGTGTAATTTTTTGTTTTGTAAATTTCTAATATAAAATGTGCCCTCCCAATTTAAAAAAGTGCCCTGCCTATCCGCGCCCTACCCTAAAATAATCCTACGGTGAACTATATATATATATTAATATTGTGGACTGTAAAACTTCAGGCTGCTTCATTTCTACACACTGCAGAGGGTAATACCGGGTGCATAAGATGCTGCTTAGAGGTCAGTAACATAAGGGAGTCTCGGATAATGTTCTTGTTGCAGGCCATGAACATCTGCGACTAAGGGGGATATTCAATGTTGGGCCAGCCCGAGAGTCGTGCCCCTGTCCCGTTCTCGTTCTGCTCGACCGAGATTTTTGCAGGTGGGATTTAATGTCCTACCTGCTGCGGGTCGAGAAGGGGGCGTGGCCACGAGAATCGGCACACTGCGGCCGGGAGCACGTCAGTTCCGGGCAGAACAAGCCCGACTGCTTGTGAAGTTGGGCTCATTCTGCCGAGATCCCCTGTTCAATGCTGTCAAGGAAGACCACATTGAATAGGGCCCCGCAGCCATCTCCCATGTCGGGAATGGCTGCAGGAGATTGAATATCCCCCATAATGTAGGCTGGCCAAACCGGGTCCTTGAGGTCTACCAACAGTCCTTGTTTCCCAGATCCTCTAGCTGGTGCACAGCTGTAGTCATTACTGTCACATGTCCCAGACCACCTAGCTGGTGCACAGCTGTAGTAATTACATTTCCCAGACCACCTAGCTGGTGCACAGGTGCAGTCATTACTAACTGTCACATGTCTCAGACCCCCTAGCTGGTGCACAGCTGTAGCCATTACTAACTGTCACATGTCCCAGATCACCTAGCTGGTGCACAGCTGTAGTCATTACTTACTGTCACATGTCCCAGATCACCTAGCTGGTGCACAGCTGTAGCCATTACTAACTGTCACATGTCTCAGACCCCCTAGCTGGTGCACAGCTGTAGTCATTACTAACTGTCGCATGTCCCAGATCACCTAGCTGGTGCACAGCTGTAGTCATTACTTACTGTCACATGTCCCAGATCACCTAGCTGGGGCACACTGTAGTCATTACTATCGGTCACATTCTCGCACATGCTGCTTTCATTCCTTGTACACATGAACTGTTGGTAGATCTCGAGGACAGGTCTGGTCACCCCTGATGTAGAGTATATAACCGTTCTGTAGACTGGTGTCCGTCTGAGATCAGCTCTAACTGTTCTCTTTCTCTTGCTCACTGAAGGAGGGTCACAATGATTGGATCTTCTCCATTGCGTGGATCAGTGACACCCTGGCAGTATCAGGTGCGTTACATTCATTGTTACTTATTACTGTGATTATATATTGAGGTCTATTATAGTCTTCTATACATGAATAATACCACGTCTCCTTTGTCTTAACATAATTCTTCTATTTTGTATTCCCCTGTCCTCCGATCTGGGGGACACTGCCAACCAATCACAACTCTGTTCTAGGAGCAGCTGCTTATTTTGTGCCATTCACCAAATTCTGCATGTTATTGTTTATTTATATGGCACCATAAGGGTTCCGCAGCGCCTAACAATACATAAATGAGCAAAAACAAGAGCACTGCGGCTTTCAGTACATGGTAAATAAAGAGCATTGCATCATGGGGAGGCAGAGACTTGGGGCCAGAAGCACTAAACTTCAAAAGTGATAAAATGGAGAGTGATAAACACCCAGCCAATCAGCTGCTACCTGCCATGTCACAGGCTGTGTTTGAAAAATGTCAGGCAGGAGCTGGTTGTTTATCACTCTCCATTTTATCACTTTTGAAGCTTAGTACATCTGGCCATGTGAGTTATGTCCCATTGCATGGAGTAAGGAGTAAAAAATACACACATATATGTATTTTCTGAGGAAGAATCACACGGAGGAGAGAGGGCCCTGCTCGAGAGAGTTTACATTTTAAAAGGGAGGGCCATACAGGCAGAATTGACAGTCTGTTTTCAGCTGAAGCCTCAACAGTTTTGGCCAAGCGTGTTACGTGTCCCCCAGATTGGAGGACTGAGAAGAGAGGATTTATGATACCCACCGTTAAATACATGAATCCATCTGGGGTGCACTGCGCTCCCACACTTGTATACTCTGTATTTGTTCACTCGCCATTCTGAGTAAGGCTCTGTTTTGAGTTTAATGTGCCCGCTCCACGTTGTGATCTCTACACCCCAAGGTTGTCAGTCTTCCCCAGATGGAGTAAGAGAAATGGATTTTAAAGTACTATATCAGCTTCCTATTTGGGAAGCTTGGAGACCAGAATTCTCAGCAGTTCCAGGGGTACCCTCTCCCAGCAAGGCCAGTTACCGCTGGCTTACGACAATGGTTCCCAGACGCCAGCCTGCGTGTATGCTGGTCAGAGCACTGGTTTTATGTTGGCTGCACAGTGTATTTCTGGCTGTTAGTCTGTTATCATCTACATCAGACAAAGGGGAAGCTGACGGCGCTCCCTGACTATTAATGACAAGAGCCGGTAGATCCCCGACATCTGTACTGAACACCTCAGTCTCTTACACATGTGATTTGCAGCTTAGTTGTGATTTTTATATAAATGGACTTGAATTTATGTGGTCAGGAATGAGGAAATTTCATCCCTCCAGCTGCTATTTGGCCATGCTAAAACTGTTGCATGGCATTCTGGGATGTGTAGTCCAACAACAGCTGCAGGGCCCAAGGTTCCCCATCCCTGCTGTAGGTGAGCGTTAGGGGTACATCCATATGGATGCACCAGTCTGTATGATACACGGATGACGACTAGGTTATTAGTTATATATACACATGAGAACGTTCATTACTGAGCTCTCGCACTATTCCAGGCTCCCGAGACGGCTCCATGGGTCTATGGGAGATAAATGACGACGTTCTGAGTAAGTGTAACTTTCAGCACAGCCATTCCCCGGTGCCAGTGTACGCTCACATCTACCACAAGGCCTTGAAGGATATCCCCAAGGAAAGCAGCAACTCCTCCAACTGCAAGGTCCGCGCCCTGGCGTTCAACAGCAATAACAAGGTAGCGTGCCATGCTCTCGCGGCTGTCCAGCAGCCCGAGGCCCCCTATGTGGCTGTCTAGTTGTTGTGTGACTTTGTATCTATAGCAGTCTCACACACACGCACACACCCCCCAAGACCTAAGTGATTTATGTAAATTTGCTGTGCATCCCATTGTTGATATATTAATGTGTTCTCCAGCATTGTTGTTGCAATTCTTGAATGCTATGGAAACGGAATGAATAACTGGTACAAGCGTACGCACGCTTCTGCTATCCCCCAAACTGCAGGAGCCACCTGTAACGGTCTATCTGTCGCCATGTCTCGGTCATTGCTGGGAGGGTTCCCCAGCTCCAGTACAGCAGCTGTTTCTGCCATTGTGTCGCCTTTCTCTGACTCTCCCCGTGTCTGTTGCAGGAGCTGGGTGCCGTGTCCCTGGATGGTTACTTCCACCTGTGGAAAGCGGAACACACATTAGCCAAGGTAACTGCCGAGTGCGTATTTCTGTCCTGTAGGTCTGCGTGCCAGCCTTAGCCATGCTTTAAGGTGGCCATACACATGCAGATTTATCTTCAGATCTGGCTGGTTGGAACAAAAACATGGTTATGGATGAGAGCAAATGACAGTTGACCATTTGCTTGGAAATGCTGGAAAACTGCCAAACTGTCACTCATCCATAACCATGTTTATGTTCCAACCAGCCAGATCTGAAGATAAATCTTACTAGTGTATGGGCACCTTTTAGAGTCAGCATCCATATCCCCCCCCACTGGTCTGGTCCAGGTAACTGATTGGAAAACAATTACTATTACTGCGACCTGCGCTGGCCATTAATTATTCACACAAGAAATATTCCAGCCGGATCGGCGTTGCTCTGTGGAGATATAGATGTATTATTTCATGGCACAAGTGATCATATAGAATGCGATGCGGAATAAGTCCGGATACATAGTAGAACATCGGGAAGTTTCGCCTCCCGTTAGGATGTTTGTCCGCTCACCGACTGATCTTCCTGTTTCTTTACAGCTACTGTCCACCAAGCTACCGTACTGCCGAGAGAACGTGTGCCTGGCTTACGGCCTGGAGTGGTCCGTGTACGCCGTGGGGTCACAGGCCCATGTTTCATTCCTGGACCCGAGGCAGCCACCCCAGAATGTCCGTTCCGTGTACTGTCGGGAACAAGGCAGCGGTGAGTCCAGACGGGCATTATTCAGAGGGATGGTCTAGGCCTGAGGTTGCAGGATGCAGCAGAGGATGGTGTCTGTTTGGTGCCCGCTTCCCTATGGCGGTCATGTTCTTGTTCCGCTGAGAGCAGAAATTCTCTGTGCTGTTTTGTCTTCTGCTTATTTATACCCAGATCTGTCCGGCCTATCACCTGTTGACTATGGCTACACCGCTGGGCGTTCCCATGGGTACGTGGGCGGGCTGATGCGGGTGACGTCACATGAGAGCGCTCTAGCTGCTCGCATAATCTGCTCATGACTTGATCTCAGCGTATCATTGTGGGGTCAGATCGTGGCTGCATGTGTAAGATACTATTGTGCCGACCGGCATTTGTGTAGGCTCGCAACAATTTAATGAGTCTGATTTATTTGCATGTGCTGCGCTTGTTAATTGGGGGAGATGTTTTGCCTACGAGGGTGCTGGTTTTTCTCCCCATTCATCTGCAATTACACCTAACATTGTGTGGACAGATCCTAACACTGAACATGTGCGGAATCTTGGCGCTGCTCTCGAGGAACCCTCGCACAAATAACACGGGTCAGACCGTTGCCGGATCAACTTGCAGTGTGAAATGGCCTTCTGAAAATACCCTGGTCCAGCAACCCTGATGTTGTTAGCGACCTGGATTATTGCCAGGTTGCTGTGGAAAACCTTGCACCTGTGTCCACTCCCCTGGTGTGACCCGGCATTTGCAATGTGAAAGGGGTATGAGTAATATATACATCAGGCATCAGTCACCATCAAGTCCTCTATCATCTGGCGGAACATTGCCAGAATCCAGCATTAACCGCTCGGGTGGTGTGCCTGGACATTTTCTGGGCTCAGCTGCACTGCCGCAGCGGGCTATCCCGGAAAATTTCCGGGCATACCACTAATATGGAATAGGTGCGCGCCAGTGGTGTCCAGAGGTGTGCACCACCTATAGAGCCCCCCCATCACCTCTTCTCCGGTTATCGTACGCCGGAGCTCCCCTGACCCTTGCCGCTTCCCTAGCGGCCAGCCGCCATTCACTTTACAGCAGTGACGTAGGCGGCAGGCTCGGTGATGTTCGGGGGAACTCAGGAGCGCTCAGGAGTTCAGGTGCCCGAGTTCTCTCGAGCCGCCGTGAACATCCCCGAGCCTGCTACCTGTGGTCACTGCTGTGACTAGCTGCTGCGGTGGCAGGGGGCTCCTATGATCTGTGGTGGGTTTTGCTGGGGCAGGACAAACCTGCCCTGGTAGGTTTGTCCTGCCCCAGCAAAACCCACCACTCAATAGGTTAATCCCCTCCAGTCATACATGCATCTGTATCCTCCTACCTAGACCACTACCCGGATCTCTCAGAGTAAGAAGTGCACCATTTACAGCTGGTACAAGACGCTATATAAATAACCTACTGTAGGGACACATCTGTGACTGCAGCGGTCAGGGATGTTTCTCAGGGCACGTGGTCCGGCCTACAATGCTCAGGCGCTGGATGATGTCGCTCCCTTAGCCTCGTGTGTGACTATTACCTGTGTGTCTTGCAGGCATTCGCTCTGTCAGCTTCTATGAGCACATCATCACGGTGGGGACTGGACAGGGCTCCCTCTTGTTCTATGACATCCGAGCTCAGCGCTTTTTGGATGATTCCACCAATAACGTCCCAAACTCCAAGTCCAAAGGCGAGATGGTAAAACTGAGCACCGGGAAAGGCTGGCTGGTGAGTATCAGTACAATATACCCCCCAGGTGTGTTCTCTGCATACATATGTATGTAATCCATTCCACAACACCCACAGCTAGGACCCCCTGTATACTGGTCATATAATCTATGTCTCATGCAGGCCAGGGGGCGTCTTGCACCCATTGGGAGAAATAAATGTTCCTCTGCTGCTGTTGGGTCATAATGATTACGAGTATTGGAGAGATATAATGCACATTCTGCATCTAGGTTCCCTGATTATCTAGGCCAGCTGTGGGTCCTGACCACCTCAGCATGGGGTATCGACTCCATGTTGCTGACCATCAGACTAATGTGTTTGTTGAGGGGGGACAGGGGATAATTCATTAAGTAATCACCCACCTGCTTCCCCCTTCTATCCCCCTTTTCCATTCCCTCTTTACCCACTGCCTCCCTGTCACAAAAGCGGTCACTTCACTGACCACACATGTAGTGGCCATTCTGTGGTAACTTGCTGGGGTATTGTAATAATATTTATTGTCTGACGGGGTCCCAGAGCATATAGTGTGAGAACCCCTGATCTAGGCCCATGTTCACCATATCCAGTGCCAGAGAACTAACAGTCCGGGTTATAAGGATATCTATGCTTAAGCACTGCTGGTTGAAAGAACTGGGGCACTCAAACACTGACCTCCTGAAAACATGAACTGTTGGGAGTGACCGGATTTGCTTAAGGTGCCTAGAGTGTACAAGGTGTAATCCCGGGCCACATGGGCTGCGTTGCTGGGACCAATTTAAATATTCCCTGTCAGACCACTTGTTTTAATGCCGCATTAGTGCCAGTTTGCTGCTAGTGGTGCATTTGTAGCCCTACTTCTATCCCAAGACCTAAATATCTACAGATTGCCATACAATTCCAGCAAGCATGCGAGCGCTCTTCCCCGCGTCAGCCCCACTTGTGGAAGGATTATTTCTCATTTGTGTTTGGCTGTAGTAATCTAGGGCCTGATTCGGTTTTGTTAGCAAAGCTAAAAAAAAGCACAAAATGGGCACAACCACGCTGCAGATGGGGCAGATGTAACCTGTGCAGAGAGATTTAAGGTGGTGTGCTTTTGACTATGCTATGCACGATCCAAATTGTCCGCACATTGGCATTGCAATCTGCGTACACATTGGCATATATTCAATGCCGTGGGCGAGCGGTGACTGCGGGCAGGACTTTTTGCTCACAGTCACCGCTCACCCTGTCAGTATTCAACTGACCCCCCTCATTCGCAAATTCCCCCTCGCTCCGTTTTTTGAGCGAGGGGGAATTGGCGAATGTGCCTCCAAAAGCTGCGAGAGCCGAGGCTAATTACAGCGAGTTTGCTGCACTAGCCGCGGCTCTCGCAGTTTAGGGGAATCCTCGCAGTTCTGTGACTGCGAGGATTCCCCCGGAACGTTGCATAGTGCGAGCGGCCGGCGTGGGGGTTAAACTGCGAGGATCACTGGTTTTCTGTGATCCTCGTAGTTTAACCCCCTCGCCGGCCGCTCGCACCGGCATTGAATACTGCACATTGTGCGATATGTACCGTGTTCTCTACCTATATAGACTATATAGTCCATATCGGTAGTTCGTACTGCACCGTGTATATGCCCCATTGGGTGGGGTGTGCTGAAACTGAAATCTAAATTGCAGTGTAAAAATAAAGCAGCCAGTATTCACCCTGCACAGAAACAATATACATGTATTTGCTCCCCCTGCATGGAACATTGGGGCAGATGTATTAAGCCTTAACAAGAGATAAACGCAAGGGTGATAAGGAGAGATAAACGTCCAGCCAATCACCTGCTAACTGAGAAAAGGTGGAGCGCTAAAAATTGGATAAATATGGTATTCAAAGAATATATACGTGGTTTTATTTGCTTAATAATATGTGGATAAAAAACAACTTGGTAGGTATAAAATATTTACACAATAATAATAATAATTATACATATAGACGTATTTGAGCAAAATACAAAAAAGATTTAAAAATAAAAATCAATATATGGAATATTATAAAAGTACATATGATAAAATACAAGAATATGGGTAATACTTATGGCATGGATTCCCTTGGTAGTGTCCTTTTATGGAGGTGCTTGTGGATGCTGGATTTTAACGTCCGGAGGCTAGATTGTAGTGGGGTCCATAAACCTTGCCGGATGGGGGAACGCTGGAGGAAGATGGTAAACCCGATGGATTGTGGGTGTCCTCAACGATAGTATGCGTCCTTGTAATCCTTATTGTGCAGCTGGTGGTGTCCCAAGTTTAGAATATGAAGGATTTTTTGCCGAGTGGACGATCCAGGTGTGAAACAAGCTAATACTCCAAGACAGGGGATCCGATTGCAGCCAGTAAAGCCGATAAAATCATACCTTTGTCAGGGGACAGCGAAACATGTCAGGGAGCACCTGCTGATTTTATCGGGTTTACTGGCTGCAATCGGATCCCCTGTCTTGGAGTATTAGCTTGTTTCACACCTGGATCGTCCACTCGGCAAAAAATCCTTCATATTCTAAACTTGGGACACCACCAGCTGCACAATAAGGATTACAAGGACGCATACTATCGTTGAGGACACCCACAATCCATCGGGTTTACCATCTTCCTCCAGCGTTCCCCCATCCGGCAAGGTTTATGGACCCCACTACAATCTAGCCTCCGGACGTTAAAATCCAGCATCCACAAGCACCTCCATAAAAGGACACTACCAAGGGAATCCATGCCATAAGTATTACCCATATTCTTGTATTTTATCATATGTACTTTTATAATATTCCATATATTGATTTTTATTTTTAAATCTTTTTTGTATTTTGCTCAAATATGTATTATTATTGTGTCAAATATTTTATACCTATCAAGTAGCTTTATATCCACATATTATTGAGCAAATAAAACAACGTATATATTCTTTGAATACCATATTGATCCAATTTTTAGCGCTCCACCTTTTCACTTTTTCTCTATACCATATTTAGGGGTGTGACACCCCCTAGCAGGAGCTGCTTGGCACAACACCCTATCAGGCGCTTGTATACTCTTAGCCGTAAGGCTATTAGTTCACCTTGTACACAATCACATCCTAACTGCCATGTTACAGGCTGTGTTTAAAAAAAGTCAGTAAGGAGCTGATTGGCTGGACGTTTATCTCTCCTTATCACCCTTGCATTTATCTCTTGTTAAGGCTTAATACATCTGCCCCATTGTTTGTTGCAGACACAAAATGACTTGTTGCCCATAGCAAGTTGCTAAATAAATAAGTAGCATCTGATTGGTTGCAACAGCCCATCTTCAATTGAACTCCCATCTTAGTAAATTAAGCCTTAAGAGGGAGGTTTTCAATCTGTGCGATATTTCCCGACACGGGAGATAATCGTCACTCACCTATTCAATGCTGCCGTTAACGACAGCATTGAACGGCTCAGATCTGACTTTCTTAAATTTGGCTGTTTTTGACGATTCACGGACTTTCCGACACTCGGAACATAGAATTCCGGCTGTTGCGTTACAGTCAGAAGAACCGAAAATGGCCTGGGGTTCCGACTGCCGGGACGTATTTTATTGCCAAAAAATCTAGTATCAATACAATGTGAGAATACCATGCTGGCCTATGAGGCATATCATTGCGTTGCACATACCCTTCAGAGGAAGGCCTAATAATAGGGCAGCATTCTTTTGAACCTTTTATTTAGAATCCTGTGTGCTGTGTTGTGATTGGCTGCGCAGTAACCATGCTCTCTCCCCTCCTTGCAGAATCACAACGACATGTGGAGAAACTACTTCTCCGACATCGACTGCTGCCCCAACGCGGTCTACACCCACTGTTACGACTCATCCGGGACGAAGCTGTTTGTGGCAGGCGGTCCTCTACCAACAGGTCTCCACGGAAACTACGCCGGCCTCTGGAGCTAGGATAAGCAGCCCTAGAGCGAGAGATGGGCACCCGCCATTAACCCCTTCCTCCCAGAGGGTGTGCGTCAGTATGTAGTACATCGTCGGGCCCTCTGGCAGACACTGGTTTATATAAGCCGTGTCCTTGTTTTTTTGTTTTACCCGAAAGAAAGAAAAGGCGCTTTGTTCAGAGGCGCCCAAAGGCCAAGCGCATCTTAAAGAAAGATTTGAGCTTATACATAATTATAACTTCTCTTCTAAGAAGTTAATTTTACCTTCTAGATTTGACATGTTCCCACGCTCTGTCGTCGCCCAGGTTCCCCTCCTCCCCCAAAAGCTGCGGTCTCGCTACAGCACTACAAATCCCTGGGAAATGCACCTGCCCCGGGTGGCACACCAGTGGTGAGACATGAAGGTCGGCAGCGATGGCCCTGCCGGAGATCCGGACTACTGTATATCCCATTAATCATGTCCTGCGATAGACATACGCTTCCTGGCGTTTGCCACTGACACGCCGGTCATCGTGAGACGCGGCCCGGGACGACTTACCTGCACGCTCTCCCGTTCAGCGGGACTGCAGCTCGCGAGTGGCCAGGATCTGTAATTAGCTGTGGACAGATACGTGTAACGTTTGGTGGAGCAGTCCAGGTTTTCTGTGAAAATCTGGGGGGATATTATAATGTATGTTTGTGTGTGCGCGCGTGTGTATGTATGCGTGATGTATGTGTGCGTCAAGTACATAACATTTAAATTACTTGGAGTGAAGAACTATGTCATTAACATTATTGTTAATAAAGTTTTTGGTTCATTAGGTTCAATTTTATCATCCTCTTATGTTTTAAATGTAAAGGATTCTAAAAACAAAACAATGTATATGGAGAGAATGAAATAAATAAATTGTAAAAGAAATGTTGTAAACGGTGTTGTTTCCTTCCCTATCCACATAAAGGTGCGGAGGACGGTATATGTTGTGGGCATAGAGGAGTTGGAATTTGTGAGTAAAGAGAACAGAATGTGAGTCTGTGAGTGAGGTCCGGGGGCTTGTTAAAGGGTGGGGGGTGCATGTCCGCTATGTCTCAGGGCATAGGGTAATGTATGTAATACGAGTCTTATTTGTGTATTCGTATCGTCAGCGTTAGACTTTCCTTACTGCCCTCGGACAGCCTTCTTGCTATACTGTCATCAGTTATGTGGTGTTTCAGCTTTCTCATTCTGAAGGGCTGGAATCCGTTAATGCGAGCCCGGAACCCCAGCAGTTACTAGATGTAGGGGTGATAAAGAGTAACCTCACTGTGTACAGGTGAGAAGCGTTCTATTCTGATCTGAATATACTTCCAAAGAGAGATAAGGGGCTGCTAGGGGGCCCGTCAGCCGAGTGTTAGGGGGGCTGCTAGGGGGCCCGTCAGCCGAGTGTTAGGGGGGCTGCTAGGGGGCCCGTCAGCCGAGTGTAAGGGGGGCTGCTAGGGGGCCCGTCAGCCGAGTGTTAGGGGGGCTGCTAGGGGGCCCGTCAGCCGAGTGTTAGGGGGGATGCTAGGGGGCCCGTCAGCCGAGTGTTAGGGGGGCTGCTAGGGGGCCCGTCAGCCGAGTGTTAGGGGGGATGCTAGGGGGCCCGTCAGCCGAGTGTTAGGGGGACTGCTAGGGGGCCCATCAGCTGAGTGCTAGGGGGCCCGTCAGCCGAGTGTAAGGGGGGGGGCTGCTAGGGGGCCCGTCAGCCGAGTGTTGGGCTGCTAGGGGGCCCGTCAGCCGAGTGTTAGGGGGGCTGCAAGGAGCCCGTCAGCCGAGTGTTAGGGGGGCTGCTAGGGGGCCCGTCAGCCGAGTGCTAGGGGGCCCGTCAGCCGAGTGTTAGGGGGGCTGCTAGGGGGCCCGTCAGCCGAGTGTTAGGGGGGCTGCTAGGGGGCCCGTCAGCCGAGTGTTAGGGGGGCTGCTAGGGGGCCCGTCAGCCGAGTGTTAGGGGGCCTGCTAAGGGGCCCGTCAGCCGAGTGTTAGGGGGCCTGCTAAGGGGCCCGTCAGCCGAGTGTTAGGGGGGCTGCTAGGGGGCCGTCAGCCGAGTGTTAGGGGGGCTGCTAGGGGGCCCGTCAGCCGAGTGTTAGGGGGGCTGCTAGGAGGCCCGTCAGCCGAGTGTTAGGGGGGCTGCTAGGAGGCCCGTCAGCCGAGTGTTAGGGGGGCTGCTAGGGGGCCCGTCAGCCGAGTGTTAGGGGGGCTGCTAGGGGGGCCGTCAGCCGAGTGTTAGGGGGGCTGCTAGGGGGCCCGTCAGCCGAGTGTTAGGGGGGCTGCTAGGGGGCCCGTCAGCCGAGTGTTAGGGGGGCTGCTAGGGGGCCTGTCAGCCGATTGCTAGGGGGCCCGTCAGCCGAGTGTTAGGGGGGCTGCTAGGGGGCCCGTCAGCCGAGTGCTAGGGGGCCCGTCAGCCGAGTGTTAGGGGGGCTGCTAGGGGGCCCGTCAGCCGAGTGTTAGGGGGGCTGCTAGGGGGCCCGTCAGCCGAGTGCTAGGGGGCCCGTCAGCCGAGTGTTAGGACAGTTCTATTCGTTGTGCCATGTACAGGGTAGTTTTATCTAGACACACATATAAGAGCGCATCCGGGGAGATCTGTCTCCTTATAGGTGCCAACATAGGACACATGCAGGCTGCATGCCAGGGACAGACGTGTGAGATTTGCAATCTGCGCTCATCTCTACACACAGGCATTTGGTATAGTGAGGAAGTCGCCGGTGACTAACACATAGTACCGAGTAGCTATCACAAGTACAATGGGAGTGGATACACTGGAAAGCTCCCAGTCCACCCTGTGTCTTCTGGGGTAATTCAGACCTGCTAGCTAGGCTACGCTATGATACGAGTGGATGTGTACAGGCATGCGTCAGCCTATGCTCACTTTTCCGATGGGCGCTTCCGAACAAATTCGGGGCGAGCGCTGACATCATGTGAAGTTATCTGCTCGCCCCAAGCCCCCCATTTTTGTAGGTACACCCTTGAAAGGTTTGGCAGACCTCAGCGACCGCCCCCTGAACACCCCGGAGAGTGGAAAACTCACCAAAGGCACTGGCTCCGGGGGTTTGCGCATACACACGAGTGACCATGCTCGTGTACACACCCCCTCCATCGGAGACCAGGACGAATACGGACCTGTGCAAACGGGTATGAATTGGCCCCTTTTCCTAATCCAAGTTGAAAAGATTTTGGGTCCAGCTCCCTGCACAGAATTCTCAGCATGGTCATTGCGTGGGGGAGATTCTGAAGGTAGTGTGTGGTTTTAAGGCCACTCACAGCCGACAGGTGCTGGCACTTAGTGGTGAAATATAATAAAAAATGATGGTTTGGTAGTAAGTAAATTGGGTTATACTACCGCTGCTGCAGATGAAAAAATTAGTTTAGCTGGAACTCAATGTACAAGAAGAAAACTGGGGGGAGTTTTTTATCACCTTGCGCTGTCTGGTGGTTATATATTCTGAGAAAAATACCACTGAACAAAATGAACATCGGACACACCTTATAAATTGAAATCTTTATATAGATTGCATGAGAAAACATTATTTAATAATTACAATAATAATGCTACTATGAAATAATCTGAATGTATTTGCGATGTATATGAATTGTGGATTTTTATTATTATTGTTTTTGTTGTTACTTTTTTATATATAAGTTCTTATTGCTATTACCGGACACACTAGCTTAGTTGATTGCTTAATTAATTGATTGATCAAAGTACTCTAGCCTTTAAATAGCACATCCCAGGAAGTCTCAATTTGTCTTGAAAAAGTTTCTCGTTACCTTGGAAACGAAACGCGTTGACTCCGTCACTTCCGCTTTTGTGACATCACGCTCACGCTCTCCGTGTTCTCAGCTGCTACACAATTAGCTGAACGCTGAATTCCCCAGCCTCCGGGACGCAGCCAAAAGCCCGTCCCGCTATCGGATCCAGCAAGCCCGGCTCTGCAAACCCCGCCAGCGGACATACAAAACCGAGTGGGTCACCAAGCCTCCGGCCAAATCGATTCCGCCTACCCAGAGCTTTACATACGGGCTCCCGCTACCACTAAGGAGGTTGAGCCATTGGATTATCCGGCTCCCCAGCTTCAAACCCACAACCAACTTGAAAGGGTGAGATTACTGCTGCCATGAGTCTGTGCTACTGCCATTGACTTTCCCATGTGTGTTAAGCTTACATGCTAAAAACGGCTATTGTGCATATGCTTGGCGACTCTCACTGACCCCTCACTGGTTTGGTCTAACAAGCTCACCCCTACTAATTGCTTACTGGCTGCTACTAACCCTCCCTTCCCTTTGCCCAAATTTCATTTACGGAGACTACCTACCTACGTGATGTCACACACTATTAGTGCTTGATTAGCTTTTTTACCTTGACTTTAGAATGGTCATTGCGTACCTTTCCAAATATTTAGATAGACTCACTCCTCAACATACTCTCCCTATCCCCACACACACTGGTCCCAGAGGGCATCCATGCAGGGGATAGTTGTCATGTATATCCTAACATCAGTGGTGGAGTCTTTCTGACTGAGCGTGGGGTAGGAGATGTACTTCTTTGTGGGGGGAGGTATTCCGTGTGTGGAGCCTTCCTGACTGTGCGTTGGGTAGGAGATGTATGTCTTTGTGGGTGGAGCTATACCGTGTGTAGAGCGGTGGTGGAGTCTTCCTGACTTCGGGGTGTAGGAGATGTATGTCTCTGGGTGGATGTATACCATGTGTAGAGCGGTGGTGGAGCCTTCCTGACTGTGCGGGGTGTAGGAGATTTACGTCTTTGTGGGTGGAGGTATACCATGTGTAGAGCGGTGGTGGAGTCTTCCTGACTGCGGGTGTAGGAGATGTATGTCTCTGTGGGTGGAGGTATACCATGTGTAGAGCGGTGGTGGAGCCTTCCTGACTGCGGGGTGTAGGAGATGTATGTCTCTGTGGGTGGAGGTATACCATGTGTAGAGCGGTGGTGGAGCCTTCCTGACTGTGCGGGGTGTAGGAGATTTACGTCTTTGTGGGTTGAGGTATACCATGTGTAGAGCGGTGGTGGAGCCTTCCTGACTGTGCGGGGTGTAGGAGATGTACGTCTTTGTGGGTGGAGGTAGACCGTATCTAGAGCGGTGGTGGAGTCTTCCTGTCTGTGCATGGGGTAGGAGATGTACGTCTTTGTGGGTGGAGGTAGACCGTATTTAGAGTGGTGGTGGAGTCTTCCTGACTGTGCGGGGTGTAGGAGATGTACGTCTTTGTGGGTGGAGGTAGACCGTATTTAGAGCGGTGGTGGAGTCTTCCTGACTGTGCGGGATGTAGAAGATGTACGTCTTTGTGGGTGGAGGTAGACCGTATTTAGAGCGGTTTGCCATCTTCATTTTGCTTTGGACCTTTTCTTCTATGTTATATATGGCCTGTGTTCCTTTCTATTTCTCCTATACAACATGCGCCCTCGACCAACTGCTGTGGAACTACTCATCCCATCATGCCCTGCCACATTAAAATGAGTCAGGACATGCTGGGATGTTTAGTTCCACAGCGGCTAAGGGGCCATATATTAAATACTGTTTAACTGTGAATAATGTAGTGATCTTGTTATTGGGTGATTACCAGAAGTGTGTGTGGTGTCAGCATGCGATGAGGTGTCATGAGTGAAAGTGGTAGAAAACAAATGGAAAGAATGAACGTACGTACGTGTTCTCTGTACAGCCAGCACTGATGTAAAAAAGGAATTCACTTTTGTTTAGGTTCTGTAATCACGCCTCTTTGTTTTGGTGTGCCCTTAACCCCTTAACACAGCCCATTTTGATAATTATGTTAAAATATATATATATATATATATATATATATATATATATATATATATATATATATAATCTCGTGTCAAAAGCCCAAATCGGGAGAGAGTGTGTACGGTGGTACAATCTTTTTGTTGCGACTGTTTGGACGGGAGTACATCGGAGGTCGCAAGTAAAATTGTACAGGTGTGTACGCGCGTGTCGGCTGTTTGTGGACGGTCCGGCGCGTGCACGGTCGGTCGAATGGTCGCAAGAAAACAGGGATTGTATAGATGTGTACCCAGCTTAAGTATGGGAAATAAAGTAATTGCCAGAGGGGTCAGGGTTCACTCCAACTGTCGTTATTGCCAACCTGATGACATCTTATTTTATTTTTTTTATCAGCAGGCAGTTTTATTATATAGATAATGACAGGTGAAATTTAATAGGCTGAGAGATTCAGAAAGTAAGAGATTTGGTAAGAAATCTCCAGGTTTTTTTAAAGCGGCAATCATTTACACTGCAAAATCACACTGGTTTTGCCGTTTATATAGCACAGCATATTCCTTTGCGCTTTACAATAGGAGACATTTATACAACAAACTGGGTATTTACAGAAGGCATGAGAGCCGTGCTCAAAAGCTTACAATCTATATCAGTGGTTCTCAACCTCAGGACCACCCAACAGTGCACGTTTTCCAGGTCTCCACACAGAATCACAGGCAAAATAATTAGCTCCACCTATGATCTTTTAAAATGTGTCAGTGAATAATGAGTGCCCCTGCTGGGTGACCTGGAATACGTTCACTGTTGGGTAGGACTGAGGCTGAGAACCACTGATCTATAGGGAAATAGGCATTAATTCCACCAGAATGCAAAGGTTCCTGGTGTGCTGTATGATACGGTGACCCAGCAGTTTGGCCAGGGGTCAGGAGGATGGAAAATGTGAAAAAGAAAGAGAAAGGATATGTATGTTAAAGTGGGGATGTGATTGGATAGGAACGGTATATGAAGGTTATGTAGGGTTCTGGGATTTGATAAGCCTGCCTGAAGAGATGAGTTTTTAGGGAACGCTTGTAGGTTTGGAGACTGGAGGAGAGTCTTATTGTGCTTGGGAGGGCATTCCACAGAGTGGGTGCAGCCCGAAGAAAGTCCTGCAGTCGGGAATGGGAGCGAGTAATGAGTGTGGATGAGAGACGCAGATCTTGGGAGGAGCGTAGAGGTCGTGTTGGATGATATTTGAGATAAGAGAAGAGATGTATGTTGGTGTAGTTTGGTTTATGGCTTTGTGTGTAAGTAAAATAATTTTGTATTGAATACGGTAGAATACAGGTAACCAATGAAGTGACTGACAGAGTAGCTTTGGAGATGATGAACGTCTGACTAGGAAGATTAGCCTTGCAGCTACATTCATAATGGACTGTAGTGGTGAGAGTCTGTATTGGGGAAGGCCAATAAGGAGACTATTGCAATAATCAATGCGTGAGATGATGAGAGCACGGATTAGAGTTTTACCAGTGTCTTGTGTAAGGTAAGGGCGAATTTTTAATATATTTTTTAGGTGCATGTGGCATGATTTTGAGACAGATTGAATGTGGAGAACAAAGGAAAGTTCAGAGTCACTGACACCTAGACAGCGAGCGATTGTTTAAAGGTGCCCATACACAGTACAATTACAATATCGGTACAATATCTCATCTCATTGCGTCGCACAGGTTTTGCGATGAGATCTAGTACAAAAAGTATGTGCTGCTCATACTTTTGTACTAGATCTCATCGCATTGCAAAACCCGTGTGATGAGATGAGACCTATATTCTCAACATTCTCAGCAATAGAGATATCTGGTTGGTAACTATTATTTATTGGCAGAAATAGAATTAATTCTGTTTTAGAAATATTAAGTCTGAGGTGGCGAGATGACATCCAGGATGAAACAGCAGAAAGGCATTCAGAGACACGGCTCAATACAGATGGGGACAGGTCTGGGGAGTATAGGTAAAGCTGAGTATCATCCACATACAGATGATACTGAAATCCAAAGGAGCTGATTAGTTTGCCAAGAGATGAGGTATAGATTGAGAAAAGCAGAGGACCTAAAACTGAACCCTGAGGTACTAAAACTGAAAGAGGTAGCGAAGAGGAGGTGGAAACAGAGAAACGAACACTGAAGGAGCGGTTAGTAGTGCTTGTATGAGAAGTGTGTGGTTGACAGTGTCAGAGAGAGAGATCTAGAAGAATTACTAGTGAGTAATGGCTTTTAGACTTAGCAGTGACCAGATCATTCACAACTTTAGTCAGTGCTGTCTCTGTGGAGTGTTGGGCACGAAAGCCTGACTGAAGCGGGTCCAGTAAGTTGTGCGAGTTAAGAAAGTGTGTGAGGTGAGTGTAGGCAAGTCTTTCAAGTAGTTTGGACATGCATGGAAGCTGAGAGATGGGACGGTAGTTTGCGGGAGAGCTTGGGTCAGAATAATGTTTTTTCAGAATCGGCGTAATAACTGCTTGTTTGAACAATGAAGGAAAGACACCAGTAGAGAAAGAGAGGTTACAGATTTTAGTTAAGATTGGGATGAGCACATGAGACAGAGATTTACTTATTTGTGAGGGTATAGGGTCAAGAGGAGAGGTAGTAGAGTGGGAGGAAGAGAAAAATGCAGATACATCGGGGGAAATTTACTAAAGGAAATTTGTAAAAAATAGGTGTATTTATATTTAGAAATACACTTATTTTTGACATTTACTATCCCGAAAATACGGCAATTCGTAGTCGTATTGATGTGCTATCAATAAGAATACGAATAGCCGTATTTTCGGGATAGTAAATGTCAAAAATAAGTGTATTTCTGGATACAAATACACCTATTTTTTACAAATTTCCTTTAGTAAATTTCCCCCATCATCTTCATTTGTGGGACCAAATGAAGTAAATGTGTCAGAGGGCTCAGGTATGGAATTGAGCAGATCACTGACTGAGTTGTAGCGTACCAATTCATCTCTGATCTTGTCAATCTTATCCCTGAAGTAGGAAGCAAGATCTTGTGCCTCAATAGTGGCTGGTGGCTTTGGTGAGGGAGGGTTTGAGAAGGGATTTAAATGTATTAAAAAATACGTTTTGGTTTAGAAGCTTGAGCAGATGAGTTATTGGTGTATTTAGACACTGAGCACAGCTCAATGAATACAAGATCAAGGCAGTGGCCGTCCCGATGAGTAGATGAGTCAGTCCATTGTGAGAGGCCGAGAGAGTAGTTTGGAGGCATGAGCAGCAGATTTTGGGCTGTCAATAGCAATGTTGAAGTCACCCATGATGATGATTGTGATGTCAGAGGAAAGGAAGTGAGGGAGCCAGGCAGAAAAATCTTCCAGAAATTGTGTGGGTTGCCCAGGTGGGCGACAGACAGCTGCAACACGCAGCAAGAGAGGAGTGTAGGTTCTGATAGAATGTGGACTGCGAGATTTACACCATTTACATTCAACTTTCCGTGAGAGGTTTTTTTTTTTTTTAATTCAAATGATGTGAATGTGAGTGATGGAACCTGTGGGAGAACTGTGTATGTGAAGGATAGGGATAGTAATATTCCAACCCCACCTCCTCTGCTGTCACCAGGCCTGGAGGTGTGTGTGAAGTGGAGACCACAGCGTGACAGGGCTGCAGGGAAGGCTGTGGGTGACATTTAATAGAATGTGACTTTTGGGCAAAAAATGTCAGAATTCGCCAACTTAATGGGATGCGAATTGCCGTAAAAATCAATTTCGCATCCAGATGTTTTTGCATTAAAAAGTATACAAATCACAAATTTAATGGGATGCGAATTCGGGAAAATGTTACTAAAAGTCGACACACAAACCGTGTTGTGATGGGCGATTTTGACAGAACCATGCAGAGATCAGTACAATCTGTGCATGGTTCTGTCCAAAAAGAGATGTGTAAAATAAAGACATAAAAATAAAACAGCGTGGGGTCCCCCATCCTGAACATAACCAGCCCCAGGCTCAAAGAGTCGGTTCTGGTTTCATGAAGTCACAGGGCAAACCGACTAAAGGTCCCCCAGATTTTATAAAACCAGCACCAGGCTCAAGGGCTGGTCCTGGTTCCCAAAATAGAGGGAACAAAACGAGTAGGGGTCCCCCGTATTTCAAGAACCAGCACCGGGCCCAACCAGCCAGCAAGGTAATGCCACAGCCAGGGGGAGACTTTTTGGTACTTGTTTCCTAGCACGGCCACACCGATTTCCATCGGGGTGGTCGTGTCGGAAAAATCGCGTCCATCGCATGCGATGCGACCCGATTTTTTAATTGAATCAAATGTGAATAGGGTCCCTGGGACCCGATTTTACATTGGATTCAATGTAAAATATTCCCTAGACCCCCAAATTTTACTACGTAAACTCCACCCCACGATAGAGCCAACCCGAAGCGTGGCGAGCGGCGGCGGTGCGCCTCCTCCGACCTTTTCATTCCCCTACTATCCACGTCGGCGTGGAGAAGACAATATATAGTCCGAAGCGTGGCGAGCGGATGCGTATAACTTCACAGGTATACGCGTCCCCTCGCGGGGCTCGCTGCGCTCGCCACACTATATATTCTCAACTCCACGCCGACGTGGATAGTAGGGGAATGAAAAGGTCGGAAGACGCGCACCGCCGCCCCCCGCAGGCTCGATGCGCTCGCCATGCTTCGGGTTGGCGTCTATCGTGGGGTGACGACGGGGCCATATATAATGTGAAATGGGTCATATTGGCCCATTTCACATTTTTTCCTATGTGAGATGGACTTAATCAAGTCCATCTCATCTTGTGCCATTATAATGGCACAAGACCGACGCGATGCTCCCGATTTCAATGTTAAAAAATATTTTAACATTGAAGCCTATGGCAAAATCGGGGGCATCGCGTCGGGACCAATGTTAATGGTCCCGACCGACGCGATGCCCCCGATTTTTCCTTTGCCGGCAAAATGGACCTGATTTAAAAGGAAATCGGGTCCATCGTGGGGATCGTGTACCTTAACTTAAAGGTACACGATCCCAACGATTGTGGCCGTGCTAGGAAACAAGTACCAACTTTTTATACAAGGCCAAAGCATTAACCCCCTGACCGGCCAGCATGGGCAGGGATCCTGGGGAAGTGGGGACCCCCAATGAAGGGGTCCCCCCTCCAGAATTTACCTGCCCATGCTGAAGCCCGGGGCTGTCCCCGGTGGTCATGGGTGGTGGCCACCGGGCTGATTAAATGTGTAAAAGTAGAAGAAACGATTGTGTATTGTTGTTGAACTACATGCAGGGATTTGGAGAACCACAGAAGCCCTGGGTAAAGAAAGAAGAAGCAGCTTAATAAAATGTTTCTTAAAACCAGTGTGTTGTGTTTTTATTTTAATATTTGGTACTTGTTTCCTAGCACGGCCACAACGATCATGATCGTGGGCATCGTGAGGAAAAATCGGGGGCATCGCGGCCATCGTATGCACTAAAAAATCGGGTGCGATGCCCGCGATTTCCCCATAGGGAACAATGTTAAATGCCTCAATTTAGCCGCGATGCCCCCGATTTCCCATAGGAAACAATGTTAAATGGGTCAATTTACCCAAATCATCATAGGGAACAATGTTAAATGGGCCATAAACCCCCCAAAACACCCCTGAACAGTGAAATGTCCCTCCAAAAGTATTTTACGCCACCCCACGATCAATGCGAACCCGAAGCGTGGCGAGCGGCGGCGGTACGCGTCCTCCGACCTTTTTATACCCCCACTATCCACGTCGGCGTGGAGTTGAGAATAGAATAGTGTGGCGAGCGGACGCTGATACCTGTGAAGCCCGCGAAGGGACGCGTTTACCTGTGAAGGTATCCGCGGGCTCGCTGCGCTCGCCACACTATTCTGTTCTCAACTCCACGCCGACGTGGATAGTGGGGGTATGAAAAGGTCGGAGGAAGCGTACCGCCGCCCCTCGCGGGCTCGCTGCGCTCGCCACGCTTCGGGTTCGCGTTGGTCGTGGGGTGGCGTAAACTACTTTTGGGGGACATTTCACTGTTCTGGGGTGTTTTTGGGGCTTTCTGGCCCATTTACCATTTTTCCCTATGATGATTTGGTGAAATTGAGGCATTTAACATTGTTCCCTATGGGGAAATCGTGGGCATCGCGTCTGGACCATTTAAGCCTTTTTTAGCCACATACGACGCGACCTACGCGATTTTGACTTTTTTCAATGCATTTCAATGGGAAAATTGGGGGCATCGCGTCGGTCGCATTGTATACCACTAAAAATGACACCCGATGCCCGCGATTGTGGCCGTGCTAGGAAACAAGTACCTAATATTTCCTTTACAGGGGGGTTATAGGTACCAGCGGGCCCTTAATGCTCCACATGCTGGTACTTGTGGTTCTTCCAAGTACCAGCATGTTTGGCAGGCTTGCTGGGACCTGTAGTCCCACTGTAAAGGACAATATTATTTTTTTAAACCGTTATCAACCCCGCACCCACCACCCAGGGGTGTGGGGGAAAGGCCTGGGCTTCAGCCCATGCCTGAGGTGCCCTGGAGAGGGGGGGACACTTTAATTTGGGGGTCCCCACCTCCCGGCCTGGGCTGACTAGTTAATGTGGGTAATGCTTTGGCCATGGGAACCCGTCAAGCGTGTCCCCTGGCTATGGCATTACACCCCCTGCTAGTGGAGCCTGGTGCTGGTCCCTAAACTACGGGGGTCCCCCACTCACTTTGTCCCCCATATTTTAGGAACCAGGGCCCCCACTCACTTAACCCCCCCAGTAGACCAGCCCCCTATTTAAATGGCAGTTTTGTAGATCTACTCTACTTGTTGAAGAGAAGACACGGATACGTGTCAGGCCTTGTTCATATACTGTTTTGTGTATTACACGTGGTTCCATATAAGTGGCCATGAGAAACCTTATTTAATATGAATGTATCCATAGGATTATACCTTCTAATAACCAATGCAGGGAAATGGTATTGATGACTCCATTTGAATGTGTATTTCTCATATTGCTTTATTATTTGTCTCCCTCCAAAATGTAACCGCTGTGTAATGTGGGTTTGGTGACATGAGAGAGATTGCTAGACTAATGAGGGAGAGAGGGAGATTGCCGCTATGTCAGGGAGTCTCCTGCAGAATGCAGGAGGGGAGGTAACTATGATGTAACAGAGTAATGTTGGCTAGGTGACATGAGGGAGATTGCTATACTAATAAGGGAGAGAAGGAGATTCCTGCTATGTCAGGGAGTCTCCTGCAGAATGCAGGAGGGGAGGTAACTATGATGTAACAGTGTAATGTGGGCTAGGTGACATGAGAGAGATTGCTAGACTAATGAGGGAGAGAGGGAGATTGCTGCTATGTCAGGGAGTCTCCTGCAGAATGCAGGAGGGGAGGTAACTATGATGTAACAGTGTAATGTGGGCTAGGTGGCATGGGGGAGATTGCTAGACTAATGAGGGTGAGAGGGAGATTGCTGCTGTCAAGGAGTCTCCTGTAGAACGCAAGAGGGTAGGTAACTATAATGTAACAGTGTAATGTGGGCTAGGTGACATGAGGGAGATTTCTATACTAATGAGGGTGAGAGGGAGATTGCTGCTATGTCAGGGAGTCTCCTGCAGTATGCCGGAGCGGAGGTAACTATGATGTAACAGTGTAATGTGGGCTGGGTGACATGAGGGAGATTGCTAGACTAATGAGGGAGACAGGGAGATTGCTGCTATGTCAGGGAGTCTCCTGCAGAATGCAGGGGGGAGGTAACTATGATGTAACAGTGTAATGTGGGCTAGGTGACATGAGGGAGATTGCTAGACTAATGAGAGAGATTGCTGCTATGTCAGGGAGTCTCCTGCAGGATGCAGCAGGGTAGGCAACTATTTTGTGCAGCCTTCACTGCACAAATGTCAGTAAGGTCTGATTTTTCATGGTCTGAAATTAGAAGCTACTTCCTGCAGCCGGGGCTTCCTGGTGGAGGAGGACGAAGACTGAAGGTCACACTCAAGATTTCTTCTTATCATTTCCCACCAAGAACAGTCTTTACTGAAGAGTTCTGAATTACAGATGATGAGAGGCCACTACCCTGCTCACATAGGGAGTACGGACGGTGTACTGGTTATAGCATTACTGCCTCACAGCGCTGAGGTCATGGGTTCTATCCCCACCATGTGTTATATATATATGGGGCAGTACGGACGGTGTAATGGTTAGCATTACTGCCTCACAGCGCTGAGGTCATAGGTTCTATCCCCACCATGTGTTATATATACGGGGCAGTACGGATGGTGTAATGGTTATAGCATTACTGCCTCACAGCGCTGAGGTCAGGGGTTCTATCCCCACCATGTGTTATATATATACGGGGCAGTACGGATGGTGTAATGGTTATAGCATTACTGCCTCACAGCGCTGAGGTCATGGGTTCTATCCCCACCATGTGTTATATATACGGGGCAGTACGGATGGTGTAATGGTTAGCATTACTGTCTCACAGCGCTGAGGTCATGGGTTCTATCCCCACCGTGTGTTATATATATATATACAGGGCAGTACGGATGGTGTAATGGTTAGCATTACTGTCTCACAGCGCTGAGCTCATGGGTTCTATTCCCACAATGTGTTATATATACAGGGCAGCACGGATGGTGTAATGGTTAGCATTACTGCCTCACAGCGCTGAGGTCATGGGTTCTATTCCCACCATGTGTTATATATACGAGGCAGTACGGATGGTGTAATGGTTACATTACTGCCTCCCAGCGCTGAGGTCAGGGGTTCTATCCCCACCATGTGTTATATATATACGGGGCAGTACGGATGGTGTAATGGTTATAGCATTACTGTCTCACAGCGCTGAGCTCATGGGTTCTATTCCCACAATGTGTAATATATACGGGGCAGTACGGATGGTGTAATGGTTATAGCATTACTGCCTCACAGCGCTGAGGTCATGGGTTCTATCCCCACCGTGTGTTATATATATACGGGGCAGTACGGATGGTGTAATGGTTATAGCATTACTGCCTCACAGCGCTGAGGTCATGTGTTCTATCCCCACCATGTGTTATATATACGGGGCAGTACGGACGGTGTAATGGTTAGCATTACTGCCTCACAGCGCTGAGGTCAGGGGTTCTATCCCCACCATGTGTTATATATATACGGGGCAGTACGGATGGTGTAATGGTTATAGCATTACTGTCTCACAGCGCTGAGCTCATGGGTTCTATTCCCACAATGTGTAATATATACGGGGCAGTACGGATGGTGTAATGGTTATAGCATTACTGCCTCACAGCGCTGAGGTCATGTGTTCTATCCCCACCATGTGTTATATATACGGGGCAGTACGGATGGTGTAATGGTTATAGCATTACTGCCTCACAGCGCTGAGGTCAGGGGTTCTATCCCCACCATGTGTTATATATATACGGGGCAGTATGGATGGTGTAATGGTTATAGCATTACTGCCTCACAGCGCTGAGGTCATGTGTTCTATCCCCACCGTGTGTTATATATATATACAGGGCAGTACGGATGGTGTGAGGTCAGGGGTTCTATCCCCACCATGTGTTATATATATACGGGGCAGTACGGATGGTGTAATGGTTATAGCATTACTGCCTCACAGCGCTGAGGTCATGTGTTCTATCCCCACCATGTGTTATATATACGGGGCAGTACGGATGGTGTAATGGTTAGCATTACTGTCTCACAGCGCTGAGCTCATGGGTTCTATTCCCACAATGTGTTATATATACAGGGCAGCACGGATGGTGTAATGGTTAGCATTACTGCCTCACAGCGTTGAGGACATGGGTTCTATCCCCACCATGTGTTATATATACAGGGCAGCACGGATGGTGTAATGGTTAAGCATTACTGCCTCACAGCGCTGAGGTCATGGGTTCTATTCCCACCATGTGTTATATATACGGGCAGTACAGACGGTGTAATGGTTAGCATTACTGCCTCACAGCTCCGAGGTCATGGGTTCTATCCACCGTGTGTTATATATACGGGGCAGTACGGATGGTGTAATGGTTAGCATTACTGCCTCACAGTACTGAGGTCATGGGTTCTATTCCCACCATGTGTTATATATACGGGGCAGTACGGACGGTCTAATGGTTACATTACTGCCTCACAGCACTGAGGTCATGGGTTCTATCCCCACCATGTGTTATATATACGGGGCAGTACGGACGGTGTAATGGTTAGCATTACTGCCTCACAGTGCCGAGGTCATGGGTTCTATTCCCACCATGTGTTATATATACGGGGCAGTACGGACGGTGTAATGGTTAGCATTACTGGGTTCTATTCCCACCATGTGTTATATATACGGGGCAGTACGGATGGTGTAATGGTTATCATTACTGCCTCACAGCGTTGAGGTCATGGGTTCTATCCCCACCGTGTGTTATATATACGGGGCAGTACGTATGGTGTAATGGTTAGCATTACTGCCTCACAGCGCCGAGGTCATGGGTTCTATCCCCACCATGTGTTTTAAATAGGAGGCAGTACGGACGGTATAATGGTTAGCATTACTGCCTCACAGCGTTGAGGACATGGGTTCTATCCCGACCATGTGTTATATATACAGGGCAGCACGGATGGTGTAATGGTTAGCATTACTGCCTCACAGTACTGAGGTCATGGGTTCTATTCCCACCATGTGTTATATATACGGGGCAGTACGGATGGTGTAATGGTTAGCATTACTGCCTCACAGCGCTGAGGTCATGGGTTCTATTCCCACCATGTGTTATATATACGGGGCAGTACGGACGGTGTAATGGTTAGCATTACTGCCTCACAGCACCTGGTCCTCAAGTAACCCCAACAGTGCACGATTTCCAATGGTTAGCATTACTGCCTCACAGCTCCGAGGTCATGGGTTCTATCCACCGTGTGTTATATATACGGGGCAGTACGGATGGTGTAATGGTTAGCATTACTGCCTCACAGTACTGAGGTCATGGGTTCTATTCCCACCATGTGTTATATATACGGGGCAGTACGGACGGTCTAATGGTTACATTACTGCCTCACAGCACTGAGGTCATGGGTTCTATCCCCACCATGTGTTATATATACGGGGCAGTACGGACGGTGTAATGGTTAGCATTACTGCCTCACAGTGCCGAGGTCATGGGTTCCATTCCCACCATGTGTTATATATACGAGGCAGTACGGATGGTGTAATGGTTAGCATTACTGCCTCACAGCGCTGAGGTCATGGGTTCTATTCCCACCATGTGTTATATATACGGGGCAGTACGGACGGTGTAATGGTTAGCATTACTGGGTTCTATTCCCACCATGTGTTATATATACGGGGCAGTACGGATGGTGTAATGGTTATCATTACTGCCTCACAGCGTTGAGGTCATGGGTTCTATCCCCACCGTGTGTTATATATACGGGGCTGCACGGACGGTGCATTGGTTAGCATTACTGCCTCACAGCGCCGAGGTCATGGGTTCTATCCCCACCATGTGTTTTAAATAGGAGGCAGTACGGACGGTATAATGGTTAGCATTACTGCCTCACAGCGTTGAGGACATGGGTTCTATCCCCACCATGTGTTATATATACAGGGCAGCACGGATGGTGTAATGGTTAGCATTACTGCCTCACAGCGCTGAGGTCATGGGTTCTATTCCCACCATGTGTTATATATACGGGGCAGTACGGACGGTGTAATGGTTAGCATTACTGGGTTCTATTCCCACCATGTGTTATATATACGGGGCAGTACGGACGGTGTAATGGTTAGCATTACTGCCTCACAGCGCCGAGGTCATGGGTTCTACCCACCGTGTGTTATATATACGGGGCAGTACGGATGGTGTAATGGTTAGCATTACTGCCTCACAGCGCTGAGGTCATGGGTTCTATCCCCACCATGTGTTATATATACGGGGCAGTACGGACGGTCTAATGGTTACATTACTGCCTCACAGCACTGAGGTCAGGGGTTCTATCCCCACCATGTGTTATATATATACGGGGCAGTACGGACGGTGTAATGGTTAGCATTACTGGGTTCTATTCCCACCATGTGTTATATATACGGGGCAGTACGGATGGTGTAATGGTTATCATTACTGCCTCACAGCGTTGAGGTCATGGGTTCTATCCCCACCGTGTGTTATATATACGGGGCTGCACGGACGGTGCATTGGTTAGCATTTCTGCCTCACAGCGCCGAGGTCATGGGTTCTATCCCCACCATGTGTTTTAAATAGGAGGCAGTACGGACGGTATAATGGTTAGCATTACTGCCTCACAGCGTTGAGGACATGGGTTCTATCCCCACCATGTGTTATATATACAGGGCAGCACGGATGGTGTAATGGTTAGCATTACTGCCTCACAGCGCTGAGGTCATGGGTTCTATTCCCACCATGTGTTATATATACGGGGCAGTACGGACGGTGTAATAGTTAGCATTACTGGGTTCTATTCCCACCATGTGTTATATATACGGGGCAGTACGGACGGTGTAATGGTTAGCATTACTGCCTCACAGCGCCGAGGTCATGGGTTCTACCCACCGTGTGTTATATATACGGGGCAGTACGGATGGTGTAATGGTTAGCATTGCTGCCTCACAGCACTGAGGTCATGGGTTCTATCCCCGCCATGTGTTATATATACGGGGCAGTACGGATGGTGTAATGGTTAGCATTACTGCCTCACAGCGCTGAGGTCATGGGTTCTATCCCCACCATGTGTTATATATACGGGGCAGTACGGACGGTCTAATGGTTACATTACTGCCTCACAGCACTGAGGTCAGGGGTTCTATCCCCACCATGTGTTATATATATACGGGGCAGTACGGATGGTGTAATGGTTATAGCATTACTGTCTCACAGCGCTGAGCTCATGGGTTCTATTCCCACAATGTGTAATATATACGGGGCAGTACGGATGGTGTAATGGTTATAGCATTACTGCCTCACAGCGCTGAGGTCATGGGTTCTATCCCCACCGTGTGTTATATATATACGAGGCAGTACGGATGGTGTAATGGTTATAGCATTACTGCCTCACAGCGCTGAGGTCATGTGTTCTATCCCCACCATGTGTTATATATACGGGGCAGTACGGACGGTGTAATGGTTAGCATTACTGCCTCACAGCGCTGAGGTCATGGGTTCTATCCCCACCATGTGTTATATATACGGGGCAGTACGGATGGTGTAATGGTTAGCATTACTGCCTCACAGCGCTGAGGTCAGGGGTTCTATCCCCACCATGTGTTATATATATACGGGGCAGTACGGATGGTGTAATGGTTATAGCATTACTGTCTCACAGCGCTGAGCTCATGGGTTCTATTCCCACAATGTGTAATATATACGGGGCAGTACGGATGGTGTAATGGTTATAGCATTACTGCCTCACAGCGCTGAGGTCATGTGTTCTATCCCCACCATGTGTTATATATACGGGGCAGTACGGATGGTGTAATGGTTATAGCATTACTGCCTCACAGCGCTGAGGTCAGGGGTTCTATCCCCACCATGTGTTATATATATACGGGGCAGTACGGACGGTATAATGGTTAGCATTACTGCCTCACAGCGTTGAGGACATGGGTTCTATCCCCACCATGTGTTATATATACAGGGCAGCACGGATGGTGTAATGGTTAGCATTACTGCCTCACAGCGCTGAGGTCATGGGTTCTATTCCCACCATGTGTTATATATACGGGGCAGTACGGACGGTGTAATGGTTAGCATTACTGGGTTCTATTCCCACCATGTGTTATATATACGGGGCAGTACGGACGGTGTAATGGTTAGCATTACTGCCTCACAGCGCCGAGGTCATGGGTTCTACCCACCGTGTGTTATATATACGGGGCAGTACGGATGGTGTAATGGTTAGCATTACTGCCTCACAGCGCTGAGGTCATGGGTTCTATCCCCACCATGTGTTATATATACGGGGCAGTACGGACGGTCTAATGGTTACATTACTGCCTCACAGCACTGAGGTCAGGGATTCTATCCCCACCATGTGTTATATATATACGGGGCAGTACGGACGGTGTAATGGTTAGCATTACTGGGTTCTATTCCCACCATGTGTTATATATACGGGGCAGTACGGATGGTGTAATGGTTATCATTACTGCCTCACAGCGTTGAGGTCATGGGTTCTATCCCCACCGTGTGTTATATATACGGGGCTGCACGGACGGTGCATTGGTTAGCATTACTGCCTCACAGCGCCGAGGTCATGGGTTCTATCCCCACCATGTGTTTTAAATAGGAGGCAGTACGGACGGTATAATGGTTAGCATTACTGCCTCACAGCGTTGAGGACATGGGTTCTATCCCCACCATGTGTTATATATACAGGGCAGCACGGATGGTGTAATGGTTAGCATTACTGCCTCACAGCGCTGAGGTCATGGGTTCTATTCCCACCATGTGTTATATATACGGGGCAGTACGGACGGTGTAATAGTTAGCATTACTGGGTTCTATTCCCACCATGTGTTATATATACGGGGCAGTACGGACGGTGTAATGGTTAGCATTACTGCCTCACAGCGCCGAGGTCATGGGTTCTACCCACCGTGTGTTATATATACGGGGCAGTACGGATGGTGTAATGGTTAGCATTGCTGCCTCACAGCACTGAGGTCATGGGTTCTATCCCCGCCATGTGTTATATATACGGGGCAGTACGGATGGTGTAATGGTTAGCATTACTGCCTCACAGCGCTGAGGTCATGGGTTCTATCCCCACCATGTGTTATATATACGGGGCAGTACGGACGGTCTAATGGTTACATTACTGCCTCACAGCACTGAGGTCAGGGGTTCTATCCCCACCATGTGTTATATATATACGGGGCAGTACGGATGGTGTAATGGTTATAGCATTACTGTCTCACAGCGCTGAGCTCATGGGTTCTATTCCCACAATGTGTAATATATACGGGGCAGTACGGATGGTGTAATGGTTATAGCATTACTGCCTCACAGCGCTGAGGTCATGGGTTCTATCCCCACCGTGTGTTATATATATACGAGGCAGTACGGATGGTGTAATGGTTATAGCATTACTGCCTCACAGCGCTGAGGTCATGTGTTCTATCCCCACCATGTGTTATATATACGGGGCAGTACGGACGGTGTAATGGTTAGCATTACTGCCTCACAGCGCTGAGGTCATGGGTTCTATCCCCACCATGTGTTATATATACGGGGCAGTACGGATGGTGTAATGGTTAGCATTACTGCCTCACAGCGCTGAGGTCAGGGGTTCTATCCCCACCATGTGTTATATATATACGGGGCAGTACGGATGGTGTAATGGTTATAGCATTACTGTCTCACAGCGCTGAGCTCATGGGTTCTATTCCCACAATGTGTAATATATACGGGGCAGTACGGATGGTGTAATGGTTATAGCATTACTGCCTCACAGCGCTGAGGTCATGTGTTCTATCCCCACCATGTGTTATATATACGGGGCAGTACGGATGGTGTAATGGTTATAGCATTACTGCCTCACAGCGCTGAGGTCAGGGGTTCTATCCCCACCATGTGTTATATATATACGGGGCAGTACGGATGGTGTAATGGTTATAGCATTACTGCCTCACAGCGCTGAGGTCATGTGTTCTATCCCCACCGTGTGTTATATATATATACAGGGCAGTACGGATGGTGTGAGGTCAGGGGTTCTATCCCCACCATGTGTTATATATATACGGGGCAGTACGGATGGTGTAATGGTTATAGCATTACTGCCTCACATCGCTGAGGTCATGTGTTCTATCCCCACCATGTGTTATATATACGGGGCAGTACGGATGGTGTAATGGTTAGCATTACTGTCTCACAGCGCTGAGCTCATGGGTTCTATTCCCACAATGTGTTATATATACAGGGCAGCACGGATGGTGTAATGGTTAGCATTACTGCCTCACACCGTTGAGGACATGGGTTCTATCCCCACCATGTGTTATATATACAGGGCAGCACGGATGGTGTAATGGTTAAGCATTACTGCCTCACAGCGCTGAGGTCATGGGTTCTATTCCCACCATGTGTTATATATACGGGGCAGTACGGACGGTGTAATGGTTAGCATTACTGCCTCACAGCTCCGAGGTCATGGGTTCTATCCACCGTGTGTTATATATACGGGGCAGTACGGATGGTGTAATGGTTAGCATTACTGCCTCACAGTACTGAGGTCATGGGTTCTATTCCCACCATGTGTTATATATACGGGGCAGTACGGACGGTCTAATGGTTACATTACTGCCTCACAGCACTGAGGTCATGGGTTCTATCCCCACCATGTGTTATATATGTGGGGCAGTACGGACGGTGTAATGGTTAGCATTACTGCCTCACAGTGCCGAGGTCATGGGTTCTATTCCCACCATGTGTTATATATACGGGGCAGTACGGACGGTGTAATGGTTAGCATTACTGGGTTCTATTCCCACCATGTGTTATATATACGGGGCAGTACGGATGGTGTAATGTTTATCATTACTGCCTCACAGCGTTGAGGTCATGGGTTCTATCCCCACCGTGTGTTATATATACGGGGCAGTACGTATGGTGTAATGGTTAGCATTACTGCCTCACAGCGCTGAGGTTATGGGTTCTATCCCCACCATGTGTTATATATACGGGGCAGTACGGACGGTATAATGGTTAGCATTACTGCCTCACAGCGTTGAGGACATGGGTTCTATCCCCACCATGTGTTATATATACAGGGCAGCACGGATGGTGTAATGGTTAGCATTACTGCCTCACAGCGTTGAGGACATGGGTTCTATCCCCACCATGTGTTATATATACAGGGCAGCACGGATGGTGTAATGGTTAGCATTACTGCCTCACAGCGTTGAGGACATGGGTTCTATCCCCACCATGTGTTATATATACAGGGCAGCACGGATGGTGTAATGGTTAAGCATTACTGCCTCACAGCGCTGAGGTCATGGGTTCTATTCCCACCATGTGTTATATATACAGGGCAGTACGGACGGTGTAATGGTTAGCATTACTGCCTCACAGCACCTGGTCCTCAAGTAACCCCAACAGTGCACGATTTCCAATGGTTAGCATTACTGCCTCACAGCTCCGAGGTCATGGGTTCTATCCACCGTGTGTTATATATACGGGGCAGTACGGATGGTGTAATGGTTAGCATTACTGCCTCACAGTACTGAGGTCATGGGTTCTATTCCCACCATGTGTTATATATACGGGGCAGTACGGACGGTCTAATGGTTACATTACTGCCTCACAGCACTGAGGTCATGGGTTCTATCCCCACCATGTGTTATATATACGGGGCAGTACGGACGGTGTAATGGTTAGCATTACTGCCTCACAGTGCCGAGGTCATGGGTTCCATTCCCACCATGTGTTATATATACGAGGCAGTACGGATGGTGTAATGGTTAGCATTACTGCCTCACAGCGCTGAGGTCATGGGTTCTATTCCCACCATGTGTTATATATACGGGGCAGTACGGACGGTGTAATGGTTAGCATTACTGGGTTCTATTCCCACCATGTGTTATATATACGGGGCAGTACGGATGGTGTAATGGTTATCATTACTGCCTCACAGCGTTGAGGTCATGGGTTCTATCCCCACCGTGTGTTATATATACGGGGCTGCACGGACGGTGCATTGGTTAGCATTACTGCCTCACAGCACTGAGGTCATGGGTTCTATCCCCACCATGTGTTATATATACGGGGCAGTACGGACGGTGTAATGGTTAGCATTACTGCCTCACAGCGTTGAGGACATGGGTTCTATCCCCACCATGTGTTATATATACAGGGCAGCACGGATGGTGTAATGGTTAGCATTACTGCCTCACAGCGCTGAGGTCATGGGTTCTATTCCCACCATGTGTTATATATACGGGGCAGTACGGACGGTGTAATGGTTAGCATTACTGGGTTCTTTTCCCACCATGTGTTATATATACGGGGCAGTACGGACGGTGTAATGGTTAGCATTACTGCCTCACAGCGCCGAGATCATGGGTTCTACCCACCGTGTGTTATATATACGGGGCAGTACGGATGGTGTAATGGTTAGCATTGCTGCCTCACAGCACTGAGGTCATGGGTTCTATCCCCGCCATGTGTTATATATACGGGGCAGTACGGATGGTGTAATGGTTAGCATTACTGCCTCACAGCGCTGAGGTCATGGGTTCTATCCCCACCATGTGTTATATATACGGGGCAGTACGGACGGTCTAATGGTTACATTACTGCCTCACAGCACTGAGGTCATGGGTTCTATTCCCACCACGTGTTATATATATATGGGGCAGTATGGATGGTGTAATGGTTATAGCATTACTGCCTCACAGCACTGAGGGGGTTCTATCCCCACCATGTGTTATCTGTACGGATGGTGTAATGGTTATAGCATTACTGCCTCACATATTTATAATCTGCTGTCGCTTTATGCAAATGTCGCAGCATGTTAGTGTTTGTGGTGGTCTCTGGAAAGCGTTACCTGCGGTGGTCCTGTATGGGCCTGATGGTTACACTGTGTTACACTACGCTGCACTACATTACACTACTAAGCCCTGTTCCGTTCATTACTCACCCAAGGCCGGAGTCAGAGGTGGACGCAAACCGGGTGTGGTGTAGAAGATCTACTACAGCTAAGTAGATAGTCCGTCATCATGTCAACAGATATTAGGATGACAGGGATAGTCATGGCATAGATTGTAGACAATGTCTGGGTTGACTGCTAATGGTCAACACCTAGGAAGGTTAAACATACCCTAGCTTGACGTCGACAGTTATATTCTCACTATAAGCCCACTTGGATAGTAAAGTATGAAAAACCACCTTTAAAAAGCACCGTAAAAACGCATGTCCGCCTTCTGTCCATGTCAACCAGTCTAGTAGTTCTTAGCGACTGTCAACCCAGACATTGTTAACCCAGGGAGTGCATACCAGCACAGGGTCAATAGGTCAACTTGATTATGATCGACACAAGTATTTGTTTTTGTGAGCACAATCAGTGGGAACGTGCATCTTCGTGGGCTTCTTCGCTCGCCATTATTTGCTGCAAGGTTACTTTTCCCAGTCATAGACCACATGGATAGTAAATCAATCATTAGTAGGGAAACCATGTAAAAAAAGGAAAGAACTGGTGTCGACATTTGTATCAAACATCATGTTGTCTTTAATGCATGCTGACCATTCATATTCCGTCCCCTTTTGTATGATGCTCGATGACCATATTGTGTGGGTCACAGTAACTGCGCACGGGTGCGGGACGGGGTCCCGACAGGCATTTACCCGACATCGGGATCCCGACTGTCAAAACACTGACAGCCGAGTTCCCGATGGCCACCTGCTATTTTCCCTCGTGGGGGTCCGCTACCCCCATAGAGGGAGCATAGAATAGGTGGCTCGCGTGGGGGTGTGTTAAATTGCATCGCAGATCGAATTGTATGCAAATCATATGCAAATATCTCCCATCTCGACCACTACGCTCTACACAAGATCTGCGTCTCTCATCTGAGCGGATCACTAGCTCCCGTTCACTATTACAGGACTTTCATCGGGCTGCTCCCATCCTATGGAATGCCCTTCCACGCACAATAAGACTCTCCGCTAGCCTCCAAACTTTCAAGCGCTCCCTGAAAACTCACCTCTTCAGGCAGCCTATCATATTTATATACCACACCTATAACCCTCTGAGGCACTTATGTAATATATAGCTTCCCTTCTGGACTTGTAACTTGGTGGGACTGCTATGCTATTACTGATGCCTGTCCTTGTGTTTCCCTCCTATATACCTATAGATTGTAAGCTTGCAGCAGGGCCCTCTAACCCCCAAGTCTGTCTGTTACCCAGTTTGTTTTATCACTGTCTACTATTGTAAAGCGCAACGGAATCTGCTGCGCTATATCAGACGCTGTAACGGAATCTGCTGCGCTATATCAGACGCTGTAACGGAATCTGCTGCGCTATATAAGACGCTGTAACGGAATCTGTGGCGCTATATAAGACACTGTAACGGAATCTGCTGCGCTATATAAGACACTGTAACGGAATCTGCTGCGCTATATAAGTCACTGTAACGGAATCTGCTGCGCTATATAAGACGCTGTAACGGAATCTGCTGCGCTATATCAGACGCTGTAACGGAATCTGCTGCGCTATAAGACGCTATAACGGAATCTGCTGTGCTATATAATACACTGTAACGGAATCTGCTGCGTTATATAAGACACTGTAACGTAATCTGCTGCGCTATATAAGACGCTGTAACGGAATCTGTGGCGCTATATAAGACACTGTAACGGAATCTGCTGCGCTATATAAGACACTGTAACGGAATCTGCTGCGCTATATAAGACACTGTAACGGAATCTGCTGCGCTATATAAGACACTGTAATGGAATCTGCTGCGCTATATAAGACACTGTAATGGAATCTGCTGCGCTATATAAGACACTGTAACGGAATCTGCTGCGCTATATAAGACACTGTAACGGAATCTGCTGCGCTATATAAGAAACTGTAAATAAATAAACCTGTAACTGAACTCTGGCGCTTTCCCACTGCAGCCTTAAACGTTTTGAAATGAGAAAAAAAAGGCCATATACCATTTAACAAGTGCGGCGTGAAAGGGGTATTAGTAAAGACCATTAAAATCTAGAAAAAATATTAACACTGTCTTTAATTACCCAACAGGCTAGTATAGAAGTATAGCAGGGATCTATGGGACAGATGTATTAAGCTTTAACAAGAGATAAATGCAAGGGTGATAAGGAGAGATAAACGTCCAGCCAATCAGCTCCTTACTGACTTTTTCAAACGCAGGCTGTAACATGGCAGTTAGCAGGTGATTGGCTGGATGTTTATCTCCTTATCACCCTTGCATTTATCTCTTGTTAAAGCTTAATACATCTGCCCCAATGTATCAGTTTCAAAGCTCTACATGACCAGGGCCCAAGGTCCCTGCAGCAGCTTCTGATCCCTTATTGTCCCACTCCATTACTGCGATCGGTTCTGAAGGATTACTAACAGTACCCAGAATTTCCCGAAATTATATGATATTTGATATGGGGATCAGCGCTGTGGCTCCAACTCTATGGAACTCACTTCCCCGCTCAGTTCGAGAAGCTTCCACTCTGGAAACATTAAAAAATAGACTCAATACTTTCCTGTTCACCCAAGCATTTCACTAATGTCCATTCTTAAGTTTGTTTTGTATTTATTGCTGTAAAAGGCTAATGCAAGCACTTTGAGTCCTATTAGGAGAAAAGTGCGGTACTTGTTTAGTTTCATGGCGGCACTTCCCAGCAGATCGTATGCAATATTTGCATGCGATTTGCATACAATGCGATCTGCTGGGAAGTGCCGCCGTGAAACTAAACAAGTACGAAGGGTGTTATTTAAAAGGGTTACATAATGAAACAACAAATTCAGGACTTAAACAAGATGAAAACAGATGACAACCATTACCAAAACATCTTCAAGCCTAAGAAAGTTTCACAAATGATGTGCCTTTCACCCGTTTGCAATAACCTCTATATTTGAACATATGTGAATTTCATGTCTCCACTACAAATCCCAGCATTCTGCTCGGCATTACCTCCTCTGTGCCCTATGCTGTATATTCCATGTATGTGAATTTCATTGATATCCTGAAATCTCTATAACTCTTCTCATGTATTATCCTGACTCCATAACTAGTGTGGTATTGATAAGGATTTTTTTTTTAGTCTTGTCTATTTGAAGTTGTTCAGTGAGGTATAATTTATGGGAGGATATTTGGCCCAGTGTTTATCTAGCACAGCCAATTGATGTCCTTGATTAGATGGTCATGTGACCTCAGCTGTAGCTTCTCTTAATCAGCCCTGTTATATCTCTGCATTTAAGTCTCAGGTAGGGATGGCCATCGTTGCCATAGCCATCGATGGTTGCCATAGATGGCAATTCTGCAACAGGCCATCGATAGTGCTAAACTATGCAATGGATGACCATCAATATTTTTACATATCGATGGTCATCCATTGTGTTTGATTGATTGGCCTGTGGGCCAATCAAAACACGGGGGCGGAGCTTCGCGGGTGTCAGGGGGCGGAGCTATGCTCAGTGTCCCGGCACTTTAAAAAAAAAAAGCAAAACATCGTTTTGCTGTTCCATCGATGGAGGGAAACCATCTGGTTCTCCCCCATCGATGGCAAAAGTATTCAACATCGGCCATGAACCATCGATGATTTCAAATCATCGATGGTCGATGGCCATCCCTAGTCTCAGGGCAGTTGTCTAGTTAGAAATTAACGAAGTAGAAATTACAAAGTGACATTTCTCTTAAAATAACAGTTAAAAAAATAGTTGAAAACATTGAAAAACTTCAAGCAAGGTAAAAATAATACTTATTACACATCATTACTATACATATCCTATCTACCTAACACTGCCTCTACCATACACACCCGTCATGCTCACCAAACTGCTACTTATTTCATTACATGTCATTCTCACCAAACTTCAACCATCCTGTATAATCTCCCAGACACTCACCACTCAGTGCACATTGCCTCTTCCATTATTCACTCCCCTCTTCTAAACACTCATGAGCTCTTTACTTACTTCTCGTCTTGTACTTTCACATCCACTTCCCATCACCAATACAAAACAACAGGAACATCCACCTATATCTATCTCTCCTTTCTAATCTTATTAGCTGATGACATATCACCAAACCCAGGCCCCAACCACCTGTCCCACTCAGATTTAATTAGTTGTAAGCCTTATAGAAATTCAGCTAACCTCATAAATATCACAAAACTCCCACCACACAACTTAAATGTGCCCTATTGAATGCAAGCTCTGTCTGCAATAAATTAACATCCATCCATGACCTCTTCATCTCTCACAACTTCAACCTGATGGCAGTTACAGAAACCTGGCTCACACAATCAGACACGGCCTCGCCCGCAGCACTGTCACATGGTGGTTTCCACTTCACTCACACCTCCAGGCCTGGTAACTGTAACATGGTCACACAGTCAGATACAGCCTCACCTGCAGCACTGGCACATGGTGGTCTCCACTTCACTCACACCTCCAGGCATGTTATCTGTAATATGGCCACACAGTCAGACACAGCCTCACCTGCAGCACTGTCACATGGTGGTCTCCACCTTACTCACACCCCCAGGCCTGGTAACAGTAACATGGTCACACAATCAGACACGGCCTCACCTGCAGCACTGTCACATGGTAGTTTCCACTTCACTCACACCCCCAGGCCTGGTAACTGTAAAGGAGGTGGGGTTGGTATATTACTGTCACAAGCCTTCACATACTCAGTTCTACCACCAGTTCCTTCACTCGCATTTACATCATTTGAAGTTCACTCTATTAGGGTTTTTTCTCCTTTCTCTCTGCGTGTTGCTGCTATCTATCGCCCACCTGGGCTTCCCAAATCTAAATTTCTGGAAGATTTCTCTGCCTGGCTCCCCCATTTCTTATCCTCTGACATCTCCACTATCATCCTGGGTGACTTCAACATTGCTATTGACAGTCCACAATCTCTGCATGCCTCCAAACTCCTCTCTCTAACCTCCTCTCTAGGCCTCTCCCAGTGGTCCGACGCCTCTACTCATGAGGAAGGCCGCTGCCTTGACCTTGTTTTCACCAGGCTTTGCTCAGTCTCTGATTTTACTAACACTCCCTTCCCTCTCTCTGATCACAATCTCATTACCCTCTCGCTCTCCTCCATTACCTCAAGCTCACTGACACTGAAATCATGCAAGCCTACTCTAACCCGCAGAAATACTAATGCTATTAATTTTCCACAACTTTCCACCTCTCTGCAACAACAGCTCTCTCTAATTCCTACACTTACCTCTCCTGACCCTGCTGTGTCCCACATGTACCACACTCTTGAAACAGCCCTTGATGAAGTGGCTCCAGCTACACATTACAACCCCCCCCCCCCCCCCCCCCCCGCAGGATTAGTTGCCAGCCTAGGCACACCAAAATGACAAGACAACTACGAAATCAGTCACATAAAGCAGAACACCAATGGCGTAAATCTCGTAATCTGACTGATTTCCTCACATATAAAACTAGCTACTACTCCTACAGCAATGCTTTGGACACTGCCAAACAAACATACTACCAATCTCTCATCTCTTCTCATACCACCAACCCTAAATGACATTTTAACACACTTAAGTCTCCTCTGTACCCTCCCACTCCTTCCCCACCGGCTACCATCAGTGCACAAGAACTTTCCTCCTACTTTAAGGACAAGATTGATAACATCCGAGATGAAATGGTATGCTCTTCCACAACCTCTAACCATCTTTCTTCCCCACCAGAACCCTCTTTCTCTTCATTTGAGCCCACAAATGAAAAGGAAGTATCCGCACTCTTCTTATCCTCCTACTCTACTACCTCTCCTCTTGATCCTATACCTGCACAAATCATTAAAACTCTATCTCCTGTGCTTGTCCCAATCTTAACTAAAATCTGCAATATCTCTCTTGCTACTGGTACTTTTCCTTCTCTGCTCAAACATGCAGCGATTACTCCCATTCTGAAAAAACACAATTCTGACCCTAACTCTCTCTCTAACTACCGTCCTATCTCTCAGCTCCCATGCCTCTCCAAGCTACTGGAGAGACTTGTCTACTATCACCTCACACACTTTCTTAACTCTCACACCCTACTAGACCCGCTTCAGTCAGGCTTTCGTTCCCAACACTCCACTGAGACAGCACTGACTAAACTGCCAAGTCTAAAGGCCATTACTTACTACTTATTCTTCTAGATCTTTCTGCTGCGTTTCACACTGTGGATCACACTCTTCTCTTACAAACACTGCACTCCTTAGGCCTTTCCTGGTTCACATCTTACCTATCTGATCGCTCTTTCAGTGTTCGCTTCTCTGACTACTTCCTCTTCACTACCACTGTCAGTCAGAGTTCTGCAAGGCTCAGTCTTAAGTGCTCTGCTGTTCTCAATCTATACCTCATCTCTTGGCAAACTCATCAGCTCTTTCGGATTTCAGTATCATTTATATGCGGATGATACTCAAATCTATCTATCAACCCCAGAGTTGTCACCAGTGGTTTTGGGCAGAGTCTCTGCATGCCTCTCTGCCACCTCATCTTGGATGTCTTCTCGCCTCCTCAAACTCAATGGGGCAGATGTATGAACCAGCGTTAAGTGCAAAAATGCACTTAACGCTGGTTAACTGGGGGAGATTACGATTACTCCAATGTATTACTAGCGCACCTAACGTGCGCTAGTGACAGCCCACCGAGTTACGCTCGGCGGGGCTGTCCCCTGCAATCCCCCCCAGGGATTAACGGCCAGGGCGATGTATTAACAGCCTTCAAGGCGTTAAATCGCCCCGGCCGCTTCGCCAGCTCAGGGCTAGCGTTGTCCTTTCCCCCACTGTGGGGACAACGCTAGCCCTGCTTCTGGCTCGGGCTGCGCAGAAGATCTCGCGGTTTTTGCGAGATCTCGCGCATGCCCATTAGAGCCGGACAGGGGGGAGAAGCGCACTGAGCATGCGTGGGGCGCCGGGGGAGACGAAAAGGAGAGCCGTTAACACTGGGCATAACGGCTCTCCTTATCGGCTTGGGGGATGTTAATACATCTCCCCATAACGAGTGCCCGCTTCTCCTCGTTATGCAGGAGAAGCGGGACACGTTATTTCAGAAGCGCAAAGGGGGGGTTAGTACATCTGCCCCAATATTCCTAAAACTGAATTACTTATATTCCCACCAGCTAAGAACAGTTACCAACCTCAGATTTCCATCACTGTTGACAACTCGACAATCTACCCTACCCCACAAGCTCGTTGCCCAGGAGTCATCCTCGACTCTGAACTGTCCTTTGTTCCCCACATTCAATCTGTTACCAAATCATGTTACATGCATCTAAAAAACATATCCAAAATACGACCGTATCTTACACAAGACACTACCAAATCTCTAATCCATGCACTCATTATATCCCGCATTGATTATTGTAATAGTCTCCTAACTGGTCTTCCCAAGAACAGACTCTCGCCACTGCAATCCATTTTAAATGCTGCTGCTAGGCTGATCTTCCTAGCGAGACGCTCATCGTCTGCTGATCCGCTCTGCCAGTCCCTTCATTGGTTACCTTTGTTTTACCGTATTCAATATAAAACACTTCTACTGGCATACAAAGCTATTAACCATACTGCACCAGCATATATCTCTGCACTTATCACAAAATATCTCCCATCCCGACCACTCCGCTCTGCGTCTCTCTTCTGCACGGATCACTAGCTCCCATTCACTATTACAGGACTTTCATCGGGCTGCTACCATCCTGTGGAATGCCCTTCCACGCACAATAAGACTCTCCACTAGCCTCCAAACTTTCAAGTGTTCCCTGAAAACTCACCTCTTTAGGCAAACCTATCATATTTCTACACGCATAACCCTCTGAGGCACTTATGTATTATTTAGCTTCCCTTCTGGACTAGTAACTTGGTGGGTCTGCTATGCTATTACTGGTGCCTGTCCTTTTGTTTTCCTCCTATACCCCTATAAATTGTCAGCTTGCAGCAGGGCCCTCCTACCTCCAAGTCTGTCTGTTGTTACCTAGTTTGTTTTATCACTGTCTACTATTGCAAAAGCGCAACGAAATCTGCTGCGCTATATAAGACACTGTAACGGAATCTGCTGCGCTATATAAGACACTGTAACGGAATCTGCTTCGCTATATAAGACGCTGTAACGGAATCTGCTGCGCTATATGACGCTGTAACGGAATCTGCTTCGCTATATAAGACACTGTAACGGAATCCGCTGCGCTATATAAGAGACTGTAACGGAATCCGCTGCGCTATATAGGACACTGTAACGGAATCCGCTGTGCTATATAAGACGCTGTAACGGAATCTGCTGCGCTATATAAGACGATGTAACGGAATCTGCTGCGCTATATAAGACACTGTAACAGAATCTGCTGCGCTATATAAGAACCTGTAACAGAATCTGCTGCGCTATATAAGACACTAACGGAATCTGCTGCGCTATATAAGACGCTGTAACGGAATTTGCTGCGCTATATGACGCTGTAACGGAATCTGCTTCGCTATATAAGACGCTGTAACGGAATCTGCTGCGCTATATAAGACGCTGTAACGGAATCTGCTGCGCTATAAAAGAGACTGTAACGGAATCTGCTGCGCTATATAGGATACTGTAACGGAATCCGCTGCGCTATATAAGACGCTGTAACGGAATCTGCTGCGCTATATAAGACACTGTAACGGAATCTGCTGCGCTATATAAGACACTGTAACAGAATCTGCTGCGCTATATAAGAACCTGTAACAGAATCTGCTGCGCTATATAAGACACTAACGGAATCTGCTGCGCTATATAAGACGCTGTAACGGAATCTGCTGCGCTATATGACGCTGTAACGGAATCTGCTTCGCTATATAAGACGCTGTAACGGAATCTGCTGCGCTATATAAGACGCTGTAACGGAATCTGCTTTGCTATATAAGACACTGTAACGGAATCTGCTGCGCTATAAAAGAGACTGTAACGGAATCTGCTGCGCTATATAGGATACTGTAACGGAATCCGCTGCGCTATATAAGACGCTGTAACGGAATCTGCTGCGCTATATAAGACACTGTAACGGAATCTGCTGCGCTATATAAGACACTGTAACGGAATCTGCTGTGCTATATAAGACACTGTAACGGAATCTGCTGCGCTATATAAGACACTGTAAATAAATAAATAAGTCAGTATGCCAATCTTGAAAATTATTCGCCATCTTATAGGCAGCCACAATAACCCCAACACACTATAACGAAATTTGCTGCGCTATATAAGACGCTGTAAGGGAATCTGCTGCGCTATATAAAACGATGTAACGGAATCTGCTGCGCTATATATGACACTGTAACAGAATCTGCTGCGCTATATAAGACACTGTAACGGAATCCGCTGCGCTATATAAGACGCTGTAACGGAATCTGCTGCGCTATATAAGACGCTGTAACGGAATCTGCTGCGCTATGTATGACACTGTAACGGAATCTGCTGCGCTATATAAGACGCTGTAATGGAATCTGCTGCGCTATATAAGACACTATAACGGAACCTGCTGCGCTATATAAGACACTGTAACGGAATCTGCTGCGCTATATAAGAAGCTGTAACGGAATCTGCTGCACTATATAAGACACTGTAAAGGAATATGCTGCGCTATATAAGAACCTGTAACAGAATCTGCTGCGCTATATAAGACACTGTAACGGAATCTGCTGCGCTATATAAGACGCTGTAACGGAATCTGCTGCGCTATATAAGACGCTGTAACGGAATCTGCTGCGCTATATAAGACGATGTAACAGAATCTGCTGCGCTATATAAGACACTGTAACGGAATCTGTTGCGCTATATAAGACACTGTAACGGAATCTGCTGCGCTATATAAGACACTGTAACGGAATCTGCTGCTCTATATAACGGAACTGTAACGGAACCTGCTGCGCTATATAAGACACTGTAACGGAATCTGCTGCGCTATATAAGACTCTGTAACGGAATCTGCTGCACTATGGCCCTTATTCTGATCGGTGCGGCCGGATCCGAATATGCGGCCAGCACCGTGCGTCCTAAACCCCGCCTTCCATACGGATCGCCAACTCCGTCCGTACGCGGTAAGAAGCTGTCCGAACGGACCGCACGTGTATTTCTCATGAACCTCCTCCATCTCAGGGAACCTCCCCCATCATTCGATGGTCGCAGAACATCGAATGCAGGGCCGAGTGGTCCGCCAGCTCCCGCAACCTCAGACCACACGGGCATTTCTCTGTGCAAAAGCAGGGATCTGGGCGGGCAGCTGACATCCGGCAATGTCATATGTCCGCCCCCTACACGTGCGTCACGACCGCATTACCATACGTACGCCCAGCGTTTTCATGGGAACGCCCATGAAACGCGGGGTGTAAACATATGGTAATGAGCCCAAATAGCCCTTCACGCCCCTCTCCACCCCCTGTTCGTAGTGTACACATTTCATGCGGAATTTGGATGTGCGTTCCGTTCACACATGCGCAGAGACGCCTCTGCACATGCGCAGACACAAAACATCGGCGGCACGAACGCACGCGGATATTACCGCACCAACCAGAATAAGGGCCTATATAAGACACTGTAACGGAATATGCTGCGCTATATAAGAACCTGTAACAGAATCTGCTGCGCTATATAAGACACTGTAACGGAATCTGCTGCGCTATATAAGACACTGTTATGGAATCTGCTGCGCTATATAAGACGCTGTAATGGAATCTGCTGCGCTATATAAGACACTGTAACGGAATCTGCTGCGCTATATAAGACACTGTAATGGAATCTGCTGCGCTATATAAGAGACTGTAACGGAATCCGCTGCGCTATATAGGACACTGTAACGGAATCCGCTGCGCTATATAAGATGCTGTAACGGAATCTGCTGCGCTATATAAGACGCTGTAACGGAATCTGCTGCGCTATATAAGACACTGTAACAGAATCTGCTGCGCTATATAAGACACTGTAACGGAATCTGCTGTGCTATATAAGACACTGTAAATAAATAAATAAGTCAGTATGCCAATCTTGAAAATGATTCGCCATCTTATAGGCAGCCAGGATAACCCCAACACACTATAACGAAATTTGATGCGCTATATAAGACGCTGTAACGGAATCTGCTGCACTATATAAGACACGGTAACGGAATATGCTGCGCTATATAAGAACCTGTAACAGAATCTGCTGCGCTATATAAGACACTGTAACGGAATCTGCTACGCTATATAAGACTCTGTAACGGAATCTGCTGCACTATATAAGACACTGTAACAGAATATGCTGCGCTATATAAGAACCTGTAACAGAATCTGCTGCGCTATATAATACACTGTAACGGAATTTGCTGCGCTATATAAGACACTGTAACAGAATCTGCTGCGCTATATAAGACACTGTAACGGAATCTGCTGCGCTATATAAGACACTGTAACGGAATCTGCTGCGCTATATAAGACGCTGTAACGGAATCTGCTGCGCTATGTATGACACTGTAACGGAATCTGCTGCGCTATATAAGACACTGTAACGGAATCTGCTGCGCTATATAAGACACTGTAACGGAATCTGCTGCGCTATATAAGACACTGTAACGGAATCTGCTGTGCTATATAAGACACTGTAACGGAATTTGCTGCGCTATATAAGACGCTGTAACGGAATCTGCTGCGCTATATAAGACACTGTAACGGAATCTGCTGCGCTATATAAGACGCTGTAACGGAATCTGCTGCGCTATATAAGACACTGTAACGGAATCTGCTGCGCTATATAAGACGCTGTAACGGAATCTGCTGCGCTATGTATGACACTGTAACGGAATCTGCTGCGCTATATAAGACACTGTAACGGAATCCCCTGCGCTATATAAGAACCTGTAACAGAATCTGCTGCGCTATATAATACACTGTAACGGAATTTGCTGCGCTATATAAGACACTGTAACAGAATCTGCTGCGCTATATAAGACACTGTAACGGAATCTGCTGCGCTATATAAGACACTGTAACGGAATCTGCTGCGCTATATAAGACGCTGTAACGGAATCTGCTGCGCTATGTATGACACTGTAACGGAATCTGCTGCGCTATATAAGACACTGTAACGGAATCTGCTGCGCTATATAAGACACTGTAACGGAATCTGCTGCGCTATATAAGACACTGTAACGGAATCTGCTGCGCTATATAAGACACTGTAACGGAATCTGCTGCGCTATATAAGACACTGTAACGGAATCTGCTGCGCTATATAAGACACTGTAACTGAATCTGCTGCGCTATATAAGACACTGTAACGGAATCTGCTGCGCTATATAAGACGCTGTAATGGAATCTGCTGCACTATATAAGACACTGTAACGTAATCTGACGCGCTATATAAGACACTGTAACGGAATCTGCTGCGCTATATAAGACGCTGTAACGGAATCTGCTGCGCTATATAAGACGCTGTAACGGAATCTACTGCGCTATATAAGACACTGTAACGGAATCTGCTGCGCTATATAAGACGCTGTAACGGAATCTGCTGCGCTATATAAGACGCTGTAACGGAATCTGCTGCGCTATATAAGACGCTGTAACGGAATCTGCTGCGCTATATAAGACGCTGTAATGGAATCTGCTGCGCTATATAAGTAGAGGGAGTGACCTAAGCCACGCTAGGTGACTATAGGTCAGGTGCGCCTGATATGAGTTGTTTTAACCAGCTGCTGCTCTGTGACAGGATAGTTAGTCCTGTACTGGTAGACAAAGAAAAAAAGTTGGGTGGGTTTGAGCAGCGCTAAAAGATGTATAATAAAATGAGTGAGATTGGTAGATCTAGTACAAAAGATAATTTTATTCTAAAATGGAAATAGCATGTAGCCAGAATATGTAAACTTATAAAAACAAAAATAAAATGTTCATGTCTCACCAACCAACCAAGGTAGTCGGGTAGTCTGGGGGTTCCCGCAAGTCCACAGATAACTGAGATGGTGTCCCAAGATGGGGTTGGAGGGAGGGAGGACCAGATAAGGTGTTAAGGAGCGGCCCAAGTTGGCTCGAATAACTGACTCCCTCCGCTAGGTGGAATGTAGCGGGCTGGTAACCTCTACCTCTACCTTCAACGGATGTTGGTGCCAAATGGGGTCAGAATCTGGTGCGGAAGGTGGTTCAGTGGTCTCAGAATCTCCAACCAGCTGAGGGCTTGTGGTGGCCTGGATGGTCTCGCAAGTTTGGATGGAGCTGTGGTGGTGTCCCCAATAGGGCCGCGGGGAGGGAGGACAAGATGGAATGTCCAGGAGTGGCCCCAGGTGGTTCAGATAGCCGACTCCCTCCGCTTTGGATGGATTACAGCGGGTTGTTGTCCTCAACCTCTCCTTTGAGTGTCAAAATGTGGGTATCCAAATCGGACGGGGATCTGGGTGGGGAGTGAGCAGGTAGATGGTCCCAGATTCTCCAATGAATGGGTAAGTGATAGTGGGGAAGGTTGGTGAGAGAGTCCTGACCGGTTTCGCTGCTCCAGGCAGCTTTGTCAAAGGATAACTGGCTCTGGGAGCCATCTGGCTTTTATTCCCTGTAACATGGGTCATGTGACCAATCAATTAGAACAACCAATCTCGTATTTGAATAAAAAACACTTTAGAGTAGGAGGCAAATAGTTCTCTAATTATAGACAAATAAGGGGTAATACATTGCACACTGTTTATATAAATCTGAACATATTAGTATTGGAAGGTAGAGGACGGGGTTAAAAGAATACGTGGTATATAGGAGGGATATTTCCTGTTAGTACCCGGTCGTCATGGTGACCGTTCTGGCTGTTGCTATAACAGCCAATCTCTTTGCGAGGAGACATCTAATGATTCCGGGTCTTGTGGCTATAAGGTTGGGCTGTGGGGGTGAGGGGAGTGGCAGAAAGTGATGACATCGGCATATGACGTATTCCGTCCAATCTGTAGCCTGGTCCCGCGTCACGTGGGAGCGCTCATCACAGATAGAGCCAGGCACTGGGGGCGGAAGTCGTGACACCGCGTCACGTAAACGAAGCCTCTTGGTCAATAATGTGGGAGGGGTTCAGCTGTCCCCGTATCGCGCTCGTCACAGACAAAGCTAAGTTGTGTGGGCGGAGATCATGACGCTGTAACGCGTCATCCGTGCCTTTGGTTAGTAGTGTGGGAGGGGTCCCGCTGTACACATCATGTGGGACGGATCTGGCTTTCTTCATTGGAGGAGGCTTGTTGATGTTTACATACATGTTGTCATGGAGATCGGCACTATTAAAAGCAGTTTGGACGGAAAATGGATAGTATTGTTTACATTTGTACTAAAGAGAGATTGAATAGTAGTTTCCTTATGCTGGTTGTAGTGGTAAGGTGGTTGGTCTTCACTTTGATCGCTGGGCAATAATACCAGTAGCTTCATATATTAGAGGTAACGTAAGCTGTATTGTCCATAGGCACAATCGGACAAAGCATTAAATGGAAATGCATACATCTAACCTTTATACTAAAGGAGATTAACCTATCATTCTCATATATTTGTTAATATAGTAAGGTAATCAATATTGCATACAGTAGCTCTGAGTATAACAAAAACAATTATTAGTATCTCTTTGCATTGAAAAGTATATACAAAGATTATATAGGATGTTTTTTTTTATTTATTTATATTTTTATTTTTAGACCAAGAAGGAGGGAGGTGAAAAGACAGGACACTACTCATATAAAAAAGGAGTATCATGATGGAGGGAGAATATGTGCTCATAATAGATAGTGAATTGTTTATAGGGAGTAGGTGTATTTCCAATGCACCAGTCCAGAAGTATGGACGATTAAATTGGGAGAGGAGGAAATACTTGCAGGTTCATACTGGAGACGGAGGTTTTAGTAGTATTATAGGAAGATGTTACACTATGATGCTAGATGACTGAGTTTAGCTCTACCATTTCGTTGAGGCCCTCTGGGTGGATAGTGTTCAGCAGGTGCATCCAAAAAACTTCTTGTTTGCAAAGCCTGCTGAACCTATCCCCCCCTCTGTTGGTGTTTGGGATGTGTTCCACTCCAATGAGTTCCAAACCTCGAGGGTCTGCATTATGCTTTTCTAAGAAGTGCCGGGAGACGCTGTGTGATGATATACTCTTTTTAATATTCCGGCGATGTTCTAGAAACCTGATGCGGAGTTTCCTGGTTGTGCGGCCCACGTATTTGAGTCCGCATTCGCATATCAAAACATATATCGTGTAGGTAGTATTGCAGTTGATGAAATTTCTGATTGAGTTCGTCTTACTGTCAGACATTATTTGAGTGGTCTTAGAATTTTTTATATGGGTACATGTAATGCATCTTGAGCTGCCGCATCTATAGAATCCAGCTGGTGGAGAGGGAAGCCAGGACGTCTGTGATGGTGCGATGGTGTTGGTAGGCAGAAAGCTGGGAGCTAGGATGTTTTTTAGAGAGCGGTTTCCGTTTGAAGATAAAGTTGGGTCTGATGGGGAGTGATCTTGCTAGAAACGGGTCTTGATGGAGTATGTTATAGTTTTTACGGATGATATTCTTTACTTCAGAGTAATGACTGTTAAATGTGCTTATATATGCCATTTTTCTATGTTCAGTACTTGGATCTTTGTTTTTCCCTTTTTTGTTGTGATTTGGACTCAGGAGAAGGTCGCGGTCTAGGTCAACCACCTCTTCAAAGGCCCTTTTGACTAGGGGATCTGGGTATCCTCTGTTTTTAAATGAGGTCATCATTGTATCAGCTTGGGTTTTGAAGTCGGAGAGTGTAGAACAATTTCTTCTGATACGGATCAGTTGTCCCTTAGGTATGCTTTTTTTCCAAGGGAGATGGTGTCCGAAATGAAGGTAGGCCTGATTACCTACATCTTTAGTATAGTTTTTTGTAACAATTTTGTCGTTTTGTATCGAGAGGGCCACATCCAGGAAGGAGACCTCGGTGTGGTGAAAGGTGTGGGTGAATTGTAAATTATAAATATTATTATTGAGTGACTGTACAAAATCAAGTGCTGATTGTGCATCCCCATCCCAAATCAAAAAAAGATCGTCTATGTACCGCCCATAGAGTACCAGATTCGCATCCCAGCTGCCGTCCCATACATGGTGGTCCTCGACCTCCCCCATGTATAGGTTGGCGTAACTGGGCGCGAATCTGGTCCCCATGGCGGTACCCATCACCTGTAGATAGTATGTACCTTGAAATAAGAAATAATTGTGCTCGAAGATGAAAGTGATGCAGTTGAGAAGAAATAGTCTGAGCTCCACCCCCAGGTCACCATCGTTTTTCAACCGCTTGACGCCCTAGGCCATGTGGGATGTTAGAGTATAGGCCTGTGACGTCGAGCGTGAGGAAGTTGTAAGAGTCTTTCGATGTGATCTTTTGTATCATTTTTAGGAAGGAGGTGGTGTCCTTGATGTGTGACCTGAGGGTGGAGACTCTAGGCTGAAGAAAAGAGTCCACAAAGAATGAAAGATTAGAAGTTAAAGAATTAATGCCCGAAATAATGGGTCTCCCAGGGGGTTTTGTGAGTGATTTGTGCACTTTTGGGAGGTGATAGTAAATAGGGACCACTGGGTGTTCAGAAAAAAGGAATTTGAACTCCTCCCTGGATATGGTCCCCTCTGATACTGCCTGATCCAATAATTCAAACAGTTGGAGTTTGAATTGGTTTGTAGGGTCTTCTTGGATTTTTGTGTAAAAGTTGGTATCCTCCAATTGTCTGAGGGCCTCACAGATGTAGTCTTGTTTGTCTTGTATAACAAGACTACCCCCCTTATCTGCTTCCTTGATAATTATCTCTTTGTTCTCAGCCAGATCTTTGAGTGCTTTCTTTTCTCGTTTGGTGAGGTTGGAATTATGTTTTTTTGGGGGGGAGTTTTTATTACACATGGTCTTGAAGTCAGATAGGGTAGTCTTATAGAAGCTTTGGTACTCTTTACCTAGAACGGCGCCCGTCGCGGGCATCGCGGGTACATTTATGTGCGTCCGCGACGCGACCGACGCGATGCCCGCGATTTCCCATTGAAACCCATGTTAAACATGGAAATCGTGTCGGTCGCGTCGCGGACGCACATAAATGTACCCGCGATGCCCGCGACGCGATGCTCCCGATTTCCCATAGGAATCAATGTTAAAAGGTGCGATGGACCCGATTTTACTGTTAAATGGCTCAATCCACCCGATTTGGCCATAGGAATCAATGTTAAATGGGCCACAGAGCCCATTAACCCTTAAATGCCCCCCCAAATTTTTAACGCCACCCCACGATCCACGCCAACCCGAAGCGTGGCGAGCGCAGCGAGCCCGCGAGGGGCGGCGGTACGCGTCCTCCGACCTTTTCATGCCCTACTATCCACTAGGGCGTGGTGTGAGAATATAATAGTGTGGCGAGCGCAGCGAGCCACCGAGCCCGAAGCGTGGCGAGCGCAGCGAGCCCCGCGAGGGGACGCGGATACCTTCACAGTTATGCGCGTCCCCTCGCGGGCTTCACAGGTGTCCGTGGCGACGCGGACACCTGTGAAGCCCGCGAGGGGACGCGTCTACCTGTGAAGGTATCCGCGTCCGCTCGCCACGCTTCGGGCTCACACCACGCCCTAGTGGATAGTAGGGCATGAAAAGGTCGGAGGACGCGTACCGCCGCCCCTCGCGGGCTCGCTGCGCTCGCCACTCTTCGGGTTGGCGTGGATCGTGGGGTGGCGTTAAAAATTTGGGGGGCCATTTAAGGGTTAATTTGGCCCCAAATCGGGTCCATTCAGGCATTTAATAGTAAAATCGCGGTCAATCTGCCGTTTTAACATTGTTCCCTATGGGAAAATCGCGGTGATCGCGGTCATCGCGGCCATCGCGGCCATCCCGATTTACCCGCGATGCCCGCGATGACCGCGATTTTTACCCCCGACGCCCGCGATTTCAATCGCGGGCGCCGTTCTAGGTAAAGAGTACCGAAGCTTTCTATACTCGGGCCTTTGCATCTTATCGGGAAAAAGTCTGATCTTTGTTTGAAACTGTTACGATTGATATTGAAGATCATTTGAGGGCTCTCTGTCGCCTGGTCCATCCCTCCGTCATGGTTTTCTTGTTGTAGTTCTTTGAGTATTTCTATATAGGGTAGATCTTCTGGTTCGAGAGATGTCAATGTCGAAATATCCTCTGTATTAGGTAGAGGTCTCTTCGCAAAGAATCTTTGGCGGCATAATGTACGAACAAATCTGTTAAGTTCGACAAATAAATTAAATATATTTGGACTAGCGGTTGGGGCGAACTTGAGGCCTTTGCTGAGGAGAGATAGTTCTCCTTCACTAAGTTTTTTCTGAGAAAGGTTAATTATATTGCTGAGGAGATCTTTTCTTTTTTCTTTTTTTAATTTTTTGTGTATCTCCCTCTTTCCTCCTCTCTTCCCTCTGAGCTTCTTCGTCTTCTTTTCGGGGTTCCGATTCTCTGATCTAGTGGGTTCTGGGCTCTTGATTTGTTGTATTTCCCCTCTAAAAAAACATTCTGGTGGTTAGTTGAGTAATCTTGATCTTTTGAAGGTCTTTCTTTGGGTCTCGCCCCTTGTTGTAAATTGCCTATTAGAGCATCTTTATAGCTGTTTTCCCTGGTAGTGTGATTGTATTGACGGGAAGAGTGGTTTTCTTTAAAGTTTGTTCTATTTTTTGTTTGCGGGGGAGTGTATACTGGTAGATCTTTTATTTTTTCATATTGACTCTTATGAGAGGGATCCCTTTGTCTATAGGGATGCCTGTTCTGTGGGTGATAGTTCTCTCTCTGAATCGCCCTATTCCTGGCTTGTGTCCGATATGCTCTGATGTCTCCTCCTTTATAGTCCTCAATGTCTCTCCTGAATTTTTTGCATTTGGAATCCAGAAGGATTTTTTCAAATGCTATCAGTTTGTTCATTAGATTTTTATCCCTTTCCTCAAATTCTTTTGATTTATTTTGAGGTTCTAGTGTTTTTTTCAGGGTTTCTATTTGTTTCGTTAATTCGTCAGCTTTTTGCTGTCTATATCTAACCACAATTTCCATCAGTGTTAGAGAGCATTGGTCTAAAGCTTGGTCCCATTCTTTTTGGAACTCTATTCCGTTCTGGAACACTGATGGTTTTGTGAGCCTCAGGCCCCTAGGTATCATCTTTTGATTTATATATTTTTGCAGATTCGAGCTGTCAAGCCAGTGTCTCAACTCTGCTGTCATAAGGTCTTCTAATTGATTAAACTGGTCCCTAAGGTCCTGTGCGGGTTCAACAACATTGTCATCATTTGTGTCCCATTGTGCCAAAATGTTTTGCCTCCTACTCAGGCGTGAATCAAAATGGGAAAAACAGCTCATATCGGCAGCTCCTTGAAAAACTGATTGTATGCAATATGGGTAGAGGGGGTGACCTAAGCCACGCTAGGTGACTATAGGTCAGGTGCGCCTGATATGAGTTGTTTTAACCAGCTGCTGCTCTGTGACAGGATAGTTAGTCCTGTACTGGTAGACAAAGAAAAAAAGTTGGGTGGGTTTGAGCAGCACTAAAAGATGTATAATAAAATGAGTGAGATTGGTAGATCTAGTACAAAAGATAATTTTATTCTAAAATGGAAATAGCATGTAGCCAGAATATGTAAACTTATAAAAACAAAAATAAAATGTTCATGTCTCACCAACCAACCAAGGTAGTCGGGTAGTCTGGGGGTTCCCGCAAGTCCACAGATAACTGAGATGGTGTCCCAAGATGGGGTTGGAGGGAGGGAGGACCAGATATGTGACCAGATGTGCCTATGGACAATACAGCTTACGTTACCTCTAATATATGAAGCTACTGGTATTATTGCCCAGCGATCAAAGTGAAGACCAACCACCTTACCACTACAACCAGCATAAGGAAACTACTATTCAATCTCTCTTTAGTACAAATGTAAACAATACTATCCATTTTCCGTCCAAACTGCTTTTAATAGTGCCGATCTCCATGACAACATGTATGTAAACATCAACAAGCCTCCTCCAATGAAGAAAGCCAGATCCGTCCCACATGATGTGTACAGCGGGACCCCTCCCACACTACTAACCAAAGGCACGGATGACGCGTTACAGCGTCATGATCTCCGCCCACACAACTTAGCTTTGTCTGTGACGAGCGCGATACGGGGACAGCTGAACCCCTCCCACATTATTGACCAAGAGGCTTCGTTTACGTGACGCAGTGTCACGACTTCCGCCCCCAGTGCCTGGCTCTATCTGTGATGAGCGCTCCCACGTGACGCGGGACCAGGCTACAGATTGGACGGAATACGTCATATGCCGATGTCATCACTTTCTGCCACTCCCCTCACCCCCACAGCCCAACCTTATAGCCACAAGACCCGGAATCATTAGATGTCTCCTCGCAAAGAGATTGGCTGTTATAGCAACAGCCAGAACGGTCACCATGACGACCGGGTACTAACAGGAAATATCCCTCCTATATACCACGTATTCTTTTAACCCCGTCCTCTACCTTCCAATACTAATATGTTCAGATTTATATAAACAGTGTGCAATGTATTACCCCTTATTTGTCTATAATTAGAGAACTATTTGCCTCCTACTCTAAAGTGTTTTTTATTCAAATACGAGATTGGTTGTTCTAATTGATTGGTCACATGACCCATGTTACAGGGAATAAAAGCCAGATGGCTCCCAGAGCCAGTTATCCTTTGACAAAGCTGCCTGGAGCAGCGAAACCGGTCAGGACTCTCTCACCAACCTTCCCCACTATCACTTACCCATTCATTGGAGAATCTGGGACCATCTACCTGCTCACTCCCCACCCAGATCCCCGTCCGATTTGGATACCCACATTTTGACACTCAAAGGAGAGGTTGAGGACAACAACCCGCTGTAATCCATCCAAAGCTGAGGGAGTCGGTTATCTGAACCACCTGGGGCCACTCCTGGACATTCCATCTTGTCCTCCCTCCCCGCGGCCCTATTGGGGACACCACCACAGCTCCGTCCAAACTTGCGAGACCATCCAGGCCACCACAAGCCCTCAGCTGGTTGGAGATTCTGAGACCACTGAACCACCTTCCGCACCAGATTCTGACCCCATTTGGCACCAACATCCGTTGAAGGTAGAGGTAGAGGTTACCAGCCCGCTACATTCCACCTAGCGGAGGGAGTCGGTTATTCGAGCCAACTTGGGCCGCTACTTAACACCTTATCTGGTCCTCCCTCCCTCCAACCAACCCCATCTTGGGACACCATCTCAGTTATCTGTAGACTTGCGGGAACCCCCAGACTACCCGACTACCTTGGTTGGTTGGTGAGACATGAACATTTTATTTTTGTTTTTATAAGTTTACATATTCTGGCTACATGCTATTTCCATTTTAGAATAAAATTATCTTTTGTACTAGATCTACCAATCTCACTCATTTAATTATACATCTTTTAGCGCTGCTCAAACCCACCCAACTTTTTTTGCTCTATATAAGACACTGTAACGGAATCTGCTGCGCTATATAAGACACTGTAACGGAATCTGCTGCTCTATATAAGACACTGTAACGAAACCTGCTGCGCTATATAAGACACTGTAACGGAATCTGCTGCGCTATATAAGACTCTGTAACGGAATCTGCTGCACTATGGCCCTTATTCTGATCGGTGCGGCCGGATCCGAATATGCGGCCAGCACCGTGCGTCCTAAACCCCGCCTTCCATACGGATCGCCAACTCCGTCCGTACGCGGTAAGAAGCTGTCCGAACGGACCGCACGTGTATTTCTCATGAATACACCTCCTCCATCTCAGGGAACCTCCCCCATCATTCGATGGTCGCAGAACATCGAATGCAGGGCCGAGTGGTCCGCCAGCTCCCGCAACCTCAGACCACACGGGCATTTCTCCGTGCAAAAGCAGGGATCTGGGCGGGCAGCTGACATCCGGCAATGTCATATGTCCGTCCCCTACACGTGCGTCACGACCGCATTACCATACGTACGCCCAGCGTTTTCATGGGAATGCCCATGAAACGCGGGGTGTAAAAATATGGTAATGTGCCCAAATAGCCCTTCACGCCCTTCTCCACCCCCTGTTCGTAGTGTACACATTTCATGCGGAATTTGGATGTGCGTTCCGTTCACACATGCGCAGAGACGCCTCTGCACATGCGCAGACACAAAACATCAGCGGCACGAACGCACACGGATATTACCGCACCAACCAGAATAAGGGCCTATATAAGACACTGTAACGGAATATGCTGCGCTATATAAGAACCTGTAACAGAATCTGCTGCGCTATATAAGACACTGTAACGGAATCTGCTGCGCTATATAAGACACTGTAACGGAATCTGCTGCGCTATATAAGACACTGTAACGGAATCTGCTGCGCTATATAACACGCTGTAATGGAATCTGCTGCGCTATATAAGACACTGTAACGGAATCTGCTGTGCTATATAAGACACTGTAACGGAATCTGCTGCGCTATATTAGACACTAACAGAATCTGCTGCGCTATATAATACACTGTAACGGAACCTGCTGCGCTATATAAGACACTGTAACGGAATCTGCTGCGCTATATAAGACACTGTAACGGAATCTGCTGCGCTATATAAGAGACTGTAACGGAATCCGCCGCGCTATATAGGACACTGTAACGGAATCCGCTGCGCTATATAAGATGCTGTAACGGAATCTGCTGCGCTATATAAGATGCTGTAACGGAATCTGCTGCGCTATATAAGACACTGTAACAGAATCTGCTGCGCTATATAAGACACTGTAACGGAATCTGCTGCGCTATATAAGACACTGTAACGGAATCTGCTGCGCTATATAAGACACTGTAACGGAATCTGCTGCGCTATATAAGACACTGTAACGGAATCTGCTGCGCTATAAGAGACACTGTAACGGAATCTGCTGCGCTATAAGACACTAACGGAATCTGCTGCGCTATATAAGACACTGTTACGGAATCTGCTGCACTATATAAGACTGTAACGGAATCCGCCGCGCTATATAGGACACTGTAACGGAATCCGCTGCGCTATATAAGATGCTGTAACGGAATCTGCTGCGCTATATAAGATGCTGTAACGGAATCTGCTGCGCTATATAAGACACTGTAACAGAATCTGCTGCGCTATATAAGACACTGTAACGGAATCTGCTGCGCTATATAAGACACTGTAACGGAATCTGCTGCGCTATATAAGACACTGTAACGGAATCTGCTGCGCTATATAAGACACTGTAACGGAATCTGCTGCGCTATATAAGACACTGTAACGGAATCTGCTGCGCTATATAAGACACTGTAACGGAATCTGCTGCGCTATATAAGACACTGTAACGGAATCTGCTGCGCTATAAGAGACACTGTAACGGAATCTGCTGCGCTATAAGAGACACTGTATCGGGAATCTGCTGCGCTATATAAGACACTGTAACGGAATCTGCTGTGCTATATAAGATGCTGTAACGGAATCTGCTGCGCTATATAAGACACTGTAACGGAATCTGCTGCGCTATATAAGATGCTGTAACGGAATCTGCTGCGCTATATAAGACACTGTAACGGAATCTGCTGCGCTATATAAGACACTGTAACGCAATCTGCTGCGCTATATAAGACACTGTAACGGAATCTGCTGCGCTATATAAGACACTGTAACGGAATCTGCTGCGCTATATAAGACGCTGTAACGGAATCTGCTGCGCTATATAAGACACTGTAACGGAATCTGCTGCACTATATAAGACGCTGTAACGGAATCTGCTGCGCTATATAAGACACTGTAACGGAATCTGCTGCGCTATATAAGACACTGTAACGGAATCTGCTGCGCTATATAAGACGCTGTAACGGAACCTGCTGCGCTATATAAGACACTGTAACAGAATCTGCTGCGCTATATAAGACACTGTAACAGAATCTGCTGCGCTATATAAGACACTGTAACGGAATCTGCTGCGCTATATAAGACACTGTAACGGAATCTGCTGCGCTATATAAGACACTGTAACGGAATCTGCTGCGCTATATAAGACACTGTAACGGAATCTGCTGCGCTATAAGAGACACTGTAACGGAATCTGCTGCGCTATATAAGACGCTATAAATAAATAAATAAGTCAGTATGACAATCTTGAAAATGATTTGCCATCTTATATATCTTATAGGCAGCCAGGATAACCCCAACACGTTACGGTGAGAACTGGGATGTCAGTAACAGAGGGGGCATCATTATTGGGGTATGGGTTATTCCGTCAACATGGCTTAGGTAGATAGGGGTGGAAGGTCAACAATTGCTAGGTCAACAGTCAAACGGCTGACATGAGTTTTTAAAAAAAAATTTAGTCACGAATGTCGACACAGTCAACACGGACACGTCTAAGTGCATAGCATTCCACAGTGGAACGCAAATCCCAGAAATGTGGCGGCCAACCAGCCCAATGGGAACTCACCCTATCCGCTGCTAGTTCAGGCTATCTGGGTGGAGTACGTACTCATATTGTTGACATTTACAATGGTCCAGGGATACAGTATCTATCTTATATTAACCCATGATTATCCCAAATCCGCTATTTGCTGCATGCCTATGGGCACTGCCCTTCTCCCCGAGGTGCCCGATCTGTGCCATTATCTGGTGACAGAATGGCACACAGCAATCTATGTGCTTTGTAGCTTCTTACACAGGGCTATCGCGTTCCCTCGGGGATGAGAAAATCTTTATGGCCATAACAATGACTTGTTACCAAGCAATAAGGAACTCATAAGTCTTCGCTTAAATCCTGTTTCCTAGCAACGTCCGAGGCCTTCGATTGCGCCAACTGATTAAATAAGAGACTTAAGTTTCATAAACTCATAAATATTTCACGGCTGCAGATGAATGGGAGTCGGGACTACACCAGGGACTGCAGTCCTCCAGGGAACTCTGAAGACACCCAGAGGACTCTGACCAGTATCAGATCCCAGTGTTTAGAACGACCTGATTTCCTATTTATAGGCTTGTGATGTCACTGAGTGCGGAGCCCAGGTTTATGGGACTAATGGGTCAATTCAGACGCGCTCGTTGCTGGCCGAAATCGTTCCCCAGTCCGATGTTTGGCGAGTTCCACACTTGCCGAAGCGTTCACGCCAAGATGGGTGGGCAGTGGACAGAAGCCGGTGGAAAGCCCATCATTTTTTGGGCATTTGGGACAGGCGGCTGAGGGCACCGACCCAATTTCGGACATCTCCGGCCAGAATAAAAGTCAGTCAACTGACGTTTATTAGCGAAGGGGAAAAAATGAATTTGCTGGTGAGCGATCGTCGAATGATTTTAGCCTCCCGCATGCCCATGTACCCAACATCCTCCTCTTCCGCCTGTCTAATACCAACATCTGCTGTTCTTATGTGGAGGGGCGGGGCTTACATGATGAACCTGCCTACTCTGTGTAGGCCCCGTGGTTCACAGCAATTACTGTAATGGGGGTGGGGCTTGAGGACATCAGGCTCTGTCATCAGGTGCGGAAGGTCAACACAAGCATTAGGTCGACAACGAGAAGGTTGAGCTGACATGTGCCGATAAGCATTTCATACCCTACGATCTGCTAGGGCGTGGAGGGAGAATATAATAGTGTCCGAAGCATGGCGAGCGCAGTGGTACACTGATACGGTGTCCACGTCGACGTAAATTTGGGCCAAAAAACTTGAAAAATGTCAACCTTTTGACTGCCGACCTTCCCATTGTAGACATAATGCTTGTGTCAACCTTCCAACCCTGTCAACCTTAAGCCTGTCGACCTAGTGGACCTGAGACCCCTCCATCAGACCCAGACCTGGGTAAGAAGTAACCACTCCCCCCCCCTCTCTCTGCACCACTGACCCGTCCACTGATCACCAGTTTTGGTAGGTACAGATTTGTTCTGGAGCAGCGTCCTCTAGCCTAGAAAGCCAATAAATAATCATTACTGATCCATACATGAAGAGATTAGCTATGGCGGCATTAGCTGCGCCATGACCCACGACCCACTGTCCGTTTCATAAATAACCAATAGGGCGAAGGTGTGCCAGGAAGGACAGCGACCTGTCATTTCTACAACTATTCCCTCACACTTGTATGTCCGTGCTCCTCTGTGAGCAGGAAGAAGATAGGTCAGTGCGTTGCCATGCGAGGAATTCTCATACATGGCAGCACTGGCTCCGAGCGTTGCCATGGAGACACAGAACCTTTCAGCTCACCGGAGACCTCACAGAATGAGCAACTCGGGGTCGACACTTATATCGGTAACGTAATCCAGTCACTGTCACCCTGTAGATGTCCTGGATAAACATCACAGTATCAGAATGGCACTTAATTAGTTATAGGGTTTAATACAGTGGCAAACTTGATGTAGAGGTCGCTGTCACTGCAATGTATGGACCAGGGCCAGATTCTCAGACAGGAGCCTCAGCGGCAGATTTTTCCTATGCCCGCGGCAGCTTCCTTCCATATGCTGGAATCTGGCCGTGTACGGTGAATATCCCTGCGTCTCAGTGCTGCCACGTCCGACCGCTTTCTCATCAGGGAAAGAACGCTGCTTAGCGAGCGGGTCTGAATCAGGCCCATATTCATAGCGTCTAGGCCTGCGCCCACCCCTGCCCCAGGTGAAGAGATCCGCCTGAAACAGTTAGCGGCTGCCTGCGATCAAAAAGTCGCCGCCCAGACAGAAAGAATAACCGCCCCTTGCAAAAATGACAGCGATGCATTCACAGATCCATTTGTAAGATTTTCGGTAATCTGTGCATATCCACACACGGTAACATACATGCATGAGCCTTAGAACCGCAGCAAGTGGGACCGCAGCAAGTTCAGGTGATGGGGCATTGTAAGGGGCGTTGACACAGTGTTGCAGGGGCATGGACCGAACATCGCAGACGTGTCTGGACCAATTGCGGGACAAGCCACACCACAGCATGGCGTCACACACAGCCACTGCGACCCAGAGATGGCTACCCTTAAAATATGAGCTCTTCACTATATAGAGAGGGACCCAGTATGCAGTGCGGCCTTGCCCTGTGCTGGGAGTTGTAGTTTTGTGATTATTCAAAAAACTACAACTCAACCTAATGGGACCGGGCTGACATATAATGGCAACGGAGTGTACGGGTCACTGACGTATAATGGCAACGGAGTGTACGGGTCACTGACGTATAATGGCACCGGGCTGTACGGGTCACTGACGTATAATGGCACCGGGCTGTACGGGTCACTGACGTATAATGGCTCCGGGCTGTACGGGTCACTGAGGTATAATGAAACCGGGCTGTACGGGTCACTGAGGTATAATGGCACCGGGCTGTACGGGTCACTGCGTATAATGGCACCGGGCTGTACGGGTCACCGACGTATAATGGCTCCGGCCTGTACGGGTCACCGATGTATAATGGCTCCGGCCTGTACGGGTCACCGACGTATAATGGCACCGGGCTGTACGGGTCACTGACGTATAATGGCTCCGGGCTGTACGGGTCACTGACGTATAATGTCTCCGGGCTGTACGGGTCACCGACGTACAATGGCACCGGGCTGTACGGGTCACCGACGTATAATGGCTCCGTGCTGTACGGGTCACCGACGTATAATGGCACCGGGCTGTACGGGTCACTGACGTATAATGGCTCCGGGCTGTACGGGTCACTGACGTATAATGTCTCCGGGCTGTACGGGTCACCGACGTACAATGGCACCGGGCTGTACGGGTCACCGACGTATAATGGCTCCGTGCTGTACGGGTCACGACGTATAATGGCTCCGTGCTGTACGGGTCACCGACGTACAATGGCACCGGGCTGTACGGGTCACCGACGTATAATGAAACCGGGCTGTACGGGTCACTGCGTATAATGGCACCGGGCTATACGGGTCACCGACGTATAATGGCACCGGGCTATACGGGTCACCGACGTACAATGGCACCGGGCTGTACGGGTCACCGACGTACAATGGCACCGGGCTGTACGGGTCACCGACGTATAATGAAACCGGGCTGTACGGGTCACTGCGTATAATGGCACCGGGCTGTACGGGTCACCGACGTACAATGGCTCCGTGCTGTACGGGTCACCGACGTATAATGGCTCCGTGCTGTACGGGTCACCGACGTACAATGGCACCGGGCTGTACGGGTCACTGACGTATAATGGCTCCGGGCTGTACGGGTCACTGACGTACAATGGCACCGGGCTGTACGGGTCACCGACGTATAATGGCTCCGTGCTGTACGGGTCACGACGTATAATGGCTCCGTGCTGTACGGGTCACCGACGTACAATGGCACCGGGCTGTACGGGTCACCGACGTATAATGAAACCGGGCTGTACGGGTCACTGCGTATAATGGCACCGGGCTGTACGGGTCACCGACGTACAATGGCTCCGGGCTGTACGGGTCACCGACGTACAATGGCACCGGGCTGTACAGGTCACCGACGTACAATGGCTCCGGGCTGTACGGGTCACCGACGTACAATGGCTCCGGGATGTACGGGTCACCGACGTACAATGGCTCCGGGCTGTACGGGTCACCGACGTACAATGGCACCGGGCTGTACGGGTCACCGACGTACAATGGCACCGGGCTGTACGGGTCACCGACGTACAATGGCACCGGGCTGTACGAGTCACCGACGTACAATGGCACCGGGCTGTACGGGTCACCGACGTATAATGAAACCGGGCTGTACGGGTCACTGCGTATAATGGCACCGGGCTGTACGGGTCACCGACGTACAATGGCACCGGGCTGTACGGGTCACCGACGTACAATGGCACCGGGCTGTACGGGTCACCGACGTACAATGGCACCGGGCTGTACGGGTCACCGACGTATAATGAAACCGGGCTGTACGGGTCACTGCGTATAATGGCACCGGGCTGTACGGGTCACCGACGTACAATGGCACCGGGCTATACGGGTCACCAACGTACAATGGCACCGGGCTGTACGGGTCACCGACGTATAATGGCTCCGTGCTGTACGGGTCACCGACATATAATGGCTCCGTGCTGTACGGGTCACCGACGTACAATGGCACCGGGCTGTACGGGTCACTGACGTATAATGGCTCCGGGCTGTACGGGTCACTGACGTACAATGGCACCGGGCTGTACGGGTCACCGACGTATAATGGCTCCGTGCTGTACGGGTCACGACGTATAATGGCTCCGTGCTGTACGGGTCACCGATGTACAATGGCACCGGGCTGTACGGGTCACCGACGTATAATGAAACCGGGCTGTACGGGTGACTGCGTATAATGGCACCGGGCTGTACGGGTCACCGACGTACAATGGCTCCGGGCTGTACGGGTCACCGACGTACAATGGCACCGGGCTGTACGGGTCACCGACGTACAATGGCTCCGGGCTGTACGGGTCACCGACGTACAATGGCTCCGGGATGTACGGGTCACCGACGTACAATGGCTCCGGGCTGTACGGGTCACCGACGTACAATGGCACCGGGCTGTACGGGTCACCGACGTACAATGGCACCGGGCTGTACGGGTCACCGACGTACAATGGCACCGGCCTGTACGGGTCACCGACGTATAATGGCTCTGAATAACCTCCTATGTTATAACCTCCATATACGAATGGATTTGCAGATAATCGCAGGGCTGTGACATTTATCGCAGCATTGTATGAGGCAGAATTTCACTGTGGCTGGGTGGCGACTTCCCGATTGGAGGGCTGCAAAAATTAGCAGCTCAGCGATCAGGTCTGAATGACCCCCAAGACATAAATCTAGAGAAAAATTAGGGTTACCACCCGTCCGGGATTACTCCGGACAGTCCGGTAATTTATACCGGCGTCCGGAGTCCGGGCGGGTGGCTTTCCCGGACTATACTTAGTCCGGGAATGAGTCTGTCCCCCCCTTTCTCTGTCTGCCCGCCCCGGCTGTTCGGCTCCCTCCGCTGCACAGCACTGTGACTGCAGCAGTCACACACACACAGGCTGGCAGCCTGGCCTGCACGCGATGACCCTGGTCACCCCGGCCCCAGGAAGTGATGCGGGCATCAGGGTGACCGGGAAGCGCGGCGAGGGGGAGGAGGGGGAGGAGGGGGAGGCGGCGGCGGCGCTCAGCGGCTGTCTGGATGAGAGGACGGAGCACAGTGTACGGCAGGGGTAGGCAACTGGCGGACCGCGGTCCACCTCCGGACCGCAAGGGATAGAAAAGCGGACCGTGTAGACTCCTGAAACTAGCTGCTAGTTTCAGGAGTTTAAACTATCCGCTTTTCTGTCCGCCGCCAGCGTTCCCAGTGATGCATTGCGGCTGGTGCGCGGGTGATGTCACCGCGCACCCGCGCGCAGATCAGTCGGCGCCATATGAGACTGCCGAATTGCTGGGAGAAGAAGACCCAGGCAGGCCCAGTCAGTGGGAGCAGTGGCGGCATGGGGACCCGACAGGAGCAGCCGCGATGATGAAAGCCCCCAGTAAGGTTATTAGCCCTCTTACCTCTCTATATCAATATCAGAAAGAATGTGTTACTAAACTGTCTTAGTATCTGCTATGATTAAAAGTTCTCTGCATCAAATTGCATGATTTTCTAGCCAAGGATTGTATATTTATGTGTTTAGTTTGTATATGAATTAATGTTGTCGATTGTGAAAAAATTAAAAAATGTTGTTCTTTTTTCTAATAAAGATGAAATTATAAAAAAGAAAGAAAGCCCCCAGTAAGTTTAAATATAGGATGGGGCTCCTCATGGCAGTATTGTTTTTTTAATGGCTTAGCTGCAGTGGGAGGGGGGTTTCTTCAATGTAGTACTCAGTACAAGATAGATAGATAGATAGATATTGTACTGAGTACTACTACTACTTAGTATTTCACAGTATTTTAATCAAGGTCCAGAAAATTTTATATATATATATATATATTTTTGGACCTTGATTAAAATACTTTGAAAAATACGGACCCCGTATGAAATTACTTGCCTACCCCTGGTGTACGGGATGTACGCTGGAGCATCCCCCGGCTCCGACATGAGTAGCCGGCCGGCCCCACAGCCCCAGGGTCCGGGAGTCTAGCAGCAGGATGAGCCGGCACTGAGCATAGCCATGGAAGGGGTGCTCTACAAATGGACCAATTACATCACAGGTCTGGGGGCTGTACATGTGTAGTGCAAGTGTAATCTAATACATATGTGACATGCATATAATATATGCTTGTTGTGTGTATAATTTGTATGTGCAGGACATAGTGTGCCCTTACTATATGCAGTGTGTGTCTAATACATATATGATGTGTATAATATGATATGTGTATATGACATATGGCTTTTGTAGTCAGGTTAACTGATGAGAAAGGTGCTTCACACACAGATGATGTAGGGTTACCACCCGTCTGGAATTACTCCAGACAGTCCGGTAATTTAGACCGGCGTCCGGAGTCCGGACAGGTGGCTTCCCTGGACTATACATAGGGCGGGAATGAGTCCCCCGTCTGCCCGCCCTGGCCGCCCGGCTCCCTCCGCTTGTTTATAAAGTGGCAGTGGTGTCTGTGTTGTCCCTATCTTCTGAAAAAATTGAGTCCTGGCATAACAAGTAATAAGCATAATGTGAAATGGGCATCATCGTGTGTGGCATAACGTGTAATGGGCATTATGACATGTGGTATACTATGGCATTTTGTACACTATGTAATGGGTGTGTGACGTGTAATCGCCATTATGTTGAAAATTTTTGGCGCGCGCACTGTCTATTTTGTTCCTCCTTTACAAAAAACTTTTTCAGTCCTAGCATATTGTGTAATGGGCATTGCGGTGTATGGCGTAACGTGTAATGGGCATCACGCTGTTTGACGTGTAATGGGCATTATGGCATGTGGTATACTATGGCATTTTGTACACTATGTAATGGGTGTGTGACATGTAATCAGCATTATGTTGAGAATTTTTGACGCGCGCCTTCGGCGCGCACTGTCTGTATTGTTCCTCCTTACCAAAAAACTTTTTCAGTTCTGGCATATCGTGTAATGGGCATTACTGTGTATGATGTAACATGTAATGGGCATCACGGTGTGTGGCATAACGTGTAATGGGTATTACTGTGTATGATGTAACATGTAACTGGCCTTATGGTATGCAAAATCAAGAATGAAATTGAAGCAAAGGTTTAAAAAAAAATCAACATAAGGCGGGTCAAAGGGCGGATCTGGGGGCGGGACATGGGCGGGGCAGTGGGTTTGTCAAGGGGCGGGCCACTGTCCGGGAATCTCTCAACAAAAAGGTGGTAACCCTAAGAAAAATTGACCGCGCGTACAGACGAGAAAGACCCGCGGGAGCTCGCATTTTATCATTCGTACACACTGAACGATATGCACTATATTATTGCTAACAGAACTACAAGTCTCAGCAGGCCCCGTCACTAGGGGAGGGACATGTCTGTCAGCGCCCCGTCTCCCTTGACAACCAGCACAGCCCGTGACGTCGGCAGGACGCGCCGCCCCCTCCTCCTCAGACACCCCCCTCCAGGAGGCAAGAGACGAAGCGCTGCGGCCGGCAGAGGAGGACGCAGCGGCGGTGTACTGCCGGTCAGTATGAGGGAGGGGGGAGTGTGGGGGGTCCCGTCGCGGGCGGGTGACGTCACACCGGGGACATGACGGCGGCGCGGGCAGGTGACGCGAGCGGGTGAGGGAGGAGTCACGTGACGGCGCCCGCTACTGCTGCTGCTTTGTGAGGCGCATTGTGCTGCAGGTAAGAGGAGTCGGCCGGGGCCCGGGGGCGTCGTATGTGGGCGCTGGGTAAACGACCTCCCCTCCGGGCAGCACCGGGACTCCGCCCACCGGCAACGGCGAAGGGGGTCACACCGGCACAAGGAGGGGGACCGGTGCGGAGGGGATAACGCGCACACAAGGGGCAGTGCCACTGCCGGGTGGTCAGGGCGGGCTGCGGCCTAGTGATGGCGGCTCCCCCTCAGTGGACAAAGGAGAGCGTCCCGAGCCGGCGCAGTAGGGCGGAGGAGGGGGGTCTGCGCTCTGCCGCAATCCCGCCGCTGCCCCCGCTGTGCTATATATATACATTGCGGAGTCCTGTATACATCCTGTCCCTGTACACACGGGGGAGTCCTGTATACATCCTACCCCTGTACACACGGGGGGAGTCCTGTATACATCCTGTCCCTGTACACACGGGGGGAGTCCTGTATACATCCTGCCCCTGTACACACGGGGGGAGTCCTGTATACATCCTACCCCTGTACACACGGGGGGGAGTCCTGTATACATCCTGTCCCTGTACACACGGGGGGGAGTCCTGTATACATCCTGTCCCTGTACACACGGGGGGGAGTCCTGTATACATCCTGTCCCTGTACACACGGGGGGGAGTCCTGTATACATCCTGTCCCTGTACACACGGGGGGAGTCCTGTATACATCCTGTACACACGGGGGGGAGTCCTGTATACATCCTGTCCCTGTACGCATGGGGGGGGGGAGTCCTGTATACATCCTGTCCCTGTACGCATGGGGGGGAGCTGTATACATCCTATCCATGTACACGTGGGAGGACGGGGGATTGTATACATCCTATCCCTGTACACGTGGGAGGATGGGGGATTGTATACATCCTATCCCTGTACACGTGGGAGGACGGGGGATTGTATACATCCTATCCCTGTACACATGGGGGGGGGGAGTCCTGTATACATCCTGTCCCTGTACGCATGGGGGGGGGAGTCCTGTATACATCCTGTCCCTGTACGCATGGGGGGGGGGGGGGGAGTCCTGTATACATCCTGTCCCTGTACGCATGGGGGGGGGGGGAAGTCCTGTATACATCCTGTCCCTGTACGCATGGGGGGGGAGTCCTGTATACATCCTGTCCCTGTACACATGGGGGGGGGGGAGTCCTGTATACATCCTGTCCCTGTACGCATGGGGGGGGAGAGTCCTGTACGCATCCTGTCCCTGTACGCATGGGGGGGGGGGGGGGAAGCTGTATGCATCCTGTCCCTGTATGCATGGGGGGGAGTCCTGTACGCATCCTGTCCCTGTACGCACGGGGGGGGGGGGAAGCTGTATGCATCCTGTCCCTGTACGCATGGGGGGGGGGGGAGCTGTATACATCCTATCCCTGTACACGTGGGAGGACGGGGGATTGCATACATCCTATCCCTGTACACGTGGGAGGACGGGGGATTGTATACATCCTATCCCTGTACACATGGGTGGTGCGCTGTATACATCCTATTCCTGTACACATGGGAGGGTGGGGGATTGTATAAATCCTAACCCTGTCCACATGGGGGGACTGTATACATCCTATCCATGTACACATGGGTAGGGGGGTACCCAGTGTTCACTATTTGCCAGACATGATTGTAAACCTAAAACATCCACCTATAATTTACATGGATTACTTTATACATTTTGACCCTGTACACCCTTACCTTATACCATATTATCACAGCACACATCCTCCCATCTGAGGATGATCTCACACATGTACCCCATTGTATGAAATGAGCATGTACATGTAGTAGTCCTGTGTAGAAAGCTGATCACATGTCTTTCATATGGTGTGGGGGGGCATTATTTTCACACATGGGGAACTCCTCTCCTACCGTGTGGGTACACACCTACTGTGTTGGTTACTGAACACATGGAACACTCACCTACCGGGGAATTACTGTACACATCGAATACTGCTCACCTGCACGGGGTAAATGTACACACGGAGCGCTCACCTGCAGGGGATTACTGTACACACGGAGCAATCCTCACCTACCAGGAGGTGACTGTACACACGGGGCACTCCTCACCTACCAGGAGATTACTGTACACACAGAGTACTCCTCACCAGCAGGGGATTACTGTACACATTGGGCACTCCTCACCTGCAGGGGGTAAATGTACACACGGAGCGCTCCTCACCTGCAGGGAATTACTGTATACACGGAGCACTCCTCACCAGCAGGGGATTACTGTACACACGGGGCACTCCTCACCTGCAGGGGATTACTGTGCACAGGTGGCACTCCTCACCTGCAGGTGATTACTGTGCACAGGGGGCACTCCTCACCTACCAGGAGATTACTGCACACACAGAGCACTCCTCACCAGCAGGGGATTACTGTACACATTGGGCACTCCTCACCTGCAGGGGGTAAATGTTCACACGGAGCGCTTCTCACCTGCAGGGAATTACTGTATACACTGAGCACTCCTCACCAGCAGGGGATTACTGTGCACACAGGGCACTCCTCACCTGCAGGGGATTACTGTGCACATGGGGCACTTCTCACCTGCAGGGGATTACTGTGCACACGGGGCACTCCTCACCTGCAGGGGATTACTGCGCACACAGGGCACTCCTCACCTGCTGGGGGATGACTGTACACATGGGGCACTCCTCACCTGCTGGGGGAGTTACTGTACACACGGGGCACTCCTCACCTGCTGGGGGAGTTACTGTACACATGGGGCACTCCTCACCTGCTGGGGGAGTTACTGTACACACGGGCACTCCTCACCTGCTGGGGGGTTGCTGTACACACGGGGCGCTCCTCAACTGCTGGGGGGTGACTGTACACATGGGGCGCTCCTCACCTGCTGGGGGAGTTACTGTACACACGGGGCACTCCTCACCTGCAGGGGATGACTGTGCGCACGGGGCACTCCTCACCTGCTGGGGGATGATTGTACACATGGGACACTCCTCACCTGCTGGGGGATGACTGTACACATGGGGCACTTCTCACCTGCTGGGGGATTGCTGTACACATGGGGCACTCCTCACCTGCTGGGGGATTGCTGTACACATGGGGCACTCCTCACCTGCTGGGGGATTGCTGTACACACGGGGCACTCCTCACCTGCTGGGGGATTGCTGTACACACGGGGCACTCCTCACCTGCTGGGGGAGTTACTGTACACACGGGGCACTCCTCACCTGCAGGGGATTACTGTGCACACGGGGCACTCCTCACCTGCTGGGGGATGACTGTACACATGGGGCACTCCTCACCTGCTGGGGGATGACTGTACACATGGGGCACTCCTCACCTGCTGGGGGATGACTGTACACATGGGGCACTCCTCACCTGCTGGGGGATGACTGTACACATGGGGCACTCCTCACCTGCTGGGGGATGACTGTACACATGGGGCACTCCTCACCTGCTGGGGGATGACTGTACACATGGGGCACTCCTCACCTGCTGGGGGATTGCTGTACACATGGGGCACTCCTCACCTGCTGGGGGATTGCTGTACACATGGGGCACTCCTCACCTGCTGGGGGATTGCTGTACACATGGGGCACTCCTCACCTGCTGGGGGATTGCTGTACACATGGGGCACTCCTCACCTGCTGGGGGATGACTGTACACATGGGGCGCTCCTCACCTGCTGGGGGGATTGCTGTACACACGGGGCGCTCCTCACCTGCTGGGGGATTACTGTACACACGGGGTGCTCCTCACCAGCTGGGGGGATTACTGTACACATGGGGCATTCTTAACATACATGAGGTTTATTTTTCAAATGGGGCACCATGATTTGTGTGGGTTAATCCTGTATTGCGCACTCTTGTAACCAGTGAAGTTGTTTGTTCCTAGTATTTATCATATAATGAAGTTCATCACTCTGTATTGGATAAGCTCCAGCAAGTTACTAGTGTCTGTGGGCCAGATGCGCTAAACTTCAAAAGTGATAAAATGGAGAGTGATAAACAGCCAGCCAATCAGCTCCTACCTGCCAGGTCACAGACTGTGTTTGAAAAATGTCAGGCGGGAGCTGATTGGTTGTTGTTTTTTATCACTTTTGAAGCTTAGTGCATGTGCCTGGCCTGACAATCCGCTGCAGTTACAGCTTCCTTCCCAGTACTATTAGATACCAGTCTCCAAATTATAAGTGCCTGGAAATGTCTGCGTTGCAAATATTAATAGGCCATTGGGGCACAGCACAGCCTGTCCTCTCCAATATTTATCATGTCCCTGTCGGTCATATTAGTAAATGAGAGCGGTCCCCTTTCAGCCTCTGAGACCAGCAGGCTTCTGTCGGCTTAGCCTTCTCCAGTGTGGCACCTACTTGTGTGGTTAATTGGGAATGTTTCCTGCCAGCGCTCAGGCTGAGCACCAGATACAGCCTGCCCGCGGTCTCCATGTCAGACTGGTACATCTAACAACTGGCATCTTTTTATTTCACACAGATGCAGCCTTCTGTCCACTGCCCCTGTGAGAGACTAGGGCCAAGATTAGGTTGCTGGTAATGTTTGAGTATTGTATGGACCCAAGGGATATACAGTATGTTATGTCTTTCATCCTTGCTGGCGGGTCGCCAGAACGTACGCGCTGGCGACCCGCCAGCAGCCTTGCCAGCGAGAAAACTGAGACGCGCGTGCGTCTCACGCGCACGCGCGTCTCAGTCTCCGTCGCTAGCGCGACGGAAACCCTGTCCGTCTCCGCCTCAGGGAGACGGACAGGGTTAGGGGGGCTTAGTGGGGGGTGCGGGCAGTCGGCGGGGACCCCGGGTTACCGCCGGCGGGGACCTGGGGAAACGTATGGAAGCGCCGTCGGAAGGGGACGCGCGCGCCTCTCGTGCGCACGCGTCCCCTTCTCACGATCGCCATGGCGCTGGCGGGGGATGGCGGCTGGCGACGCCAGCGCCATCCCCTGCAAAGATGGTAAAAGACCCATCTGTATATATTTGCTGCAGTCGTGCCAAACGCAAAGTAGCGTGAAATCTCCATCTTTTGCATCTAGTTTGTCAAAAAGGCGCCTTATTCGCAAGGCGATGTGACTCCGAAGGAGACTTAAATGTGTATATCTGTTTGTGACTGAGGGATAGATGTATGGAGAAGTGATACAGTGCCTGGTACTTTATCATCGGACAATCAGCTCCTGACTGTTAAGTTACAGACTGGGTTTAAAAAGGGACAGTCAGGAGCTGATTGGCCGGTGATAAAGTACCAGGCACTTCTCCTCCCTTGTCACTGCTTCATACATCTACCCCAGAGTCTCTGATCTGTACATGAAGTGCTACAATATAGTAGCACTTCTTTTTTCCAATACAAGTTCTGTTCTTCAGTAGACAAATGTTCATTTTCCACAGCCTCCTCATTTGACCTAGTCTGGCTCACTCAAGCACTGCATGGTGTACTGAGGTTGGATGTATGAGGTATATCACGCTGCATAGTGTACTGAGGCTGGATGTATGAGGTATATCACGCTGCACGGTGTACTGAGGCTGGATGTATGAGGTATATCACACTGCACGGTGTACTGAGGCATATCACGCTGCACAGTGTACTGAGGCTGGATGTATGAGGTATATCACGCTGCACGGTGTACTGAGGCTGGATGTATGAGGTATATCACGCTGCACGGTGTACTGAGGTTGGATGTATGAGGTATATCACACTGCACGGTGTACTGAGGCTGGATGTATGAGGTATATCATGCTGCACGGTGTACTGAGGCTGGATGTATGAGGTATATCACGCTGCACGGTGTACTGAGGCTGGATGTATGAGGTATATCACGCTGCACGGTGTACTGAGGCTGGATGTATGAGGTATATCATGCTGCACGGTGTACTGAGGCTGGATGTATGAGGTATATCACGCTGCACGGTGTACTGAGGCTGGATGTATGAGGTATATCACACTGCACGGTGTACTGAGGCTGGATGTATGAGGTATATCATGCTGCACGGTGTACTGAGGCTGGATGTATGAGGTATATCACGCTGCACGGTGTACTGAGGCTGGATGTATGAGGTATATCATGCTGCACGGTGTACTGAGGCTGGATGTATGAGGTATATCATGCTGCACGGTGTACTGAGGCTGGATGTATGAGGTATATCACGCTGCACGGTGTACTGAGGCTGGATGTATGAGGTATATCATGCTGCACGGTGTACTGAGGCTGGATGTATGAGGTATATCACGCTGCACGGTGTACTGAGGCTGGGTGTATGAGGTATATCACGCTGCACGGTGTACTGAGGCTGGATGTATGAGGTATATCACGCTGCATGGTGTACTGAGGCTGGATGTATGAGGTATATCACGCTGCATGGTGTACTGAGGCTGGATGTATGAGGTATATCACGCTGCATGGTGTACTGAGGCTGGATGTATGAGGTATATCACGCTGCACGGTGTACTGAGGCTGTATATATGAGGTATATCACGCTGCACGGTGTACTGAGGCTGGATGTATGAGGTATATCACGCTGCACGGTGTACTGAGGCTGTATATATGAGGTATATCACGCTACACGGTGTACTGAGGCTGGATGTATGAGGTATATCACGCTGCATGGTGTACTGAGGCTGGATGTATGAGGTATATCACGCTGCACGGTGTACTGAAGCTGGATGTATGAGGTATATCACGCTGCACGGTGTACTGCGGCTGGATGTATGAGGTATATCACGCTGCACGGTGTACTGAGGCTGTATATATGAGGTATATCACGCTGCACGGTGTACTGCGGCTGGATGTATGAGGTATATCACGCTGCACGGTGTACTGAGGCTGGATGTATGAGGTATCGCACGGTGTACTGAGGCTGGATGTATGAGGTATATCACGCTGCACGGTGTACTGAGGCTGGATGTATGAGGCATCTCACGGTGTACTGAGGACGTGTACTGTATGTGTGTAGCTGGTTCTTATAAAGGTTAAACTGGTCCTAATATCTTGGTTTGGTCATTAAAAACACACATAGTACAATTGACATATGCCCACTTTTAACTAACTAGCTAAGTCTTGAAATATAATACCAGGGATTTGTATTTCCCGCTGGTGATAAGTAGGTACATGATGCCACTGTGGAATAGACGCCAGATGGCATATGCTGATTGTTGGCAGCAAAAATGTTAAATCCGTGACCATGTGGCCTAAGCCTCTATTGTGTCCTCCTAGTATGGTTGTTACAGTAATTTCAGTAATCTGTATATAAGAGCTGGTGTTACTCTTGTTGGCATAACCATTCTCTTCTGTTATCCACCTGACCCTATGGATCTACTGTCACTCACCTGAAGCTAGCTGTGATTGTGGATGGAGACTGGTGGAGACCGCTTTTGGTCATTTCCCCCCTAAGCCAGCTACATTAATTGGCCAAGTTTAGTGAGCGGGCAGGGGGTGGATTTGCAGTTCTAGTCGCTGTGAGGGGGGTATGGGTCACAGGGTTGGCTGGTTGACACAAGCATTAAGGTGGACATGAATTTTTCAAAATTTTTGTCCCAAGAACGGTCAGTGTACAGCATGTTTCGGGCACAGTGGCTTGCTGTGTTTGGCAAACTTATATTCTCCCCCCACACCCTAGTGGATTGTTGGGCATGAAATCCTGGCTGTCTGCTCACAAAAAAAAAGTGAAAAACTCATGTCGACTTTTTGGCTGTTGACCTTGCCATTGTCGACCTTCTAACCCTGTGTCGACCTAATCAAGTGCGGACGGAGGGTGCGTGATGTGGTGTAATTATTTGCCTCAAAATGCTGCGGTAACTGCAATTTGCGCGGCAGAACGTTACATTTGCGCAAAAGTGCTTGCGACCCTAGGGTGGTGCGAGATCGGGATGGCCCACAAATAATTCCCCTGTGTCTGAGGTTTATTTGTGCCCCTGATTTCTTTAGGCCAATCAGATCGAGGCGATGTTACATAAGCTTAATTCTGTGCTACATAGGCAAACCCAAGGCATTTTATGGGACGTTATAGATACCTTAGATTCTACATATGTAAAGCTTATGCCGTCCGCGTCATTGTAAATGCAACTGGTGAGCTAGTTACACAGGGTTCTGCCTGGCAGTGACTGGGGGGGGTTGGGGGTAGTCGGTCTGAGATTGAGGTCAGGCTGGGTGGGGAGGCAGCTGCTCGTTTAGAGGAGAAATTGGATCTGAGCAGCAGTTAGAAGGACTTTTTCCGTTTAAACATATGTGAACAGTCACTTGTGAAACGTGCTCATATTTCGGGCATAGGAGGAGGGGATAGCTTCTTGCCTATTTGAGGAGCTCCACGGTTCCCCAGTGAAATGTATTCTTACCCCATCAGCACTGCAGTCCCGTATATATGTTTATTTCCCTCTGCAGAGGATGCTAGTGAATGAGGCCCACCGTGCAGGCTAAAGGGGCTGGAAAGGGAGATGGCCTAATCTTATGTTCTCTAGGCAAAAGGTCAGCTCCCTTTTTTGAAGTACCGCTTCTTGTGCGGGGTAAGGATCCCACTGCCAGATTGGACTGAGTGTTTGCACTCCTGTGGTTAGTACAGGTCGGCCTGTGATTGTTTTCCGTCTCGTAGAACAGGCCCGCGTTGAGTTTCTGCCAGCTTCCTTTGTTTCGCTTGATCCTTACCTTTGTTGCACTATTTTTACTTTTGTCTTGTATAACGACAGCTTTGCTCTTCAATGAACTTGGCGCTGTGGTTTAACCCTTGCCAATATCACCTGTTTGTCTGCTGCCAGGCCTTTCTTTTATATTCATGTGTACAGCCTTTGCAGCACTGCGCCCAGTGAGGTCACATTGGATCCGATTGGTCACCGGATGCAGCGCGTGCGGGCCTGTACAGACTGCGAAACCGCAGCAGCGTCCAAATGATAGCGGGGGGTTGTAAATGTGTTCGGTTGTATCTGATCCTGCGTGTGGTTATTCTGTGAGGCCTGAGCACTACACAGAAGTATTCTGTGCTTAGGTCACTGTCTGGCAATGGTATATGGCCCATAGTTCTTCATTAACATGGTTGACAGTCAAAAGGTGTTTTTTTTTTGTTTTTTTTTATGTCCACAGTTTACCATCCATGTTGGATTCCGCATTGTCTCCATAAAGCCTAAAAAACTCATTTGGACAATTTCAATGTCGACTTAGCGTCAACAATTTCTGCCATAACTCTGGCCAGCTAGGTATAAAAACCTAGGACTTGATTCAGGTACGGTCGGTCCCCGGCGTATTTGCACCAGGCTTTTGGCACTGTGCATAGGCTAATGCAGGGCCGCTGTGCAGATGCCTTCGGAGATGTCTCTGCCAAGGCGTTCACACGGGGGCGGGGGCACGGTGTGGCTGGAGGCGTTCCCAAGGGTGAGCGGATGGGCCAGTGCCTGCCAGGGGTGGGCAACTGACATTGCAGGACCTTAGCCGGCCGCCGCGTTCTTTGAGCCGCAAATATAAGTTGGTTGAATGATTTTTGCCCCCGTATAAATGGCTGTTTATATGTTAACATCTATTCGCGCTGTGGTGGGGAACGGGCATTTGCTCACCCAGCGGGCGGTGTTAGAGGGCTCGCTAAGCAATTTACACTGCTTAGCGAGTCCTTCTGAATCAGGCCATTAGTTTAGTTCTATCTGTATCCAGTTTTTCTCTGTGTGCGGCCTGTTTTATTTGTTAACATGAAACCAATCATCCTATGCAAACCTGCTGAGTATTTGTCTGTGTGATGTGTCCTCTGGTTAGGTCTGTCCGCCTGGTATATGTCACTGCGCCTACATTGTGGCCGTATGCAAAGTGTTTTATGGCTGCTGTGTACCATTGTACAGACGAATGCTTGTGGCCTTGTCAATCAGTGTAATCCCTTCACATAGAAAGCAATGTGTTACTAGAAGCTGCTTCCGCGTGTTCTGTACGAGAGGCTCTGTGCTCCGGGGCTGTCACCGGAGGAGCGCCCAGCGATATGTCTCTGGGAATTTACATATTCAGATGGAAATTGTTTGGCAGGAAGAGACGCTTTGGGAAGTTTCCTATTCGATCTATAGCTGATGATTTTATATCTCATAACCGCACCTCACGTCCGCCTCGTGTGTCAGGGAAAGAGAATATACATTTGTTAGCGTACACAGGCTTATTTTGTAGGTGTGTGAAACAATATTAAAGTGTTATATTTGTTTGGACAATTAAGGGATATTCGATCCAGGAACCTCCCCACAGTCAGAATCCCGTGTTTTTGTCAGATCAGACATTAACTTGACAGTCAGAATGTAATGTTCCGGCTGTCGATTATCAGAATGTCCGTAAGTTGTCAGAAACGGACGCGGATTGTTGAGAAATTCATCAATCCACTGCTCTTTCTGAGAAAACAGATCCACCTTTAAAAAGTCGTATCGGACAGCCTTCAATGCTGCTGTTAACGGCAGCATTGAATAGGTGAGTGCATCCCGTTCTGGATTTCCATACGTAAATGCAGAGTGCTATAATGTGTACGGCACTTTCTTGTCTAATTTGGGAAATAACGGCAACATTTTGAGACCTTGGTTTGTACTATATAATATTATTATCTGCTGACCACTCCTGTCTCGCTGGACTTGATGAGACCTACAGGCCGGTATTGGATTTTGCGTCCACCCAATGCAGCATATGTCAGATACTGATAACAAAACTTGGTCGCTCGCAATGTTAATGTTTTGGCCAATAGAAAAGCCAGTTCCACTGCTGATACTTCACGAAGTCTCTTTGAAAGCCACTTCGGTCGCTGTAAGCCAAATATCCATTGCCTGTGTTCTTTCAGGCAAAAGTTATGTCTAAAAGGGATCTCGTCTGATTGCAGCTGCTGTTGGCTGATCAGGTCATGGAAGAAATCCCCCGTAGGCTGTTTCGGCTGCCCTGAGTGTGACTGTTGCGTTCTGTATTACATGCACAGCTGTAATCAGTTCAGTTGTAATGTGCATGAAGACTGAGCTGCCCAGTACTAGTCCCAGGGTGCCTGTGCTGGCAGGACAGCGGTCAGTCCCTGGGTTACCTAATGTTTAGTAAGGCTGCTGTAGTGTGTGCGTGTGTGTGTGCACGCACCTTTGCTGCGTTCTACTGTGAGATGCACCTGTGTTGTCTACTGAAAGTGTCTGTTGTGCGAAGCCATTGGACTGGCTATAATTAGTACATACGTCACCCTCATAAGCCGGTTCCAGGAATGCTGGGGACAGTGAGACCCTCGCAGCAGGCTAGAGATTGGTATGTTCCTGTTCATCTGAGGGCAAATAAGCTTTTACTCAAACACAGGGGTAAAGAAAGAAAGAAAAAAACCTAAGTGGTAACAGGTCTGCAAACCACCTTGTGTATGCCAGGGAATGTGCCCCTCTTTTTTTCGGGTGGGTTAGCTTGCTGTGGGGGCCATTAATATTTCCTCCTATTTCGTGGGGTTGGTGGGGGGATCGCAATGCTCACTGTCTCCTTGTGCAATGTGCGGAATCTTTCACTGTCTCCTCAGAGCTGTCAGCTGTGAACTGCTACTGACCCCTGCCACTATAACCGATTACCTATGGCTGAGCAGTAACAACGGATCCAAGTGATCCCTGTGCTCACCGGCTTTCTGCCGACCAGACTCATTCCCAGAATGTATTTATTTTATTACCAGTTATTTATATAGCGCACGCGTATTCTGCAGCGCTGTACAGAGAATATTTGAACACTCGCATCAGTCCCTACCCCAGTGGAGCTTACAATCTATATTCCCTACCACATGTACACGCACACACAGACAGTCATTTTGTTGCTAGCCAATTGACCTAGTATATTTTTGTATTGTGGGATGAAACCGGAGTACCCGGAGGAAACCCACGTAAGCCCGGGAAGAACATATAAACTGCACACAGTTAGGGCCATGGTGGGAATCGAACTCATGAACTGAGCGCTGTGAGGCAGTAATGCTTACCATCCTGTAAATAAGGTAGTGAGATTTTGGGGTGGTACAGGGGGTGGCCTTATAGGAACCATTCCTGCAGAAGCTGCCGCAACTCTGGAAAATGCCCTAATAATATCTCAATTTACATTAGTTAATATAGATGGCCAGTATGTATTTGTTTTTTACTTAAGTTATGGGTGTTTGGTGCAAAAGAAAAAAGCAGCTCCTGTGACTATTTCCTTGAGTCAGTGGGAGCCTGCTGTTCTGCCTGCAGCGCTCTCCATAGACACTGCTTGGTGAAAGCCAGGAGAGCAGTTTGGTTTACTCTGCACAAACGTATCTAACATTGTTCTAAGAGACATTTTATGTCCAAGGTGTAGATGTGCCTTTGGCGGCAGTCCTCCGGGATTTTGTAGTGGATAATAATAGCGAATTCCCATTGGGTAGTAATGTCACCTCCGCAGTTGTGTATGTGGCAGGCAAGGCTTTAGGCACCTTTTCTTTCCAATTAGTTTAATAATAAACCACTTGTTAGCGTACGACAGCTGGTCCCTTCCTTGACATGGTAGGGAATGGCGTACGACAGCTGGTCCCATCCTAGACATGAGAGAGAACGGCGTACCACAGCTGGTCCCATCCTAGACATGAGAGAGAACGGCGTACCACAGCTGGTCCCATCCTAGACATGAGAGAGAACGGTGTACCACAGCTGGTCCCATCCTAGACATGAGAGAGAACGGCGTACCACAGCTGGTCCCATCCTAGACATGAGAGAGAACGGCGTACCACAGCTGGTCCCATCCTAGACATGGGAGAGAATAGCGCACCACAGCTGGTCTCATCCTAGACATGGTAGGGAATGGCGTACCACAGCTGGCCCCATCCTAGACATGGTAGGGAATGGCGTATGACAGCTGGTCCCATCCTAGACATGAGAGAGAACGGTGTACCACAGCTGGTCCCATCCTAGACATGAGAGAGAACGGCGTACCACAGCTGGTCCCATCCTAGACATGGGAGAGAACGGTGTACCACAGCTGGCCCCATCCTAGACATGGTAGGGAATGGCGTACCACAGCTGGCCCCATACTAGACATGGAAGGGAATGGCGTACCACAGCTGGTCCCATCCTAGACATAGGAGGGAATGGCGTACCACAGCTGGTCCCATCCTAGACATGGGAGGGAATGGCGTACCACAGCTGGTCCCATCCTAGACATGGAAGGGAATGGCGTACCACAGCTGGTCCCATCCTAGACATGGGAGGGAATGGCGTACCACAGCTGGTCCCATCCTAGACATGGTAGGGAATGGCGTACCACAGCTGGCCCCATCCTAGACATGGTAGGGAATGGCGTATGACAGCTGGTCCCATCCTAGACATGAGAGAGAACGGTGTACCACAGCTGGTCCCATCCTAGACATGAGAGAGAACGGCATACCACAGCTGGTCCCATCCTAGACATGGGAGAGAACGGTGTACCACAGCTGGCCCCATCCTAGACATGGTAGGGAATGGCGTACCACAGCTGGCCCCATACTAGACATGGAAGGGAATGGCGTACCACAGCTGGTCCCATCCTAGACATAGGAGGGAATGGCGTACCACAGCTGGTCCCATCCTAGACATGGGAGGGAATGGCGTACCACAGCTGGTCCCATCCTAGGCATGGAAGGGAATGGCGTACCACAGCTGGTCCCATCCTAGACATGGGAGGGAATGGCGTACCACAGCTGGTCCCATCCTAGACATGGAAGGGAATGGCGTACCACAGCTGGTCCCATCCTAGACATGGGAGGGAATGGCGTACCACAGCTGGTCCCATCCTAGACATGGAAGGGAATGGCGTACCACAGCTGGTCCCATCCTAGACATGGTAGGGAATGGCGTACCACAGCTGGTCTCATCCTAGACATGGTAGGGAATGGCGTACCACAGCTGGTCCCATCCTAGACATGGGAGGGAATGGCGTACCACAGCTGGTCCCATCCTAGACATGGGAGGGAATGGCGTACAACAGCTGGTCCCATCCTAGACTTGGAAGGGAATGGCGTACCACAGCTGGTCCCATCCTAGACATGGTAGGGAACGGCGTACCACAGCTGGTCCCATCCTAGACATGGGAGGGAATGGCGTATCACAGTTGAGCCCATCATAATGATATAGCCTAGAGTAGCACCTGATGAAGCACCATAGCTGGACCCTTTATATCCATGATGGAGCATGGAGAGCCATTGTAGGGCCTTTTATAAACCTTACAGAGCACCAAAGATTACCTCCAGTGTAATAGGTTGTATCCGTCAGTGATAGGAGTGGTTAGAACACCATAGGTGTCTTGTTTTGGACTAGGTGTTGGTTTTTGGAAGATCACATGTAAGTGGTGCTTTTGTGGTATTTTTTCAATTTTGTTTGTTTTGAATGGTTTATCTGGAAATGATTGAGTGTATACAATAGGCAGCATCTGCTGCACGTAATTCAGTCGGTGCCTTCTCTGTTGCCCCACGAATGCCGTTGCCAGCACTGCTTACACATGGCACGGCAGAGTGGTCACATGATACCACTTGCGTTATATGCGCGTGTTGGGAAGCGCAATGGACTATATTCATAAATGGTAGTAAATAGAAGTCATTTTACCATTAATCTCTCGCTTTCTCTTACAGATTTTCTATTTTGTACATACATTGTTTTGTATATACTGTATATGATGACTTCGGTGGGAAATGAACGTACCCGGGGTACTCGGGAAAAAACACAGATTCCAACTCCACAGACACAACCACAGAAACAGGTACAGGTAGGTACTGGAGGCACCACAGCACCCCAGTAAGAGGTGATTCTGTCTGTCCCATCACCTTGTTGGCAGCAGGTATGGTCATTGCTGAAGGTCCCCCCATACACAGGTCCCATTTGGCTTGTTTTTATCCGATTCTGACGGATCTGGCCTATATATCGGCTGAAAACTGGCCAACTCGGAGGTGTTTGACATGAGGTCGGATACGATCATGCGAGTTCCTGTGTGGATCGGATCCTGGAGAACCTATGTACAGCACATAAGATAAATCAGATTCTGACCCATCAGTGGCCTCCACGATGAATCGCATCCGATAATTGCCGTAACTAGGTGTGTGTGGCCCACCTTTAGTCTGCAGAGTGGGGCAAACGGAAGTGCCAGGGCAAAAGAGGCGCTCTCTGTATACTCTATTTCGGACAGCCGTGCCTGTCATGTCAGCCTGTCCTCCACACACACACCCACCCACCGCTGGCAGCCAGAGAGAGGCCGGCGGGCAAAAGGCAGTGATAGTGGCGGGTGGGCAGGAGATTTTTAAATCTCCCATTAAAATCAATGGGCAGCCATGGATTTGAATGAGAGTTTAGAAATCTCCTGCCCACCGCTACTGCTGCCTGCTCCCAGCTGACCTTTCTCTGGCTGCCAGCGGCGGGGAAGGATTAGCAGGGGGTCTTGGAGGCCCATTCCCTTGAACTCCCCGGCAGCTACATTTTAGATAAATTGCATGCTATAGGGAGGGGGGGGGGGGGGGGGAGCTGCCCTTCAGACAAGTCAGACCTGTGTATGGCCACCTTAACTCAATAGTGCAGCAGAAATAGAACGTCCTTCGCTCTGGTTGCCTTTCTCTTTGCCTAAATTGGTTTATATAAAGAAACCATTCCCAGTGTGTCAAGAGTTGTTACCCAACTGGCAAAGCACAAACTGGTGATGTCACTTGCGCACAGCGCTGTGGCCATCACACCTAGACGTGAGCACTCATGACGTACGTTTTTGTTCCCTAGGCAACGGCTGAGCAGATTCGCCTCGCACAGATGATCTATGATAAAAATGATGCAGACTTCGAGGACAAAGTGAAACAGGTAAGCGCAGCCTGTGTCTCTGTCACTGAGGAGGAGGGGCAGACTGTGTGACAGATGGTGCTGTGCAAGGGTGGGTGGTGGACAGCTGCAGTCTCTTTATTTACAGGGCAGCCTGTCCGTTCCCCACCGTTACCATGTGCCAGTGTGGGATTGGAGCCCAGCGACTGATGGCTGTGGCTCAGCTGCCTCTAAAGCCAGCCACAGAAAAGGCCCTTTCCTGTGGGTGTGACTGTAGTTTCGGACATGGAGACGGTCAGCAGAGCTGGTTCCTTTTGGGGGAAAAAAAATGTGTAAAGGCAAAAAGAACAGTTCATGTCTTATAAGGCTTTAGTGCTCCTTGGGCGGAAGGGTGTACATTATTGGGGCCGGTATATTAACCCTGGGGAAGTGATAACGCAGTAGCCAGTTATCTCCTTACTGTAAAGTTACAGGCTGGGTTTGAAAAAAATGACTTTTAGGAGCTGATTGGTGCTACATTATAGCCTTCCACTTGATCACCTCTCCAGGCTTAGTACATCTGGCTGTTTTGATAGATAATGTCAGTGTTGGGTCTCTGTAAACAGATGTGTGTAGTGTGGCCGTCTGCTAGATTCCATGTGTCTAATCTGCAATCCAGCTGCTTTCCCGGGTTAGTAACATGTATACAGTACACGTCCCAGTCCACAAGTCTACTGGGTGGGGGGGGGGTGGGTAGGGGGGGTTAAATTGCCTTGTGCACCAAGTAAGATCGCACAATGCAAATGCTTCAAAAGCTAGTCTGCTACCGTGTGAATGCCCCAGTGTCTATGCATGTGTGAGAGAAAGAGATGTAGTTTCACTCGCTGCCAAGAGATGGCAGTGTTTCTCAGACAGACACTACATTGCAGTGTAAGAATAAAGCAGCCAGTATTTACCCTGCACAGAAAGGATGTAACTCCCCTTAAATCTAACTCTGCACCTATTACATCTTCCCCACCTGCAGTGCAACATGGTTTTGTCCATCTACAGAAAATTGAACATCCCTTTCTAGCTTTCCAGCTATAGGCTGTTCGGGAGGTTGTTCTTCTGGTGTTTCTACCCTTCTAGCGCTTTTGTAAGGGGACCTGGACTCTTCACCTGTATCTGGACGAAGCAGCCTTGCTTCAGCGCGTGGATACTCTCCTGGATACTTTTATGCTGTGAATAAGCCTGGCTGGCTGAAAATCAGTATATTGTGTGGTAGATCTGATTCGTCCTATAAGATTAATCTACTGCAGCGGTTCTCAAACTGTGGGTCCTGACCTTCTCAAAGTGGGGTCGCGACTCCATGTTGCTGACCATCAGGCTGATGACTTGTCATCTCAGTCAGTGATTCAAGGAGTCTAAAAAATCTGTTGAATTGTCTGTTATGTTAGACTCCTCCCATCATTTTGTGTCTCCACAATGTTGCCATGTATGTGCTGTCTGGTGACTACACATGTGATGGCCTTCTGCAGGGGTTTCAGAGAAAAATAGTTTGAGGACCCCTGATCTACTGTGCCTGGGTCAGAAACTGCGCACTCTCCCGATGCGCGGAGGTCTTCCTGGCCTGTGCGGCCCATGGCCATTCAGAGCAGTTGTGTCCTGTGACCACATGGTCTTGTATCTTGGTTATACAAGTCTACAAGTGCCGTCTCCTATGGTAACCAGGAGCAACCGATCCCGTTTGTATATTTAGGATTAGTGTTTATTAATAATAAAAAAATGTCCCAACACTCATTGACAGGGCAGCAATAAAACGTTGCTTGCTTACACATGTAAAATACATATAATGGAAAAGGCCTTCAGACATGTCCAAACTATGGCCCTCCAGCTGTTGTGAAACTACAAGTCCCATCATGCCTTGCCACGGTTTGCTATTAGGGAATGCTGAAACTATGGCAAGGCATGCTGGGATATGTAGTTTCACAACAGCTGGAAGGCAACAGTTTGGACATGCCTTGGACAGAAGTGTGCAATGCCAAGGGGTTTGGCCATCCCATGTAATAACACATGACCTCGAAAACAGATGCACGGCAGCTGATTTGATTGGCGAATATGCTGCTGGTCATACCCCACCCCCAAGAATAATTCCAACCCCTTTCCCCAATCTGGGACTCCCACCAGTGGTCCGCATATGTGTGATTGGACTAGCAAATGAAACCGAATATAAAGCTGTCTTTGTAATTAAATAGCCATTGTTGTTCTCCTTGTTCATCTCTTGTGATGTCACTGTCTGCAGCTAATGGAGGTGACGGGGAAGAACCAGGACGAGTGCATAGTGGCTCTACATGACTGCAATGGAGATGTGAACAGGGCCATTAATATACTACTGGAAGGAAACTCTGACACGGTGAGATGGGCGGCTGTATGTATGAATAGACGGTTATCCCGGTATTAGCAGGATGTGACCATTGGCAATGCCTTTTATTAGAGTTCTCTAATTGAAAGTCTATTACGCACTTTCTGTGCTCCATGTAGACGTCCTGGGAGACTGTTGGGGGCAAGAAGAAAAGCATCGGCAAAGAAAGCTCCGAAAACAAAGAGAACCGTGAGAAGAGAGGAGACCGAGAAATGAGCCGCGGTCGCGGCACTTCCAACAGACGAGGCCGTGGAGGGAGCAGAGGAAGAGAGTGTAAGCTGCCATTGTCTGGTTACTTATCAGGTCCCCCCAATGTGTGCAGCTTAGTAACGGTGTTTGTTTCCTGCAGTTAGGGCAGAAGAAAATGGAGTGGACAATGGTCCCGGGGAAAGAGCGGCGGACCGTGGAAGGCGTGGCCGGGGGCGAGGTACGTGAACGGAATACTGAGACGGGATGGGTACTGATGATCCATGTTCCGTATAGTTTGTGTACCATGCAACATGTAACGGGCCTTGGGGCCCTGTCAATTTACTATATATATATATATATATATATATATATATATATATATATATATATATATATATATATATATATATATTGCTGTGGTTCACCCCCATCACAGAGAAACAGCCATTACAATCTGTCATGGGGGGTCTGCAAACTGTAAAGTTAGCTACACACTCTATGACTTTTTTCAAAGAACCTCTCACACACACACACCCCGTCTGTCGTCTGAGCATGCAATTAGATCTGACTATATCGTCAGCGAGGGTCTGGGTGATGTCGCTGAATATCATTCAGTGTTTTCTTGTCCGGCAGCAATGCCTATATCGTTATCACCGTGAAAACACAAAAAAACAACAACACAACTTTCCCCTTGGCAGCCTGATCTCCCTTTGGCCAGGTCACTGGCAGGATGGCAGAACCGGGCATTTCCCAGGTCACTAGAAGAATAGGGGCATGAGGTCACTGGCAGGATAGCAGAACCGGGCATTTCAGGGTGGGGAAAAATGTCACAGCGCTAAGACTTTTTTACTTACTTGGAATCAAGTCCAGGAGGACGTCTCTCCAAATAAGGGGGCACTAATTGAGCTGGCTTAAAAAAAAAAAAAAAAAAGTCTAATTTAAATGAGTTTCCGAAGTTTCATTGATCCGCTTTAAATGCTGTTCCAGGATTTGGTGGCCGTGGCCGAGGCAGGGGAGCGGGAAGATTCTCTGCACAAGGCATGGGGTAGGTCGCTGATCCGCAGCTTCTCATAGGCTTCCTTGTTGAACCTCAGTGTGTTGAAAAAGATTAATTGCTGTTCCAGGATATTCAACCCTGCAGACTACACAGAACCCAACGCTAATGATGGCTTTGGGGGGAAACCTGAGGTGTGGGAGGCTGGTCAGAGCGATGGAGGCGATGGAACTGGTAAGTGTGGAATCACCAGATTGGCCTGTTCCTTGTCTCTGATCGGTTATGGTGAGGTCACCTCCATTTGTGCTCTCGCCCTGTTGCGGGTTGGTCTGTAGTATAAACTGGTTGGGTCTAAAAGACCCTCTAGTGTTCATATGGTTCTAAATAAGCCCAGTGACCTGTCCTCTCAATTCCAGCACGCAGCCGATTAAGGCCTGGATTTGTATATTGTGATCCATCATTGAGCAGTCTTGCCGTCTCATAGGTAACGGCAGCATTTTCAAATACAGATGCGTCACTGCTGCATTTCCTCTTTTTTTTCACATTATTTAGCTATTCACATCATTTCCTGCCCCTTTGAGCTTACCATCTATTCTTCCTATCACACAGATACACAATGGGAGTAGTTATTTTACAATTTGAATCCATTTCTCCTACCAGTATATGTTTGAATTTTGGAAAGAAACCTAAAAAACATGGGAAAATGTACAACCACTGCGCTGTACCTTGGTAGGAATCTCCAGTATTTAAGTGAGGGCAGCAATACTTACCCCTACGCCAACTATGCTTCCTATAGAAATTTCATTTTTTTCTAATACTAGGAAACCTTTTATTTCTGTTTAGGCACATGGAGAAATTCTATTGAAGAATGGACCGCAGAGGACTGGAATGAAGATGTGAGTTATATTTAATAATATTTTTGTCTCCGCACCTGTGCTTATACCACCCGTAATGCTGTAATGGACGTGTGTGGCGAGCTACGCTGTACCCCGGAAAGCGCTCTTGTCCTCCTATTATTACTGCCCACGTTCCGGCATTATTTTGTTGCACTACCAATTACCTGAATGTAACACTGTGTTGTTCTAGATATAATTTCCAAATACCTGAGCATCTTTATAAGAATCACCTTCTACAGCATGTTCCTCTCTCCTGCAGCTTTCTGAAACAAAGGTTTTCACTGCGTCCTCTGTTCCCTCAGAGAACCACATCACTCCAGGACAGAGGTAAGCTTGGGTGGGGTGTTACGTTCTCTGTTGTGCAAGCTGTGCTCTGTGTGACATTGTAATAAGGAATTTCCTCTATGTTCCTGTGCACCTCTGGGGCATGATGGATACAATCCTCGGTACTTGTGTATTATCTGGGCGCTCAATGTTGAAAATTGCATGACTTAACTTAAGGCATGCAATGCGATGGACGCGATTTTGCGGTAAAATCGCGCCGATCGCATGCAACCAAATCGCGCATGCGATGCGATCAACATGATTTTTCCACAGGAATCAATGTGAAATGGTTCCAAATGGTCCCTGACACCCGATTTCACATTAGGGGCAATGTTAAATGCTCCCATTAGGTGTATTAGCCCAAATGCCCCTGCATTGTTAACGCCACCCCACCATCAACGCCAACCCGAAGTGAGGCGGTACGCGTCCTCCAACCTTTTCATACCCCCACTATCCACGTCGGCGTGGAGTTGATTTTATATAGTGTGGCGAGCGCAGCGAACCACCGAGCCCGAAGCGTGGCGAGCGGACGAGGAATACGAGCCCGAAGCGTGGCGAGCCCCGCGGAATACATGTTAAACAATCCGCATCCCCTCGCGGGGCTCGCCACGCTTCGGGCTCGTATTCCGCGCCCCCTCGCGGGGCTCGCCACGCTTCGTGCTCGCTGCGCTCGCCACACTATACAGTTATTACAGTTCAAGGGCGTCCACTATGATATGTAATAGGGGATTGTTCTGAATACAAAGTATATACTTGTACCACTGGTCACGACTGACAGCAGAAGGATCTGCCCCTTTCAACATCCATTATCTTGTGCTTTCAGCATTGACTTGGTAGCCTTACTCCAGAAGCCGCAGTCAGGCAGCGAAACGGATTCTGTGGCTTACGATGGCTCCACTCAGCAGCAGAACTTTGGGCAGGCCCTGGTGTTCACAAACTCTCAGCACAGCTCCCAGATCACACCGGCAGCCAGCAGCACCAGTGCCGTCAGCAGCTACACTACTCAGAGCCTGGTACGTCACACAGCGGCTGCTTTACCAGTCTGTCTGATGTGGTCACGGAACTTAGAGTATTATTGTCCGGCCTCCCCACCATGCATTACAGAAAGCGTGCCGTTCAGTGCCTAACATCACTTTATATGTTGGATGTGACGATTCATAGCATCTAGTCCATGTTGTGGTAGAATTAAGGCCGCTTGTAGCCCACCCTGGCTTGATTTTTATGTTCTCGTCTGATGCAGTTTTTGTTTTTCTTCTCCTGTAGTCATCTGTCCTTGGGTCTGGCTTTGGCGAGCTTGGGTCTTCAAAACTGACAAATTCTGCTGGTTCCCAGATACTGGAGCAGCTAAAGGGTCCGGGACTGGGGCAATTCACATCGCAAAATTCTCAGCAGCCTGGCAGTAACACAACGGCCTCCTCTTCCTGGGACATAAAGCCTTCTGCGCCACAGTCATCGGCCCTCGCTCAGTTCGGTAAGGATCCAGATTCAGGAGACTCGGGTCTGACGCTGGGGTGTAGGGTTAGAGTAGCCTCTAGGCAGCCTTATTTTATTTTAGGATTTCATAATTTTTTACAATATGTAGCAGCGCCGGGTGTCTGATAGACACCAGCACTGCTGCAGCACCACAGCTCAGTGCGTGACCTCGACCCGGCACTGAGGGTGTCTGCAGCCGGTCACCGGGACAGGTCAGGCGGCGCGAGGAGACACTAGCGAGTCAGGCGCAGGGGAAAAACAAAGAAAAAACTATTTGTTTAAGCTTGACAATGGTGGTGGGAAACCATCTGGTTCTCCCTCATTGATGGCAAAACTTTTGTACATCGGCAGGAAACCATCGATGACAGAATTGTCATTGGTCGATGGCCAGCCCTACTCTCACAGGGACCAGAGACGTGGAATGTCTGTGCAGTCTTCATTACCTTTAAGAAACAAAACTGCTTCCAGGCTACATATGAAACTGCTGAGGTTTAAAACCAACCACTGGTGTAATGAGCTGAACGGATTTGCACCAAGTGTGTAGTATTTCTTTATTTTTATCCCTGCGTTTTTATTTCCTGGCCTTTTCAGAGGACGGTGATGTCTTCATTTCCAAGCACATATCTGAATTCTGTGTGGAAAGCAGCAGATCTGAGTTCTCTGAATGTCCTCGGCGGTGCTAGGATTTCTTAAACCCTCCGCCGAAATGTTAAAACCCCCCTTAAGAAACCACTTGTCCTATGTCCCCCAATTCAGATTTTAAATCCCAGCCTGAACCCTCGCCGGTACTGAGTCAGCTCGCTCAGCGGCAGCAGCACCCGATGCAGTCTGTGCCGGCCCCACCTCCCGGACTGGAGACCTTCTCCCCCCAGATGAAGCTGCGGGAAACCTCTCCTCCAGTGGACAGCTCCACCAATGTCAGCAAAATTCTGCAGCTCCCCAGCCTGTCCCTGGACTCCCAGGCAATGTCCGCCCAGCAAACGCAGCAGCAGCAGCAGCAGAAACATCTCAAGCCCCAGAAACGGAGGATACCACCCACTTCAAAGGTCAGCTCGTTAAGAACAATGCTTTGTGTATTCCTTATTCTGCATTGATTTTTATTCTGCATTTGTGTTATAAATGTATTCTCTTACTTTGCACAGTCAGAGCAATTCATTCACGTTGTATATTATTGATACTGCATTTCCTGGCGACCTCTGCTCTGGGCCATTATCATAGAATGGGCTATTCGGAACACAGTGATGTTTCCTTTCCAAGCACATATCTGAATTCTATGTGGAGGACAGTAGTTCTGAGTGATCCGGATACGCCCGATTTATTTTACCCAGGAGAGTCCAGAGGTGTAAATTGGGGATAACACTGCCTTTATCCCATGTCTGGTTGCTGGACCGGTGATATTCTAAATGGTCCTCTACCACCGCACGCTGTCCTGGCAACAACCCGGGATCGACGCAGGCTATTTGTGTGGTGTGAAAGGGGGTATAAGCATTTTACAGACTGTTTGGGAGGGGGGTGGGGAAACAACTGGTGCTTTCGCGCTCTACTTCATCGTTCTCCAACTGTTTATAAATCGCCTTTGTTATTTATTTCCCCATTTGTTGCGGGACACGGTCATTGGGTCTACAGCAAGTTGGTCAACACCGTTACGTCGACATGGGTCTAGGTCGACAGCCAAAAGGTCGACATGTGTTTTTTCACTGTTTTTGAGCCGACAGGCAGTATTTCATGCCCTACCATCCACTAGGGCGTGGTGGGAGAATAAAATAGTGTGCCGAGCGCAGCGAGGTACCGTACCCGAAACATAGCGAGGGGATGCGGTGCACTTCAAACTGTGTCCATGTCGACTGTGTTGACTTTCGGGTAAAAAAAAAAAAGTGAATTTTTTTTTCAAGTAGACCCTGTTGACCTAAGGCTTGTCGACCAATTTGCTGTAGACCCAATGATCCCAACCCTTTGTTGGTAATTGTGCTTCTACCTTGGTGCGATGATGTCCCGGGGCTATGCTGGTAATCCGTCAAGGTGGTTCCGTTCTGTTCTGTGTAGCTGAATGGCCAATTCCAGCGTATAGTGGCCTAGAATGCTGGTCACCGCTGTTAGCCGGGGTACCGTGCTGTCCTCTGTGGTAACTCTGCACAACCACGGCTCTGTTAGAAGCGATCAGAATAAGAAATGCGTTTCTGAACACTCGCTCTTTAGCAAGGATTTCCATATTGGATCCGAGGTCAGCCCGCTGTTCTCCGGAAGTTTTGATGCAGAACCGGTATCCGAACTTTAGGTTAACTGCTATCTGTCAGCATGGTCAATATTTCAACATTTTTGGAACTTAGTCATTTCTTACCATCAATGTGGGCTATAATTGGGAATGGTAAAGTGCCTTGCTCTATAAGTATGGCGAGAGAAGCTATACACTAATTGGCGCCCATGTGTTACAAGGTAGAAATTGACAACCTACGAACCACACCGGCTGCAGCCTGTTGCACCTTTCCAGTGTTCTCCGCCCTCTTATAGTCACTGTAGGTTTGGTATAAAAGTGTGGCTAGTGTATCATATGACAATGGTTTATACACAAGCACTGGGTAGGAAGAATTGGGTGGAGAACTCCTTTTAAGCGCCTTGAGTCCTGTTGAAAAAAGTGCACTATATAAATTAAACTTACTTACGAAGTAGTGTAACCCACATGAGTGATCCCTACTTTCCTGCCACAGGAAACCCTTGTGTATCCAGTCAGCATTAACGTGTGCAATGTCTTTGCAGATTCCCGCTTCTGCTGTAGAGATGCCAGGATCCGCCGAAATCACAGGGTTAAATGTGCAGTTCGGAGCCCTGGAGTTTGGTTCAGAACCCAGCCTGCCAGAGTTCGGCTCAAACACAAGTCCCGATAACTCCAGTCAGGCACCCAACAACATGTATTCAAAAACCATAAGGTGAGTGGAGTGCCACATTGGGCCACATGGTGGCAGTATGTTCCTGGTGTGTCAGACAATACTACCGCTGTTATTTCCACTGACTGCTTTCTGTCAGTAATATGTTGATGGTATTTGTTTTAGCCAGAGGAGGAGGTCTCCCTCCTTCCTCCGGGGGATCGGGGCAGCCAGAGGAGGGGGTCTCCCTCTTCCTCCGGGAGATCGGGGCAGCCAGAGGAGGAGGTCTCCCACTTCCTCCGGGAGATCGGGGCAGCCAGAGGAGGGGGTCTCCCTCTTCCTCCGGGGGATCGGGGCAGCCAGCGGAGGCGGTCTCCCTCTTCCTCCGGGGGATCGGGGCAGCCAGCGGAGGCGGTCTCCCTCTTCCTCCGGGGGATCGGGGCAGCCAGCGGAGGGGGTCTCCCTCTTCCTCCGGGAGATCGGGGCAGCCAGAGGAGGGGGTCTCCCTCTTCCTCCGGGAGATCGGGGCAGCCAGAGGAGGGGGTCTCCCTCTTCCTCCGGGAGATCGGGGCAGCCAGAGGAGGGGGTCTCCCTCTTCCTCCGGGAGATCGGGGCAGCCAGAGGAGGGGGTCTCCCTCTTCCTCCGGGAGATCGGGGCAGCCAGAGGAGGGGGTCTCCCTCTTCCTCCGGGAGATCGGGGCAGCCAGAGGAGGGGGTCTCCCTCTTCCTCCGGGAGATCGGGGCAGCCAGAGGAGGGGGTCTCCCTCTTCCTCCGGGAGATCGGGGCAGCCAGCGGAGGCGGTCTCCCTCTTCCTCCGGGGGATCGGGGCAGCCAGCGGAGGCGGTCTCCCTCTTCCTCCGGGGGATCGGGGCAGTCAGCGGAGGCGGTCTCCCTCTTCCTCCGGGAGATCGGGGCAGCCAGAGGAGGGGGTCTCCCTCTTCCTCCGGGAGATCGGGGCAGCCAGAGGAGGGGGTCTCCCTCTTCCTCCGGGAGATCGGGGCAGCCAGAGGAGGGGGTCTCCCTCTTCCTCCGGGAGATCGGGGCAGCCAGAGGAGGGGGTCTCCCTCTTCCTCCGGGAGATCGGGGCAGCCAGAGGAGGGGGTCTCCCTCTTCCTCCGGGAGATCGGGGCAGCCAGAGGAGGGGGTCTCCCTCTTCCTCCGGGAGATCGGGGCAGCCAGCGGAGGCGGTCTCCCCTCTTCCTCCGGGAGATCGGGGCAGCCAGCGGAGGCTGTCTCCCCTCTTCCTCCGGGAGATCGGGGCAGCCAGAGGAGGGGGTCTCCCTCTTCCTCCGGGAGATCGGGGCAGCCAGAGGAGGGGGTCTCCCTCTTCCTCCGGGAGATCGGGGCAGCCAGAGGAGGGGGTCTCCCTCTTCCTCCGGGAGATCGGGGCAGCCAGAGGAGGGGGTCTCCCTCTTCCTCCGGGAGATCGGGGCAGCCAGCGGAGGCGGTCTCCCCTCTTCCTCCGGGAGATCGGGGCAGCCAGAGGAGGGGGTCTCCCTCTTCCTCTGGGGGATCGGGGCAGCCAGAGGAGGGGGTCTCCCTCTTCCTCCGGGGGATTTGGGGCAGTGCATCACAGGTGACTATGCCAGATAAGGGTTTTTTCCCTTCAGGGAAGTGAGCATGCTTTAAAGGCTTACAAAAGTGTGTTGGGTAATAATAGTCATCAGACCTCCGATCCGCTGTCACTTGTCTGCCCCGAACAAATTGTTTAGCTTTTTCAGGAGACAAAGTGAAGGTGGCTAAATCATTGCAGACGTTCGCCTCTACACCCTCCTACGTAACAGCGGTGAAAGCATATCACTCACCTTTCTGGTCTGTCATTCCAGTGACGCCCTGAATACCTCTCTGCCAATATCCAATACCGTGCCGGAGCCTAGCTACACCTCGCCGGTAATCACCACTTCCAGCCACAGCAGCTCCTCGCAGAGCACCAGCCCAGTGACCATCGCCGCCGCCTCCTCTTACGACCAGACGTCTGTGCACAGCAGAATAGGATACCAAAGCTCCTTGCCGGCCCCCGAGGTGGTGCCAGTCGCTGTAAGAGCAGTTTGCCTTTATTGTAGGAATATATGTAACATGTATCCTGTTGTGTCCATCCCACCGTACCTGTGAGGACGTTACATGGGATGTGACGGCAGATAATAACCACATCCAGTCTGCCCTTTATGGTTACGGGTTTAGATAGTTTAGGGGTGTACCTCTGCTTAAGTGTTACCCTGTGTTTGATGCTGGGCCCTCAGGAGGGATGGACATCGGCAGCTGGTCAATAGCTGCCAAGTGTGTGTGTGTGTGTGTGTGTGTGTGTTGTGTGTGTGTGTGTGTGTGTGTGTGTGTGTGTGTATGTAATGTATGTATCTAATTACGACCTGGCACTCAGAATTACTTGAGGAGTGGTGTGCGTTCCCTACACGCAACTTATATATATATATATATATATATATATATATATATATATATATATATATATATATATATATATATATATATATATATATATATATATATATATATTCTAGAACAATAGAAAGAAGCGCTCCGTAGTGCAGTTATCCCAGTAAAAAGATTTATTCTTTAAAAAGTTTCCACGGTTTGGACAATAAAGGTCACGTACCACATCAGGCGGTATCGATACCGCACATTGACAGCATAGGATACAGTATTCCACTGTTTGATGGAGCGGTTACACTCTCCTGTCTATCTCCGTCAGTCTCAATCGTTTGAAAGACGCTAGGCCACGCACCTACGCATTTCGTCACTTTGGACGAAGTCCCTACGCGTTTCGTCACTTCGTACGAGGGGCGTGGCCTAGCATCTTTCAAACGATTGAGACTGACGGAGACGGACAGGAGAGTGTAACCGCTCATCAAACAGTGGAATACTGTATCCTATGCTGTCAATGTGCGGTATCGATACCGCCTGATGTGGTACGTGACCTTTATTGTCCAAACCGTGGAAACTTTTTAAAGAATAAATCTTTTTACTGGGATAACTGCACTATGGAGCGCTTCTTTCTATTGTTCTAGACACATTTCTTCCTGTGGATCCAGGAGCCCTCTGTGGGTAATAAGAAGCAGCCGGCCCTAATCACGGACTCTAGTGCAAGGGAAGAGCTGAAAGGTTTCCCTTCCTACACTCTGGGACTTGTAGTTCCACGAGAGGAAAGACTGTCACTTTCATTTGCGCATTTCAATTTGTGTTTGTGTGAATATATATATTCCGGTCACACTGCCCTCCTCATTCATGCGTCTTATGTGGAAAGTGTTTGGGCCACATGTGTTAGATTACTAGGCCATGCATCTACCACGGTTGTTTAGTATGGATGGAACCAGTTATAGAGAAACAAGGCGACACCACTGTTCTGTTTTCTCACCTTGGCAGTGGTTAGGAAATATTGGACACTGAAATGACTGTTGTTGTGTGCAGCTTGTTCTAATTAATCCAGTCGGTTTAGTACAGACCGTGCAGTTGATGACTGATGTTATTGTATTACAGAACGGACACAGTGGAATTCGGGCACAAGTGTCCCTGAACAGTAAGTACATGTGACCATTGGTGGTAATGTATGTTAGCCCGCTGCATTGCTGTGTGCGTCTTCCCCCTGTGTGTATCACGTGTGTCAGCCCGCTGAGGAGAGGACTGCACTCAACAAGACAATGATGCATTAATCCAAGCACATATCCTAATTGTTGTGCGGAAAACCTATTACTGAGTCTTGTTGTGCCAGTCCCAATCCTGTGGCTCCTAATCCCCCGGGAGCGGCCTAGAACTTCTCTATGAGAATCTCCTCTCTATGGTGGCTGCGTCAGCTGTAGCGCAGTGTTTGTATTCCTGATGCATTTGTTTGTGAATCAGTAAGGAAACCTTATTGCTCCCAATTACTGCTTGGAAGTAGCCATGGCCTACTGCAGACAATAGACAGGTTTTAAGGAGCCCATACACGCTCCGTTGTGTCCGGCTCCGTTCTGTACTATGTGATGCGCGCTCCCGCGCATCACATAGTACGGTACAAAAAGTATGTGCTGCACATACTTTTTGTACTAGGTACACATCGTATCGGATCGCAGTGCATGCACACTGCATGCAGTAGGGATGCGATCCGACACGATGTGTGCTGTTTAAGTCCCAAACGGATCCGTTAAACGGACCGTGTATGGGCTGCTTTAGTGATATCCAGGCTTCAGCACAGATGGATTAATCAGAATCACTCAGGTACTAATTAAGTGACCTGTTCTTAAGCCTGGATATCTACAAAACCTGCACTGTTGATGTGCCTTGAGGACCGTGGTTGGGAATGCCTACATTACCCTTTATGACCCCTTGTCCATTTAACTAGACATTATAAAAAACAAATGTATTGCATAGATTGCACTGTGGTGACTGTTCCCATTCAAATCACAATGTCCATTATGTTTCAACCGAGCACAGTTTTGCTGGTCGGAACGTTTTTTTCCCCCTTAGCAGTTGGATTTGAAAAGTTTCCCTGCTAATTGGGTGACTGCAAATAACCGTTTACAGTCCACCAAGCAGATCACCTAGCACAGTGGTAGCCAACTCCAGTCCTCAAGAGCTACCAACAGTTCATGTTTTCCAGCTCACCTCACAGGTGCACTCATTACTGACTGACACATTTTAAAAGATCCACAGGTGGAGCTAAATACTTCCCTTACGATTCTGTGAGGAGACCTGGAAAACATTAACAGTTGGTAGCTCTCGTGGACTGGAGTTGGCTACCCCTGATCTAGCAGGTGCACAGGGAGAGTTCCCCAACTGTCACACTTTCCAGAGCACATTGAGGTGGACGGTTTGCCACGTAACTCAACCATGAAGCAACCAATTAGAATGCCAACGTTTCTCTGCAAATCTACGGAGAACTAACATGCCCTGCTCAGACAATGGCACCATACAATAGTCACTCGTAAGTCGTCATTAACCCTTAAAGTCCAATGTCTAGTCAGGCTCCACAGCCCTAGCACTAGCAGCCGATCCAGTCGTTAGCCACTTTAAAATAAGAGCATCAACATTCAGTGTAGACCATTTTTGAATAAAAAATACAAAAGAATTACAATTGATTTAAACTGAAGATGTAAAAATACTGTGTGACTTTTCCCAGAGATGCTAGACTTCATTCAAAGGTTAAGTGAAAGAACGCACAGAGTTAGGAATTTACCTCACTGTGCAACCAAGCCAATACTAGTAGTAACATTCGCAAGCGCAGTGTGGTATGTGATGGCTCTCTCCTCCCTCCAGCTACTCCTTCCATCTCTTCTGTGAAGTCTGAGAATTCCCAGAGCCTTCCTTCTGTGGGATCTCTGTCCAGTCCGGCTTCCACTGCATCCTCTCTCCTCCCGACAGTGTCTCAGCACTCATCGGCCGTCTCGCTGTCCAGCTTACCGCAGCCGAGTGACCTCTCAAGCAGCTCTCTGGCACAGCTCAACAGGTATGGGGTGGAGGGTGTTTTAGGATGTGCAGCTGGAATAAGAGTAGTGTCTGGTGCAATGTAAACTGAACCCTCTGCGGTGCTTGTGACCCCTGACCCTCTGTGGTGATCCCAGAAAGACTGTTTCCTATCCGGGCACATATCTGATTGAGTCCCTTTCTTGAGCACAGCACTTGTACATTGCAGAAGACCACCGTGTACGCAGATGACTATATTGCGCGTGTTTCTTATGTAATATTCACAGGCGGTTTCTTCTTCTCTTCCTAGCACTTTGTCCGGGCACCAAAACAGCCTTCCTACAGCGTCTGTATTGTCCTCAGCCGTTTCTCACACGGTAAGTGCGTCCTTCAGTCACTCGTACTTTCAGTCCTACCAAGGTGTTGAAACCAATCACAATCTAGTTACCATTAGTGCAGAGGTGGCCAGACCAGTCCTCGAGATCTACCAACGGTCCAGGTTTCTCAGACTCCCCAGCTGGTGCACAGATGTTGTCATTACTGTCACATTCCCCAGACCGATACAAAAAGAAAAGAACCAGTGGGCGCCTTCTGTACGCTAAAACAATTTATTACACAAATAACACAAAAACATAAAACAATCATTTGCATGCTGCAATACCTCAATAAAAAGGAGATTAAAAAACCATTTCACTGCATTTGCATATTGGTGTAACTAATAGTTACCAGTTCCTGGTTAGGTAGGTAAGTCCGCTGGGTGTGGACAGATGTTTCAGTCTCGCACAATAATAGTGTGGGCAATGATTTGTAAATCTTTCCACGTGGAATCGGGGTTTACAGGACAAGTGCACAGTGGCAGGTATGGCAAGAGGTGTCAGTACCTTGTTAATACTCGGCACTGTCTCCTTCAATCATTGGGACATGCGCAAGATTGCCTGATGTGTATGCTGAGCCAGATACCTTGTGCTGTTGAGCGCTTCTCCAGGCGCTATGCCGGGCAGCAGTCCGACTTTGGGCTGGGGTGAGCGGTGCTCCGACACGTCTGGAGCAAACCAACACTTGTATGTGCTGCCGTATGTAGCGCAGACCTCCTCTGTAGGCAGCGGCTGCACGTGTGTACAGTGAGGACCAGGCATCCGGGGGTATGAATCAGTCAGACGGCAGGCGGATACTGTTGGTTGAGTGCCGTAGTGTGCCCCGCAGATCCTCAACTGTCAATCCTCATCAATGGACTCCTCACAAAGACACGTTTCGCCGCGCTCAGGCGGCTTTGTCTATTTTTGTAAATTTTTCCTAAAATTGACAAAGCCGCCTGAGCGCGGCGAATCGCGTCTTTGTGAGGAGTCCATTGATGAGGATTGACAGTTGAGGATCTGCGGGGCACACTACGGCACTCGACCAACAGTATCCGCCTGCCGTCTGACTGATTCATACCCCCGGCAGCCTGGTCCTCACTGTACACACGTGCAGCCGCTGCCTACAGAGGAGGTCTGCGCTACATATGGCAGCACATACAAGTGTTGGTTTGCTCCAGACGTGTCGGAGCACCGCTCACCCTAGCCCAAAGTCGGACTGCTGCCCGGCATAGCCCCTGGAGAAGCGATCAACAGCACAAGGTATCTGGCTCAGCATACACATCAGGCAATCTTGCGCATGTCCTCATGATTGAAGGAGACCGTGCCGAGTATTAACAAGGTACTGACACCTCTTGCCATACCTGCCGCTGTGCACTTGTCCTGTAAACCCCGATTCCACCTGGAAGGATTTACAAATCATTGCCCACACTATTATTGTACGAGACTGAAACATCTGTCCACACCCAGCGGACTTACCTACCTAACCAGGAACTGGTAACTATTAGTTACACCAATATGCAAATGCAGTGAAATGGTTTTTTAATCTCCTTTTTATTGAGGTATTGCATGCATGCAAATTATTGTTTTATGTTTTTGTGTTATTTGTGTAATAAATTGTTTTAGTGTACAGAAGGCGCCCACTGGTTCTTTTCATTTTGTATTCCTCGATTTGATGGTGGCATCCCTCTACCAGAAGGCAGCCATCTGTAAGCAGCACACTTGTCCCTAGCGCTCAAACCCTTCTATAGGAACATTCCCCAGACCACCTTAGATCCGCAGGTGGCCTGAGACACAGTAACTATTGGTAGATCTTATGGACAGGTTTGACCACCCCTGATTTAGCCCGGTCCTTTATAGTAAATTACTCCCTGCCGTCATTGTCAAGTAAAAATGTGCTTGTATGTGCGAACACTGTGGATTGCCCGTTAGTGGTGATTGCTGTCTGTGCCATCCTATTCCTGGGCAAGGGTTCCAATATTTAATACAATCAATATTTAAGCTCTCATGTTGACTTTTAGTTATGCATTCATTTGTTTCAGTAATAATGGCGGAATATATAATGCAGCAAAATTACATTTTAGTTTTCATAGATTGAAAAAACGATTATATCAGGCTACAGCTTCCAGAAATTCTAAATATGTTAATCCAGATTAAGGAAAAGCAGATCCCCAGCAGTGGCAGCGTTCTGTTCTTCCTGTGCCAGTCACCCTGGGATGCCCTCTGCCAGCCGTAGCCGCATGTTACATGTGAGAGTTCTCGCCACCAAGTGGGCTGGCCCCACATTCCCCTAGTGACCATTAGAAGCCCGGTTCTGTCTGTGTTGGGGACTGAGAGTTCAGTGCTACAATGTAAACCAAGAAATCAGAGCGGGTGGGTGATATTCCCGCAGCTGTGAGCAGTTTGTAAATCCTGCGTTACACCTTCATGTCTGAAACTTGTCCTCCGTAGCACACGAATGTGGAAAACACGGTATCCCACCAGCCCAGTACAGCCTACTCTACAGCGCCTACGTCTGTGACCAGCACCTCTTCCATTGTAAGCATGGCCGGCAGCATCAACACTACAAACAGCTTGGGTCTGGGCGTCCCGATTGTCAGTGTGCCTGCCGCCAGCACCCGGGCTGCTCCGCTAGTGTCTTCAGGTGAGAGCGGCAGCCACGCCGTATGCTGGGGACAGGTGTAACATTACTGCAATACTGTGAGTAAATCTACTGTAACCTCTGCAGCGGTGCAATTCTTAGGGGTTGGGAGTGTTACGTCCACCGCTATTGGTCGACAGCCAATAGACATTGTCAAAAGGGCAACAAAAAATTGGCTTGTAAATGATCGTCACGGAAAAAGGTAGACGTGCTTTGTTGTTAGAAAATAAAAAATGGGTGTCTAGCAAAATCTGCCGTTATGAACACTGTATGTATGTACCATGTCCCCTCGCATGGATCCCAGTGCTCGCCATGCTTCGGGCACGGTGCCTCGCTGTACTTTACGCACTATTATAATCTATGCCCACTTGGATCGTTAAGTGAGAACAAGTCAGTTTAAAAAGAAAATAAATCATGAAAACTCAAGTTGACCTAAAGCCTGGCTATGTGTTGCCCTACTGCCCTTATTACTGCCAACCAATCGACCGGAATCTAAGTCCGGCATCATTTTCCAGCTTCCGTTCATCTGTCGCTTTCATATTTGTATTTAGTTTCTCTCTCTTTGGGCAGTGCATGCTGTGACTTGTGGTTCTCCGTTGCCTGAACCTAGCCTACAATGGTCACTGAGAAATCCTTGTTTCTCCTTATCTTACATCAAAGGGTTTGTTTAAGTATACGTGTGTGTGTGTAAACATGGGGAGTAGGAAATACATACGTGTGCGGAGCTCGTAACTGGCACTAATGTTTTTGGTACCTTGTAAATGACCGGGCTGCAGGAAAGCCCGTATATTCCTGTGTGATCTCCTTTTGGTTGTGTTCTTCATTCTCCACTTCTGTTTCATTATATTTTCCAGGAAAAGCTCCTCCGAACCTCCCCCAGGGTGTTCCGCCTCTGTTACACAACCAGTACATTGTGGGACCCGGAGGCCTGCTGCCCGCATACCCAGTAAGCCCAGGCGTTGTGTGCCGCAGTGTTGTTGTGCATTGTGGGAGGGTGAGGGCTGGAAGGCGCTACGCATGGTGGTTGGAGTACATGAGCCTTCGGTGTAGTGTGCCGCAGTATTATGGGAAGGTGCAGGCTGGAAGGCGCTACGTGTGGTGGTTGGAGTACATGGGCCTTCGGTGTAGTGTGCCGCAGTATTGTGCATTGTGGGAGAGTGAGGGCTGGAAGGCGCTACGTGTGGTGGTTGGAGTACATGGGCCTTCACTGTAGTGTGCCTCAGTATTGTGCATTGTGGGAGAGTGAGGGCTGGAAGGCGCTACGTGTGGTGGTTGGAGTACATGGGCCTTCACTGTAGTGTGCCGCAGTATTGTGCATTGGGCGAGGGCTGGAAGGCGCTACGCATGGTGGTTGGAGTACATGGGCCTTCGGTGTAGTGTGCCGCAGTATTGTGCATTGTGGGAGAGTGAGGGCTGGAAGGCGCTACGTGTGGTGGTTGAATGGGATTCAGTATTGGATCCCGGCGTACAGAATCCCGACGCCGGAATCCCGACAGCCAAAATGCCGACAAGGGGGGGACGTGGATCGCCCCCCCTTGCGGGCCCGGTGCCTCGCTACGCTCGGCACACTAATTTATTCTCCCTCCAGGGGTGTCGTGGACACCCCAGGAGGGAGAATGTGTCGGCATTTCGGCGGTCGGGATTCCGGCGTCGGGATACTGAACGCCGGGATCCCGACCGCCGGGATATTAACTGCATCCCGGTTGGAGTACATGGGCCTTCACTGTAGTGTGCCTCAGTATTGTCCATTGTGGGAGAGTGAGGGCTGGAAGGCGCTACGTGTGGTGGTTGGAGTATATGGGCCTTCAGGGTAGTGTGCCGCAGTATTGTGCATTGGGCGAGGGCTGAAAGGCGCTACGCATGGTGGTTGGAGTACATGGGCCTTCCGTGTAGTGTGCCGCAATGTTGTGCATTGTGGGAGGATGCAGGCTCAAAGGCGCTACGCATGGTGGTTGGTGTACATGATCCTCCGGTGTAGTGTGCCTCACTATTGTGGGAGGGTGAGCGCTGGAAGGCGCTACGTGTGGTGGTTGGAGTACATGGGCCTTCGGTGTAGTGTGCCGCAGTATTGTGCATTGTGGGAGGGTGCTGGCTCGAATGCGCTCTGTGTAGTGGTTGGAGTACATGGGCCTTCGGTGTAGTGTGCCGCAGCATTGTGGGAGAGTGAGGGCTGGAAGGCGCTACGTGTGGTGGTTGGAGTACATGGGCCTTCACTGTAGTGTGCCTCAGTATTGTCCATTGTGGGAGAGTGAGGGCTGGAAGGCGCTACGTGTGGTGGTTGGAGTACATGGGCCTTCACTGTAGTGTGCCGCAGTATTGTGCATTGGGCGAGGGCTGGAAGGCGCTACGCATGGTAGTTGGAGTACATGGGCCTTCGGTGTAGTGTGCCGTAATATTCTGCGTTGTCGGAGGTTGCGGGCTGAAAGGCGCTACGCATGGTGGTTGGAGTACATGGGCCTTCGGTGTAGTGTGCCGCAGTATTGTGCATTGTGGGAGGGTGAGGACTGGAAGGCGCTACGTGTGGTGGTTGGAGTACATGATCCTCCGGTGTAGTGTGCCGCAGTATTGTGCATTGTGGGAGAGTGAGGGCTGGAAGGCACTACGCATGGTGGTTGAAGAACATGAGCCCTCGGTGTAGTGTGCCGCAGTATTGTGCATTGTGGGAGGGTGAGGGCTGGAAGGCGCTACGTGTGATGGTTGGAGTACATGCTCCTCCGGTGTAGTGTGCCACAGTATTGTGCATTGTGGGAGGGTGAGGGCTGGAAGGCGCTACGTGTGGTGGTTGGAGTACATGAGCCCTCGGTGTAGAGTGGTTTCAGGATGAAATTATCTGCATTTGTTGTATAAGCATGAATGTGAAACGCGTGGGTAGCTGTGGAAATAGGCGTGATGTGCAGTTGCCGTTCAGGTTGTCCCGTGCGTTGGCCTCACACTACCATTTTTGGTAGCGCTAATGCTTTTACCTGTTCTGTATATTTTTCCTGATTTATTTCCCCTTGTTCCCTTTAAGCAGATTTACGGGTATGATGATCTCCAAATGCTTCAGTCCAGATTACCAATGGTGAGTACTATGATGTGGGGGTCTTGGGTCCGCATGCGGAGTTTGTGATGCTGCTAGTCTGCTTTGAGTCCCTGTGAATGGGAACCCTTAGCGTGTGCTGGTGACACGTCTCAGATTTATCATGCTCTGTTTACATGTCCTCAGTGCTTGTATGAAGCTGCATAATCCGCTCTGTTTCCATAGGATTACTACGGAATCACATTTCCCGCACCGGCGACTCTGACCGGCAGAGACGGAGGTCTTGCAAGCAACCCATACTCAGGTTGGTTGGTGTCACAATTTAGATTTGTGGACATCCCGTTCCCTTCTCTCCCCTTTATCACCCGAGCCTTCTATCTGCACCAGCAAGCAACCAGCTTGCTATTCTTATGTGTATTATAATGTAGTTACCATCTGACCTCTATCAGTGGTCATTTTAGGGAGGGTCTTGTACGCACAGTGCCCAGGGCACTGCCTAGGGCACTGCCTAAAGCCCCATTATTAGCAGCGCCAGGTGATGCTGTCATTGTTCAACACTCGCCTGGTTTGGTGGATGGAACTCGAGCTAAACGCTTAGTGGTTCTCTTTATTTTACAGCTATGTGATTCTCTTCTCACGTCTCCCCGTGTAGTTTATGTAGATCTTAGTGATTCTCTTGTCACATCTCCCCGTGTAGTTTATGTAGATCTTAGTGATTCTCTTATTACGTCTCCCCGTGTAGTTTATGTAGATCTTAGTGATTCTCTTCTCACGTCTCCCCGTGTAGTTTATGTAGATCTTAGTGATTCTATTCTCATGTCTCCCTGTGTAGTTTATGTAGATCTTAGTGATTCTGTTCTCACGTCTCCCCGTGTAGTTTATGTAGATCTTAGTGATTCTGTTCTCACGTCTCCCCGTGTAGTTTATGTAGACCTTTAGTGAATTGGAAAGATTTGGAGAGGATGGAGATTTGTTGGCATCTAATGGTCATTCTCCAGGTTGAGCAGAAAATATTTTTCTTTACGATGAAACTTCCCGTCCTTCGTCCTGTCTGGCGCGAGCCAGCAGCTGCCGTAGACCTCCTGTTACTCCGTGTGCTGGATGTGCCTTCTCCTGTTACTCTGTGTGCTGGATGTGTCTTCTCCTGTTACTCTGTGTGCTGGATGTGCCTTCTCCTGTTACTCTGTGTGCTGGATGTGCCTTCTCCTGTTACTCTGTGTGCTGGATGTGCCTTCTCCTGTTACTCTGTGTGCTGGATGTGTCTTCTCCTGTTACTCTGTGTGCTGGATGTGCCTTCTCCTGTTACTCCGTGTGCTGGATGTGCCTTCTCCTGTTACTCCGTGTGCTGGATGTGCCTTCTCCTGTTACTCTGTGTGCTGGATGTGCCTTCTCCTGTTACTCCGTGTGCTGGATGTGCCTTCTCCTGTTACTGTGTGCTGGATGTGCCTTCTCCTGTTACTCTGTGTGCTGGATGTGCCTTCTCCTGTTACTCTGTGTGCTGGATGTGCCTTCTCCTGTTACTCTGTGTGCTGGATGTGCCTTCTCCTGTTACTCTGTGTGCTGGATGTGTCTTCTCCTGTTACTCTGTGTGCTGGATGTGCCTTCTCCTGTTACTCTGTGTGCTGGATGTGCCTTCTCCTGTTACTCCGTGTGCTGGATGTGCCTTCTCCTGTTACTGTGTGCTGGATGTGCCTTCTCCTGTTACTCTGTGTGCTGGATGTGCCTTCTCCTGTTACTGTGTGCTGGATGTGCCTTCTCCTGTTACTCTGTGTGCTGGATGTGCCTTCTCCTGTTACTCTGTGTGCTGGATGTGTCTTCTCCTGTTACTCTGTGTGCTGGATGTGTCTTCTCCTGTTACTCTGTGTGCTGGATGTGCCTTCTCCTGTTACTCTGTGTGCTGGCTGTGCCTTCTCCTGTTACTCTGTGTGCTGGATGTGCCTTCTCCTGTTACTCTGTGTGCTGGATGTGCATTCTCCTGTTACTCCGTGTGCTGGATGTGCCTTCTCCTGTTACTGTGTGCTGGATGTGCCTTCTCCTGTTACTCTGTGTGCTGGATGTGCCTTCTCCTGTTACTCTGTGTGCTGGATGTGCCTTCTCCTGTTACTGTGTGCTGGATGTGCCTTCTCCTGTTACTCTGTGTGCTGGATGTGCATTCTCCTGTTACTCTGTGTGCTGGATGTGCCTTCTCCTGTTACTCCGTGTGCTGGATGTGCCTTCTCCTGTTACTGTGTGCTGGATGTGCCTTCTCCTGTTACTCTGTGTGCTGGATGTGCCTTCTCCTGTTACTGTGTGCTGGATGTGCCTTCTCCTGTTACTCTGTGTGCTGGATGTGCCTTCTCCTGTTACTCTGTGTGCTGGATGTGCCTTCTCCTGTTACTCTGTGTGCTGGATGTGCCTTCTCCTGTTACTCTGTGTGCTGGATGTGCCTTCTCCTGTTACTCCGTGTGCTGGATGTGCCTTCTCCTGTTACTCCGTGTGCTGGATGTGCCTTCTCCTGTTACTCCGTGTGCTGGATGTGCCTTCTCCTGTTACTCTGTGTGCTGGATGTGCCTTCTCCTGTTACTCTGTGTGCTGGATGTGCCTTCTCCTGTTACTCTGTGTGCTGGATGTGCCTTCTCCTGTTACTCTGTGTGCTGGATGTGCCTTCTCCTGTTACTCTGTGTGCTGGATGTGCCTTCTCCTGTGCCTTCTCCTGTTACTCCGTGTGCTGGATGTGCCTTCTCCTGTTACTCCGTGTGCTGGATGTGCCTTCTCCTGTTACTCCGTGTGCTGGATGTGCCTTCTCCTGTTACTCCGTGTGCTGGATGTGCCTTCTCCTGTTACTCCGTGTGCTGGATGTGCCTTCTCCTGTTACTACGTGTGCTGGATGTGCCTTCTCCTGTTACTACGTGTGCTGGATGTGCCTTCTCCTGTTACTACGTGTGCTGGATGTGCCTTCTCCTGTTACTCTGTGTGCTGGATGTGCCTTCTCCTGTTACTCTGTGTGCTGGATGTGCCTTCTCCTGTTACTCTGTGTGCTGGATGTGCCTTCTCCTGTTACTCTGTGTGCTGGATGTGCCATCTCCTGTTACTCTGTGTGCTGGATGTGCCTTCTCCTGTTACTCTGTGTGCTGGATGTGCCTTCTCCTGTTACTCCGTGTGCTGGATGTGCCTTCTCCTGTTACAGGTCTTATTGTATCGTTGCAGGTGATGTAGCCAAGTTTAGCCGCGGTGAATCTGCCTCTCCGGCCCCGGCCACCACGCTAGCCCAGCCTCAGCAGAACCAGACGCAGACGCACCACACGGCTCAGCAGCCATTCCTGAACCCAACCCTGCCGCCGGGCTACAGTTACACAGGATTACCTTACTACGCTGGCGTACCAGGCGTACCAAGTGCTTTCCAGTATGGACCCACCATGTTTGTAAGTACGGAAAGGCACCATCACTCTAAGGATGGGTACCGGTGGCCTGAACATCAGATCAATGCTCTCTCCATTGGGTGTCGATCATTAGGTCAACAAGCATAAGGTTGACTCTCAATGTGTCTACACATGATTAGATTGACACGGTCGAAAGGTCAGCATGAGTTTTTCATGTTTTTTTATTTATTATCATGAAAAACTCATGGCAACCTTTAGCTTGTTTCAACCTTTTGACCACAACGACCTTTTTCACGTGTCCAACTTCCGCCTGCCGACAAATGGTGCTCCACCTATTCACTTTGACCTAATGACCGCATACCGTTTGCGGTTCTAGACCAGTGTGAGTACGCCATTCTTGTAGCGCACTCTCAACCTGCTGTGCGGTCTCTGTCGAGACCTAAGTCCCCTAGTTCTGCTCAAGGGCGACAAGTGGCAGTTGGTGGTTGGACACAAGCCAGTTGCCAGTGGCGTGCAGCAGGAAGAGAGGAAAGAATGCAATTAATGTGGCTGAATTACAGGACAGTGGGGCAGATGTATGAAGGGTCGTTATGGGGGAGAAGGGGTATCAGCGCACGTTATGTGCACTGATACCGCTTCTCCCCCATGTATGAAGGAGGTGAGATGCGGTAAACGACAGGGGCGCTATGCGCCCCTGTCCATATCGGCGCTGCTATCAAAATGATAGCAGGCCGAATGTATGAACGGTCAGCATCGCTGACCGTTCCGCACGAAGCCTGCTTTGGCTTCGCCAGCATCAGGCTGGCGAAGCCCTATCTAAACAGCAGGGACAGCGCTGTCCCTGCTGTTAGGTCTGGGCTGCGCTGAGGATCTCGCGTGAACAGCGAGATCCCGCGCATGCCCAGTGCGGCCGGCCGGGGGACAGGAGATAGCGCATCAGTATTAACTGATGCGCTATCTCCAGAAAGGGACATCGCCGAAGGGGGGAGTTAACGCTCCCCCGCTTCGGCAGACAAGATGCTAATTCATCTTGTCGATGTCCCTTCCTGCTTCGCCTCGCTATTGAGGCGAAGCAGGAAGTATCATAGCGACGCGATAAGCGCTGCTATGATACATCTGCCCCATTGTTGTATAATAGCAGCAACTGTATCTGAGGTCCACAGTTGGGCGAATGGCCTCCATCTGTATGCCCCAGAGCAGGGATGGGGAACCTTTGGCACTCCAGCTGTTGAACTACACATTCCAGCATGCCCTGCAACCATTTTAGCCTGGCCAAATAGCAAAACTGTAGCAGGTTTATTGATCTGGCACTAGTGATATTCCACCGATTCAGAGATTCGCTTGTCCTAAACATACATTTTTACAAAATATTTCCCCTTTTGCTTTGATGTCCTATTGTTTCTTGGACATTATTTATGAGGTTTACATTTGTTTTCATTTGGTCTCTTCTAGGTACCTCCTGCATCAGCCAAGCAGCATGGGGTTAATCTGAACACAGCGTCCACACCCTTCCAGCAGGCCGGGGGATACGGGCAGCACAGCTACGGTGCAGGTAACGATCTATCGGTCAGCTGCCTTACATACTGGGTACGTCGCAGATTGGTCTACATCATGTGTATGTGATTAGTCCATTTTCCAATAGGATACGATGATCTGGCCCAGGGGACGACGGCTGGCGATTACAGTAAGGGAGGGTACAGCGGGTCAGCCCAATCACAAAGCAAGTCTGCCGGTACCGGACCAGGCAAAGGTAAGCGATTCTGCTTTCCTCTGACGTAAGGAACCTCTAGAAAACATGTACTGTTACTGGAGACAGTGCTATCGTTCATCAAGTGCGTTGTCTGTGAATACTCGGCAAAGGAAGCTCAGCCAGAGTTCCAAACAAGCTCCTCAAGGGCATCAATTTCCTTCTGGGCTTCAAAGAAGGCAACTGCAAAATCTGTAGAGTGGCCTATGTGCTCAGAGCCAATGCTACATCTCTGGGGTGATGCCTAGTCTGGCTGATCCTGGGGTTCTCCACCTCATTTCATATGCTGCAGGACATGGATGGCAGAACTTCCTCTGGACTTTCTCTTCCTGTCCTGGTTTGTCAGAAGCCGTTACACGTCTTGTACATAGGCTTCCGGATGTAGTGGTCATCGGCCAAAGGAGTTGCAGCTTCTCCATTTGGAATACAAAAAGACTTCTACTACGTTGGATCTAAAATCCCCCAGTTCCAGGCTGGATGTGATTTGGTTGCTGAAGGAAGCCACTTGGGAATGGTTAAATAATAGACTTCTTGGGCCACAAGTTTGTCTGTCTACACATCCTGATCTGAGGATCAACGTAGTCTTGCCAACCATGGGACCGTTTTTTACGACTGTTCCTGGACCTAGAAAATCAAAATCTGACACGGTCAAAATACAGACATTTACCTTGTTCATACGTTACCATCCCAGTGGACGGGGAGATAGTGTGCTTGGTTGTGTATTTCACCAACAGCTGGAGTGTCAGGTTAGCCATCGCTGCCCTAATCTGTCCCAAGATCAGCCATCGGTGTTGTATCAGGGTTGTGGAGATACCACCATGGAGGCAGATCTGGCACCATCTTCATCCTACAGCCCTGGAATCCTTTTCTCAACCACGTTCTAGACCCCCCACCTGTCCGTCTCACTAGGTCGTACTTCCCTGGGTTGCAGGTTTATTGGTTCCATCTTCTAGTAGTGTCCTCGTCTTGCAGTCGGTCATCAGACATGAGGCTTGCAGAGCAACTTTTTGTTTTGGAAACTTGCCATTGGATTTGTTTCAATTGGGCTGTGAGGACGAATACCTGGTCACTTAGGAGATACAGGACTTCTGTCTACACGGTTTTTATGGTTCACATGTTTTTTTGTTACTCAAAAAACTGAGAAGAAGCCATGGAGAAAAAGGGGCTGCACTTGCCTTGCTGGGCTGTGGAAAATTACACCCTAATTCTAGAAGTTTTTTTGGTCACCCATTTCCATACAAAACTAATTATGGCTGGTATTATCTGTAATTAAACAGACGGCTACTTCCAGTGTTGTGCATAATGCTATTTCTGTCTCTGCGCAGGGGTGTCCGTGAGTTCCAGTAACAGCGGGGTACCCGATATCAGCGGTTCAGTCTACAACAAGACTCAGGTAGGTGTCTGTGATGATCTCGCTGTCCTATTTCCAGCTCTAGGGCTGAACTAATCTCTGCCATCTGTCCCGTTTTCCAGGCGTTTGACAAGCAGGGATTCCATGCAGCCACACCGCCTCCCTTCAGCCTTCCCTCTGCTCTCGGATCCACCGGGCCTTTAAACCCTGGTGCCGCTGCGGGATACGCACCAGCTCCTTTCCTGCATATTTTGCCTGCTCATCAACAACCTCACTCCCAGCTGCTCCATCACCATCTTCAGCAGGACGGACAGGTGAGCCTTCTCCCGCTCTCCTCATTTACTGGGATTAGTTTGGGAACTTAATGCCGATTTTTTTCGGGCTTCACTTATGTCTAATCGTGAATAGGAATCCTGTGGCTTGTGACCATAGATAAATCTCATTATCCTTCCGTCTATGAAAGATTATTAACTAATTAGCTAGTCGCGTTATACAAACTGCATGCACTCCGTGTGACTGTAGTGCCGGCGTGTCTTTGTTCTGCTACAGATGGTGGCCAGATTCCCATTGTAGTGTATTCCTAGGCGGAGTACACACCCCACTATGCCAAGCGTTATCACAGAAGATAATTAAAAGGACATATCTGTGATAGGATAATGATTTAATTGTTAGTGTTGTACTGCCTTTTTGTAGGAAATGTGCTTATTATATGGAACCACTCGTAAATAGATTGGGTTACAAGTTTATGGCATATCGCTTCAGTAGCGCAGCTCTAGTAGACGGAGGGTTCTCCTCCCCCACCACCTCTCTTCCTCCTCACCCCGCCACCTCTTCCTCTTTGCCCCGCCACCTCTCTTCCTCCTCGCACCATTACGAGACGAACGTTGGTTATTTTCTTTTCTGAAGTCTCTTTCCCCGTCTCTTGCAGGGTGGATCTGGTCAGCGCAACCAACCAAACTCCATGCAGCAGAAGACTCAGGCAAACAAGACCGCCTACACCAGTTCCCCATACTGGACAAACTGACGCATTTCACAGCAACAGAGGGAGGAGTATCCTGGCGCGCATTCCCGGACCCCACCATCAATTTGAATACTTTACAGAAGAAACAACTGTGATCAGCCAAAATGTCTGTGCGGGAACAGTCTGCGAACACATCCTTAGTGTGACACTTACCCGCTTTCTTTTGGTTTGCTGGTGTATGTAATATATTTATGTATGTATTTGTAAATGTAATAGAAGCCTAAATGTGGTTTTCTGCATTTTGCAGTCTTTCTTTTTTTTTTTTTTTTTTTTTTGAAGGGGGCGTCTGAATTTCACACCCGCATCTGTGCAAAATATAATATATATATATAGTTTTCTTTCTGTTTTACACACACTGGTTTGTAAGAAAAGTGCCATTTTTAAAAAGAAAATCTGAAAAGCCTCTTATTTAAGTCCGATAAATGTTACCGGCAGGAAGGTCAGTCGCTACGTTCCTGTCTCCTGCTCTTTTTGTTTTTTTCCTTTTTCTCCTTATTTTATTATATATATAAATATTTTTTTCATCACTCATCAAGAGAAATTAATTTGGAACCAGAGCGTTTATATTAAAGAACTGTTGTCCCCGTACACGTCTGTCCGTTGTCACTATCATAACATCACATTTTTATTTTTTTATTTTAAATAAAACCTAAGGATCATCTGCAGTTAATCTGTATTTTTACATTTTTATTTATTTTTACTATTTTTTTTTTTTTTTTTTTATTATTATTATATCTATTGGACTCTACTCTTGGGTTGTATGGAAGACATCTGCTCTTCACCTGCGCGTTCTGTTCTCCTTTCCTTCCTGGGGTCATCCTTTTCTCATTCATCATCTCTGATATGACCCCATTGTGTGTCAGGATGCAGTCGGCAGGTTGACAGTAATAAAGTAGACAATAGGTCAATCACTATTATTAGACATGGTCAAAAGGTCGACATGTTTTTTTAAGTTGTTTTTTCTGCCTAACTCTTGGACCTCGCCCACTTCAGCTGTTTCTTAAATGATGCGTTGCATCTTACACTACTTACCCTGAACGCTTATTACGCACGTATGACCAGAGCAGGGTTATTATACGCTACATATATCATAATATAAACAATTCCGTGAAAAATGTCCCAACCAGCAGCTCCAGACCAAAGTTTGACTGGTCAGGACACAGCACCAAAGCACCGTGCTTTGGTGCTGTGTCCTGACCAGTCAAACGTTAGACTGGAGCTGCTGGTTGGGACATTTTTCACGGAATTGTTTATATTATGAGAATAGTCAAACGCCGGTGAAAGATGCCGCTGGTAAAGCCAGAACTACGTCAGGAGGACCGGCAGCACTTTAATTTCTCTAGACTGCATTAATGAGGAGATATAACAGTGGGCACATTGGTAACGGACAGGAATACTCCCAGCACTAAACCAAAGAGTTGTGATCTGGGCTACAGTACAGTCTGTGCTGGTTGAAGGAGCACCAGTGATGGCGAGTAGGTGAATCTGCAATCATTTCAGCCCATTGTGGATGCTGGGACTAGGCTAGGGGTATGATGGGTCCAGGAAGGTCCACCAATTACAGCACCAATGAGTTAACTTCTAAAGACATGCAGCCTGAGGCTCCTCCTCCCTCATACCCTCCCCTGTCCTCAGGAAGCACATTGGACCTGGCAGTTGCACTCAGTCGTTCCTGAGCATCCCTTGGCTGTGTCCTGACCCAGGTTTCCCACCTTGGGAACAAATGTCCCTCCCGGGAGGTAGATGTATTATAGCGGTGCTTATTAGAGAGGCAAAGCAGAACGGGACATAGACCAGATGTATTAACGTCTGGCGGTGGAGTGTTAACTACCCCCTCTAATGATGTCTGAGTCTTCAATATCTTCAGATAGAGTAATCCCAGTCGGAGTTGGTCTGAAGCCTAGAAGCATGACATGTCCACTAACTTATAAGATCATATGACATAAGCTAGAGTGGATGCCCTTATTAAATTGGTACACACATTAAGGAAGCAGACCAGAGGTGCCACCTCCTATTTTAGAGGTGCAACTTTTTAAACCGAAAGAACCCTGCAGTGTTTCACCCATCTCCTCAACTAGCTGATTGGGAGACATGGAAACACCCAAATAGAAAGTTTCTGGTAGCCAAGCATATTGATTCCTTCTAAACCCTTGCATAGGATAGGAAAGCATGGGAATTGTCTCCACCTGTGGATGCCCATATAGCCAGGTTGGTCAAGTCTACCACCCTGCCTATTCCAGATGTAACCTTTAAAGACCCAGTAGATAAGAAAGTGGCACTGTTCTTAACCAGGCATCAATATGGTAGAAAGTTGTTACATCTGTAGTCAGGTGGGTCAAAATGACCCTGAAATATTTATCACCACATTTATTATATTTTTCAGTTAAGTAAATTCATTGGTATATTTTAGTTAAAAGACTTTAAACACTTTAAAAAATATAAAAATTAAATACGTTTATGTCAAACTTAAAAGTTTTCGTAGGAACTTTATTTGACTAATTATGAAAAACTGAAAATAATGAACAAAAATAGACATCCTTAGTCTCACTGTTATTAAATAGATAACTCAACTTTTTTACATCAATGTTACATTTTAGTGTAAGTGAATATGTAATTTTTGGGAAATAATTGCAAAGTCTTAAGGTGCCCATACACTAGTAAGATTTATCTCCAGATCTGGCTGGTTGGAACAAAAACATGGTCATGGATGAGTGACAGTTTGTCAGTTTTCCAGCAAATGGTCAACTGTCATTTGCTCTCATCCATAACCATGTTTTTGTTCCAACCAGACAGGTCTGCAGATAAATCTGCGTGTGTATGGCCACCTTTATACTAATCACGATCTTGCAGCATTTCGGCACACTTGCTGCAGTACGGAACATGTTCGGGGCAAGTAAACTTTCTGTTGAATGGTCACTTTTTTTCTTGATCCGATTCCTTTAAGAAAGATAAAATATGTTGCCCTTCTTGTTCCTCCTGATCCATTTTGAAGAAAAACCTATAAATAACAAAAAACCTAAACTCTACACTGATTTGGCTCGGAATTGTAACATCGACTGTATGGTTGGTTTGTATTTACTTGTCTGATGTTTGTGCATGTCTATCTCCATGCACAGTTGCGCCTCAACTAAGCTGTGGTGGAAAACAAGAAGTGAGGGGTTTTAATGCCATTTACTTAGAGGTTTGGCAATGCCAAATTACATTACATGACGGCCTCCTGGAAGGTTTGCAGTCTGGGGCCTGTCTCTCTAATCTTGTAACCTTGGTGGACAATATCAGGGAGTCCAGTATGTACATCAGCGAGGCCTCGATGGATATGGGGTGTTTGCCAATATTGGTATCTGCTTCCTCATTGGCAGCACGCAGAGCCTTGTGGCTTCGCTCTTGGAAGGCTGATCATGAATCTAAACGGGCCTTAGGGTCTCTTCTATTTTCGGGAGCCATACTCTTTGGCCCAGAGCTTGACAAAATAGTGGCAACCATTGCAGATTCTAAGACGGCCTTTATGCTGTCCGGGACTACCAGGGCTAGGCAACAGTCCTTTCAGCCTCAGGGCAAAGCTAGAGGTCAGGCATCCCAGAGATTTCAGTCCTCCTTCCCAAAGACCCAAAAGACCAAACCCAGACAGGCTTGGTTGGGAAAACGCTAAGCTCCACAACAAACAGACAAGCCCTTTGCCTGGTGTCAGAGTTCTACCTGGGGAACTGCCAAGAGTAGGTGGTCATCTTTTGGACTTTGCCAGTGTCTGGAGCTCTACCATAACCGACTCGTGTTACAAATTGTCTCAGAGGATTACACCCTGTCCTTTTGGAGGTGTCCCTGACCCAATTCGTCATCATAGGTCTGCTAGCGGCTGATATCAAGGCTTCTGCCATCACCTCCCTTTTACAAGAGGCAGTAATGTCCCCAGTGCCTGTCCCTCAAAGGGAAAGGAGCTTTTGTTTTAACCTATTCTTGGTCAAGAAGCCCAATGGATCCTTCAGACTCATTCTCAACATCAAACAGTTGAATCTGTTCTTGCGAGTGCCAAAGTTCAAAATGGAGTCTCTCAGATCCATACTCCAATCATTGGATCCGGGGATCTTCATGGCCTCTCTCTATATACAATCGCCTACGCCCATATTCCGATCCACCAGCAGTTTCTTTGATTTTGAGGTGGGACACTGTATTTCTCCTTCATCCACTAGGTGTCACTGGAGTTACACTGGGGAATAGAAGGCGACCACAGGGAGCATGGGCACTTTAAAATAATTAATCAGTGTGACCAACTCCTCCCCTTCTACTTCCCCTCCCAGGCAGTCTTAGATCGTGCCCAAAAGGGAGCAGGTCACATTTGGCTCATCTCCTGGGCTTTTTGTAATTAGGGCATAAAGCAGCAAGTTTTGCCTTTGAGGACAGGCAGATAGTTGCTGCTACTATCTGCCTGCGACGTGGGAGCCTGCCGGAGGGAGCCGGCTGCTGCTTAAGGGTTTGCGCCCGGCTCCCTGGCTGACAGAGACCACCGTCTCTGGAGCTGTAACGGGCGCCGCTCTCACGCAGCGTGCACCCGATCCTCCCCCAGCCCCACCGCCGACGGCATGGCTGCAGCACTGTGAGTATTACCCTGCCTTCCTATTAGAGGAAGGTCAGGGACACAAACGGCGGTGCAGCAGAGGGTTTTTTAAACCTGGCGCCATTATGGGTGACGGAGCTGCCAGGCGGGGGGCGGAGTTACCGCGCGGTACTTCCCAGCAGGCCTTGGCATACCCCAGCGTTCCTGCAAGTCGCGGCGGCCATCTTGGACATTTGGCGCCGTTTGAACACGCTGCTGGAGGCTCCACAGTTGCGCTGCAGATCTATCCTGACTGCAGTTGGGCGATTCCTGTCCCCTGGTGACCGTCCTGCTGAACGCTCTATCCGGTCTGTGAGTTACAGTGGGGATTAGAGCTAGGTGGAGACAGTTTGGGCTGTGTCTCAAACTTAGAGCTATAGCGCTCCTGGGTATATGCCATAGCGTTGTACAAAGCTCTGTGACAGCTCTTTACTTTCACTGTCTCTCCCTTCCAGCATATATATTGCTGCCTATCCTATACCTACTATCTGTGATCAGTCTGGTAGTGTGTGGTGATTGCTGGGTGTTCTGTTGAACCATGGCAGGGGGTAGCTCCAAGAGGGTTACTTGCAAGAAGTGTGCTGTAAAATTTACACCTTCTAAGGAGGGAGACTCTGTATGTGATAAATGCGCTGCTTTACCCCCAGCTCCAGAGTCCCCCGTTCATACCCCTGTTTGGGCATCACAATTAGCTGATGTGATGTCTCATTTAGCTTGCGAGCTCTCTGCAACTCAAAAGGACAGAGAAACTTCCAGAACTCAACAGGCTTCCCTGACTTCTGCTGTGCAGAGTTTAACAAAGGCCTTAACACCAGCAGAGGGCGCCATTGCTTCATCTTCTAGGCAAGATCCCCCTACCTTACTCAGGAAAAGGGTATTACAGCCCTCTGGGGATTCTGGGGAGTATGATGATATGCCTGATCTGGAGGAGGGCGAATATGCTCTTCCAGATAATTATGATGATGATGATGATGATGTGGAACCTGAGGATCAGGTGTTAGTTACACAAGAGCCGGCCTCAGCCACTCCAGGTCTGGAGGACCTTATACATATGGTTAAGGTCGCCTGCAAGGTGTCAGATGACACAGACATTCCTGCTCGTCCTTCCTTCTTTGGAAAGAGACAAAGGCAGTCACCCACCTTCCCCCCAGCGGAGGAGTTGGATGAACATATATTGCAGGCTTGGAATCATCCTGATAAAAAATTCCAGGTACCTCAGAGGTTTCTGGCTGCTTATCCTCTTCCACCAGAGGGTAGAAAGAGGGTTGAGATACCTCCAGTAGTGGACTCTTCAGTCTCACGACTGTCTAAAAAGATGGTTCTCCCGGTGCCGGGTGCAACCACTCTTAAGGATACTTCTGACCGTAAGTTGGAGGTAACCCTTAAGAACATTTTTTCAGCCGCTGGTATTATTCAGCGTCCGGCCCAGGTCGGGTGCTGGGTAAATAAAGCCATGGGGGTGTGGGCTTCTCAGATCCTAACAGAGGTCCGTGAGGGCTCTGACCCTTCTTCTATTGTTCAGCTGGCTGAACAGATCCAGGAGGCATCAAACTATTTAATAGAGGCCTCTTCTGACGTCTGCATGATTGCAGCCAAGGTTTCGGCCTTATCCATATCAGCTCGCAGAGCTCTCTGGTTACGCCAATGGCAGGCGGACGCAGAGTCCAAGCGTGCTGTGGAGGCCCTGGCGTTCAATGGGGAGGTTCTTTTCGGGCCAGAGCTCGACAAGTGGATCTCCCAAGCAACGGGAGGTAAGTCCCACTTCCTTCCCTCAGCGGCTCCTCCAACTACACGCAGGACCCCTCAAAGGCCCTCCTTTCGGTCCTTTCGGCCTACGACCAGATTCAGAGGTCGTTCCAGAGGCGGAGCTCCATCTAGAGGCTCCAGAGGACGAGGCAGAGGCGCCTCGGCAGCTGTCCAGGAGCCCAAGTCCTCCAAGCCAACCGCATGACTGTCCACGGTCCCATCTGGGGGATCCCAGAGTCGGGGCTCGACTGCTGTCCTTCTGTCACATCTGGCTGCAGTCTTGTCAGGACTCGTGGGTAAGGGATCTGGTAACCCAGGGTTACAAAATCCATTTCAGGTTAGTCCCTCCAAACAGGTTTTTCAAGACCGGTCTCCCAGTCTCAGGAGACAAGGCGCAACTTCTGTTGTCAGCAATCAACAAGCTGCGGACAACGGGAGTTGTGATTCCAGTACCCGAGGATCAGCGTACTCAGGGATACTACTCCAGTCTGTTCCTTGTGCCGAAGCCGGATGGCTCGGTAAGGCCTATACTAAATCTAAAGGATTTGAATCCGTTTTTACAAGCGGTCAAATTCAAGATGGAGTCCCTGCAGTCGGTGATTCAGGGACTGGAACAGGGAGAGTTCCTGGTATCCTTGGATATCAGGGATGCATACCTGCACATCCCCATCTGGCCCCCTCACCAGGCCTTCCTCCGGTTCGCTATACAGGAACAACACTGGCAGTTCCAGGCCCTGCCGTTCGGTCTCTCATCGGCCCCCAGGGTCTTCACCAAGGTGATGGCTGTGATGATGGAGGTCCTCAGGGCTCAGGGGATTACCATCATCCCCTACTTGGACGATCTTCTCCTGAAGAATCGTTCGAAGGAGGCCCTGTTGTCCAACATACGGCTCACCCAGGAGACTCTCATCAGTCATGGGTGGATTCTGAACTTTGCAAAGTCTCAGCTACAGCCGTCTCAACGTCTTCTCTTTTTGGGGATGATTCTGGACACCCAGCAGATGAAGGTTTTTCTACCATCCGACAAAGTTCAGTCCCTGCAGGTCCTGGTCAGGTCGGTCTTGCGACGGCCACAGGTAACGGTGCACCTTTGCACCAGACTCTTGGGGAAGATGGTGTCCTCCTTCGAGGCGGTACAATATGGCCGCTTCCACTCGCGCCAATTCCAGTTGTCTCTCCTTCGCCAGTGGTCAGGGTCTCACCTGCATCTTCAGCAGCGGGTGACCCTGTCTCCTCGAGCCCGTCTGTCTCTGCTGTGGTGGCTCAACTCCGAAAACCTGCTAAGGGGCAGGAGGTTCGGCATATGGGAGTGGACTCTCCTCACCACAGACGCCAGCCTTCGAGGCTGGGGGGCGGTAACGCTGGAACACCAGTTCCAGGGTTTATGGACGAGGCAGGAGAGCTTACTCTCCATCAATGTGCTGGAACTCAGAGCAGTCTACTATGCTCTTCTGCAGGCGGGACACCCACTGCGGAGCAGAGCAATCAGAGTTCAGTCCGACAACGCCACAGCCGTCGCCTACATAAACAAGCAAGGCGGCACTCGGAGCAAGGCGGCGATGAAGGAAGTAAGCAGGATCATCCTCTGGGCTCAGAACCATGCTCAGGCCTTGTCAGCGGTGTTCATCCCCGGAGTAGACAATTGGGAGGCCGACTTTCTAAGTCGGCAGCATGCCCACCAGGGGGAGTGGTGCCTCAAGCCTCAGGTATTTCAGTCCCTTATACATCGTTGGGGGTGTCCTCAGGTGGATCTGATGGCGTCCCGCCACAACTTCCAGCTCCCAGCATACTTTGCGCGGACTCGAGATCCTCAGGCCGCAGGGGTAGACGCTCTGGTCGCTCCTTGGCCGTTCCAGTTCGTTTACCTCTTCCCTCCCTTTCCGCTGATCCCTCGGGTGTTACAGCGCATTCGCAGGGAGGGGGTAACAGCGCTTCTGATAGCGCCGGATTGGCCCCGGCGCTCGTGGTACACCAACCTGACGGATCTTCTAATCGACGAGCCGTGGCCGCTGCCTCATCAGGAGGACCTCCTCAGTCAGGGTCCCTTCATCTACCCAGATTTAGGACGTCTACATTTGACGGCGTGGCTGCTGAGAGGTCCATCTTGAGACGTGCAGGTATCCCTAGGGCGGTGATACCCACAATGATGAGGGCCAGGAAGGAAGTCACCTCCAGACACTATCATCGGATTTGGAGATCCTATGTGGCGTGGTGCGAAAGACGCAGAGTGTCCTCTACTCTGTTCAAGAAGGCTCGACTTCTCCTGTTTTTACAGGAGGGGTTAAACTCTGGACTTAGGCTGAATACACTAAAGGTGCAGGTTTCAGCACTCTCAGTTTTTTTCCAGAAACGTATAGCTCTCATTCCGGAAATCCACACTTTTTTCCAGGGGGTGCTGAGGCTTCAGCCCCCTATTCGTCCGCCTACGGCTCCCTGGGACCTAGAGTTGGTCCTCAGATATTTGAAGTCATCAATATTTGAGCCTTTAGAAGAGGTGGATCTTCGATATCTCACCTGGAAGGTGGTTCTTCTTTTGGCTCTGGCCTCGGCCAGACGTGTCTCGGAATTGGGTGCGCTTTCTTGTCGCTCACCGTTCCTCCAGTTTCATCCGGACAGAGCGGAGCTCCGTACCAGTCTTTCTTTCCTTCCAAAGGTGGTCTCAGCGTTCCACGTGAACCAACCCATAGTGGTTCCAGCATTCACAGAGGCTTCACCTGGGGATAGGTCTTTGGATGTGGTGAGGGCCCTGCGGATTTATGTCTCTCGCACGGCTTCTCTTCGCAAGACGGATGTCTTGTTGTTACCTACGACCCAGTGCGTCGTGGATGGCCAGCTTCAAAACAGACGCTGGCCAGATGGATCCGTCTGACTATTCGTCAGGCATACCTTGCTGAGGCTCAGACGCCTCCCACTAACATAGACGCGCACTCCACCAGATCGGTGGGTCCTTCATGGGCGGCTGCCCGTGGGGTCTCCCTGCAACAGCTCTGTCGTGCTGCGACATGGTCAGGTCGGCACACTTTTGTGCGATTTTATAGGTTTGATACCTTTGCGGCACCAGCTTCTCAGTTTGGCCGCTCTGTTTTAAGGGGATCTCAGCGCTCACCCACCCAGGTTGAAAGCTCTGGGACGTCCCCAGTGTAACTCCAGTGACACCTAGTGGATGAAGGAGAAACAGGGATTTTGTACTTACCGTAAATCCTTTTCTCCGAGTCCACAGGTGTCACTGGACGCCCGCCTCAGCGCTGTTCTCCACCTGTTATGTTCAGTGTTAGGTTCCTATTGGGTAACCTCTGGAGTTTTCCCTTGTCAGGGTTTTTTAAACATGGTTATTACACACCTGTCTTGTCTGGTTTGACTCTGGGTGTTTGTTTGTTTTTTCATATATATACATTCTTTTTCTACTATTTGTATTGAATGATGTTATGTTGTGATGAACCTCCTCTCGGATGTGTGTTATATCTTTCTGCTCCCTTTCGGGCACGATCTTTATGACTGCCTGGGAGGGGAAGTAGAAGGGGAGGAGTTGGTCACACTGATTAATTATTTTAAAGTGCCCATGCTCCCTGTGGTCGCCTTCTATTCCCCAGTGTAACTCCAGTGACACCTGTGGACTCGGAGAAAAGGATTTACGGTAAGTACAAAATCCCTGTTTTTCAGTTCTGGTCTCTTCCATTCGGCCTGTCCAAGGCACCACATGTATTCACAAAGGTGATGGCAGCCATGGCAACAACGCTTTTCCAGCAGGGAGTTTGCATTAACCCTCACTTGGACAACCTCCTTCTGCTATCCCAGACCCAGGAGCAACCTGACCTCCCATGGTTGGATGATCAACTGGAAGAGGGACCAGGCATCCTGGGAATCTTTGAAACCTGCAACCTGACCTCCCATGGTTGGATGATCAACTGGAAGGGGGACCAGGCATCCTGGGAATATTTGAAACCTTTGCTGATTGGTGCCACGATTCTCTGGATCCGCCTACAACCCCTGATGTCACCCTGTGGGAACCATGGATCTCAAAGAAGAAATAACAATATCCTGGATCTCTTGATAAGCAACAATGGGGACATTCTTACTAACATAACCACCAAAACGAGGGGGAAGCTACCTAGATAGCTAAAGTAGGCGCCACCAGGGGTGTTCCACTAATAGCTGCCACTTAAAAATGGGGTTGTCAATCCCAATTGCACAAAAGAGAAAATACAAAGAAGTGGCGCTTGTTTGATGAAGGGTTTATAGATTTAATAACAACATTAAAATACACATATAAAAAGAAAACACATACGTTTAAGAATAGTATGTATATATATATATATATATATATATATATATATATATTAAAAATTAATATGGCTGAACCACTAATGAGTGGGTCTGGACCAGATTGATGACTTTGTACAGGGAAAAATGTACTGACTGTCCCGTCTCAATTCCAAATCTGTGGATAGTAAACCATTGGTGCAAGTTGCAGCACATTGCAGATCAGTTACAATGCCCCAGTAGGGCTAATAGTTACCCAGCGCCGCTAGAGGACTTCAATCCCTCGGGATAGCATAGTAGCAATGTCCTTAGATCTGTACGGCCAAATGGGAAGGATGGGTTGTAATTGTAATCCAAGCTGGAAGCAATGGAAGCCAACAGATGAACCAAATTGCTCACAAGTGGTAGGCAGATGGAGTAAGCCAAGTGATTCCAAAGTGTGGAGTTGGTAACTGCAGGTACAGCCAGATCCTGGTAGAAGCTTTAAAGCATGAGTATCCGGTCCAGAATGGACTCCTGACACGTTTCGCTGTTTGGAGAATACAGCTTTATCAAAGGTATAACATAACCATAGGGAGACATTGGGGAACAGTGATTACAATATGATCACATTTGATTTACATTTTAACAAAGATAATTATATAGAGCAACTAGGTCCTTAAATTTCAGAAAAGCTAAATTTGGTCCTTAAAGTATATAAACAGGAAGGAATTATTTAGAGGTATGGATACTTCTAAAAGGTGGCAGACTTTTAAACAAATACTGCAGGAGGGCACTGATAAATTTATTCCTAGGGTAAATAAAAGAACAAATGTCAGAAGGAAACCTATGTGGCTTAACAGCAAAGTCAAATTTGAAATAGCTAAAAAAAGGAGGACATTCAAAGCGTTTAAACAAGATGGGACAACCAAATCATTTGGCGCATATAATGAATGTGATAAGAATTCAAGATGGCAAAATAAGAGACTGAAAGTGAAATAACCACAGATAGCAAATCTAATCCCAAAAAATTATACAGTTATATAAACGGGAAACCGTTAAGGAAGGAAAATATTGGCCCACTTAAAAATAAGCAGGGTACCCTGGTAATAGAAGGAAAAGAGAAAGCGGAATTATTCAATTAATTTTTTTGCTTCGGTATTTACAAGGGAAGAATCTTCAGAAGATCTCCCACAGATTAAAATGCTTGACTCTTGATTGAGTGAGGAAATAGTCCAAAATAGATTACGGAACCTAAATAGTAACAAATCTCCTGGCCCGGATGAAATACACCCTAGGATACTAAAATAATTGAGTTCTGTCATAGCACTACCATTATATCTGATATTCGAGGAATCAATAAACTCAGGGATGGTACTAAAGGACTGCGCATAGCTAACATAGTACAAATATGGAAGAAAGGTAGCAAAACTAACCCTGAGAATTATAGACTGGTCAGCCATTCATCTATTGTGGGGAAAATATTAGAAGGAATAATAAGAGATAGTATCCAAAATTTCTTAGAACAGGAGAAAGTGATAAGTAAGTCTCAACAAGGGTTCGTCAAAAATAGATAATGTCAGACCAATTTAATTAGCTTCTATGAGGAAGTCAGTTGGGGGCTGGACTTAGGGAAATCTGTTGATGTAATACTGCTTAGTTTCGCTAAAGCTTTTGACACAGTGCCTCATAAAAGGTTATTAATGAAACTAGGTAATTTAGAGTTAGGAGATACAATTTGTAATTGATTTGAAAACTGGTTGCACAATCAGGGACAGAGAGTGGTGGTAAATGGTATACATTCCAGCTGGGGTAAGGTCCAAAGTGGAGTCCCCAAGGTTCAATACTGGGACCCACCTTGTTTAATATTAATGATATAGGAAGTGACATAGGGGGTTATTATAGTTCACTCTTTCTGACAAAATCCTTCTTAGATGGACAAAACCATGTGCACTGCTGGTGGCAGTGCTGAGCTCAGACATAGGCCCTTATTCTGGTTGGTGCGGCCGGAGCCGCATATGCGGCTCCGACCGTGCAGGCGAATCCCCGCCTTCCATACGGATCGCCACGGCCGTCCGTACGCGGATATGTGGCGATCCGCATGAAATTGGACGGGGATACGCCTCCTCCATGGTGGGAGCAGCCCCTGCATTCGATGGTCGCCGAACATCGAATGCAGGGCCGCACGCTCCACCAGGTCCCGCAACACAAGACCACACGGACACTTGTCCGTGTGAAATCTTGTATGGGGGCGGGCAGCTGACATCCGGCGATGTCAGATGCCCGCCCCGTACCCACGCGTCACGGCCTCATTACCATGCATACGCCCCGCGTTTGCATGGGAACGCCCATGAAACGCGGGGCGTATGCATAGGGTAATGAGGATAAGTAGCCCCTCACGCCCCTCTACGCCCCCTGTGCGGCGTATAGAGAATCCTTGCGGCGAAATCGCCTGCACATGCGCAGAGTGACCTCTGCACATGCGCAGAAGATAAACATCGGCGGCCCGTACGCAAGCGGGAATATCCGCACCAACCAGAATAAGGGCCATAGTTTGGATTGGACTTTGCGGAGCTGGATGAACTACAGACAGTCAGTCAGTACAGTTCCTCTAAGCTACCATGTGTGGCATTGCTGTGCTCAGGCAAATGCAATGAAAACAAAACTGAACTGAAGAATGACCATTCACCTTTTAGTGACCAATGGCTTACAGTCTCTTTAAAAGGAACCATTGAAAAGATCCGTTTCATTCACGACCGACCCATCTCTAGTTTCTATTACAGCTGCTGAGTAAGTCCTCGGCTACGTACAGACTGCACACACTGGGGAATTATTCCATGGGAAGTGGCTGCTTATCACCATTCCAGCTAATTTTCGCAAGCCGTGCTAAGCAACGTGCAGGCTTACACAGGGCGGGATTTCACTCTGTCTGGGCTGCGTATAACGGATCTCAGGGCTCTGCAATTTAGCAGAGCAGTGATTAGGTCTGTATAAATCCTCAAATCCTAACCATTGCTCTTTCTGTATGGAGTTTGTATGTTCTCCTGAAGTTTCCATACACCCACCCCTGCCCTCCACAAAAAAATACTGATTTGTTAATTGGCATCTGATGAAATATAAACCTGTCTGTGTTGTAGGGAATAGAGATCACAAGCTCCACTAAGACAAGGATAGATGTGAAACAACAGTATTGCCACTGCAGCCACCAGGGGGCAGCATTTCACCATTGGGCGATAGCAGACACTGCACTATTTATGTAATGAAGTCAGGAATCAGATATCTCATTATACATCACACAATTAATTAACTGTCACTTAGAGCTTGAGGGAGAGAATGTAGATTACCATAAAATATCTTCTATGCTCATCGTCCTCCAGGGGCTCAACCATTGTCAGCAGCACTCCATTGAATGTCAGTATAGGGAGATAAGGATGATGGTATAATCTTACACTCCGAGAGGTTAGTGAGATTCTGATGACATAGGTGCAGGGGGTGCAGCTGCTATGGGGCCCAGAGCTGAGAGGGGCCACCTTCCCTGTCACAGTTACATGTGTTATATACAGAGGTGTAGCTACCAATGGTGCAGGGAGTGTAGCTGTTATGGGGCCAGAGCTGAGAGGGGCCACCTTCCCTGTCACAGTTACATGTGTTATATACAGGGATGTAGCTAACATGGGTGCAGGGGGTGCAGCTGCTATGGGTCCCAGAGCTGAGAGGGGCCACCTTCCCTGTCACAGTTACATGTGTTCTATACAGGGTGTAACTACCATAGGTGCAGGGGGTGCAGCTGCTATGGGTCCCAGAGCTGAGAGGGGCCACCTTCCCTGTCACAGTTACATGTGTTATATACAGGGGTGTAGCTACCATAGGTGCAGGGAGTGCAGCTGCAATGGGGATCAAGAGCTGAGAGGGGCCACCTTCCCTGTCACAGTAACATGTGTTATATACAGGGGTGTAGCTACCATAGGTGCAGGGGGTGCAGCTGCTATGGGGCCTAGCGCTGAGAGGGGCCACCTTCCCTGTCACAGTTCCATGTGTTATATACAGGGGTGTAGCTACCATAGGTGCAGGGAGTACAGCTGCTATGGGGCCAGAGCTGAGAGGGGCCACCTTCCCTGTCACAGTTACATGTGTTATATACAGGGGTGTAACTACCATAGGTGCAGGGGGGGCAGCTGCTATGGGGCCCAGAGCTAAGAGGGGCCACCTTACCTGTCACACAAATGTGTTAAAAACACAGAAAAGGCGACATCCACTGGCGAACTTATATATAACATGTAATAACTCACACAATAAAATTGTTGAGCATCAGCGTCTTTAATCTCAGTATAAAATACAAAGAATCTTTTTTCTAAAAAACTCATACCAAAAAGAGACATAGTGCAATACTGTAGGAATGAGCCGGATGTTTTTATTTTTCTACATTCCACCCACAAGAATTGTAGTAAATGCGGACACCAATCATATACGTCGTCCTCTCACAGGTGGAGTCTCCTGCTTGGTCCCTCGATGAAAGTGGATATAGTGCAAATAACGTTTTACAAACAAAATGCAAACAATTTATTTGGCACACTCATAGGATAAAAGCTTTGAACCCAAATGGGTAATGGATACAGTGGTCAAGGAGGCTGGATAGTTTCAGTCATCGGGATTCCCCGTCCTTTTAGTCCCACAGGATCCGGTCGGTGGTGGCAGCAGGCTTACGGGCGTTCGGGCATACATGTGCCCTTCTTCAGTTTTATGGTGAAGGCTCCTTTGTGTGTCACCCTGGGCTGAATATTTATAGTTAGCGCGAAGGTATCAGTTCTCTTGCTTCTGTTGACAGGTACATGTGTTGTGTACAGGATGTAGCTAACATAGGTGCAGGGGTGCAGCTGCTATGGGGCCCAGAGTGGGAGAGGGTGTCACAGTCCTGACAGTAACAGAAGCGGTAGGAGAGAGCGTCACACCCCTGATAGTAACAGAAGTGGTAGGAGAGGGTGTCACAGCCCTGACAGTAACAGAAGCGGTGGGAGAGGGCGTCACACCCATGATAGTAACAGAAGTGGTAGGAGAGGGCGTCACACCCCTGATAGTAACAGAAGTGGTAGGAGAGGGTGTCACAGCCCTGACAGTAACAGAAGCGGTGGGAGAGGGCGTCACATCCCTGATAGTAACAGAAGTGGTAGGAGAGGGTGTCTCAGCCCTGAGACAGTAACAGAAGCGGTAGGAGAGGGCGTCACATCCTTGATAGTAACAGAAGTGGTGGAAGAGGGTGTCACAGCCCTGACAGTAACAGAAGCGGTAGGAGAGGGTGTCACAGCCCTGAGACAGTAACAGAAGTGGTAGGAGATGGTGTCACAGCCCTGAGACAGTAACAGAAGTGGTAGGAGAGGGTGTCACAGCCCTAACAGTAACAGAAGCTGTGGGAGAGGGCGTCACATCCCTGATAGTAACAGAAGTGGTAGGAGAGGGTGTCACAGCCCTGAGACAGTAACAGAAGTGGTAGGAGAGGGTGTCACAGCCCTGAGACAGTAACAGAAGCGGTGGGAGAGGGCGTCACACCCCTGATAGTAACATAAGTGGTAGGAGAGGGTGTCACAGCCCTGAGACAGTAACATAAGTGGTAGGAGAGGGTGTCACAGCCCTGAGACAGTAACAGAAGTGGTAGGAGATGGTGTCACAGCCCTGACAGTAACAGAAGCGGTGGGAGAGGGCATCACACCCCTGATAGTAACAGAAGTGGTAGGAGAGGGCATCACACCCCTGATAGTAACAGAAGTGGTGGGAGAGGGCGTCACACCATTGAGACAGTAACAGAAGTGGTGGGAGAGGGCATCACAGCCCTGAGACAGTAACAGAATCGGTGGGAGAGGGCGTCACACCCCTGAGACAGTAACAGAAGTGGTGGGAGAGGGCGCCACAGCCCTGAGACAGTAACAGAAGCAGTGGGAGATTGTGTCACAGCCCTGACAGTAAAAAAAAAAAGCGGTGGGAGAGGGCGTCACAGCCCAGACAGTAACAGAAGTGGTGGGAGAGGGTGTCACACCCCTGATAGTAACAGAAGCAGTGTGAGAGGGCATTACAGCCCCGACAGTAACAGAAGTGGTGGGAGAAGGTGCCACACCCCTGAAAGTAACAGAAGTGGTGGGAGAGGGCATCACATCCCTGATAGTAACAGAAGCGGTGTAAGAGGGCATTACAGCCCCGACAGTAACAGAAGTGGTGGGAGAGGGTGTCACACCCCTGATAGTAACAGAAGCGGTGGGAGAGGGCATCACAGCCCAGACAGTAACAGAAGCAGTGGGAGAGGGTGTCACAGCCTTGACAGTAAAAAAAATTAAAAAAAAGCGGTGGGAGAGGGCATCGCAGCCCAGACGGTAACAAAAGTGGTGGGAGAGGGTGTCACAGCCAAGACAGTACCAGAAATGGTGGGAGAAGGTGCCACATCCCTGAAAGTAACAGAAGTGGTGGGAGAGGGCATCACATCCCTGATAGTAACAGAAGTGGTGGGAGAGGGTGTCACACCCCTGATAGTAACAGAAGAGGTGGGACAGGGTGTCCCAGCCCTGAAATGGTAACAGAAGCGGTGTGAGAGGGCGTCACACCCCTGATAGTAACAGAAGCGGTGGGAAACGGTGTCACAGCCCTGAGACCGTAACAGAAGCAGTGGGAGAGGGTGTCACATCCCTGAGATAGTAAAAGTGGTGGTGGGAGAGGGTGACAGAGCAGACCGTAACAAAGGTGGCAGGAAAGGTACCAGGGCCACCCCTCATGTACCATTCATTTTTTTTTTAAATGAGATTTACATTTTAGATGTTGTTCAATATTTTCTACTTCACATTTTGGAAATAAATCATTAACACAGATTTAGTAATTGTGAGTTTACAAAAATAAACCACCATTAAAAGATATCCATGCCATATGCCACCTTCCCACCAACCCTGTGCCCACCAATTGCTAATCAGTCTGGTTTTACTTATGTAACACTGGATACAGTAGACCTGTTGTTCTGTTTGCACCTTTAGACCTGATTTGGTGATACCGGTGATCTGGGCACGAATCAAGAGGCAGTAACCGATGGACTGGGTAGTATGGCGGTCTACCGGAGCATCAGTCAGTCAGTGCCAGCATAACAGGAACCAGCAGTCAGTAACTGCCTCCTCATTTAGCCCTCACCATGGCAGAAGCACAGAGATTACATCAGGGCCTTGAACTCTTTAAATATAAGAAAACATTAAATCAGATCTGTTATCCTGAGGGCAGAGATCCCGACTGGGGCATAATGCCAAGATGGGTAACTGGCTGTGTAGTGCCCGCACTACTTCACTTCCAGTCAGGCACCAAAATACTCTGGTCACATGACGCACAGGGCAAGACACGTCAGTCTCCAACACATGCAACGGAACATGACATCACTTACACAGACAGTACACAGCTGCAGTGTGCGCAACTGAAGAGCGACCCAGGAATTACCAGCAGCCAGCCTTATGCTGGCCATACACTAGACCAACTTTTAGCCAACCATCCAACTAGTTGGCTGGACTGAAAATCTGGTACTGTAGGAGAGAAACAGAAATTTTCTCAAAAACCCAGGGAAATGGATAAAAGCATTTTTTTTTTTTTAAGAACAAACAGATCAAGGGGGTATTCAATCGCTGGCTACCATCTCCCGACGGGGGAGATGGTCACCGGGCCCTATTCAATGCAGTCTTCCCCGACAGCATTGAGCAGGGTTTCTCGGCAGAACGAGCCTGACTTCACAAGCTGCAGCTCGCCTATTCCCGGCCACGCCCCCTTCTCGCTCCCCGGCAGGCGGGACATTGAATCCCGCCTGCATGTTCTCAGTTGAACTGACCGAGAATGGGACAAGGTCACGGCGGTCGAACAAGCTCGACCGCCGTGACCTAAACATTGAATACGCCCCTTAACTACAGTACCTTGTCTGACTGACAGTTTTTATCCATTTCCTGATGTTTAGAGCAAGTTTAGACCAAATAGGCATATTAATATCCTTACAAAAAAAGAAGTATCAAATATGGGCCCTTATTCAGATCTGATCGCAGTACAAATGTGTTCTCAAAATGGGCAAAACCATGTGCACTGCAGGTGGGGCAGATGTAACATGCGCAGAGAGAGTTACATTTGGGTGGGGGGTGTAGAAACTGAAATCTAAATTTCATGGTAAAAATAATGCAGCCAGTTCTCGTTCTCTTCCCCCCCCCCCCCCCCCCTCTGCAGTGCACATGGTTCTGCCCATTTGGAGAACAAATTTGTACTGCGATCAGATCTGAATAATGGCCATGGTTTGAGGTAACATGTTTAAAAAAGGGGCAACTAGATGGGTCAAGTGGTTCTTATCTGCCGTCAAAATTCTATGTTTCTATATTTAATTGGTAAAATTACATTCCCTCCCATACGGTACCAAATTTTTATTCCAGGTGGCTGGTTGGAGGAAAGTTGGTCAGATGTATGGTCAGCATTAGCATTGTTACGGACTAGGGAAGAAAACCACAGACGGAAGATGCACATTTGATAGATATGGCACAGAGGGGTAGATGTACGAAGCAGTGATAAGTGATAAAGTGCCTGGTACTTTATCACTGGCCAATCAGCTCCTGGCTGTCCCTTAGCAGTCAGGAGCTGATTGGCCGGTGATAAAGTACCAGGCACTTTATCACTTCTCCTCCCTTATCACTGCTTCATACATCTACCCCAGAATGAGCTGGTAATGGTAAGAGACATATCAGGGTTTACAGGGACACCGTGCAAGCACCTCCATACAGACGGGGCGCAGGTGCTGGCTGAACCAGTAACACAGTATGGTCACATGTAGCTGTGGTATTGCTGGATGGGGCACTTAGTGTCACACTAGTGCCAGCCAGTCAGGGAGAGGGTCATGGGAGGAGATTTACAGATGGGTCAGGTCCCATCCTTGCTGGCAGGTCGCCATGGCGTCTGCGCTGGCGACCCGCCAGCAGCCACGAGTCTCAGTCGTCAGCGCGACGGAAACCCTGTCCGTCTCCGCCTCAGGGAGACGGACAGGGTTAGGGGGGGATGCGGGCAGGCGGCGGGGACCCGGGGGAACGGATGGAAGCGCCGTCGGAAGGGGACGCGCGCGCCTCTCGTGCGCGCGCGTCCCCTTCTCACCATCGCCATGGCGCTGGCGGGGGATGGCGGCTGGCGACGCCAGCGCCATCCCCTGCCAAGATGGGACAAGACCCATCTGTATCAACACACGGAGAGAGAAATTAGCAACCAATCAGCTCCTAACTGTCATGTTACAGCCTGGGTTTGAAAAAGAACAGGAGTGGATTGGTTGGTACTTTATCTCAAGTTAGTAGAACATGCCCAATGTGTCCTCCTTTGGACCCTACAACTTCTATTTGTTGAGCCGGTGTGTAGCTTTAAGGTGGGTGTGGGTGGTGGTGGTGGTGGTGTGGGGTGTGTGTGTGGGTGGTGGTGTGTGTGGGGTGGTGGTGTGGTGTGTGTGTGTGTGTGGGGGGTGGTGTGTGTGGGGGGTGGTGGAGTGTGTGTGTGTGGTGGGGGGTGGTGGTGGTGGTGTGTGTGTGTGTGGGGGGGGGTGGTGTGTGTGTGTGTGTGTGTGTGTGTGTGTGGGGGGGGTGGTGGTGGTGTTTTTGTTTGTTTAGGGCTGGGGATTGCGAGATCAGTGAAATAAACTGGCTGCACCCCAACAAGTCCAAGTGGTGCTGTTCTAGCTGCACGTAGTGGCCCACAGCCTTCGGGCCAGATACACTAAGCTTCAAAAGTGATACAATGGAGAGTGATAAACAGCCAACCAATCAGCTCCTACCTGCCATTTTTCAAACCCAGTCTGTGACATGGCAGGCAGGAGCTGATTGGCTGGGTGTTTATCACTCTCCCTTTTATCACTTTTGAAGCTTGGTGCATCTGGTCCTTAGTAACATATTCTCCACTTCCTGCAGGCGGAACCATCACTGTACAGACATCTTTGTTCTTAACAGTCCGCAATGCAGCCTAGAAATGTTGAACAGATCCATTCATGACCACAGATAAACAAATTGAGGAACAAATTAATCCACTTATGTTCAAGTATGGATATCCTTCAGATCTGGACTGTTCAGCTGGATACACACTGGCCGATATATTGTCTGTTCGATTGAATGACTGATCTATCACTGGACCATCCGCTAGTGTGTACCAGCAATGTCTGCGAGTGGCATCATTCAGACAAAGTGTTTGTTGTGCAACACAGCCGGTTATCCAATGTACATTGGCTGTCGGCCAACCGCCCGTACACCCATACCGGCCCCTGCGGATCGGGGAGAGTGTGTGAAGAACACGCTGCCCCTCCCCGGCGAGCAATATCTGCAGAGATGTCTTCTAGAGCAGACATTCCCAACCACCGTCCTCAAGGCGCACTACCGGTCCAGGTCTTTGTGATACCCATGCTTCAGCACAGGTAACTATTAGTACTTCAGCTTTTTTTTAAACCAGCTGTGCTGAAGCCTGGACATCACAAAAACATGCACTGTTAGGACTAAAGTTGGGAATGCCTGTTCTAGTGTGCAACCAGCAGAACGCTGCCTTGAGTAGAGATTTGGGAACTACGGATGTGGACAAAGGGTGTGGCATGCCGCTCCCACAGTTGGGATACAGACATCGGAAACCCAACTGGCGGTACTTACTTGGACACCCCCTGAGCACATCGAAGCACCTTGCGGGCTCGCTACAGGTTCTATTCCCCCTCTATGGGAGTTGTGGACCCCCCCGCAAGGGAGATGAGTCCCTGTAAGTCAGGATAATACAGCACCCATGCACAAAGGATTTCCACATAAGGATTTAAAAAGCTCCACCTAGTGGTCAAACATGCCATCAGCAGAAGGGTGGTTGTGCTGCTAGGCTTTTCAAATAACACTTTAAAGTGCTAGAGACACAGATGTAGGTAAAGCCAACGGTTTTGTCAAATCTCAAATGGTGGGGAGACCCAGATCCTGTGTGACCGCTTGCAGGGCCACCGGGCCTCAGCCTAGACTGTGCTGGACAGCATGCCCAATAACAGTCAGGTGTGTGCCAGCAGCTGCTCATTACAAGAACAGCTTCAGTCACACACCTGACAATAATAGCTGATTATGCTTACGATAATTCCTATTCTTCGGAATACTTCTTGGCAGCCATAACATTGGATTTTAGCCCCCCTCCTTCTAGACAGCTAACAGTAGACAGTTCCTTTTTTTGCCTAGGATCCACCCTCACCACTTATATAAGCACGCACCACCCTGTTACCCTCCGTCTTTGAATGGGGTGCCGGACACAGTCCCGACAGGCATTTACCCGACGTCGGGGTCCCGACTGTGAAAATACTGACGGCCACATGCTATTTTCCCTCATGGGGGTCCACGACCCCCAGAGAGGGAGAATAGAATAGATGGCGAGCATAGTGAGCCACCGTGCCCACAGCGTGGCGAACTCGCATGGGGCTTTGCTGCGCTCACCATGCTGTCTGAGTCCGACCAGTCGGAATCCCGACGTCAGGCTAATGACTGTTGGGATTCCGACTGTCGGACCCCTATACCACATTCCTTTGAATGTCTCCTCCCTTGATCCTAGGTAAAAAAAACACAGAAGGGGGGGGGGGGGGGGGTTGGAGTCATAGGCTGCCATGAAGTATTCAGAAGAAAAGGAATTATCGTAAGCATAATAATCCGTTATTTGCTTCTTCCTACTTCATGGCAGCCATAACATTGGGACATACCAAAGAATAATAAAGGGTGGGCTGCAATATCTCATGCCATTACATGGCTCAGAATACGCTCTCCAAAATTTTTGATTCACAACCAGGGCATAACGTTTCGTAAGTGTATGCATCGAAGACCATGTTGCTGCCACACAGATCTCTTTAATATCCCAGCATCTTTTGCCCAGACCCGCCATTGCTCTTGTAGAATGTACTTTAATCATACCGGGAACTTCTCTTCCCACTTTCTTGTATGCAAGTTATATAATTTCCTTGACCCATCTGGAAATGGTCTGCTCTGATGGAGACAATCCTTTCTTGGCTCCCATCGGAGTGACAAATAAATAAAGACTTGGTTTTCCTGAAACTCTCAACTCTTTTCAAATAATAGAAACAGCTCTAACGATATCCAAAGTCTGTAATCTTTCTTCCTTTGAATTCTTTGGTTCTGGATAAAAAGATGGCAGAATTATTTCTTGATTGATATGAGAAGAGAACATCACTTTTGGAAGAAATTGAGGATTAGTTCTAAGTACCAATCTATCTGGAAAGAATTTCAGGTAAGGTTCCTGGGCCCATAGCGCCTGAGGTTCACTAACTCTTAGCCGAAGTGACTGCAACCAGGAACACAATTTTCCATGTTAGGAATTTCAACTTGATCCTATCCAATGGCTCAAAAGGTGGTGACATAAGGACATTTAATACCAAGTTGAGGTCCCATTGGGGAACAATTAATCTGACTTGAGGCCTCATCCTCTTAATAGCCTGACAGAACCGCTTTATAAGTTCATTGTCTGCCAATATTTTATCCAAGAATACACTAAGAGCGGAGATATGCACTTGAATCGTGCCTACTGCCAATCCATCACATAAAAAATAAAAACTGTAAAATATGTGGAATACCAGCCGTAGGGGTATGACATTTATTTACCTATCTGGAAAAAATTCCCCAAATACTATAGTACACTTTTGAAGATACCTTCTTCCTGGCCTGTAACAGAACCTCCACTACCTCTGGTGACAACCTTTTGTTCTATAATATGCTCCTCTCAACTTCCAAGCCATCAAATTTAGTTTTTGAGGATTCGGGTAATGGAGCAGCCCCTGATGTATCATGCCTGGATGAATTGGCAATTGCATTGGATCCTCCACTGTCATTATCTGCACAAGAGGAAACCAAGGTCTTCATGGCCAATATGGAAGTATAATTACCACCTGGACTTTTTCTTCCCTGATCTTTTTGAGAACTCTGGGATTTAGAGCAAATGGAGGAAATATGTATACTAGATCGAAATCCCATTTCTGGGACAGAGCTTCTACTCCTGGGAACCCCTGCATTCTGTCCTTTGAGAAGAATTGTGGAAGCTTCTTGTTGCCGGAAGATGCCATCAGATTTATTTCTGGCGTGCCGAACCTCCTGATTACTTGATGGAACAAGGATTCCTCCAGTTCCCATTCCCCCGGTAAAACTTGGTTTCTGCTTAAGAAATCTGCTATAATGTTGTCCTTTCCTGGAACGTAGTAGGCTGATAGAGGCTTTAGATAACCATCTGCCTAAGTCATTATATTTTCCATCTCTTTTAGAAGTACACAGCTTCTTGTCGGTTTATGTACGCGACCGTGGCTTCATTATCTGAAAATATTCTTAGATGGGAGTTTGACATTTCTGTGTGGAATTGATGTATTGCTCGCCACACTGTTCTTAATTCTCTTTGATTGGACATTTAACTTTCTATTAGAGACCAAATTTCTTGACAGGATTTCTTCTGCATATGAGCCCCCATACAGACAAACTTGCATCTGTCGTGAATTAGAAATTGAAGATTTTATAAAGATGTAGCCCTCAGAGGCAAGCCCTTGCTGGCCCACCAATTTAGGGACTCTATTACTCCTTGTGAAACAGTCACCCAATAGGACATTGGTTTCAGGGCATCCTCCATCTCGACCAAGGCACTATGTCTACAGTAGAAGACATCATCCCTAACAGACTTGATGACGTTCTTAACTGTATCGGATCTTGACACTGGACCAACGATATCAACGTTTAAATTTTTTCGCATCTTTCCTTGGACAATGAAATCTGGAATTTTCTTGAATCCAAGACTACTACTAGAAACTGAACCATCTGCGCTGGATCTAGATGACTTTTCTTACAGTTGAGTAGCCAGCCATGGTCTTGCAGACATTTGACTACTTTCTGCTGCCGCCGAAGCCTCTTCTTTTGAGCTTCCTGTGATCAGTAAATTGTCTAGGTAGGCCCAAACTGCTACACCTCTTTTCTTGAGATGTGCCAAGTGTGTCAGCAGTACTTTGGTAAACACCCTTGGGGACGACGTAAGACCGAATGGGAGGTGAATTGGAAATGAACCCCCTTATGCAAAACCTGAATTATCTTCTGTCTTTTTATTGGATTGTGGAAATATGCGTCTTTCAGATCGACTGAGACTAAATAATCTCCCTTCTTTATTCCTAAGAGAATGGTTTTCATTGTCTCCATATGGGATTTTCTCTTTCATATTCTGCTGTTTAAAGCTCTTAGATCTAGAATAGTATGGGATCCACCAGTTGCTTTTGGTACAACAAAAATATGGGAGTAAAAATCGGTTCCTTCAGATTTTTTAACTCTCTCCCCTTCCTCGGAATTGACTGGCTCCCTTACACTCTGATCCAGAGATAAACTTTCTTCCAGAAACATTGGAATTTTTTAAATGAAAAATCAGTTTACGGTTGGCTTGACCACAAACTCCAACTGGTAACTGAGGGTAACTACTTCCAGTGCCCATTTGTCCTGAATTGTGTTGGCCCAGGTTGTTGCAAACTTCCTGAGTCTTCGTGCCACTGGAACAGTTACCCCGGTTTGAACACAGTTACTGTCTTTGGGACCCTCTTCTCCCAGATTGGCGAAAAAAAAGGATCTAATTATACTTACGATAATTCCGTTTCTTCCGATCCACTCCATGGCAGCCATTACTCTGGGTTATTTCCTCTTGCTCCTATGTTTAGACAGGTAGATTTGACTCCGTCCACCTTGGGTATATATCCTCCCCTTCCTCCATACCCTGCAGTCTTTTGAGTGTCTCCTATATAAAGGATAATTACAGGGGGGGAATTCTAGGCTGCCATGGAGTGGATCGGAAGAAACGGAATTATCGTAAGTATAATTAGATCCTTTCTTCCTCACCCTCCATGGCAGCCATTACTCTGGGATGTACCAAAGCAAAACTATAATAAGGGAGGGTCAATGAATAAAAACCACACAACTAGATGATGCTCAAGAAGGATATATTAAACATATCACAGTACAGCTTGTTGGAGCACCACCTTCCCAAAGGGGGCGGGAGATACATCCAAATTATAATAATTTGAAAAAGTATGAATGGAAGACCATGTAGCTGCGGCACATATTTCTTTCACTGAGAGCAGCGCTCTGTTGGCCCACGACGTCGAGACTGCCCTAGTTGAGTGTGCCTTTAGCTTCTCAGGAGCTTCCATGTTGTTTTCTCTATAAGCAAACGAGATAGCTTCCTTGATCCATCGGGCTATCGTTCCTTTAGAGGCTGCTTCTCCTTTCCTCGGTCCCGAGTGGAGAATGAAGAGTTGTTTCACCTTCCGAAATTCACTTACTCTCAGGAGATAGACTGAGATTGCTCTGTGAACATCTAATTTATGCAATCTTTCTTCTTCAGCATCCTTTGGATTTGGAAAGAAAGTTGGCAAAATCACCTCCTGATTCAAGTGAAACCCTGAGACTACTTTTGGTAAGAAACCAGGATTTGTTCTTAACACTATCTTATCAGGAAAGATATTTAGGTACGGTTGTTCTGACCACAGTGCCTGAAGTTCGCTCACTCTCCTGGCAGAGGTGATGGCTGTTAGGAAGATGACCTTCCAGGTAACATACTTTAAAGGTACTTGGTCCAATGGTTCGAAGGGAGCAGACATAAGAACATTCAGAACCAGATTCAGGTCCCATGGAGCCAAGGGTTCCTTAAGTCTTGGACGTTCTCTCTTCAATGCTTGTACGAATGGTTTGATGAGAGGATCATCTGATAGTCTCCTATCTAGGAGGACAGACAGAGCGGAAATCTGAACTCTTAGAGTAGAGGCTGCTAGACCTAGCACAAAGCCCTCATAGAGGAATTGTAGCACACAAGGTGTTCCAAACCTAATATCTTCGGGGTACGACTAAGCCCAGGACAGAAATTTCTTCCAGACCTTGTGGTATATTTTTGAAGAAACTGCCTTCCTTGCTTTCAACAGAAAGCCTGCCACCTGCTCTGACACCCCTTTCTCTGTCAGAATCGCCCGCTCAACATCTAGGCAGTTAATTTCAGTGTTTTGATGTCTGGATGGAGTAGTGGACCCTGATGCAGTAGATCGGGGATCATTGGCAGAGTCCACGGCCCCTGCACCACCATCCTGAGGACAGTTGGGAACCAACTCCACCGGGGCCAGTAGGGGAGAATGATCACCACTGTGGCTTGTTCCTGCCGTATCTTCTTCTTCTCCCACTTTAGGGCGAACACATCGACTCCTTCTGACCCTGGGAGATGGTACCTTGAGAAGAAGCGTTGGACCTTCCTGTTTAGGTGTGTCGCCATAAGGTCTATTTGAGGGACCCCGAATCTTTGTGTTATTTCGTTGAACACCTGCTGATTTAACTCCCATTCCCCTGGCCGTACTTGTTCCCTGCTGTGGAAGTCTGCCAGCGTATTGTCTTCTCCAGGAACATGCAGAGCTGTTAGTGACAGCAGATTTGACTCTGCCCACGGTAGTATCTTTGTGACTTCTTCTAACAGGGCCTGACTTTTGGTGCCGCCCTGTCTGTTGACATATGCCACTACAGAGGTGTTGTCTGACAGTATTCTTAGATGGCTGTGCTTTACTTGATCCTGAAAGTGACGCACTGCATTTACTACCGCTCGCATTTCTCTTTGGTTGGAAGACATGGTGCGTTCTATTTTGGACCATAGGTCTTGACAGCTTGCTTCTTGCATATGTGCCCCCCAACCAGAGGAACTTGCATCTGTGGTCAGTGTCACGTAGTGAGGCTGAGATAGTGGAGTGCTTCAGGAATGGACTTTGCCACCACACCAGAGAATCTCTTGCACCTTGACTTAAATTTACATTGGTATTTAGGTCTGAATGCACTCTCCTGAGAACCAGAGCTTCCGCCTGCAGAGTCCTCATCCGCCATCTTGCCCACGGAATTATGTCGATGGTGGAAGACATCATCCCTAGAAGGCGAAGAACTAGACGCAGAGATGACTTTGTCTGATTCTGAACTAATGCAGCTAACTCCTGGATCTTGACGCACCTCTCTTGCGACAGAGAAATCGTGTACTGGGTAGTATCTATCATCACCCCCAGGAACTGCAGTTTCTGGCAGGGCTTGAGATGGCTCTTGTCTCGATTGACCAACCAGCCGTGAGACTGTAGAATCTCTATCGCTCTTTGGACTGCTAGTTCCACTTCTAGCTCTGATCTCCCGCAGATTAGGAGATCATCCAGATAGGACCACATGGCTATCCCCTGTAATCTTATGTAGGCTACAAGACTCACTATGACCTTTGTGAAGATCCTTGGAGAGGATGAAAGGCCAAAGGGGAGGCATGTGAACTGCAGGTGTTGTTTTAACACGTGGAGCCTGAGAAACTTTCTGTACCTTGGGTGAATGGGTACATGAAAGTAAGCATCTTTCAGATCCACAGATGCCATGAAATCTGCTTGTTTTATGCCTTGTACTATGGACTTCCGGGTTTCCATCTGAAACTTTTTGTCCACAATGTATCTGTTTAAGTCTCTGAGGTCTAATATGGTCCGAAACGCCCCTGATGGCTTCCGAACCAAAAACATTTTTGAGTAAAAGCCGGCCCCTTTCTCTCCGCAGGGAACTGGTTCTACTGCTCTGGATTTTAACAGATCCTTGATTATTTGTCTCAAGGCCTATATCTCTTCTGAATCTGTAGGATTTCTTGACTTCAGAAATCTTTTGTTTATTGGAACCTGCTTGAACTCCAGCCTGTATCCAAATTTTTAGCACTGAGAGGACCCCACTGGTGGACGAACTTCAACAGTCTTCCTCCCACTGGGATGGACTCTCCCACATGTTCGCTGTCAGAATTTCTTGAACCCCCTTCTGGAGGCCTGACGAAAGGACTGTCTTGTAGATCCAGAGAATCTACCGTACTGTCTACCAGGCCTATAGGTCCTGGCTTCTTTGAACAGGTCTCTAGATGACTGACCCTGATAGCTTTGCTTCTTATCTTGTGGCAATCTAGCCGATTTACCGCAGGTCATACGTTGGATAATTGACTCCAACTTACTTCCAAATAATAGTGACCCCTCATAGGGAAGTGAGGCTAGCCTATTTTTTGAACCTGCATCTGCGGACCAGCTGCGCAGCCATACTGCCCGCCTTGCTGCCACACCCGCTGCCATAGACTTAGCAGCGTATTCTACTACATCCAGGGATGCTTCACACAGAAAATCAATGGCCTTCATCATGACAGTCAGGCTTCTTTCCAGATACTGTCTTGACACATTGTCTTCAATATCAGTGGCCAAGGACGAGCCCCACGCTCTTAAGGCCCTGGAAGTTGACGCCATAGCCACTCCAGCTTTTAAGGATACTGCTGAGGCGCCATGCACTTTCTTCAGTGCACCCTCAGCTTTTTTATCCATACTATCCTTGAGACTAGCACCATCCTCCAGAAGGATTGTAGTCTTTGACACCATCAAATGCTTCATCCTTAATTGGGAACATCCGTTCCAATCTCTTAAAGTTACTCGACTTCCTGTCCACCTTCTGAAACTGACCAACCATTAGGTCCATAAGCACTTTATGCACCGGAAAGTTTCTGGTTTTGACAACCCTGTCTTCAAACAGAACATCACGGACCTCCTCCTTATCCTTAATGTCCTTAATGTCCATAACCTTGTAAACATACTTTAGGAGATTATCAACCAAATCAGGATTGTATGATCTCTCTTTCTCAGTAATCTCTCCAGATTCATCACCAGTATCATCATCTGTATCCTGAACCAACAACAAGGAATCTGTATCATCATCACCAGCACAGTCTAGGCTGACTTGGGATCTATTTCTTTTAGTCCCCTGCATATCCTTTAACTCATCCTTAGTAACAAAGGATTTCTTCATCCAGTCCATTAACTGGAGCATGGTTAAAGACTGTGCCTCTGCTGGCTGCCTGCAGCCCTTGCATATATGGACATCCTTTTCAGGAGGGAATTCCTTGTCACATAGCATACAAGTACTGGACAAATTCTTGGATTTAGCCTTCTTCTTTCCAGAAGCTTTAGACACACTAGGATCAGACAGATACAAAGCCTATCACTTAACTGCCCTAAGCTATGCACAGCATGTAGTAATACAAGTGCCTCACTGAGGGCTTACCTCTCCATGGCAGTTTCAGCTTCAGGGGGGGTAGAAACGCTTACAGGATCCATCTGCAGACTTTACACTTCAATCAGCATACAAGCTTCAGATAGTGTGTGAGATCCAGCGTTTTTGAATCCAGCGCCAGTCACCTGCGCAGAAGCGACTTCCGGACGCCAGCCGCGTCACTTCCGCCTTGCGTTCCAGCCTCCAGAGCGCTACTTCCTGCTTTTGCGTTCCAGATGCTCGGGGCACAGTCCAGCACACTGCTTCCGCCCACCTCCAGCATGAAGCGCTGAGCCGCTTGATCCCAAAGCTGTACCAGCAAAGACTCAGCATGGAGGGGCAGACAAAGTGGATGCCACAGGCACAGCCTGATGTCTGGCAGCAGCTCCAGGCACACAGCGCAGGACGCAGCCTGATGAGTGCCTCTTCCCCCGGGGAGCCACCCCGCAGCCTGGCCACGCAGGGACAATAGCTGCAGCAAACGAGGTAAGCCAGGCACAAAATAAAAAACCTATCTACCTATCCTAAAACTTTGAGACAGGAAAAAGACTGCAGGGTATGGAGGAAGGGGAGGATATATACCCAAGGTGGGCGGAGTCAAATCTACCTGTCTAAACATAGGAGCAAGAGGAAATAACCCAGAGTAATGGCTGCCATGGAGGGTGAGGAAGAAAATGCCCTTGATCTGGAAGAGTATCTATCCCTAAACAGACACCCTGGTCTGTAACGTCTTGCTTGTCTAAAATATTGTCTGGAAGAATATTATGGGAATTTACCCCTTTTGTCTTGTGGCAGTCTGATTTACCACCAGAAACTATTTGTATAAGGGCATCTAGTTTTCGCCTAAACAAACATGCACCTTCAAACAGCAAGGTTACCAATCGGTTTTTAGAATGAGCATCTGCCGCCCATGCTTTTACCCATAACGCTCTTCTAGCTATAATACCAGATGTCATTGATTTTGCAGAAAAATCAAACACATCTAGAGAGGCCTCACACATGTAGTCAATGGCCACTAGAATAGAATCCAGATTTTTACTAATCTACTCTCTAGAGACTTTCATGAACATCCTCCTGTAAGGACGAACACCATGATCGGAGTGCTCTGGATACAGAGGCAATAGCTACGCCAGATTTTAATGCTATCGAACTATCGTTTTTGTAGTGATTTTGGCTACCGCCGCATCAACTTTAGGGATAGAGCACCACTTCAGAAACTTCTCATCTTGAATGGACGGTCTTCTTCCAGAATCTCTCCTGACTCCGTATCAGAAAGAGACCCTTCATCTTCAGACATAAAATACTGGGGAATAAGAATCCATGTCATGATCAATACTGGTTTGAGATCTAGACCTCTTTCCACGGTTAGGAAATTCCTCTTTAGAAAGGAAAGTTTTTCATCCAATTCATTAAATCAGATAATTGTAAGGGTGCATCCAATGCAGGATTAATATCTTTAGAACCCTCCTTGCAGACATTCTCTTCCTCTATAGCCGTAAACACCTTATCACATGAAAGGAAAGTTTTAGAAGAGTGTTCTTTTCTTAGGGCCAGGCGCCACACTAAAATAAACAAGAAAAACTAACTGAAATAAGGTACAATAAGTAAAAACCCCATCCTCAGGGAGGACCTACCTGGACAGCAGAGTACAACTCTTAGCAGCAGAGAGATCTTCCCTTTCCACAGACATGTCTCACGACTGCAGCCACAAACAACTCCCATGTGCCTAAACAGCACACAGGACGCCGCCGAGCACCCGGAAGTGCGTCATGTGGAACGCATGCAGCCGCTGAGTGACCCGCACATATTAGGACACAGTCCTCCGTCGCACCGGAAGTGTGTCACATGGAACGCAAGGCCTCCCGCCCAGAAATGACCCTGCGCGTGTGTCCAGCCCCTGCATGCCCCTCCTGGCCGGCCTCTGCTCCACTACCATCCCAGTAGAATGAAGGAGGGAGAATGCAGCCCAGGTTCCAATCCAAGCCCAACCTCCGGCCAGGGCTGACAAAACTGGGTAAGGCGCCGCCAACCCCATCTACCGTCCAGCCACAGCAGCAACTTGCCTACAGTGAAAAAAATAAACCTATACCTAGCTCTCCAGAGGAGACAGGAAAAAGACTGAGGGTAACAGGGTGGAGCATGCTTATATAAGTGGCGAGGGCTGATCCTAGGCAAAAAAAAAAAAAAAAATGTACATGTCTAGAAGGAGGAGGGGTTAAAACCCAATGTTATGGCTGCGCCTTGAAGTAGGAAGACTTAAACATGTCACTCCCATCTTTCATTTGTGACACGCCCCTTTTTTTTGGGGGGGGGGGGGGGGGAGCAGGCTGGTTTCAGGCTGGTTCTGTGCCCCAGGTGTGAACCCTAGAGCGTTAAGATGGCCATAGACTACTGCGATATATCAGTTTGATGACCAATAGTATACACATTAATAAATTATTGCAAAGTGCACCTCCACCATGTGCGTAGTACCACAACTCTCAGCAAGGCAGCACCACTCTTCACTATGGTGTGCAGTCTGCTGACCCTGTTCCCATTTAGGCTACCAGGAAGTGGCACGCCGGTAGTAGCCCAGAGCAGCCGAAGGACCACCCAAATCCCAGGTGTGCGCAATTTATACATCAAAGAGCGCCAGCCTCCGGGAATTTCACATTTGACTTTATTTGTCCTCTTCCGCTTTACAACAGTGAGACACCCACATAGAGACATACCACAAGAGCCCTGCAACTGTCGGGGTGACATGGGGTGCTGGAAATACAAAACAAAATAGAAGCTAAAAGTATAAGAAACAAAAACAAGAAAAAAAAATAAGATAAACAGTGCAAAGCAATGACCTCTTGCACGCAGACATCTTCCGGATAGTCTAATGGATGTAGCGAACGCGGTTTAGGGCCGTAGACTAGAACGCATCTTTCTGTTGTAAACAATGCTTTTTCTATAGCTTTATATATATATAATTTTTCAAAATTTTAAATGACATCACAGAAAGAAAAAAAAAATAAAAGAAAAAAATAAAAAAAAAATAAGCCAATCCGCACAAACAGCAGCAGCAGTAGTAAGAGCGTACTCCGGCTCCCGCAGCGGCGAGGAGACGCCATGTTGTGATTGCAGCCTCGTCACAGGTTTATACCTTGAAGGGGGTGGGGGGGTTTTGGCTGAGGTAAACATAACATTGTACACACGTGATTACTGCAAAAAACGTGGAGCTAGACCTTGGCGGTAACCTATAGCGATATCTCCAGCGCTCGTATCGTGGGCATGGAGTTTGCAATGTATCCCAAAAGCCAGCGTCCCCCTCAGGATAGAAGGGAATTAGAAGAGAGAAGGGGCCTTCTCTGGCTGAAAACGTCCCTGTGTGGGGGTTTAAACTTAAATCAAAAAACAAAAAGTTACTGTCAGTTCCAGTTTGTTATATATATTTTTTTTTTTTATGTTTTTTTTTTCTCCTCCTCTTTTTTCAAACAAGTCTTATAGGTATATAAACAGGAGAGCGATTCCTAAGAAATAAAACGTAAAAAAAAAAAAAAGTTTTGTGCAGACACAAGTAGCTCGGTGCCGCGTACAAGAACTTCAGAGATTCCGTGAGGTGCCGTCTTCCCATCCCTTGGATCTCCGCGACAGGTCCGTAAGAAAAAAAAAAAAAATTGGAGCAAAGTCCACAAGTGTGCAACTGGCCGGTGCTTGTATCCTACAGCAGGATATCCGCTAGACCGTTATACTCCATTGGTGGCCTGAGTCAGCAGAGAAGGGCAGGAGGAGAGGCCGAGGGATGAAGCGCAGGAAGGTCTAAGGGTCAGGCCGTGAGAAGGGAAAGACCACAGGCGCGAGAGCATCACGACTCCTCGTTCCCAGAATCGTCGTCGTCGTAGCAGTCGGCGTCCTCTTCCTCCTCGTCTTCGTCATCTATGTCATCGTCGTATAGGTCATCGTAGAGCAAGTCTGAGCTGTTATCGCTAGAAGGCACTTTGGTTTTAATGCAGTATTCCGCCAGTGTGGTGGGAACTTTCACGCCATCTTTCTCCGCTTCCGCCTTAGTCGCGGACACTTGCTTCCTGTACCAGGAATGAGAGGAGCGTTAGAACCAGGCAGTTTCCACTAACAATTACAGACGCCAGCAGAAATAATCACAGCACATTAGTAGTGCAAGGACCTGAACCTGGGAGTTCTGTCACAAGCCGTTCTATTTGGGTATGGTACACCGAGTGGGAGAAGCAGAGACGCCCCAGGTAGCTGCCCCAATTACCTGATTATCTCCGCATACTCCTTGTCTTTGCCTTTACTGTCTCTCCATTTCCTAAACATGACTGAAGCATCTACGTTGGCCGGGGAGAAGGTGTTTGGTTCGTTGAGCAGTGAAATCACACTGAGTAAGATGGTCCTGGGGGGAGAGAGCAGGATATTTGTTTATTAGGCGTTTCAGAGTCCAAGAAAAGAACATAGCTAAAATAGAGTTAAAATCCCAATAAAGCAGTTTAATACTACAAAATGGGAGATCAGAAATTGGAGGGTTACAGCAGAAGCAGCTGCTATGAGAGTGATCAGTTTTTACATTCTTTCCTTGTGTGAAACATTATAACTATCCCCAAACTATCACACGAAAAAGAAACGTCTCCGGTAGAAAATAGTTCAAGCAGCAACGTGCACCGTTGGGGCGGCCCTGAGAAACGAGGTTGAGGACCACTGTTCTAAACCACCTTTGTTTAAACAAATAAAAAAAAAAACGGTACTTGTTTTCTAGCACAGCGCCCACTAAGCTATTTGCTTAGTGGGCTATTCTGCGTAGTGAAATTGCATTGCATGCAATTTGTCTGTGCAATGCGATGGGATTTTTCATTGTATAAGCACCTATACCATGAGATGTGATGGTACTCCATTTTAAATGCACCCATGCACACTGTCACTATCCATTTTACCCCTAAACGTGGAGAGTGCAGCTAGCCCCACGAGGGGACGCGGTTACGCGTCCTCCCGACCTTTTCATACCCCCACTATCCACGCCGGCGTGGAGCTGATTTTATGAAGTGTGGCGAGCGCAGCGAGCCCCGCGTAATAGAAACATAGAATGTGACGGCAGATAGGAACCATTTGGCCCATCTAGTCTGCCCCTTTTTTACCCTTCAGGTAATCTAAACCTTTTTTAATCCTTATTTCTTTGTAAGGATATTTATATGCCTATCCCAAGCATGTTTACAGTGTTCTACTGTCTTAGCCTCTACCACCTCTGATGGGAGGCTATTCCACTTATCCACTACCCTTTCTGTGAAGTAATTCTTTCTAACATTTCCCCTGAACCTACCTCCCTCCAGTGTCAGTGCATGTCCTCTTGTTCTATTACAACTTTTCCTTTGAAGAAAATTTCCCACCTGTACTATGTTAAAACCCTTGATATATTTGAAGATTTCTATCATGCCCCCCTTTCCCTTCTCTGCTCTAAACTATACATGTTAAGATCCTTTAGTCTATCCAGGTAAGTTTTGTGATGTAGGCCATGAACCATTTTAGTTGCCCTTCTTTGTACACTCTCCAATGTATTTATATCCTTCTGAAGATATGGTCTCCAGAACTGGACACAGTATTCCAGATGAGGTCGTACCAATGACCTATAAAGTGGCATTATTACGTCTTTTTTTCTGCTACTGAATACATGTAAACTAATCCGTGGCCCCTAGCCGCGCTTCAGGCTCGGTGGCTCGCCACGCTTTGTAAAAATCAACTCCACGTAACAGCGGGGCTCGCTGCGTTCGCCACGCTTCGGGTGACGTGGATAGTGGGGGTGTGCATGGGTGCTTTTAAAATGAAGTACCATCACATCTCATGGTATGGGTGCTTATACAATAAAAAAATTGCATCGCATCTCATGCAAAAAAAACAAAAACAGATTTTCTACGTTAGCGTACGTAGAAAATCTGGGCGCGGTGCTAGGAAACAAGTACCAAAAAAATAAATTAAGTTTCAAACTTTATATTTTTAATATGCTGTGACTACAGGCACAACCTCCCTGGTATTGGACATTTTTTGCTTATGGTCTTCATTAAGTAAGGTGAACCAATGCAGTAAAGAGCGCACACACACACACACACACACACACACACACACACACACACACACACACACACACACACACACACGCGCGAGATAGAGAGATTGATCAGGTGAGGTGCTAAATCTGCCTAGCATCAAGCTTCTCCCCCAAGATTTCCAGGGAGAAAAAAAATAATAAAGTTAAACACAGACCCACACACTCTTAAAAGAGTAAACACTAACACATTAAACAAGCATTACACAAAGAAATACCACATGATTTAAATTTTCAGGTTTGCTTCAATACAAAATCGGGTGACATATCCAGTGCTACTGCTATTCTATTTTTGTGTGTGTGCATTTTTCTGAAAAGTTCTTTTGCACGTTTTAATTATGTTTAGCCTACAACTGGTTCTATTGAAAGATTCCAAATAAATCGTATCACAGCATAGTTAACCCTTTGAGCACCATCGTTGCTGCAAATGATCCCCAAAATACCAGCATCGCTCACAGCAACTGTTCTTTAGTATAAATAAATACAGCCAAGTCAATTCATTGAAGTTTAAATATTGCACCCAATAAATATTGGATATTTTGAGGATCTCAAAACAACGTCGGCACTCCGTGTTAATAAAAAGGTTTCCTTGGCACTTTTTCACACCCATTTTAAACAGATTCCATTGGCACTCAAATGGTTAATATCAGAAAGCAATAAAACATGGTTTTTCTTCATAAAAACATTAAATGCAGAAGAAAAAAAATTCAATTGGGTACTTATGTACTTTTAACGGCTCCCATCGCATGCCATATGTAGTGGCATGCGATTTTTGCAGTTTTTATGCATTTAAAAAATAGCATGCGATCGCATGTGATTTTTAACAGAAATGCAGCCAAATGCATTGAAATTAGTATCAAACATGTTCAATGGCCCCCAAATGTAATTTTTCAGGCTGTACCACCCCCACTATCAACGCGAACCCGAAGCATGGCGAGCGCAGCGAGCCCGCGAGGGGCGGCGGTACGCATCCTATGACCTTTTCATACCCCCACTATCCACGTCAGCGTGGAGTCGAGAATAAAAAGTGTGGCGAGGCCCGCGAGGGGCCGCGGACACCTGTGAAGCCCGCGAGGGGACGCATTTACCTGTGAAGGTATCCGTGTGCGCTCGCCACGCTTCGGGCTCGGTGGCTCGCTGCGCTCGCCACACTTTCTATTCTCAACTCCACGCCGACGTGGATAGTGGGGGTATGAAAAGGTCGTAGGACGCGTACCGCCGCCCCTCGCGGGCTCGCTGCGCTCGCCACGCTTCGGGTTCGCGTTGATAGTGGGGGTGGTACAGCCTGAAAAATTACATTTGGGGGCCATTGAACATGTTTCATACTAATTTCAATGCATTTGGATACATTTCTGTTAAAAATCGCATGCGATGCGATTTTTTACTATGCGATGGACATCGTGGGAGCTGTGATTGTACACAAGTACCTTCAATTGGTTTAAACCCCAAAAATGTTAAAAAATATATATGTATAACATTTTTTCCACCCAACCCTGGGTTAGACACTTATAGGACTTATACATACAACGCAGCACACAGAAATGCAGCCAGCCGATTGGTCACGGCGCGGCAGGTTACTCAGGGTACAGAGCAAGAAAGCTCATTACAGTCTGGTACAAGCGGCTAGGTCCTCTCACCTGACATTCTGGGTTGGGTTCCACCTCTCTGATGGTAACTCTCCACTCTGTGGGTCATCGACAGGCGGGTGAAGGATGGAGATACAGACGTCCCCATTCTAGAGAGAAGGAAAAGCACCCAAAGAGTCAGACCAGTTGTCAGTAGCGCATTAATGGACAGTCACTGGCCCTCAGTCTCCTTCCTCCATCACATCTAAAGAGGGTCAATGTATTGCAGTACCCATAGTGCTCTGGGGTGGGATGATCTGAACATTGCAGCCACAAGGGCTCCAGCTTGGGTAAAGGATGGGTGCGAGGAATAGAGAGTAGACAGCGGGGGGAAGGATTACCTCTGACACAATAACGCACACAACGTGCAGGTTACCAATTTATTATTCCCAGAGATTGTACCTCTCCTCTGCCAAGAAGGATTTGCTCGTCAACAGAGCTGACCCTTCCTTATAGGCTTGTCCACTGCACACAAAGGTTGCCCTCTGGTGGACAGAGACCAGCTATGCAAGGGACCTATTCATTCAGAGTGGACTGTATGGGTTTCTAAGGACATCGATATGCTGCAACCCCACGAGGCATCTGCCTCCGCATTGCCCCTGGAGCCCCGATTGGCTGATACACCTCATTACTATATGCACATTACAGGTCTGAGAAGCAACTGAGAACAAGGGGCGACCTTACCTCATAAATATTGGGGTGCCACATCTTTGTGAGGAACCGGAAAGTCGGAGGAGAGTAGGGGTAATCTATGGGGAACTTTATGTGAGCCTGAAATAGAGAACAGAGACGCGGTCAGTGACATAAGATCATTGGAAATATGGTAACACAACAAATACTAAGGGGAGCTTCATTTCATTAATCCCCCCCACCACCACAATAACAGAATGACTGCGGACATGTTACAGGACATTAATAAGATAATTCTTAGGTGCATGTCTAGAAGGGACAAGTCAGACCTGATTTCCCCTGCAGCTCCCCGGGAGGGGGCTACACAAATATGCTAGGTACACACCAGGACGACTAGGGCCCGATCAGCACAATCTAGATCCAATTCCGATCAATCGGATGTAGATTGTGTGCTGATTGGGCCCTTTTCTGACCTGGTGTGGAGCGATTCCGATCCGATGCGCGGTCCCGCGGGTCGGTCGGTCGTTATTGAGATCCTACCTGCTGCAGGTAGGATCTCAATGACGACCATAGAACCGGGTGCGGGTCGCCATCGGATCGGACCCGCTCACGGTGCACATCGTGAGCGGGTCGTGCCCTCCCGCGTCATCGTGAGCGGGTCGGACGAGACACTGACGACCCGCTCACGATGTGCATCGTGAGCGGGTCGTCCTGGTGTGTACCCCGCATTAGGCACTTGAGGTGCCAAGGTTTGCATATGATAAATCGCATGGATTTATAATATGCAGTCCCGGGGAGCTGCAGGAGGAGGGAGCCGTGCGGGGGACAGCAGTGGGCGGGGGATGCCGGCTAATTGAGAGCCGAGCAGGGGGAGGCTGCATAGGGAGCCGGGCAGGAGGAAGCTGTTGCGGTGAGGTGACCGCGGGAGCAGGTAGCACTTGAAGACGCAGGCTGCCAGGCAGCGGCGGGAGCCAGGAGGAACAGATAACTTGAAAGAAAGAAAAAAAAAAAAACGCCCATACAAATGACTGGCAAGCCATTGATTGGCTGAGACCTCTCAGCCAATCGCTGATTGGCTGAGAGGTCTCAGCCAATCGCTGATTGGCTGAGAGGTCTCAGCCAATCAATGGCTTGCCAGTCATCTCTATGGGCATTTTTTTTTTCCAAGTTATCTGTTCCTCCCGGGTCCCGCCACTGCGGCGCTGCCCGGCAGCCTGCGTCTTCAAGTTCTCCCTGCCCGCCGCCCTGCTCCGGCTGTCACCTCACCACAACATCTTCCTCCTCCCCTGCTCAGCTCTCTATAAGCCGGCATCCTCCGCCCGCTGCTGTCCCCCGCACGGCTCCGGGCTGCACATAAGATTTCGCAAATCTTCTGTGCAGCCGGTCCGACCTCCCGACCCGATGTGCACATCGGACGGGATGTCTACAAGTGCGATTTGGGCCGATTTCACAGCCTCATTCATCCGAATCGGGTGAAATCGTTCCCATATCGCATAGTGTATGGGGGCCTTAAGAATGATATCGGCCGCAGGGACTAAAGCTGGCCATGCACGTCAGGACGATCCAGATCGTGTCATGATTTCCTCGGCAGACACATGATAGATCTGTGTGTAACGTCACATAAGATCCATCGTTAGACCTGCAACTCCCAGCACACAGGTCGTCAGTAGGGCTTAAAAAGGCCCCCATACACCAGATCACCTCTCCGAGGGGGGAAGTCGCATCCTATTCCCCCAGGCAACTTCCCAGGAGGCTCACATCTAATTTGGCACTTTATGTGAAAAACCACCATTGTTCAATTTGCCTCAATTCATGGTTAAAAAAAAAAAAAAAAAAAAAAAAAAAAAGATTGATCAATGCGACACACACACACACACACACACACACACACACACACACACACACACACACAAGAAATGCTTCTTCAGTCTCCGATGTGATTCTCACAGGACCGTGCATCAGACAGGATGTTAGTGGGAGCCACTGTTCTAAGGCTCAACTTCTTACTGGGGTGGCGGGGGGTGTTGGGGCAGGATATGGATTATAGGTCAACTTTGTGGATACAGGTTTGAGATTTATAATTAATTTTTTTACTTTTCCACAATTTACCATCCAGGTCAACTTCAACTAGGAACGTTATAGTGTTCCCAAGTGCAGCAAGGCATGCCAGCTGTCAATCATTATCATGGCGGCATTCAGAGGATGCCAGATCCTTCCCGGCGCAACACCAGTGGGTGGAGGGGCTGCTCCCTACTGCTGTAGCTGCAACAGAGCACATCACCCATAGATGGCACCTAAGCCAACACTGCAGATGGTCCTGTGGGGCATAGAGAGGACGGACGTGAGGCAGGCCGCGGGCACACATACACAGAGCTAAGCTTACAATGCAGAAGGTCCTGTAGGGCATAGAGAGGACGGACGTGAGGCAGGCCGCGGGCACACATACACAGAGCTAAGCTCACACTGCAGATTGTCCTGTGGGGCATAGAGAGGACGGATGTGAGGCAGGCCGTGGGCACACATACACAGAGCTAAGCTCACAATGCAGAAGGTCCTGTAGGGCATAGAGAGGACGGACGTGAGGCAGGCCGCGGGCACACATACACAGAGCTAAGCCCACACTGCAGAGTGTCCTGTGGGGCATAGAGAGAGGACGGACGTGAGGCAGGCCGTGGGCACACGTACACAGAGCTTAGCTCACACTGCAGAAGGTCCTGTAGGGCATAGAGAGGATGGACATGAGGCAGGCCGTGGGCACACGTACACAGAGCGAAGCTCACACTGCAGATTGTCCTGTGGGGCATAGAGAGTGGGGCGATCCTATCCCCTCCAATATTATCCGTCGTCTCAGTCCGTCAGTCTGCTCTCACCTGGCTCACCTCTTTAATCTTTCCCTATCCTCTGGGATCTTCCCCTACAAACACGCTCTTGTCTCCCCAATTCTCAAAAAAAAAAAAAATCTGGGCCCCAACTCTCCATCCAACTACAGGCCCATCTTCCTCCTCCCTTTTGCCTCCAAGCTCCTAGAACGTCTGACCTATAATTGTCTCCTAAGCCACCTTACTGCCAACTCCATTCTAGACCCCCTCCAATCCGGGTTCCGCCCTTTACATTCCACTGAAACTGCCCTGACCAAAGTCACTAACGATCTACTATCGGCTAAATCCAAAGGCCTCTTTATCCTCATGCAGCTTGATCTGTCGGCTGCCTTTGACACTGTTGACCACCCTCTCCTGCTCAACACCCTCCACTCCTTTGGCATCACTGGCACGGTCTTCTCCTGGTTCACCTCATACCTCTCCGATCGCTCCTTCTCTGTCTCCACTCCGAGCTCCTCCTCTCCTACTACCCCGCAGCCAGTTGGTGTTCCCCAAGGGTCAGTCCTTGGCCCTCTCCTCTTCTCCCTCTACACCACCTCTCTGGGCACCCTCATCAGCTCCTATGGTTTCCATTACCACCTTTATGCTGATGATACCCTAATCTATCTCTCCTCCCCCGACTTATCCCCATCACTCCTGTCCAAGGTCTCCGAATGCCTCACGGCCATCTCAGCCTGGATAACCCAACGCTTCCTGAAACTAAAACTGAACCTTTAATCTTCCATCCCCCGAACATCCCCTCTTCTCCCACTATCTCCATCAGCATTGGTGAAGCCAAGATCACCTCTACCGACCATACGCGCTGTCTCTGTGTCATCATTCGTTCTCACAGTCTTGCCGCTTTCACCTACACAACATCTCACGCATCAGACCATTCCTCTCCACTGACGCGACTACAATTCTCATTCACTCTCTTGTCATCTCCCGCCTTGACTACTGCAACATCCTTCTCTATGGGCTACCTCTCACCCACCTCGCACCTCTCCAATCCATTCTTAACACTGCTGCTAGGCTCATCTTCCTCTCCCGCCGCTCTACCTCCGCCTCCCCCCTCTGTCTATCTCTTCACTGGCTCCCCATTCCTTTCCGAGTTCTCTTTAAACTCCTCACCACCACCTACAAGGCTCTCTCCTCCTCCACCGCTCCTTACCTCTCTTCACTGATCTCTATCCACACTCCCTCCCGTCCTCTTCGCTCCATCGCTGACCTCTCACCTAATCACCTCCTCCCACTCCCGTGTCCAAGACTTCTCTCGCGCTGCCCCCCTGCACTGGAACAACCTCCCGCCACCCATCAGGCTTTCTGATTCCCTTACCTCCTTCAAACGCTCCCTCAAAACCCATTTTTTTCCAACTAGCCTATCCCTCCTCCTAACCTCTTTTGCTCCTCCTATCCTGCCTACCCTACCCCTACATCCGTTCCTACATATCCTATTGTTTTTCGTTTGGCCACCCACCCACCTCCTTTTAGTCTGTTAACTCTTATAAGTAGGGCCCTCCTTCCTCACCCTACCTCTTTACCTCACCTGTGCTCCTGTCCTGTTCTTCCCTTCCTCTACTTCATCTTCAGTCTCCTCGACAATTTCGACACCTACTTCAAAACTGATGCTGATTTTAGTTCTACCAGCTATACCCCTATTTTTGCTGTATTTTATCAACACACCCTGTACGTTACCTTGTAATTTGTTTGCTATGTACGGCGCCGCGGACACTTTGCGGCGCCTTAGAAATAAACGTACTACTAGAGAGGACGGACATAAGGCAGGCCGCGGGCACACGTACACCGAGCTAAGCCCACACTGCAGAGTGTCTTGTGGGTCATAGAGAGGACGGACATGAGGCAGGCCGCGGGTACACGTACACAGAGATAAGCTCACACCGCAGAGTGTCCTGTTAGGCATAGAGAGGACGGACATGAGGCAGGCCGTGGGCACACGTACACCAAGCTAAGCCCAGACTGCAGAGTGTCCTGTGGGGCATAGAGAGGACGGACATGAGGCAGGCCGCGGGTACACGTACACAGAGATAAGCTCACACCGCAGAGTGTCCTGTGGGGCATAGAGAGGACGGACATGAGGCAGGCCGCGGGTACACGTACACAGAGATAAGCTCACACCGCAGAGTGTCCTGTGGGGCATAGAGAGGACGGACATGAGGCAGGCCGCGGGCACACGTACACAGAGCTAAACCCAAACTGCAAAAGGTCCTGCAACCGTGGTGCCAGGAGAACAGTCTGAGAAGCACCAAGAGGGTTATGTGCAGCTACAGTATTACACCAACATATCTACTGTCCCTTGTCACTGACCGCAGTGGTGTTATATTCCTAACAGAGGTAAAACGGAGGACATCTCCCTCTTACACTGCAAGGCTGTTATTACATCTACATTGCTGCATCCTGTGCAGGAGGCTCAAATCTACAGTGCAGTCCTGAATGTATACAACCAGGGGGGGGGGGGGGGGGGGGGGCTGTCACGCGACCATGGGCAAGTTTAATTCACACCTCACCACACTACAGCCACCCTTAAAGACAAATTACTTTTGTAGATTTAGGGTAAAAAGTGAACCAAATTATTTTGTTTAAAAAAAAAAAAAACACCCAGTAGATAAATTGATCAGAATTCAGTCTCAGTGTTGGAAGTATAGGCAAAGTGTACCCACAGAAAAGAGGCCCTATTTAAACCCCCCCCCCCAAAGGTCTCAATGCGCTTTACAGACAGCCCAGGGGAGTCAATTGTTAGGCCCACCAGATCTCCAAGTGCTGGAAGATCGCTATTCAATTGCTCTTTTAACGCATCGATAAGTGTCAGGTTTGGCCACATAAAACAGCTATACCCGACCAAAAAGTGCAATTTGGGCACCCAGCACTTACAGCTTTCCACACATGAACATAGCAACAATGGAATCACGATCAGGCGCCCGACTGCAATACAGAGGTTTATATGTGCGGATAACACAGAAACCATTGAGATAATACATAGGGTGTGGCAGCCATTTTGGGTTATCCATTCCATTCTGCCCATGAATGCACCAAGTGAGGCAGCCATTTTGTGCACACTACAGGGTCACCCATAGGTGTGGAAACCCCCATTTATAGCCAGTATATCCAAATATGGGAGTGGGGGAAACCTTTTTAGGGTATGTCACCAGTATGGCGGCCATCTTGAAGCCGGCAAACTTGGATGCAGTATTTTTTGCTTTTTATTAGGAAGCTGGTTATGTGCATCTTATGAAATGCTGCATCTAGATGTCACATAATTACCTTACCCATAATAATAATAAAAAAAATTTTACATTTGCATCCACTAGTCATTCGCCTAGTCCACTATTGGTTCCTACCAGCAGGACCAAAATGCTCTAAAAACCTTTACTACTGCACTGGAGTCTCAATGGAACCCTAAGGTGCACCTACAGTACGTCTATATCTCTACAAACCCATTATTAATCAACCTGGCCTACAGTCAACCTCTACAAACTAATCATTGATTATTCTAGCATCCTGCAGCTTTCAAACCCTGTGCAGCTACTCTCTCCTGCCTGGGGGGCCACGCTCTGCTTTTGGGCCTCTAGCACAGTCTGGCCTGTATCTCAGGACTGGGATACAGACCAGAGTGCTAGAAGAATCAGAGTATAGGGCAGTGATGGTTAACCATGGCAGTCCAGCTGTTGAACTACACATCCCAGCATGCCCTGCATCAGTTTTAGCATGGCCAAATAGTAAAACTGTAGCAGGGCATGCTGGGATGTGTAGCTCAACAACAGCTAGCCACCAGTGGTTAAACTTGTTTGTTTATTGCCTTGCGGGGGGGGGGGGGGGGGGACGACAAACACAGGACACGACACTAGCCACCACCGATTTGTCTGGGGGGAGGGGAAAGAATGACTATGCCACTAATGATTTTATTAATTATCAGCCTGGCACTCTGCCCTAAAGCGCCAGGGACAGCCTCAGGCTTCAGCCCGGGCCAGTGGCACCCTGGAGGAGGGGGTAGGGGACAACCCATTTATTGGGTTGTTCCCCACTCCCCCAGGGATATGGCCCGGGCTGACCAGCCACAGAGGTAATGCTTTGGCCACGGGACCTTATATAATAAGTATCCCCCGGCTGTGGCATTAACCTGATGGGGAAGAGAGGGATCTAGGTGTCACCATTTCAGGGGACTTAAAAGCAGGTAGGCAACGTAACAAAGCAATGAAGAAGGCAAGTCAGATGCTTGGTTGCATAGGGAGAGGTATCAGGAGTAGAAAGAAAGAAGTGGTTCTTATCTGCCGTCAAATTCTATGTTTCTATGGCTGTTTGGGCCCGGTGCTTGTTTCCAAAATACGGGGGACCCCTAACTCCTTTTGTCCCCCTTATTTTGGGAACAAGGACTGGCCCAAGAGCCCGGTGCTGGATTCTTGAATATAGGGGGACCTTATTAATTTCTTCCCTCTGGTATTTGAGAAACTCAAGAGAGCCTGGGGTTGGCGATACATGTGGGGGGAACCGCACGCCGGTTTTTACATTATTTTTCTATTATAGTCCAACCCATTATTTCAGTTTGGGGACTTTTTTTATTCCTCTGAAGTTGCCTAAACACTGAGAGATTTGAAATCTCTCATCCTGAATCTCCCATTTTGAATCTCTGGCACAAATCTCTCTGTGTAGGGCCCTTAACAGTCAGTATATGTGGGCTCCAGTTTGCCCACATATATATTCTGATTGGCAGCTGCCAGCACTGAATGTGTCTACCAAACTGACTACAAATAATGGTTATGTGGTCGGTAGGTGGATTGTGTCTAGTGGTCGTCAACCCAGGACTCACAAGCTACTGGCAGCTTTCTACAACAATCCGGGTGGCTCAATCACTCCTCCACCGCTTCGGAGGAGACAGGCGCTAGACCTTAAATATGACCTCTAGTGTCTGACAGGGAGCACAGCACTGCAGGCTCCATTCCATTAAAATGTCCTTTCCACGTAACGTTTGTTACCAGTTTTCATGGCAAGCTTTGCATCAAAATTAAAGCATATAATTTACCAAAAACAATATTTACTTTAAACAAAGTATTTAAAACACATGCTCAAACAAATAAATATTTCACATGGCCTGTGGGTAAAAATGTAATGTTTGTTACCACAGACTGTTCCTGCAGCATTAACCAGAAGTGCCAGGAGCACTTAGCGCTGATCCCACTTCTGAAGCTGTCTTCAAAGCTACATCTAATACCATAAAACCCCCTGGCAGCGAGCATTGACTTACCTGGCAACAAGCAGGTAATTTGAAAATGAATAAGAAGCCTTACTGTGGGACAGTGTGCAGCATTTTGTGTCAGGGGCATTGCGGTGCGGGGCACATTGTGGCAGCAGCATTGCGGTGTGTGGCATAATGTGTAATAAGCATTATGGTGTGTGGCATAATGTGTAAGGGGCATTTTTCATTTATTAGGCAAATTTTATTTTGCAAAATTTTTTAGTAGCTCTTCAGTTGGTTCATTTGGTCTCGAATAGCTACCATGACCAATTAAGGTTGAAGACCACTGGTGTAGGTCAACAATCAAAAAGTTGACCATGCAAAAGGTTGACGTGAGTTTTTCTGTTTTTTTTTTTTTTTTAAACCAACTTTACTATACCATAGTTTTCCTTCCCAGTAGGCATACAGGGAGACGATAACAGTGTGCCCTAAGCATAGCGAGCGCAGTGAGCCACGCGAGGTACACTTATACAGTGTCCATGTCGACCTATTTTGATAGTTGCCACTTTCAAAAGGTGAAATGCTTATGTCGACCTTTTCCCCAAGATCCATACCCAAATAATTTGATTTGGCCCTGGAGCACAGAACCCGTGGCACCACCGCAAGTGCCCCGCGGCACCCAGCGTGGACACCACTAGGCTAGCGCGATACAAACAGTTGCTCCTTACAAGAGGTCATATTTTAAGGCTGACATGTGAGAACTCGCTGCAGTTACTGGTGCTTAAAGAGGACACAATTGTAGAACCACGTTAGCACATGACTCCCAGCTATTGGCAACGATGAAGAGCTGGTAAGCGACGGCGTGGAAACACACAACAATGCAGCAACATTCCAACACCGTGAAGCACGGGCCTAGTGCAGATTATATTGTCATTACACAAGCCCACAGTGTACCCATCACTAGTGACATCACCAGCTTTCACTACACAGAACTACGCAATAATAAAGAACTAATACTATAAAGAGTCTCACTGCACCCAGCAGATGGTTTCACAGAGGGCCTAACTGAGGTCCCTGCAGGTTATGAATGCGGACTGGTCCGGCTCACTAACCCCCACTTACTGGGCCTTGTGGTGGGATGGAGCACAACCATAGCACTCCCTATACCGGAAGGAATTACACTAGGATAAGGTGGAGGGGGACGGCATGCAGTCACTGGGTAGACAATGTATAGGCTGACAGTCACTAGGTCGACAACTTGAAATGGTCAACATACCCAAGGTCGAATTGGAAAAAATTGCGACACAAATAAGGTCGACATTAGTTTTGTTTTTTAAAGGTGGTTTTCCATACTTTACTACGCGAGTGGGCATAGAGTGGGAATACAATAGTGTGCAGCGTGCCCGAAGCATGGCAAGAACAGCGAGCCATGCGAGGGGACGCAGTACACCAATACCCCTTTCACATTGTAAATGCTGGGTACCACCAAAGATTCAGGAACGGGTCCATCCCAGGAGCGGCCCGGTATTTGTGGTGTTTAGTTGCTCACAGTGACCTGGCTTATTGCCAGGTCGCTGAGGTCATCGGGGGGTGGGACATATTGACAGCACGTCAGGCGGGGGCAGAACTGCAGTGATGCTGCTGCCTCCTCCAGAGAAATAAGCAGGACACATGGTTACCCAGTCACACTGCCCAGCCGGGAATAACTTCTTATATCTCAGAACAAATTACCGGGTTGCTGGACCTGGGATATTTGAAATGGCACTTACACACCGTACGCCGACCTGGCAACAACCCAGGATCGACAAGAGTTATTTGTGCGGTGTTAAAAGTGTATTATACCATGTCCATGTGGTAAGACACCAAAAACGTGCGAAACACATGTCAACCATAGGTTTGTGTCGACCTTCGGTATGTCGACCATGTAAAAGTATCGACCTAGTCACTGTCAACCATTAGTAGTCGACCAAATCATTGTCTACCATTTATACCATAACCAGGTGGATTTAATAGTCACCAATCGGTGCTTCCCCTACATCATATTTTGCCCCGCACCTCAAAAGTGCACTGCTTACACTGTACGAGCCCTGTCATTACTAGCGGATATGTGCGCAACATCACAAGGAATTGAGTCCGCTCGATCCCTACCATTCTTTATTAAGGGGGGGGGGGTGAGAGCAAGATAATTCTTGACGAGAGTTGGGCAACAACTTACCAGCTAATGAGCACAAATTACAAATTAAATGTATTCCTTCAGAATGGGATCCTCCTCTGGTAAGGATTCTAAGGATTGGGGCGAGAAATCGCATCGGACCAGTGGCTAGGATCATATACGATGTATCGTATGCAAGCACAGTCCTGGCTGAGGGATCCAACAAAACCATGCGGCAGCCATGACTATCTCCGGATCAGATACTATGCGCTCAGGACCGCGCATCCGGTCAGAGGTGACTCACATACCATATGGCACTTTTCAGATGATTTATCGCCCCCTTTAGAGTCAACAGGTGCAAAGAGTAGCCCCCAACTAAATTGGGCTGGTAAGGAGGGATCTGTAGGGGCCTAACCCTATGATATCAGTTGTTTACCTATATAAAATGTCTTACAACAACGGTCAGGAGCGTTGAGTCCACAGCGCAGATATCGCTGCCACAGGCAGGGGCCACGCTCGCGCCAGCAACAGTGAGGGCCCGCATTGGTGGCCAGCTCGCATGGTGCAGAGACATCTTACAAAAGGACTCAGGCGAGACCAGCGCAGCTTCTGGGAAGCCACTGGCTCAACAGGATCACAATGATCTTCAGGGGTAAACAATAAACAGGGTGCTCACGTTCCTCTATATTTAATGCCGGTTTAAATAGGAAACAAGTTCTGCGAGTGATGTCGCAACGGCATCCGCCCCGGTGTCAGCGAAGCAGGTACCACCAGTCAGTGACTAGAGGTGTACAGAAACATTTCATCACAACACCTACAAACACCTGAATACCAAACATCCTCCACATACGTGTATATAGGTCACACACGCCTGTTCCTCATATATACTGTAATAACAGAACTGTGCCCCGAGGGTAACCCCTATACCCCACTACATGGGCAGCTGTATGGAATACACCCCGAGCCATGGTCACCCATCCTACAACGGTATGTTTTGGGGGCAGTGACCTGCGGAACTATATTGGGGGGGCTGTAACCTGTATATACCAATGTGGAGGGGTACAAGCAGCGCCATACTCACCTTGAAGTACCCCCCTTCGTAGAGAGTATTGGGGGGCCCGAAGATGGCCACCTCCCAGTTGTACAGGTCGCTCTCGTCTACCAGAGTGATGCGGAACCCCTCGACCGGCTCCTCCTGCAGCGACTTCAGCTCCAGCATCAGGGCCTTCTGTGAGCTGGTCATCGGTTGCTGGGCCATGATAGGGGGGATGGGGGGAGGGGAAGGGGGGGTAGGGGGCCGGTGCTGGACCTGAGAAAGGCACAGGTACTTGGGACTTCTCTCCGGGTCAGCAGTGCCAGGAACACAGGATAGCCCTCTGTAATGCAGGAACAGCGGCCTTAGTCTCCAGCAGCCAGTGAGTGTCAGCTCTTGGGGTCTCCTCCCTGTGGTGGATAGTATGGGGGCCTCTCCCCACACTCTGGGCCTCCAGGGGCTGCTGTGGCTGTCGGTGGGGCCCTCTCAGCACTCCCAGCCGGGGCTTGGCGGCCTCCTGGGCACCTCTCCGGGCACTCTGCCGGGACGGGGAAGGACAAGGCCTCGGTGCCCCCTCAGGCCTGCCTGTGTGCCGGGACGTGAGGCCGGTGACTGCGGCCGGGCTGTGGGGCGATGGCTGCGGGAAGCGGGCAGGCGGGTGAGAGCTTTGCGCTCCGGGGTCACTGACTCCTCTCTCCGGGCTCCCAGCTGGACCCGAGCGGGGCTCTAGCAGTTCCTTTTGTGACGTCACGGACGCGGTGACATCACGACGCCGCCCAGGGAGGAGGGGGAGTGGGCGGGGCCCTTAGTAACATGTGTGTCATGTCTGTGACTAGTCCGCTGGCATGTTACATACAGTCTGAAGGTGTGTAACATGTGTCCAGCCTGTGTACTGTGCTGCTGGCATGTTACATACAGTCTGAAGGTGTGTAACATGTGACCAGCCTGTGTACTGTGCTGCTGGCATGTTACATACAGTCTGAAGGTGTGTAACATGTGTCCAGCCTGTGTACTGTACTGCTAGCATGTTACATACAGTCTGAAGGTGTGTAACATGTGACCAGCCTGTGTACTGTGCTGCTAGCATGTTACATACAGTCTGAAGGTGTGTAACGTGACCAGCCTGTGTACTGTGCTGCTGGCATGTCACATACAGTCTGCAGTGTGTGTGTGTGTGTGTGTGTGTGTGTGTGTGTAACATGTGACCAGCCTGTGTACTGTGCTGCTGGCATGTCACATACAGTCTGCAGTGTGTGTAACATGTGTCATATCTGTGTACTGTGCTGCTGGCATGTCACATACAGTCTGAAGGTGTGTAACATGTGTCCAGCCTGTGTACTGTGCTTCTGGCATTTCACATACAGTCTGAAGGTGTGTAACATGTGTCCAGCCTGTGTACTGTGCTTCTGGCATGTCACATACAGTCTGAAGGTGTGTAACGTGTCCAGCCTGTGTACTGTACTGCTAGCATGTTACATACAGTATGAAGGTGTGTAACATGTGTCCAGCCTGTGTACTGTGCTGCTGGCATGTTACATACAGTATGAAGGTGTGTAACATGTGTCCAGCCTGTGTACTGTACTGCTGGCATGTTACATACAGTATGAAGGTGTGTAACATGTGTCCAGCCTGTGTACTGTGCTTCTGGCATTCCACATACAGTCTGAAGGTGTGTAACATGTGTCCAGCCTGTGTACTGTACTGCTAGCATGTTACATACAGTCTGAAGGTGTGTAACATGTGTCCAGCCTGTGTACTGTGCTGCTGGCATGTTACATACAGTCTGAAGGTGTGTAACATGTGTCCAGCCTGTGTACTGTGCTGCTAGCATGTTACATACAGTCTGAAGGTGTGTAACATGTGTCCAGCCTGTGTACTGTGCTGCTGGCATGTTACATACAGTCTGAAGGTGTGTAACATGTGTCCAGCCTGTGTACTGTGCTGCTGGCATGTTACATACAGTCTGAAGGTGTGTAACATGTGTCCAGCCTGTGTACTGTGCTGCTGGCATGTTACATACAGTCTGAAGGTGTGTAACATGTGTCCAGCCTGTGTACTGTGCTGCTGGCATGTTACATACAGTCTGAAGGTGTGTAACATGTGTCCAGCCTGTGTACTGTGCTGCTAGCATGTTACATACAGTCTGAAGGTGTGTAACATGTGTCCAGCCTGTGTACTGTGCTGCTGGCATGTTACATACAGTCTGAAGGTGTGTAACATGTGTCCAGCCTGTGTACTGTGCTGCTGGCATGTTACATACAGTCTGAAGGTGTGTAACATGTGTCCAGCCTGTGTACTGTGCTGCTGGCATGTTACATACAGTCTGAAGGTGTGTAACATGTGTCCAGCCTGTGTACTGTGCTGCTGGCATGTTACATACAGTCTGAAGGTGTGTAACATGTGTCCAGCCTGTGTACTGTACTGCTAGCATGTTACATACAGTCTGAAGGTGTGTAACATGTGTCCAGCCTGTGTACTGTGCTGCTGGCATGTTACATATATGCCATCTTTCTGATTGACCCACAAAGCTGTGAATTTTGCAGCTTTGCAGGCATCTAATTGCCGCCCGCATGGGGATGCCCAGCGTTTCCTGGGTGTACCCACAAAAAAATTGGGTGCATCCAGGAAATTGGTGGGCCACTGCCTCCGGGAGCGGACGGCTGACATCAGTGCCCGCCCCGTTATCAGAGCTGGACACCGCAAATATAGGTCAGCGAAGATATTTGCAAACAGGGGAAACGTTATTCGATTGTCGCAACCATCAAATTATTTCACCCCTGTACGCTCCCCTGCACATGGATGTCTATGCAAATCATCCATTCGCAATGTGGTGGAGACGTTCGCACGGCGGCGAATTTACTCTGCCATGCGAGTAAACCAGAATGGCCTCGCGGGAGTGAGTCGCTTGTAGGCCATGACCCCCTAGCCAAAATTTGGGACGCATCAGAGGCGCATGCAGATGTCCTTGCTCCGTGCTGGCCCAAGTTGGGATGTATGTGTCTGTCCTCTCCCCCTGGGATCTGCTGGCTGTCCTGACTGGTCACATCTCTGGTCAAACTCATCAAACTTCCAGCAGTACAGTATGCACAGTGCTGCACCTGAGAATAATGCCCACATGGGCTGATCTATTGTGTGTATATATATAGTACTAGCCAGTACCTCACCGCACCTCACTGCCCCGGAGCGACTGGGGAGTATAACAAAGATGGGAACTCGGGATCCGGTGTGGTTTTAGGTCATGGTGACTTGTATAAAGGGCATTGATGGAGGACCATCGACCTCTATGGTAACTCATCAGATATCGGTGGAGTGTGGCATGGGTATAAACGTCTACACATCAAATTGCTGTGCAGTTATCGTGTTTTAGCAGGGTGAGTTATATCCACTATTTGTGAGAGTGGGGGATGAGGGTGACGGTGAGTTATATCCTTCACTTGGGAGAGTGGGGGATGAGGGTGACGGTGTGTTGTATACTCCATTAGGGAGAGTGGGGGGTGAGGGTGACGGTTAGTTATATCCTTCACTTGGGAGAGTGGGGGATGAGGGTGATGGTGAGTTATATCCTTCACTTGGCAGAGTGGGGGATGAGGGTGACGGTGTGTTGTATCCTCCACTTGGGAGAGTGGGCGATGAGGGTGACGGTGTGTTGTATCCTCCACTTGGCAGAGTGGGGGATGAGGGTGACGGTGTGTTATATCCACTATTTGTGAGAGTGGGGGGATGAGGGTGATGGTGAGTTATATCCTTCACTTGGGAGAGTGGGGGATGAAGGTGACGGTGTGTTGTATACTCCACTTGGGAGAGTGGGGGATGAGGGTGACAGTGTGTTGTATACTTCACTTGAGAGAGTGAGGAAAGAGGTTGATGGTGAGTTGTATCCTCCACTCAGGAGAGTGGGGGATGAGGGTGACGGTGAGTTGTATCCTCCACTTGGGAGAGTGGGGGGGTGAGGGTGATAGTGAGTTGTATCCTGCACTTGGGAGAGTGGGGGATGAGGGTACCGGTGAGTTGTATCCTCCACTTGGCAGAATGAGGGATGAGGGTGATGGTGAGTTATATCCTCCACTAGGGAGAGTGGGGGATGAGGGTGACGGTGAGTTGTATCCTCCACTTGTGAGAGTGGGGGATGAGGGTGACGGTGAGTTGCATCCTCCACTTGGGAGAGTGGGGGATGAGGGTGACGGTGAGTTGTATCCTCCACTTGGGAGAGTGGGGGTTGAGGGTGACGGTGAGTTGTATCCTCCACTTGGGAGAGTGGGGGGTGAGGGTGACGGTGAGTTATATCCTTCACTTGGGAGAGTGGGGGGTGAGGGTGACGGTGAGTTATATCCTCCACTTGGGAGAGTGGGGGGGTGAGGGTGACGGTGAGTTATATCCTTCACTTGGGAGAGTGGGGGATAAGGGTGACGGTGAGATGTATCCTCCACTTGGCAGAGTGAGGGATGAGGGTGATGGTGAGTTATATCCTCTACTTGGGAGAGTGGGGGTGAGGGTGACGGTTAGTTATATCCTTCACTTGGGAGAGTGGGGGATGAGGGTGACGGTGAGTTGTATCCTCCACTTGGGAGAGTGGGGGGGTGAGGGTGATAGTGAGTTGTATCCTGCACTTGGGAGAGTGGGGGATGAGGGTACCGGTGAGTTGTATCCTCCACTTGGGAGAGTGAGGGATGAGGGTAATGGTGTGTTGTATCCTCCACTTGGGAGAGTGGGGGATGAGGGTGATGGTGAGTTGTATCCTCCACTTGGCAGAGTGGGGGATGAGGGTGACGGTGAGTTTTATCCTCCACTTGGGAGAGTGGGGGGTGAGGGTGATGGTGAGTTGTATCCTCCACTTGGGAGAGTGGGGGGGTGAGGGTGACGGTGAGTTGTATCCTGCACTTGGGAGTGTGGGGGATGAGGGTGACGGTGAGTTATATCCTCCACTTGGGAGAGTGGGGGATGAGGGTAATGGTGTGTTGTATCCTCCACCTGGGAGAGTGGGGGATGAGGGTGACAGTGTGTTGTATCCTCCACTTGGGAGAGTGGGGGATGAGGGTGATGGTGAGGTGTATCCTCCACTTGGCAGAGTGGGGGATGAGGGTTGACGGTGAGTTGTATCCTCCACTTGGGAGAGTGGGGGATGAGGGTGACGGTGAGTTGCATCCTCCACTTGGGAGAGTGGGGGATGAGGGTGACGGTGAGTTGTATCCTCCACTTGGGAGAGTGGGGGTTGAGGGTGACGGTGAGTTGTATCCTCCACTTGGGAGAGTGGGGGGTGAGGGTGACGGTGAGTTATATCCTTCACTTGGGAGAGTGGGGGGTGAGGGTGACGGTGAGTTATATCCTCCACTTGGGAGAGTGGGGGGGTGAGGGTGACGGTGAGTTATATCCTTCACTTGGGAGAGTGGGGGATAAGGGTGACGGTGAGATGTATCCTCCACTTGGCAGAGTGAGGGATGAGGGTGATGGTGAGTTATATCCTCTACTTGGGAGAGTGGGGGTGAGGGTGACGGTTAGTTATATCCTTCACTTGGGAGAGTGGGGGATGAGGGTGACGGTGAGTTGTATCCTCCACTTGGGAGAGTGGGGGGGTGAGGGTGATAGTGAGTTGTATCCTGCACTTGGGAGAGTGGGGGATGAGGGTACCGGTGAGTTGTATCCTCCACTTGGGAGAGTGAGGGATGAGGGTAATGGTGTGTTGTATCCTCCACTTGGGAGAGTGGGGGATGAGGGTGATGGTGAGTTGTATCCTCCACTTGGCAGAGTGGGGGATGAGGGTGACGGTGAGTTTTATCCTCCACTTGGGAGAGTGGGGGGTGAGGGTGATGGTGAGTTGTATCCTCCACTTGGGAGAGTGGGGGGGTGAGGGTGACGGTGAGTTGTATCCTGCACTTGGGAGTGTGGGGGATGAGGGTGACGGTGAGTTATATCCTCCACTTGGGAGAGTGGGGGATGAGGGTAATGGTGTGTTGTATCCTCCACCTGGGAGAGTGGGGGATGAGGGTGACAGTGTGTTGTATCCTCCACTTGGGAGAGTGGGGGATGAGGGTGATGGTGAGGTGTATCCTCCACTTGGCAGAGTGGGGGATGAGGGTTGACGGTGAGTTGTATCCTCCAGTTGGGAGAGTGGGGGTGAGGGTGACGGTTAGTTATATCCTTCACTTGGGAGAGTGGGGGATGAGGGTGACGGTGAGTTGTATCCTCCACTTGGGAGAGTGGGGGGTGAGGGTGATAGTGAGTTATATCCTTCACTTGGAAGAGTGGGGGATGAGGGTGATGGTGAGTTATATCCTGCACTTGGGAGAGTGGGGGGTGAGGGTGACGGTGAGTTATATCCTCCACTTGGAAGAGTGGGGGATGAGGGTGATGGTGAGTTATATCCTGCACTTGGGAGAGTGGGGGGTGAGGGTGACGGTGAGTTGTATCCTCCACTTGGCAGAGTGAGGGATGAGGGTGACGGTGAGTTGTATCCTCCACTTGGCAGAGTGAGGGATGAGGGTGACGGTGAGTTGTATCCTCTACTTGGGAGAGTGGGGGATGAGGGTGACGGTGAGTTTTATCCTCCACTTGGGAGAGTGGGGGGTGAGGGTGATGGTGAGTTGTATCCTCCACTTGGGAGAGTGGGGGGGTGAGGGTGACGGTGAGTTGTATCCTGCACTTGGGAGTGTGGGGGATGAGGGTGACGGTGAGTTATATCCTCCACTTGGGAGAGTGGGGGATGAGGGTAATGGTGTGTTGTATCCTCCACCTGGGAGAGTGGGGGATGAGGGTGACAGTGTGTTGTATCCTCCACTTGGGAGAGTGGGGGATGAGGGTGATGGTGAGGTGTATCCTCCACTTGGCAGAGTGGGGGATGAGGGTTGACGGTGAGTTGTATCCTCCAGTTGGGAGAGTGGGGGTGAGGGTGACGGTTAGTTATATCCTTCACTTGGGAGAGTGGGGGATGAGGGTGACGGTGAGTTGTATCCTCCACTTGGGAGAGTGGGGGGTGAGGGTGATAGTGAGTTATATCCTTCACTTGGAAGAGTGGGGGATGAGGGTGATGGTGAGTTATATCCTGCACTTGGGAGAGTGGGGGGTGAGGGTGACGGTGAGTTATATCCTCCACTTGGAAGAGTGGGGGATGAGGGTGATGGTGAGTTATATCCTGCACTTGGGAGAGTGGGGGGTGAGGGTGACGGTGAGTTGTATCCTCCACTTGGCAGAGTGAGGGATGAGGGTGACGGTGAGTTGTATCCTCCACTTGGCAGAGTGAGGGATGAGGGTGACGGTGAGTTGTATCCTCTACTTGGGAGAGTGGGGGGTGAGGGTGACGGTGAGTTATATCCTTCACTTGGGAGAGTGGGGGATGAGGGTGACGGTGAGTTGTATCCTCCACTTGGGAGAGTGGGGGATGAGGGTGACGGTGAGTTGTATCCTCCACTTGGGAGAGTGGGGGATGAGGGTAACGGTGAGTTGTATCCTCCACTTGGGAGAGTGAGGGATGAGGGTAATGGTGTGTTGTATCCTCCACTTGGGAGAGTGGGGGATCAGGGTGATGGTGAGTTGTATCCTCCACTTGGCAGAGTGGGGGATGAGGGTGACGGTGAGTTGTATCCTCCACTTGGGAGAGGGGGGTGAGGGTGATGGTGAGTTGTATCCTCCGCTGTCTCTGAGTTCCCAGTTGGGGGCAGATGTACTAAGCCTTGGAGAGATATAAGGTGGAGAGAGATAAAATACCGTTCAACCTAGTTCCTAACTGTCATTATTTCAAACACAGCCTCTAACATGGCAGCTTGGAGCTGATTGGCTGGCACTTTATCTCTCTCCACTTTTTCACTCCCAAGGCTTTAATACATCTCCCCAGTGGTAGTTGACTTTACCATTGTGCACCCGCAGGGTTACGTGAGGGAATGCGCAGTCATGTGACGGGCGTCTGCGTCTGAGGTATTATAGCCTGTTGCCTTCAGTCTGAGTTTTGGACAGCTAAAAATAACCCTCCTCACGCCCAAACAACCTGACAACTGAAACTGTAATTACTACGAATCGGGAAGCGGTGTGAGCAGTCAGCCCTCCCTGCAGCCGAATTCGAGTGTGCCTGCTACAGACCAGTGACTCACTGCACTCACTGCATCTGCACTGTACAGGGAGTTTCACCACACAGGTGTGAGCACCGGCAGACAGGTACGTGCTGCGCCAGAGCACTCATTAACTCCTCACAGGATCACTAAGGATTCAACTATTGTCAGACTAAAAGGTGTGACTCTAATTCCCTATCTACTGGTGCTCCCCCATCTGCAACTTGGGGCCTGATTCATACCTGTTGGCTAGGCTGCGTATGTTCGCAGCTTAATGAACAAGTCACTGCCGCCCCACCGAACACTCTGTATCGGGTAGAGGAGGCATGTCTTTGCCATCCAGGAGTGTATCGGGTAGAGGAGGCGTGTCTTTGCCATCCAGGAGCGTATCGGGTAGAGGAGGTGTGTCTTTGCCATCCAGGAGTGTACCGGGTAGAGGAGGTGTGTCTTTGCCATCCAGGAGCATATCGGGTAGAGGAGGTGTGTCTTTGCCATCCAGGAGTGTAGGAGGAGGCTTGTCTTTTCCATCCAGTAGCGTATCAGGTATAGGAGGCGTGTCTTTGCCATCCAGGAGTGTATCGGGTAGAGCAGGCGTGCCTTTGCCATCCAGTAGCATATCAGGAGGAGGCGTGTCTTTGCCACCCAGGAGTGTATCCTGTAGAGGAGGCGTGTCTTTGCCATCCAGGAGCATATTGGGTAGAGGAGGCGTGTCTTTGCCATCCAGGAGCGTATCGGGTAGAGGAGCGCATCGGGTAGAGGAGGCATGTCTTTGCCATCCAGGATCGTATCGGGTAGAGGAGGCGTGTCTTTGCCACCCAGGAGTGTATCCTGTAGAGGAGGCGTGTCTTTGCCATCCAGGAGCATATTGGGTAGAGGAGGCGTGTCTTTGCCATCTAGGAGCGTATCGGGTAGAGGAGTGCATCGGGTAGAGGAGGCGTGTCTTTGCCATCCAGGAGTGTATCAGGTAGAGGAGGCTTGTGTTTGCCATCCAGGAGCGTATCGGGTAGAGGAGGCGTGTCTTTGCCATCCAGGAGCGTATCGGGTAGAGGAGGCGTGTCTTTGCCATCCAGGAGCGTATCGGGTAGAGGAGGGGTGTGTCTTTGCCATCCAGGAGCGTATCGGGTAGAGGAGGCATGTCTTTGCCATCCAGGAGCGTATCGGGTAGAGGAGGCGTGTCTTTGCCATCCAGGACCATATCTGGTATACAGAATTTTTATTTGTATATGAAAACTGCAGGTATAGGATTAATGCAGACCCTGAGAATGCAGGGGTTAATACATTGGTGCAGTACACATACAGAGGCATTGCAGTGCAGCGGTGGCAGACTAGAGCAAAGCCGTAAACTCCCATGCTCGCCCCCCAGGGTCACCAACTACATTCTCAGAGCCTCCTCTTCATTTGCGCCTGAAATGGCAACTACGACACAGTCGGAACTGTTACTTCTGCAACATTCTCTTGTTATATTAATTAATAAAAGCCTGTGACACATTATAATACAGCCTCCTACACTGTCCTTATGGACACTCACTACCTGATTTACCACTTGTTATGGGGTTCGGTTTATTGATGAGAGGTTTGGATCCATGAGAACAGCTTCGATCAGCCGCCCGCCCTTCTGCACCATATCTTGTACTGTCTCATTGGTGTGTATGGGGCTTAGACCTGATGTTCCTTGTGAACTATAATCACAGTTTACTATTATCTATTGTTGTGGTTCTCAACCTTAGTCCTCAAGTATCCTGAACAGCCATCATCAGTGGCAGTGGCGTAACAATGGCCCCGCAGACACCGCAGTCGCGGGGAGGTGCTGATTAAGTGTGGTCGCCGGGGGTCTGCGGGGCTATCGATGTGCTGCACCGCTGCCGGGACCCCTCCCTTACCCCTCTGCTTGTCGCCGCCGCCGGGAACCGCAGATCTACTTGTCTGCGGTCCCGTGCTCCTCCTGGCTCCTGCTAATGAAAAATAGCCCACACAAAATGTCCGCCCCCTTACAGCAGACACTTTTTGAGAATGCGAGAGGAGGCGGTGGCCTCCTCTCGCAGCCTCAAAAACGGCCAGCTGTTCGGGCAGCCATTTTGTGGTGATTATTTTCATTAGCAGGAGCCAGCCAGGAGGAGCACGGGACCGCAGACAAGTAGAACTGCAGGTCCAGGCCACAGACCCGGCTGCACTGGGGTAAGGCAGGATTTGTGGGGGTGGTAGGGGGGCTTTATTTTACTGCCGGGGGGGGGGGGGCATTGCCGGAATTTCCGGCGGGGGGGGGGGGGGGGGGGGGGGAAAGGGGGCACATTTTATAGTTACGCCACTGATCAGGGGACCTGTTCGCTAGGCTGCGAGCAGGTGTGGTGATTTAGGCCCTTTGTCCGGGGACAACATTAAACGTCACCCGTCAGCATAACTGTATTTACCTGTAATCAGCGCTTGTCATTCCCTAATTACTACGTGGCACACACAAGATCTTGTCAGCTGTGAATGTTCCGCAGCATTTTTATGGCAAATTATTTTTATGTTAGGGTTAAAGGTCAATGAAATGATTGATTTGGTTTTTTTTGTGTTTCCAGGGTCCGTATCAGAGCCAGGGTCCGTATCAGAGCCAGGGTCCGTATCAGAGCCAGGGTCCGTATCAGAGCCATACTGTAACTATAAATGCTGACGCCAGGGGCACGACTCAAAACGGACACCCCAAGCTCTCAATTGTACCCAAATGAACATAAAGATCTGTATGTATCACAGCTGTGGAAGGACACAGGAAGGTCGACATGGTCATTCGGTCACCGTATCGGTGTGCTGCGTCCCCTCATGTGCTCGCCATGCTTCGGGCGCAGTGTCATCTACGCTCGGCGCACTATTCTATTCTCCCTCCCTAGTGGATGGTTCGGCATGAAATTTCGACTGTCTGCACATGTCGACCCCACAAAACAAGTGAAAACCCAATGTCGACCTGTTGACACTGAAAAGGTCGATATGGTTTTAGGTCGTTACAAGCATTTGGTCGACGCACTCAAAATTTCAACGCGGCTTTAGGGTGACACAAGCATTAGGTCGACCTTCCCAATGTCTACCTAATGCTTGTGTTGACCCAAAGCCATGTCAGCATTTTGAGTGTGTCAACCTAATGCCTGCCAACCTTTTCAGTAGTGACCTGAATTTAGCTGCATTCTGTTCTCCGGGAAGAGCCTGTGCTGGCAGCGAGCTGGGACCGGTGATAGCTGGCGCCATGGGGAAATGGAGACACCGCGGCGGATGTCAGAGATATGTCCTGGAGACCCCTTGTTACATCCTAGCGATGTTGTGATTTTTCAGGGATTCCCACAATTTGGGCCTGATTCAGAGGCGGTGGAAGAAGAGCCCGCAGCTGCGCCTATTGTCAGTCACCCGGCTGGGACGCCACAGTGCCCTTTCCGTGGTCCGAATGTGCAAGAACTGAGTCCATACACGCCGGGCTGCGCATCGCTATGGCTATGGAGCCTACAAATGGAGCGCTGTAGGGGCATTATCTAAGCGATCTCAATAGATGTCCTGAATCGCCCCGTGTGTAGGCCCCATGTGTAGGGTAATAATTTTAGTAATCTTTAGCTAAACACATTTATTTAATTAGAGTATCAAAGTTGCAGATGACTATAAGTAGATAGCCGCCACCCAGGCAGATCGCAGCTATGTGAGTCAACCAGAATGACCCCCTAAAAACATACTTCTATGCTTAGGGATGAATTCACACAACGTCAAATTGCATTTGGAATTTATTAGACATCACATGAATCATGTATACTGTGCTGAGTGAGAAGAAAATAAATATCACGGGGGGCGTGGCCTGGCAGCCATATCAACCAGCAGCCTGATTTCTGTGCTCCCGGACCTCCACGGTTAAAACACCCCGTGCAGTGGCATCTGCTCTTGGGGGAGCTGCTCACCCGGTCCCTGGGGTCCCCTGCGTCCTCCGGTGCCGGCTGACGGAGTCGCGGAGTCGGGGTGCCGTTATTACGGCGCCTGCGGATTGCGGCCTGGCTGAGTACCTGGAGCCGCGACCTGGAGTGGGGACGCGCGTCACAGACCGCCACCTCACCACCGCAGCGTGACCCGTCCACCGAAGCTCCCCCACACGCCCGCTCGGCAATCCTGATAAGCGGTGAGTCTCTCCCCTCCCCATCCCCCGCTCCCTGCTGTCAGCAGCCCCCGCTATGTGCCGGGACCCGCGACCTGTCTGAGTGGTGCCCCGCTGGCATTACTGGGGGCAGATAGCCTATCTGAAAGCCCCAGGGACCCCTGAGCACTGAGATCTGGGAGATAGGAGCTCCCCTCTCCCTCTGAGGTGTCCTGTGTACACCAATACAAGCACAGTGACCCTGGAATTGAGGGGTGGGGGCCCTCCCGCCTCAGTGTTAAACCCGGTGGCTGCAGCTGTCCCCTTCTGACAACCCTCGCCCCCTCTAACAGGCCTATACTGTCCTGGTGCCTGCATACAAAATAAAGGCACTGCATCCGGGTGGGTTAAGTGCTGCAGCCCTAACCCAGGAAGGCAGTATATCATCTGCTGGGCACTGACTCATCCCTTTGGAGGAGCACTGTACATCCCCCTCTATTGGGTGCAGTGACCAAACCCATATTTTGTTGACACACTAAGCTTACCAGCACTCCCTACAAGGAAAATGCAAGCACCCAACTTCATGGGCCACTTCATTACTCCTGTGGAGAACATTGTTAGGGCTGCCCTAATGTAAGCTGCACTCTGCAACCCACCACCCAAAGCGTTAATGCTTACCTAAACCTCTTCACAATCTCTCAAGCTGCTCGACTGCATCAAACTGTCTCATCTCTGAGTCCTGTGATATATCAACATGCCTGGTAAAAAAGCTAAGAACATCCTCCCCCCGAAGGTGACCTTCCCTGCCCAGAAAGCTCCTGCTCCCTCTTTTAATTCAGTCGTGACAACCCCGACCTCTGCGACAGTCACCTCGCATCCCGCCACTGCAGCACCGGGATTTGACCCTGACTCTGAGGCCCCCCTCACTGTGAAAATCCTGTATCAAGCTCTCAGTGCATTTAAATCAGAAATAATACAAGACCTCTCTGCCAAAATCTGTGAGGTGAAGGCGGACGTCAACGCTATCGGAGAACGTACTGACCACTTGGAAAAGAAACTAGAAGAACTGGTCTCCTCCCATAATGATCTTATAACGGCTCATGACCAACAACAAGCCGACCTTGAAGCATTCAAAGATAAGATAGCGGATATGGAAGATCGCTCCAGGAGGAATAATATTAAGATCCGGGGCATCCCAGACTCAGTGGCAAACAGTGAACTGGAGGGATACGCCATCTCCTTATTCCACAAACTCCTACCTGACCTAGACCAGAGAGATCTCCTCATCGATAGGATTCACCGACTCCCCAGACCACGTTCTGTCGCCTCATCGTTGCCGAGGGATACCCTCTTAAGGGTACATTTCTTCACGACGAAAGAACGCATTTTAAAGGCAGCTAGAGAAGCAGCGATCTCTGATGGCCTTGGCGGCCTACAGATCTTTCCAGATTTTTCCGCTCTCACTCTAGCTAAAAGAAGAGCCTTAGCTCCCATTACCTTGGCCTTACGTTCTCAGGAGATCCCATACAAATGGGGGTTTCCTGTGAAACTTATTATCTCCTATGATAACACCTCATACACGGTCACTTAATTGGATGCAGGCGTCAAGCTGCTTATGGAATGGGACATCTCAGTCACCCTGCCCCCGGGAAAGAAGAAACAACCCCCAGTCCAATCTGAATGGGCTGTTACCTGACATGGACTCCCTCTCTTGGAGGTACTTTCATTAAAAGTTTGGCCAGGTATTGAGTCCACTGGGACTTTATCTTTCCCTGGTGATGATGGTGTTATTGGTCTGTTTATAACCATAAGCTAAAAGTTATATGTTACCTGCTTCTATCTTTGAGCCCTCTAGCTCACAGAGTTGTAATTTGAGTGTATTTTTTCTCAATGTTGTTACCTCTCTATTTGATCTATTAGGTTCGCTATTGTTAATTATGTGTCATATTGTTACTTATTTGGGTGGTGGCGCTAGGCCACATGTTTGCCCCTTCTAGTGTACTACTGCACGTTCCCCTTTACCTTGCAGTAGTCAATCCACCCCGATATACTGGGATGTTTTGGTTTTTGTCTCCCCCCCGCCCCCTTCCAGTACGCCTCCCTCTCTCTCCCCCCCAGGTCACTCACATTTCTACGATGGGCAACATCCCACCAATTTTCACAAAACTGCTTCATGCAGGTTTTATGAGCCTCAATACTTCTACAGTACCTTTTAAATCTCCTCATGATTGAATTACTCTCCCTCAATGTTAAGGGGTTGAAATCCCCCAACAAACGCAGATTAGCTTTAGGATTCTTTGCCAAACAAAAAGCCGATATTGTAGCACTTCAAGAGACCCATTTTTCAGCCCTCCGCCCCCCGGTCCTTAAGGACCGTCATTATACTAATGGATATTTTGCCAATGGCCCCTTCAAGAGAAATGGAGTAGCCATATTGTTTAAAAGCCCTCTCTCCTTTACTTTGCATACCCAAGTAGCTGATAAGAATGGACGGTATCTTATTCTAACTGGAGTCCTGGACACTAAACTAGTTACTTTAGTTTCGCTATACGCCCCCAATTCAAATCAAATACCATTCCTACGTAAATTATGCTCAGAAATTCAGAAAGTACGTAAGGGCTCCCTTCTCCTTATGGGAGATTTTAATTTGGTCCTGGACCCCAAACTCGATAAGTCCACTATATCCTCTACCTCAGCTTCAGCCCTCAACTCCAATTCCCTTGCATTCCGGACCCTCCTGGCGGAATACGACCTCTATGATGTCTGGCGGGTTCATAACCCCTCTGGACGAGAATACACCTACCACTCCCCTGTCCATAATACATACTCCCGTATCGATTATATCCTCTTAGATAAATGGACCCTACAACTAGCTAAATCTAGTGATGTTCTTCCTATCACATGGTCGGACCATGCCCCGATTAGCTTCCGCTGGGATATCTTGCACCATTCTCTACCCCCCCGCCCTTGGCGACTCTCTCCCTACTTATTGGCTGACCCAATCTCTAAAGGGATTATCAAAGAGTCAATTGAGATGTTTCAGAGGTGCAACTCCCCCTCTAACACGTCCATTCTGAACTATTGGTGCTCTTTAAAGGCAGTTGTTAGAGGAGCAGCTATACAGGCAGGAGCTAGACTCAAAAAGTTAAACCAACAAACCATAGTTGATCTGGAATTAAAATTAAAGAACCTTGAAACACAAAATAAAAGTAAGCCCTCAAGATCTCTTCAGAAACAGCTAGCCGAAGTTAGATCTCAACTCCAGAAATTCCTCACAACACGCACACAAGCAGCTCTCAATCGACTGCGGCAAAAATTTTACCTAGTAGGTAATAGGTCTGTAAAAATGCTGGTCCGCAAGCTCCGAGTACAACAGGCTAGAAATAGGATCAAATTCATTAAGACTGTTTCGGGCTTAAAGATTTCCAATCCCTCTGAAATATCAAACCAATTTGCATCATATTATTCTCAACTTTATAACCTCTCTGCTGATACCTCCATACCTCAACCTGATCTCTTGTCTATTAACTACTTCCTGGCCAATCTAAATCTCCCCTCAATTACTCAACTACAACTAGAATCCCTAAATGCCCCATGGACCGCTGCAGAGGTTCACGACACTATTAAATCCCTACCTAAGGGTAAAGCACCTGGCCCGGATGGTTTTGTTAACGATTTTTATATCTCTTTCCAAGGTCTCCTTTCTCCCTCCCTAGTGAGCGTTTATAACGAGATCACCGCTTGTGGCAATATCCCCAGGGAGATGTTGGAAGACCCTGCCTTATGCCAAAATTATCGTCCAATTTCCCTACTGAACGGAGACGTAAAAATTTACGCTAAGCTAATTGCCTCCCGGTTAAAAGTCCTCCTCCCTTCATTGATTCACCCAGACCAAGTAGGTTTTGTCCCGGGAAGACAGGCATCAGACAACACACGCAGGGTTTTCAACATTATCGACTCTCTTCCCCCAGACCAGGGCCTTCTCTTGCTGTCTTTAGACGCAGAGAAGGCCTTTGATCGCTTAAACTGGACTTACATGCGTGAAGTGTTGCTGAAATTTGGCTTACGCAACCAAATACTCTCTTCAATACTTGCACTCTACAGCTCCCCATCCGCGCGTGTCTTTAGTAATGGTTTCCTATCCAACCCCTTTTTAATCCATAACGGAACTCGTCAGGGTTGCCCCCTGTCCCCTCTTATTTTTGTATTGGCTATCGAACCTCTGGCGGCCAAGATCCGTGCAGATCCACTATTTCCAGGACCATTAATCGGTTTGACCCCCCCATAAACTTTGTATGTTTGCCGATGATGTCCTCCTATTAGTCTCACAGCCGACTACATCTCTTCCCCAATTGCATAAAATATTAGACGTATATTCCTCAGCTTCCTATTACAAACTCAATACAACAAAAACTGACGCACTCCCCATTAATCTAGATCATTCCATTAACTCTCTGCGACCCTTATACCCCTACAACTGGCAATCTACAGCAATTCGTTACCTAGGAATCCGCATCCCTCCTACCTCCTCCCAGATTTTTGAGGTCAACCTTCCCCCTCTCCTCAACTCAATATTATCCCTTTGCAAATCCTGGCTCCATTACGATATATCCTGGCTTGGCCGAATTGCAGCCTTTAAGATGTCACTTCTCCCTAAGTTGATGTTCCTCTTCCGCACGATCCCCTATACTTTCCCCAAAAAATATATTGACAAAGCAAACTCTATTATGATGAAATATGTATGGGCATCACGTCCCTGTAGATTAGCCCGCACCAAAATGTGCTTACCCAAAAGTAAGGGCGGCCTAAATCTTCCTAATCTAACACTATATCAAGAAGCTGCACTCCTGGCCCAACTTCAAACTCTTTTTACTCAAGATGACTCCCGGAGCTGGGCGGGTTTGGAGGACGAGGCCTGCCCCCAATTTCCTGTGAGAGATCTTTTTTGGCTCCCACCCAATTTACGCCCTAAAAATTTAAACCTCCTGCCTGCCACACGTGCCTCCCTGACTACCTGGGACAGATTGACTAGGGCCGTCTCTAATAACTTTCACAACTTACCCTCCATATCTCTACATACTATAGCCGCTATCATCCCTACCTTTAACCCAAATAAATGGATTTCTAAGGGGATCAAATTACTTGCTGATGTATTGAATGGGCCGACCCTTATTTCCTTCCAAGATTTACAAAAGCGTTTCCTTATACCTGACACAGATAGATTGCAGTACTACCAGATCAATCATTGGTGGAGTGGCCTCTCGGTACGTGCTACAGTACCAGTATCCTACAACGCAAGTATAGTTGATAGACTCTCCAACGGCGAGTCCAAAGGAGGAATCTCCTTTTGGTATAGAACCCTCTTAGAATTGACCCTGGCCCCCAAAACCAGAGCACAGATTAGGTGGGAGGAAGATATTGGTTGTACCCTACAGGAATCACAATGGAGGAGAATTTTTAATTCCTCACATAAAATGTCCAAGTGCTTGAATCATTCCGAGATGCACGTAAAACTTCTGAATCGGTTATATCTCACACCCGACAGACTCCACACGATATGGCCCTCCTCTTCCAAATTCTGTTGGCGCCTCTGCGGAGAAGTCGGCCATCAGTTCCATATCTTCTGGACATGCCCACATATAATACCCTTTTGGAAAGGAGTTTTTGACCTTATAAATAAAGCACTAACCTTAACGCTTTCACCTTCCCCCCTCATTGCCCTCCTGAACTGCTTCCCAAGCTCAGTCCCCTCCCACTTACAGTATGTACTGGGTCATATATGCATTGCCGCCCGGACTACTCTGGCACAGTGCTGGAAGCAAGCAACTCCACCCCCCTGTGTTAGAGTTTTCCATAAGGTTCAGTCGCACTTCCTGATGGAGACAAACTACTTCCCCGCCCGTCTCTCTACATACGATTTTTCAGCCCGCTGGAACCCGTGGAGGAACTTTGTCACGGTTGGGGAGGGGGCTAACCTTCTCAAGCTAGATCCAACTGACTCAATTTAGGACCGCATTTTAATCTCAATTAATATTAAGTACATATCATTTACGGAGATTGTATTGCCATATGACCTTGCCTGTTGTCCAATATTGTTCTATGATTATGTTTTGATAGAGTGACCCTCCCTTGTTTTCCCTCTCTGTCACCCCCTCCCACCCCTAATGTTTTGTTCTGTTATACGAAATGTAAAAATTCTTCAATAAAAACTATTGATGGTGAAAATAAATATCACAGGGAACATAGAGCTGCAAACAAGAAAACCCCATATTGCAGGCAGCAATGTTAGTACCAATACTGGCAACACTTCCCAAATATATTGTTGCTAATGTTTTATAGAAATATCTCACAACAACAAGAACTGAGGCAAAGACACGCCTATAAGTGGTGCTAGACACGCCCCTTGGGGAGGAATGTGATACCCCCCTCAATGGCGCACCGCACCTCCTACTTTAATCTCCCTCTAATTGAAAGGTTGTCAGGGCTTAAGTAGACACATGAGATAGGTCAACATGGCTAAGGTTGACAGGGTCGGAAGGTTGACACAAGCATTAGGTCGACAATGGGAAGGTCGACAGTCAAAACGTCATCATAAGTTTGACACTTTTTTTCCCCAAAACAGGCGGAATCTCATACCCGACCATCCACATTGGGGCCTGGAGGGGAAAATAATAGTATGCCGAGCGTAGAAATTCAGGGCCCAAAGAAGTTGGGGTACCCTGTTTTTTTCTAAAACCAGCACCAGGCTCAAGGGCCGGTCCTGGTTCCCAAAATACAGGGGGACAAAATGACTAGGGATCCCCCCATATTTTGAGAACCAGCACCGAACCCAAACAGCCAGCATGGTAATGCCTCAGCTTGGGGAAACTATTTACGTTAGTTCCCCCAGCCAAAACATTATACCCCCTCACTGTTCAGCCCGGGCAGGGACCCTGGGGGAGGGGGGACCCCCCCCCCCAATGAAGGCCCCCCCCCCTCCAGAATAACCCCAGCCTGGGCTGAAGCCCAGGGCTGTCCCCAGTGTCCCTGGCTGATGTATTGTGTAAAAAATAGACTATAGGCGATTGTGCTTTGTTGTAGAACTACAAGTCCCAGCAAGCCTGCCCCGCATGCCGGGACTTGGAGAACCACAATTCTCAGCATGCGGGGAATTAAAGGGCTCGCTGGTACTTGTAGTTCTACAACAAAACAAATAGTGAAATAAAACACACACACAAGAGTAATAAAACTTTAATACATACAACAATCCATCATATCAGTCAGATCCGTCATATCAGTCATATCCGTCAGATCAGTCAGATCCGTCAGATCAGTCAGATCCGTCTTATTAGTCATATCAGTCAGATCAATGCAGGCTTCTCTATGTAAAAATAGAAAAAAAATTAAATTAATTTAAAAAAAGGCGTGCGTTCCCCCACCCGGCAATTACCAGCCCCGGGCTCATAGAGCCAGTCCTGGTTTTAGAAATTCAGGGACCAACGTAGTTGGGGTTCCCTAGAACTAGCACCAGGCTCAAGGGCCAGTTCTGGTTCCCAAAAATACGGGTGACAAAATGACTTTGTCCCCTGTATTTTGAGAACCAGACCCGGGCCCAAACAGCCAGTAGGGTAATGGCACAGCCAGGGGGAAACTATTTACGGTACTTATGTATTATCTGGGCGCCTGATTTATCATCTATGATAAATGAGGCATCTATGAGCCCGGGGCTGGTAATTGCCGGGTGGGGGAACGCACGCCTTTTTTTAAATTAATTTTTTTTTTTTTCTATTTTTACATAGAGAAGCCTGCATTGATCTGACTGATATGACTAATAAGACGGATCTGACTGATCTGACGGATATGACGGATCTGACTGATCTGACTGAAATGACTGATCTGACGGATATGACTGATATGACAGATCTGACTGAAATGATGGATCTGACTGATCTAATGGATCTGACTGATATGACTGATCTGACTGATATGACAGATCTGGCTGATCTGACCGATCTGACTGATATGATGGATCTGACGGATATGACTGATATGATGGATCTGGCTGATCTGACGGATATGACTGATATGATGGATATGACTGACCCATGCAGGATTCAGCTGGAGAATGAGGAATATTTCCAGGTCAAATACCGGCCGTATTTTTCATTTGAATGACTGGTGATTCCTATTCTTATATTTCCAATGGCATATGGATTGGTATTCCAGAATAGGATTACGAATACGCCTATCAAAAGAATACGAATACGCGTGTGTTTGGTATCTGCTTGTGTCCTGCATTCTGACTCTGTAATTACCCCTATGTGGGAGTCAGCGTACCGTCGGCATACTTACACTATCTGTCATTTCAGGCTCTGCGAGGCATTGTCCTGGGGGTAACCACCGGCGCTAATTACTATTATCTTGGGTAGAACATTCATTAACACAACTACAGTACACTGTGTCCATTGCACCTACACAATGACGCTGCTCCCTAGTATTATATCCTATGACAGCGCCTATGTCACAGCACCGCAGATGGTTAACCCTTCAGTACTTGGAAGTAAAAGTTGTCATGGGTCTGTGCATGTGCAAATCCTCGATACGAATGCCTTTCGGCAAATTTTTCATTCATGGGGGAGCGATTGACCGGCAAGGGGCGTTTCAGGGTGGGCACCTGGCGTTTTATGGGCGTGCCCACAGAAACGATGACCACGCCCCTAGGAAGACGTGCCCCTGCGGATGACGTCATATGATGTCAGAGCCCGCCCCCAATTCATTGGAAACTGGAAAGTAAGTCCTGGGCTACGTTCACAAGGAACAGAGGAAAACTCATTAGATTGTGAGTAAACATTGAATGATTTTTCCTCTGTGCGGGTGCAGGTGAGTGGGTGTGTGCTCGGCAGGACAGAGGGGCGGCGTTAATGTGCTCGCTAGCCAGCTAGTCTGAATTGGGCCCTTCATTGGTACCTAGATTACTTTGAGTTAACCATCTGTGCTGAAATCTGGATATCACTGAAACCTGCACTGCTAAGCCCTGTACACAATGGGCGAAAAAATGAGCGATATCCTTCATTATATCGTCCAGCGTGCATGAAAAAGTCCCCAAAAAATTTGGAATTAAAAAAATATAAAAATAATGTCGACCTTTTGACGTGTCAACATTTTTCATGTCATCCTTTTGATTGTGTTGACCTTTTGCCAATGTTGTCCGGATACGGCCTTATATATAAGTCCTATTTCCAGGAGGCCTCCGTTGCGGGGGTTATAATGGGGTTACTGTGGGGGTGTCCCCAGGAGGTTATCGCCATGAGGCCCCTCACTGACATTTCTCCCAGCGTCTGTTTCCTCTCCCCTGCAGCGGGGAGGCTGCCAGGCTGCTGACAGCAGGGTAAGGTGGCGTGAGGGCGCTGGGAATACTTGGCAGTGTTTCCCTGAGTGTTACATGATAGAGGTTCGCACGTGACTGCAGAGCTGCTAAATATACAGAGCTGCTGAATGTATATTATAGAGGAAGTCAGGGAAGGTAGCTGAACCCAGAGCGCTGAGTCACGTCAGGTGGCCAGTAAACAAACACGGCCATGCTGCCGTCGCCCGGGGCCCTGAGATAGCAGGAATGAAGGCATGATAATAACACCCAGGAACACAGGTGCTGTCAGAGATAGATCCTTCATAGTGATTGCCAGCACCTGCAGCCTGTGTCACTGGGTAATACCCGCGCTGATTATCATGTTTATTGCCCATAGCAACCAATAAATCAGATTCTAAATCTATTATCTTCTAAATAAATAAGTAGAACCTGATTGGTTGCTATGGGCAACCTTCGATATTCAATAGTCCTCAATTCACCCCTAAATGTCATGCAAATCCAGAGGCATCACCAAGGGACAGGTGACAGGATGTAGACATCAGCAAGCCCTTCCCCCGGTACTTCGAGGAGGGGCGAGGCTAAATAACGCGATTTGCATCTTTAGCACCTCCCCCCCGAAGAGGCGCAAATCACATAATTTGCCGCTGGAGACAGGGAGATTGGGGGGAGGGGGGGGTGCTGCTGGTATCTGGGAGGGTTGCCCGCCTTTCTGGGGGGCCAGGGGCAGGACTCAATTTTTGGGAGCCTCCCGGATATTCCGAGGCTCCACCCTCGCTTGCCGCATTCTTGATCCACCGCTGTGACTCTGGATCTTTGACGGCTCTGCTGCTAGTTTATAGCTAGGAATCTGCCCCTTATCCATTATAGACCTGTTCTGGGGTTGGTATCGGCTTCTCCCCATATGTAATTATTGCTGCCAGGAGCGGGGTCTGCAGGACTCGGCGACATCTAACAGCAGACACATCAGAGCGCGTCATGTATAATTCAGCGCAGTCCGGCAGGTGTCCCTGGCTGGGAAGGTAAATTCCCTTATAAAATATTTAGCATCAGTGTTTGGCAGCAATTAGTTAATACGTCTCATTATAAGATTTAATAATCATTCAGTTCTCTGTAGTGACATTTACCCAAACTCGGCGCTACAAGGAAATGACACCGCAATGGGCAGATTATTTGTGTAATATAATATTTGACATTTCAGGGGGGGGGGGGGGGGATTGGACAGAGAGGATGGTGGGTGTGCCACCCCACCGGAGTGAAATCCCACCCCGTGCAAGCCACTCACCATGTAATGATTCCTCAGTGTGTGTCTGTGCGTAGCCCAGGAGTTACTCAGCGGCTGTGATAGAATCAGGCTGATCGGGGGCGGAGCTGATGTCACATGACTTCCCCTCACACACCTGGCCACGCCTGCATATTACCTGACACTCCCAGATAACAGCTGCTCACCATGTAATGATTCCCCCAGTGTGTGTCTGTGCGTAGCCCAGGACTTACTCAACGGCTGTGATAGAATCAGGCTGATCGGGGGCGGAGCTGACGTCACATGACTTCCCCCTCACACACCTTGCCACGCCTGTGTATTACCTGACACTCCCAGATAACAGCCGCTCACCATGTAATGATTCCCCAGTGTGTGCAGTCTGTGTGTAGCCCAGGACTTACTCAGCGGCTGTGATAGAATCAGGCTGATCGGGGGCGGAGCTGAGGTCACATGACTTCCCCTCACACACTTGGCCACGCCTGCGTATTACATGACACTCCCAGATAACAGCCGCTCACCATGTAATGATTCTCCAGTGTGTGCAGTCTGTGCGTAGCCCAGGACTTACTCAGCGGCTGTGATAGAATGAGGCTGATCGGGGGCGGAGCTGAGGTCACATGACTTCCCCTCACACACTTGGCCACACCTGCGTATTCCCTGACACTCCCAGATAACAGCTGCTCACCATGTAATGATTCCCCCAGTGTGTGTCTGTGCGTAGCCCAGGACTTACTCAGCGGCTGTGATAGAATCAGGCTGATCGGGGCGGAGCTGACGTCACATGACTTCCCCCTCACACACCTTGCCACGCCTGTGTATTACCTGACACTCCCAGATAACAGCCGCTCACCATGTAATGATTCCCCAGTGTGTGCAGTCTGTGTGTAGCCCAGGACTTACTCAGCGGCTGTGATAGAATCAGGCTGATCGGGGGCGGAGCTGAGGTCACATGACTTCCCCTCACACACTTGGCCACGCCTGCGTATTACATGACACTCCCAGATAATAGCCGCTCACCATGTAATGATTCTCCAGTGTGTGCAGTCTGTGCGTAGCCCAGGACTTACTCAGCGGCTGTGATAGAATGAGGCTGATCGGGGGCGGAGCTGAGGTCACATGACTTCCCCTCACACACTTGGCCACACCTGCGTATTCCCTGACACTCCCAGATAACAGCCGCTCACATGTAATGATTCCCCAGTGTGTGCGTAGCCCAGGACTTACTCAGCGGCTGTGATAGAATCAGGCTGATCGGGGGCGGAGCTGACGTCACATGACTTCCGCTCACACACCTGCGTATTCCCTGACACTCCCAGATAACAGCGCTCACCATGTAATGATTCCCCAGTGTGTGCAGTGTGTGCGTAACTCAGGACTTACTCAGCGGCTGTGATAGAATCAGGCTGATCGGGGGCGGAGCTGATGTCACATGACCTCCCCTCACACACCTTGCCACGCCTGCGTATTACCTGACACCTTCAGATAACAGCCGCTCACCATGTAATGATTCCCCAGTGTGTGCAGTGTGTGCGTAACTCAGGACATACTCAGCGGCTGTTATAGAATCAGGCTGATCGGGGGCGGAGCTGATGTCACATGACCTCCCCTCACACACCTTGCCACGCCTGCATATTACCTGACACTCCCAGATAACAGCCGCTCACCATGTAATGATTCCCCAGTGTGTGCAGTGTGTGTGTAGCCCAGAACTTACTCAGCGGCTGTGATAGAATCAGGCTGATCGGGGGCGGAGCTGAGATCACATGACTTCCCCTCACACACCTGGCCACGCCTGCATTATCCCTGACACTCCCAGATAACAGCCGCTCACCATGTAATGATTCCCCAGTGTGTGCAGTCTGTGTGTAGCCCAGGACTTACTCAGCGGCTGTGATAGAATCAGGCTGATCGGGGGCGGAGCTGATGTCACATGACTTCCCCTCACACACCTGGCCACGCCTGCATATTACCTGACACTCCCAGATAACAGCTGCTCACCATGTAATGATTCCCCCAGTGTGTGTCTGTGCGTAGCCCAGGACTTACTCAGCGGCTGTGATAGAATCAGGCTGATCGGGGCGGAGCTGACGTCACATGACTTCCCCCTCACACACCTTGCCACGCCTGTGTATTACCTGACACTCCCAGATAACAGCCGCTCACCATGTAATGATTCCCCAGTGTGTGCAGTCTGTGTGTAGCCCAGGACTTACTCAGCGGCTGTGATAGAATCAGGCTGATCGGGGGCGGAGCTGAGGTCACATGACTTCCCCTCACACACTTGGCCACGCCTGCGTATTACCTGACACTCCCAGATAACAGCCGCTCACCATGTAATGATTCTCCAGTGTGTGCAGTCTGTGCGTAGCCCAGGACTTACTCAGCGGCTGTGATAGAATGAGGCTGATCAGGGGCGGAGCTGAGGTCACATGACTTCCCCTAACACACTTGGCCACACCTGCGTATTCCCTGACACTCCCAGATAACAGCCGCTCACATGTAATGATTCCCCAGTGTGTGCGTAGCCCAGGACTTACTCAGCGGCTGTGATAGAATCAGGCTGATCGGGGGCGGAGCTGACGTCACATGACTTCCGCTCACACACCTGCGTATTCCCTGACACTCCCAGATAACAGCGCTCACCATGTAATGATTCCCCAGTGTGTGCAGTGTGTGCGTAACTCAGGACTTACTCAGCGGCTGTGATAGAATCAGGCTGATCGGGGGCGGAGCTGATGTCACATGACCTCCCCTCACACACCTTGCCACGCCTGCGTATTACCTGACACCTTCAGATAACAGCCGCTCACCATGTAATGATTCCCCAGTTAGTGCAGTGTGTGTGTAGCCCAGAACTTACTCAGCGGCTGTGATAGAATCAGGCTGATCGGGGGCGGAGCTGATGTCACATGACCTCCCCTCACACACCTGGCCACGCCTGCGTATTCCCTGACACTCCCAGATAACAGCTGCTCACCATGAAATGATTCCCCAGTGTGTGCAGTCTGTGTGTAGCCCGGGACTTACTCAGCAGCTGTGATAGAATCAGGCTGATCAGCGAGGGAGTGAGGTACCGACCTCTGTGACAGAACACAAGTGAGGTACCGGCCTCTGTTACAGCACACGAGTGAGGTACCGGCCTCTGTTACAGCACATGAGTGAGGTACCGGCCTCTGTTACAGCACACGAGTGAGGTACCGGCCTCTGTTACAGCACACGAGTGAGGTACCGGCCTCTGTTACAGCACACGAGTGAGGTACCAACCTCTGTTATAGCACACGAGTGAGGTACTGGCCTCTGTTACAGCATGCAAGTGAGGTACCGACCATTGCAACTGCATGCAATGCCAGTGTTAGTAGTGCAAAAATAACTTATAATACACTATGGTGCAAGCATTACACAGATGGTGTGTCACGCCTCCTGCTGCATTACTGATCCGACACCATTGGCCGGCTGCGTGACCCATGTGTGTACACAAGATGGCCGCTGTAGCTGCTACACAGAGGCCAGGAAATCTCCATCCACTGATGGACAGCCTGGCCTCGTCCCTTCCCTGCAATGGTGGCGCCACCTGGCTGTTCCCCACCCCCTAACAGTAATGTCAGTGTTGGCAGCTGCACAGAGCAACATTTGAATTGCTCGCACAGGGTACCATCTAATGGCCACAGGTGTACACAACCATTGAATCTCCCCCATAGAGATGAGGAGCTGTATTAGCCTTCTATTATATAGGATAAGATACTATGACTTTACCTGGTCACACAGTGTAGTCAGAGTCAGTTCGTGAGATAGTCTCACCTGCCATTCATTGTCCTGTAACTATCCGATCAGGTGTCGCGGTTGGGGGGAAGGGAAATGGATCCGCTGTATTGTGCTCAGTGTGGAAAGTGCTGCACATGACACCAGTTATATCCAGTACTATACTGTACATCTACCGGCCAGTATACATTATACATTATTACAGTCATTATGCATTACCATACATTATTCAGTATGTACGCGGTCAGACGTCTGCCATCAAATAAACAGCGGAATAAAACAATTTCCATCCCACACTCACAGGCCTGCATTTATTAGGATACATCGGAATTCAGGGGTTTCCTTGCATTGTTTTATTAACTACATGATATATATATATATATATATATATATATATATATATATATATATATATGTGTCATGCCAACTATTGAACATAGTGTGCTGCACGGAATTGTAAGTTATTTGGAGAGGAGACACACAGGTGAGTGATTGTGGGAGGAGACATACAGGTGAGTGGTAGTGGGAGGAGATGGGCAGGTGAGTGATTGTTGGAGTAGACATACAGGAGAGTGGTAGTGGGAGGAGATGGGCAGGTGAGTGATTGTGGGAGGAGACATACAGGAGAGTGGTAGTGGGAGGAGATGGGCAGGTGAGTGATTGTTGGAGTAGACATACAGGAGAGTGGTAGTGGGAGGAGATGGGCAGGTGAGTGATTGTGGGAGGAGACATACAGGAGAGTGGTAGTGGGAGGAGATGGACAGGTGAGTGATTGTGGGAGGAGACATACAGGAGAGTGGTAGTGGGAGGAGATGGGCAGGTGAGTGATTGTTGGAGTAGACATACAGGAGAGTGGTAGTGGGAGGAGATGGGCAGGTGAGTGATTGTTGGAGTAGACATACAGGAGAGTGGTAGTGGGAGGAGATGGGCAGGTGAGTGATTGTGGAAGGAGATGTACAGGTGAGTGGTAGTGGGAGAAGACAAACAGGTGAGTGATTGTGGGAGTAGATGTGCAGGTGAGTGGCTGTGGGAGGAGACACACAGGTGAATGACTGTGGGAGGAGACAAACAGGTGAGTGATTGTGGGAGGAGACAAACAGGTGAGTGACTGTGGGAGGAGATGTGCAGGTGAGTGGTTGTGGGAGGAGACACACAGGTGAGTGATTGTGGGAGGAGACGTGCAGGTGAGTGGTTGTGGGAGGAGATGTGCAGGTGAGTGATTGTGGGAGGAGACACACAGGTGAGTGATTGTGAGAGGAGACACACAGGTAAGTGGTTGTGGGAGAAGATGTATAGGTAGGTGATTGTGGAAGGAGGCCTACAGGTGAGTGATTGTGAGAGGAGATGTGCAGGTGAGTGGCTGTGGGAGGAGACACACAGGTGAGTGACTGTGGGAGGAGACAAACAGGTGAGTGACTGTGGGAGGAGACAAACAGGTGAGTGTTTGTGGGAGGAGATGTGCAGGTGAGTGGTTGTGGGAGGAGACGTGAAGATGAGTGATTGTGGGAGGAGACACACAGGTAAGTGGTTGTGGGAGAAGATGTACAGGTAGGTGATTGCTGAAGGAGGCCTACAGGTGAGTGATTAAGAGAGAAGATGTGGAGGTTAGTGTGTTTTTTTATGTTTATTGGATGTTTCAAATAAACAAACATTTGTGAACATTGTGCATGACATAATGATATGAACAATATAGATGTCAGAGGGTTCTGAGAAGCCCTTTCACAGGGTGATGACATAAAACAATCCAAAGTAGGGAATGTGGGTCAGACACCCCAGAGAGGAATATGTGCTGTGCTCACATGAACAGCGAACCTTCCATACTTTGAGTTGGTTGAATTTGTGCAAAGTGGATTTTTGGATAATTTGTTGTGAGGGTCGAGGGGAGATAGAATACGGGAGTTGGTGGGCAATGAGGCTACATATTGAAAAAGTTGCATAATTGGAAAAAAAGCTATTACTTGGTAGACCATAAATGGATTGGATATCTGGGGCTGATAGTAACTTGCCACCTGCGTCAGCCAGGGCGAATGGGAGGGGAGACATAGGGCCTCCGTGCCTCGTACCTCACATCACAGGTAAGGGGTCAGATATAATATTATTACACAAGATCCTGGAGGCTGAGGATGTGTATGATGTAGTGAGCCGTGAGATAAACACTGGTGGAAAGACAAAGCGGCGTAGGGTGTCAAATAGATGGTCCCAGTGCGCCATGTCAAAGGCCTTTTCTGCGTCAAGGGACAAGACAGCTCTCGGAGTGTTTGACACGGTGCACTGGGAGTCACAGACCACAGCTAGGACGCATCTAATATTCATGACAGGGTTTCTCCCAGAAACAGTTCCCGTCTGGTCTTGGTGTACCAGAAGGGGAACAACTGGTTTGAGCCTCTCCGCCAGTATCTTAGTCAAAAGCTTAAAGTCTTTATTTAGTAGTGAGAATGGCCTGTCCAGACCCGGTGCTTTGCCTGGCTTCAAATTGGCGATAGCGTCTGCTATTTTTTGCGGGGTGATATCTGCAATTAGAGAAGTCATTTCTTCCGTCAATGTTGGTAGGGGAAGTTGTTCCCAGAATTTTTCGGCTTGAGACAGGTCTGGGCACCTTAAGAACATCAGCTATCTGTCTGTCAGAGGAAGTTAGTTTGTGAACAGCTGATGTCAAAGGGTGAATCACAGAGGGGGTTCTCTGACCCTCCAATACATTTGAAAGTAGTTTACTGGATTTATTTCCATACTTTTGAAATGTAAATTCCTTTGCGAAAAAAATGACCTCGAAAATGGATTTGGCCGCAGCATAATTGGATCTGGAGGTGGGGGTAGGGTTACGTTTAAATGTTTGGAAGGCTTTGGTTAACGTCTCCTGAGCTTTTAAGCAATCACGTGTGATTTGGCATTTTTGGTATGACGAGTAGGAGATAATACGTCCCCTTATTGTGGCCTCGGAGGCCTGCCAATATAACATGGGGTCAGAGCACAGGGCATCTGAATTGGTTTGTTCCTGTAAGTCCCAAGCCTTCAAGACTTTCGGCGGAGGCGGAAAGTGCGGCTGAGTACGCCATGAGATAAACAAATCTCGTTCTTTAATCAGCCGTAATCTGACCCAGGTGACCGCATGATCAGACATCACTATAGGTTCTATCACTGATTCTTCTACTTTCGGGAGCAGGGTATTAGAGATAAGCATATTAATCAATTCTCAATAGCCTATTGGTGGAGGCTGACAATCATGTGTATTCCCTTTCTGTGGGGTTTAATGCTCTCCAAATATCGACAAGTTGCAGTTTGGATGCTAGGGTGGTTATACCTAATTTAGGTAGTTTCCATTTAACTGGGATCTGCTTATCGAGATGAAGGGAAGTGATCAGGCTATAGTCACTTGCTAGTATAAGTGGTAAGTGTAAATATGGGGATAAAGGTGATACGATTTTCTGGTAAAATGGTTCAGAGTAGGAATTGGGAGCTTAAACTGTCCCAAATAAATATGTTTGTTTTTCATAGGTAATATTGCAAAATAAATAGTGCCCTTCGGAACCAGCCATTATATTCGTGATCAGGAAAGGTAGATGGGATTTAGCTAAGATTACCAGGCCTCTTGCTTTGGATGTGTATGGTGCAGATGACAGTACTGTCCACTTAAGCATACCTCCCAACTTTGATGGAGGAGTAGGCGGGACAACGCTGATGCTAATCGGGATGATGATAATCGGGACTGTCCCGCTGAAATCGGGACTGTTGGGAGGTATGACTTAAGGGCATTAAGTTTGATAGTTTCTGGGGCTGTGAGGTGTGTCTCTTGTAATAGGATGACATTAAGGGCAAGATTGTTAAGGTAGAGAAGAATACGCTTACATTTTTGGGGTGAATGAATCCCTGCTAAGTTCCAGCATCCTATGTTCATAGACATCGTACATGATACCTAAATATAATAAACAGTCAGATACAGTTATAAGTTGAGATGAGCAGTTCAGATTCCGTGGAATCCAATCCACGGACATAGGGCCCCGAGCCGTCCGCTAGCCGCACTCGCAAGTTTCCGTTTTTGTTTGGAAACCCGAGCACGGCCCAACGCGGTAATCTCGTGTCAGATTCTCCCGAGACGCCGAGCCTTTAAAGAGAATTCGACACCATTTCTCACACGCTTCCACAAGCTGCGCACAAGCTCTGCTGGGGGTGTTTATTACTGGCAGTGGTGTGCTGACTGCAGAGGGGTCACTCTGTGTGGCAGAGGGGTCTGTGGCAGAGGGGGCTGTGCAGACTCAGGGGGGGGGGGCAGACTCAGAGGGTTGTTGTGCAGACTCAGAGGGGGCTGTGTAGACTCAGAGGGTTGTTGTGCAGACTCAGAGGGGTTTGTGCTGGTTATTGTACTGGTCGTGTGTTAGGTAGGCTGTGTCAGTGCGCAGAGGGCAGAGGCTGTCAGTCAGTGTAGTGGGGTACAGTACACTGTCAGCTTTTCATTTTTATTTTTTTCATTGTGGTGTGCTGCGTGCTGCACTGCAATCCAATGCACCATATACTATACTGTCAGAAGTTCCATGTGTTATTGTTCTGCCTCCACGAAGTCTTGGACAAGCACCCCAATACACCATACTGATACTGTCAGAAGTTCCGTGTGTTAATACCCAGCCAGCTTGCTGCAGACCTTAGTATAAATTGAATGAAACAACATTGTGAGCTGTAAAGTGGTAAAAATTGTCAGGAAAGGGCTAGAAATTAATATTATTGAGGTCAATATAGCTCTAGGGACAAAAAAAAAAATACAAAAATTACGTGATTTGGGCATTTTTTTATCATTTTTTTTAAAAAATCCAAAGCTTTTCACCGCTGCTTGACAAAGCCAAATCTAAATCCAATTCCCGGTGACAAATCCAAATTCAAATCTTGGCCCTGCCGCCCATCACTAGTTATAAGGCATGAATATGAGATGGGGTGAAAACATTTGAATTTTAAGTGATATGCAATCGGGAATTCTCAGCTCCTGATTGGGAGGAGAGGCGCTGAACATGAAACTTCAGCGTCTCTCCTGTTAGTTAGTGCGAGGGTACTGGCCGGGACATACACTTTATTTTATTTTCTGAAGACCCGGACTACGGCGGAATGAAGAGAACGTGATCTTCGCCGGAGGACCTTGGTGAGTAGGATTTTCATATTCGGATTTTTGGCATAGTAAATGCCAAAAATACAAATACGTCTAAAAAAATTTGTATTTTACTATGAAAATACGAATTTTTTTAACGAATTTACCTTAGTAAATTTCCCCCAATGTCTTTGAAAGTAGAGCCAACAAAGACTCTGAGCCTGGCGGGGTATAGTTAGGTACTGAGTGTCCCACCAGGGGTCTGAGTCGCAGAGACTAAGACCTCGCTTGCGGCCCGGCAGCCAATCAGGAGACCCCACTCCTGATTGGCTGCCGGAGCGCTAACGAGCTCTGATTGGCTGGCGGACCCGGCAGGTGACTGCGGCAGCGCAAGATTTAAAATAGCCGGGAGTCGGGATCTAGTGCTGCTGCTGCACTGTCCTGACACTGAATACAGCCGGCCAGATTTTTCTGTATAGCGCAAGTGCTGGAGCTAGCTGCACACACTCGCCGCCCATCACTGGGGAAAGGATCTGGGCTCAAAGCGGATTTATAATATATATGGAATTATGCTGTGACTGGGCTGCTTTTTTCTTCTTGGGATTTACACAGAGGATCATCGCCGGGCTCGGTAACTCCTGGCATAGAACTCTGTAAGAAAGTCTGGTGAGTGCCCTGTCCTTGGATCTCTGTGTGTGTGTATGTGTAGTGCAGCACAGGGCCGGTGCAAGGCACCGGAGCGCCCCAGGCGAGTCGGGGTGGGGGCGCCCCGGTGCCGGGGGGAGGGAGGGGGGGGGTGGTACCTGTATAAAAAATTGCTGCCCCGGCGTCCCTGCAGTGCTGGGGCGGTCAGGGGTGTCCGTTCCGTAGGCGCCGTCATGTGTATAAAGCTGGCTGCGGTCGGCGGGGTCCCTGTAGTGAATAGCAAATAACTAGCGCTTCCGGCGCCGCCGCGCGCATAGCGCTAGTTATTTGCTATTCACTACAGGGACCCCGCCGGCCGCAGCCAGCTTTATACACATGACGGCGCCGCAGGTACCCCTACGGCACGGACACCCCTGACCACCCCAGCACTGCAGGGACGCCGGGGCAGCAATTTTTTTACACAGTTCGCTGGGGGTGAGGGAGGAGACATACAGGTGAGTGATTGTGGGAGGAGACAAAGGTGAGTGATTGTGGGAGGAGACATACAGGTGAGTGATTGTGGGAAGAGACAAAGGTGAGTGATTGTGGGAGGAGACATACAGGTGAGTGATTGTGGGAGGAGACATAAAGGTGAGTGATTGTGGGTGGATCCATCACCCACAGTAACTGACTGTGATACTGTAGGTCTGGATTTATCATCGTTTTCAGTGGAAAACATAAACAGACAGACCAGTCATTCTCAGTAACCTTAACTTGATCCGAACCTTTCAGTCCAAACAGAGAACATCCCTAAGCAGGGTGACATCTGCCTGACCCAGACTATGGTCCCATTTGCTGCACAGAAAGTCCCCTCTTTATCTGTGTCTTGTGAAACATGAGCACACAGGCCGTCTATAAATGATTAATGGGTGGTTAGGGCACCTTATGTGCACTGATTCTCTTATGTCGCTGTAGGATGGGCCAGAGTTAAGTCTGTGTATGAGAACAATAAATGAGCTTCTGTGTGCCTGCACTTTGATGTATGAGGCTCTTGTTCAATGAGACGCCCATTTAATGTAGTCCACAATGACCACACACCATCCGGAGCAGACCAGTCCTGTTTGGGGCCTTGTCCGCAGCCCAGCATCTGATTCATGTCCGGAAACTTTCACTTATTTATCTAATGACAGAGACAGTTTAATAAACACTTTGCCGAAGCTGGTCGCCGATAATGTGCAATTAGGCGTACTAGCTCGGTCAGGATTTGATCATCATACAATACGGAATATGACATCAGCAAATGTCTGTGAAGATCCGGCGTGTGGTCAGAGGAGCGGCGCTGTCATTCCAGTGTCATTCCCTAATGCTAGGAATCTGGGTTTGGCTGTGACCTGTTTGCTACATGATGGTTCATGCAAACGGCACAGGAGCCAGACATCAGCAGCTGTCACGTGGTTGGTGCAGGTTGGTTGTGTCGCTCTCCTGAGTACATTGATTTGAGGAATCTTTGGATCGAGGTGATCTGCAGTCGTCAGCTGTTGGTGAACTACAACTCTCAGTCACTTGGATGAGTCAATATCTACATCAATCATATTAACATGACAATGTCAACATGGTCATAATGTCGACTCTGACCATGTCGACATTCATATTCAGAGCCCCCCTCCTCCCCCCCCCCCCAACGCTCGCAGCCTAACTCTTATGTTGGCATTCTGACAATGTTGACCTTTCCCATTTCTACATTCTGTGAATGTCGGCACTCTGCCTGCAAACATTCACTTTGTGTGGTCTGTTTATCAGTAATCACTTGCTCAGTGCCACCTGGGCACAAACTTAAAAGGAAGAAATCGAGGGAATCGGTTCAGAAAATAATAGGCACCTGCCACTTATCCACATTATGGAAGCTAGTATACATCGCTGCGGGCCTGATTCATGTCTGTACGCACTTACGCTGCTGTGTATTATTAGGCTACGGAACTGCTGATAATCGCAAGTGGCGCTTCCGGCCAGAAAAAAAGACAGACGTCCACTGGAGCCATCGCAAAGTCCTCCGCAAAGGTACAACAATGTGGAACACCGACTCCTAGGGCAGCCCTATGGCTGCATAGTCTGGACATGGAAGTAGCTAAGCTGGCACTATGGGCCTTATTCAGACCTGATCGCTGCTGTGCGAATTCACAATTATCGATGACCTGCATGGGATGCCATGTGCGTGTGACTCCCGGTAGAGATGAATCGCTGCTGTGTTTTTGCTTTGCTAGCTGTTCGGAAGGTGATTGACAGGAAGCCAGCAGGATTTCACGGGGCAGCGTCTATCTGAATGCTGTGCGATCAGGCCTGAATTAGGCCCAATGTTTTTGTACATACGGTCAAAACGGTTCCTTTATGTTACTTAGGCGGACATCTATCATTCAATATTTGCGGATAAATGCCTGAAAACACCAGACGAATCCCCATAGGCTTCTATGGGGGATGCAAAGCTGCAATGTAACAACATCGGGCAGCAGCGCTTCACATCCTGGGCTACTGGCATTCTGAGTTGGCGATAGCCCATAAGTAAATGATCGCATTGCCACCAGGGTCAGCGCTAACTGCGCATGTGCAGACTCCCCCGGCACCTGGCTCAGCACATCGCTGGGACCCTGCGATTGCTGCATGATACATACAGTACAGTATTTTACAATGCGATCCTGGTTGATAATGTTCCGCCCAGATCGCATTGAAAATGAGAACCTCAATAAATGGGCCCTTTACTCTGCAATAAAAGGAGTGAGCGTGTGAAGGAAACTTGGTGCATTGGCAGGATGGCGGCACATGGGCAGAATACTGAGAGTCACTCCGCTGAGAACATATTACGCGCGGATACGTATTACGCGCTTTATTTCACTGATTTCAGAGTCATGTGTATTTTTATTTTGTTACAAGGAAATTGTATATATAATATTACTTTGTTTGCTTCGTGTTTCTCACAATCATTTACATGTCAATAAAACTTCTTTTGACTCACTATTGCCACCTAATGTTTGTCCGGAGACATCGCATGTGCTAGTTTTTGATCGTTATAAATTCAGACGAACTGGGGTGACTCGGCTCTTATGGAATGGCCTCTACTTTCTGTAGACCTAAATCTACATTTTAGTAGCGTTATCATTGTCTATAAGGGGGGTTTGTGTCATGTGTGTCTTTAAGGGGTATCTAGGGTTACCACCTAGTCCCTTTAATTCCGGACACATGTTAATTACACAGGTTCTGTGGCAGTTTAAAATCAGGTGAAGTGGAGTCTTGAAGTCAGCCAGCCACAGAACCTGTGTAATTAATATGTGTCCGGAATTAAAGGGACTAGGTGGTAACCCTAGGTATCTCGTATCTGACAGAGGCGTAACTAGAAATCTTGAGCCCCTGCCAAACAAATTTTGGTGCCCCCCCCCCATACATTTATTATCTTTTTTTGCAAATGCTCGTTGCTAGGGGTTATATCATACCTCCCAACATGACCCTCTCCAGGAGGGAAAGAATGCTCTGTTTCTGGACTTTCCTTAATTAATGACTGCCATCACCTGTTTTAAACACATTAATGAGGGTCATATTGGGACATGCCTGTTGTTTGGAGTTTTATGCTCATTGCTATACCTCCCAACTGTCCCGTTTTAGGAAGGGCAGACAGATTACATGAGATGATTTTCAGAGCATTTTCTCCCTGAGGGCGGGATGTATCAACGCTTACCGGTGCGCTGACATCCGCTGTTCGCCTCCGCATTGTGTCCGGCGTATGTATCAATAAAGTTTCGCATTTCTGTTGTCAAAAAAACTTCACCAGCTTGTACTATCGCAGAGTTTCCGGCGCGGCAGTTCCTGTAATAGATTCCTATGTAAGCTGACGCGCTGTGTAATGTATTAACATTCGCAGCGCTCAGCTAAGCCTTGGAATAATTCGCCTAGTATTGCAGGCGATATACATATAAAAAACATTAACACAAGCATCAGCGGCAGGGACTTTTGGCCAGCGGGCATTAGAGGAACTTCACAAACACATCACCCATATACACAGCCAGCATAGCGCTATATAGCGCTATGTATAGCATTCAGGTAATCATGCTATCATCATGCTAAATAGTGCTATGCTGGCTGTGTGTTTGGAAAGTTCCTCTAATGTCTGCTACCCCTAGTCCAGTGCATAGAAAAAACAGATTTAACAGATCTGCGCATGAGAGGAAAAATACACTTCATTGCGCATGCGCAAAAAAAAACAAAAAAAAACCCGAACCGATTCCGACGGAGGTTGGCGTTACTGCGGACCTAGGGAAAGGAGAAAAAAATAATACATAACGCGGAAATCTCCGCAAAACGGAGGCACGAAAAAAAGAACAACACTTCACTACAGAAATGCGAGTATTAATACATCCCGCCCTGAAGGAGAGGGTCAGGTAGGCAACCCTGAGCTAGTCCTGAGGCTGGTTCTCAGACCCCCTTCTTGCTTATATCTTGCTATCAAGCCACCTCCCACTTGCTTGCGCCTCATGTAATCTGTCTGCCCTTCCTACTGCATACCTCCCAACATGACCCTCGCCAGGAGTGACACAATGCTCTGCTTCTGGACTTCCATCTTAATGTATGATTACCTTTATCTGTGTTAAACAGGTTAATTGGAGGGTGCTTACACACAGGTTATAGCAATCATACAATAGGAGGGAAGGCCAGGAACAGAGCATTGGGTACTTATGTAGTATCTGGACGCCCGATTAAAAAATCAAGTCCATCGCATCTCATCGCATGCGACCAAATCGCATGCGATGCGATGCGATGGACCCGAATTTTTCCATAGGATTCAATCTTAAAATGGACTGAGTCCATTTTAACATGGGATTCTAATGGAAAAAGGGTCCTTTTCATTTCTCCACTATCCAACTACGCATGGAGTTGGATATAAACCTGTGGCGAGCGTAGCAAGCCACCGAGCCCGAAGCGTGGCGAGCGCATGCGGAATACTTTTTAACGAATCCGCATCCGCTCGCCACGCTTCGGGCTCGGTGGCTCGCTACAGGTTTATATCCAACTCCATGCGTAGTTGGATAGTGGGGAAATGAAAAGGACCCTTTTCCCCATAGAATCCTATGGAAAATCGGGTCCATCGCATCGCATGCGATTTGGTCGGATGCGATGCGATAATCGGGCGTCCAGATACTACATAAGTACCAAGCATTGTGTCCCTCCTGGAGAGGGTCATGTCGGGAGGTATGCTACTAGATTGTAAGCTCCTCAGAGCAGGGCCCTCTTCCCTCCTGTTGTCAAAGCCCACTTCTCCTCACATGTCACTCACAGCTCTCCTATACTCCAACACTCAGTGACCATCTTAGTCCGCATACTCATCTCCATCTCTGATCACCAGCCCCTAGCAGTACGTTCATTGAGTCCCCACTACTTATATTGAAGCTGTAATGTGTATTGAACTGTGGCGCTCTTTAACTGTACTCTATTTTTGTTATTTATTCAATGTAATTTTGTCTCCCTGTACTGTTCCTTTCTATGGCGCTGCGAAACACTAGTGGGGCCTGAAGGGTTAATCAGCCATCTTGTTTCTATTGAGGGGTTAATCAGCCATCTTGTTTCTCTGTGTCTGTCCCTGCTGATTTCAAGGTGGTTATATCCTGGCTCTTTTCCAGTACTCGCTGCTATCATAAACTTTGTTACTTTCCTTAGACACTGTACATTCTGTGCTTTCTCATAACTAATGAATACTACACAAAGGCGATGTATAAGCCACCCCACAAAGACACTGCTATTTCCCTACCTCTGCACCAAATATTAACCAATCATGTAATTGAACCAACGTCGTTTGTTGTGTATAAATATGTTGTTTTCGTCATCATTAAATCAGAGTTCAACCTTATATCTGTGGTCATCGTTACTGGTCATATCATATGAGGTTACACTCTCACGGAGCTCTAAGGGGTCTTCACACTGAGGTCAAATAAGGTAATTAATATATGAGGAAATCGATACATCGGCGCATGATCGATTTCCCAACAGAGCTGGGGGCTCGGCCACCGGGATGCGAGGTTCATTCCTACACAGATGTCATAAAGATTTTACAGTCTGCCTGAATCTGTTGTGAGGTTACGGACATACTCGATCCTGAACCTGTGACACCATGCCTGGGGTATGTTGAATGTCTTATATAGAAGTTAGAGTCTTCTATCATAGAAGTTAAAGTCTTCTATTTTTGTGCACATAACCTGATCTGGGATCAGATGCCGTACTTGGAGTACGAAGGAGACCTGGGGTCTTTAGTCTATTTTTGTGCACATAACCTGATCTGGGATCAGATGCCGTACTTGGAGTACGAAGGAGACCTGGGGTCTTTAGTCTAAATAGTACCTCACTTTGAACGCCCATTCTTTATTGGCCAATTGTCTTTATTGTATTGTCTTAAAGTATAAGTTTTTCTTTCATTCAATATCCCTGTGTGATTGGTGAGTATACACACTCGTGATATCTGTATTTCCTTGTAAACCGTGCGGCTGGTAAGTTCACGCACAATAACTTCACCATTTGTCTAATCTGACTACTGTATGCCAATAGACTTGCGGACTTTATGCTCTCCTTCTCGGAGTAACGCAATGTGAGGCTTCACATACAGTTCTCAGCAACAAAACCACTGGACTCTATCCACTGTCACGTAGACAGTCTGTGGTTTCCACTAACAAAATCATTATACATTTAAAAATTTTATGAGATGTCTAAAGTGAATACATAATTCTAAAAGTGAACAGACAAAGACTAACTCTCGCAGATTGCCGCTATAGGTGTACCTGCCTTTCTGTGACAGTGCCCCTAGTCTGTAAACTTTGAATTTTTCACGCTCTCATATTATAGTCACATATGTCACATCCTAGACACCCACAAATAGGAAACTGTGAAGATTGCCAGTGTAGTATAGTACTCTGGTACCATAACCCTGAAAGAGACGATTATTGGCCGAAATTAGTATCTGCCAATAGTGAACTTATAAGGTTCAAATCTACACTCACGTCCCTGTCTAACGGTACTGTTGTAGAGGCGGTCCTTGTATTAGGCTGCCATCTGCGCACAGACGTTATTCAAAAATACATTGATACACAATCATACCCCGACATGGGTGGAAATAATAGTAAGAATAAAACAGTCTATCCACCCCCATTACCTAGTGAAATATGTAAGGAATATGTTGCCCACAAATTATTACCTTGTTAGTCCATGAGGTGGACAATATAATAGATGGGACTGGAATCAAGTCCCCAGTATTAATACCCCGATCCCTGCAATATAGTAAACAGCTGCAGACTATCCCCTTAACAAAGCACAGGAGATAACTGACATGTGGAATGAAATCACCGTACACCAGTTCAGCTTTGAAAGATCTATTTTCTGTTGAGCTCCCAGGGTGTACGGCGGATTCCTGCTAGGCTTCTGTGTCTTTGCTGGAAGAGGGGGGTTTGAGGGGGAAGCTGCAGTATTGGTCTCTCTCTCCCTAACACTGAACATCGCTGCCTATTGCAGTTTCATGTAAACAGAAACAGTGACAAATTTCTGGAAAAGATTCAAGAAGTGTTGAACCAAGGAAGCAGGTCTGCCGCTTCTGCATAATGATAATTTACTTGTTTCTACTTTCATTAATAATCTGCTGCCGGACCTCTGATACAGTAAAGGATTTTGAAAAACATTTGTGTGGAGGGGAAGCAGCAGGTTGTTTTGAAGTTAAAAGAAACACTGTCACACCATCACATACCCCGTTCACACGCTTCCAAAATCAAAACAATCCTAGGAGACAGAATAAACCATTCCGTCCTCCTAGAGACAGACTACCTCAGAGGGCTCCTGCGGGACCCCCACCCAACAGACAGACAAGCTGCTATAATTATGAAACGGATAGCCATTAGGCTAGAGACTGTACGTTCCCTTCAAACAAACCCCGACAGGTCAGTAACCCCATGCAGCCCAGTCAACCCAGACCAAGAGACAACCCCAGATTTCAGATTGACTGGCAGGGACTGACCTTAAAGGGCCATGACATAGGAAAACATGAATTTACTGTAATACCTGACTGCCCAATCAATTTGTTAGGCAGAGATCTTCTCTCTGTGCTAGAAATCATAATTAGTCCATCAGAAGCAGGAAAGGGAATTGATGTTTCATCACCACACTTGCTCATGACTGACAGTTCTGACCCAAACACAGAATTAGACACTGTAAATCCTCAGATATGGTCAACAGGACCTCAGATAATAAACTAATTAATTGTTCTGTAGATAGTACCAGATGTAAACTCACTCATCTCAGCAATCCCTGCAAACGCAACCCACTTTAGTGTCATAGACTTGAAAAATGCATTTTTTTAGCATTCCTATAGACACAGAGACCCAATTACTCTTTGCTTTTTCATTTGAAGGTAAACAATTAACCTGGTGTCGTTTACCCCAAGGCTATATTGACTCTCCAGTGGTCTATAGCATAGTCCTCCAAGCCACATTGGCTCCCTGGCACCCCCCCCATGGTTCTGTCCTGCTACAGTATGCAGATGATCTGCTTCTCTGTAGTACCACCGAGGAGGCCAGCCGGTTAGATGTTATCAGAATGTGGACACAAGGTGTCAAAAGCTAAACTGCAATGGTGTAAAACAAATGTTAATTACCTGGGTTTTGTACTCTCTGAGGGAGAAAGGAAAATCAGTCCACAACGCATACAGTCTGTATTGGGCCTGGTCACCCCAACTACCCAGAAGGATATGTTGTCTTTCTTGGGTATGGTAAGTTACTGCAGACAGTGGATTTCTGATTGTTCCTACTATGATAATATCTTGAGACAATGCACACTCAAAGACAAACCCAAGGTTATAGAATGGTCTAATGTAATGTTTTCTGCATTTGCAAAGTTGAGAGAAATGTTAGTAAAGAGTCCCGCGCTTGGCCTCCCGGATTATCTGTTAACATTCCATTTGTTTGCAAGGGACACCTGTACAACCATGGCAGGCGTGCTCACCCAACTTCATGGAGGCAAAATGCGCCCTGTCGCATTCTTTTCAAAAGTAATGCCTGTCACTGTGCAAGGAATGCCGGCTTGTCTTCGAGCCCTGGCTGCCTGTGCAATGGTTGTTGAGATGTCTACCACACTGACACTAGGACACCCTACTGTGTTACATACCACACATAATGTCCTCTCCATCCTCAAAGGTCTACACACACAACACATGTCTGCCCAAAGACTCAGCGGCTATGAAGTACTCCTACTAGGGAATCCTTCTCTCACTGTAAAATACGCAACAAACTCAGAAGGACCTGTCCCTGTACTAAACGCACTTTTAGGTCTTAAAGGACCTGACGACGAGGCGCCGCCTCAACATGACTGTACTCTGACAATTGACTCAGAAACTTCACCCAGACAAGACATGTCGACTGTGCCTATCCCCGATGCCGACATAATATTTGTTGACGGCTCCTGCAGCCGTCCCAATGACAACACGTACCAGGCAGGATATGCAGTGGTTACACTTCCAAACACCACCCTTGAAGCAAAGACAGTCCCCTTACAGTCAGCACAAGCTGCAGAACTCATTGCACTCACTCGAGCTTGTCACACTTACAAAAAACAAACCTGTCACAATTTACACAGACTCCAAATACGCTTACGGAGTTGTTCAGGCAACGCCGAGGCTTCACTAGCGCTGATGGGAAAGGCATATCACATGCGCAACTCATCACAGATCTCTTACACGCAATTACATTACCATCTCAAATTGCCATCCTTCATTGTAAAGCACACACTGGAGGAAAGGATGACATCAGCAAAGGCAACGCTCTCGCTGATACCGCTGCTAAACGTGCTGCCACTACAGCAACATATAACCTCACTCTTGCTGTCATCTCGCCTCCTTCGCTAGATGATACATACCTACTGACAGAATTACAGGCTGCTGCCTCTAATTCAGATCTATCAGATTGGACATATCCAATACTGCAGAAGAATCCACGGACTGGATTAATCTGCAAAGAGGGGAAACCATGTATACCCCAAACCAGTGCATCATTGTTCATAGTACATTACCACGGAGTAGGACACCATAGTATAGTAACAACTACTTTACTCCTCTCCAATGATTTCTACATTACTAATGCCAAAGAACTTGTAAAACAGTACATCAGTAGATGTATAGTGTGTCTTAGAAACAACCCAAACAAACCAAATAAAGCAAGACACCAACATTTAGAATACCCAACCACACCATTCACACATCTTCAAATAGATTTTACACATATCAATAATGCAGGAAGCTTATCCCACTAAATCAGAAGATGCAAAAAAACAGTAGCCCGCATACTCACGCGAGAGATCATTCCGCGCTGAGGATGCCCGCTCCGAATCAATAGCGATAAAGGTTCAGCCTTCACAGCCAAAGTCACAGCAGAACTAGTCAAAGCACTGCAAATAGAATGGAAGTTTCACATTCCATATCACCCACAGAGAATGACTCCACAAAAGACTCTAGGTTACTCCCCCTTTGAAGTACTGATGGGCAGACCTTTCCCCACTCCCTGGGCAAAGAACCCTTTAGTTACCACAGAAGGAGACTTAGAAATAATAAGAGAAGAGTATGTCAGATCCCTAATACAGAAACTTAATGAAGTTGAACAAAATGTTATCTTTAAGAATCCTTCTCATCCACAGATACCCACTCACCCATTCAGGGTTGGAGACAAGGTCGTAGTGAAAGTGTTGCCGAGAAACAAGCACCCCGGAGACTTCACCTACGGACCAGAGACAGAAGTGGTCGCAGTCACCAGGACGGCTGTCCTCACCGACGAAGGACCAACGTGGATCCATTGCATCCAGAGTGAAGAAAATTCCACCTCCACCACACGTCAACACAGAGGTCGACACCGATCCCGAGACTGACACAGACGGGACGAGAGAGGTAATAACGGGGGCCAGTGGCTCTGACCTCCAACCTGGAGAAGACCTGCCGGCTGGAGGTGACGAGGAATCAGGGGTACAACATTCTGAAGCCAAGGACGACGCTACAGGATATGACTCCCCCCACCTTAGCCCTAGTGATTTTATTCGGGCTTGTTCTTTATAACTGTTTTGCTGAAGTTGATATTACTCAAAATGATGGACGCTTTACCTTCTGGTATAATTCTTCTAGCACGACTGTCGCTACTTTTATATTTTCTTATTGTGATATTGTATCTTGTTCAAACAATCAAGGCGGGAATCGAGGAGAACCACCGCTACCATGGCTGTGTAACATCCACCACACACCACACGCTGTAAGTCACGTATATATCTGTATCACTAGTACTTACTGGGGAGATTCTTGCAACTCATGGGGGGCTGTTGGGTGGAACACTAGAGCAGATACCACTGCCTTTGATATCAGCCAAGACTGGGGATATTACCCCGATGTTGGCATCCATAAATGGTCCAATGGTCGATCCTTACTAACCCGTATGTCCCTACGAAAAAAGGGCACTTGCAATAGCCAATTTATCATTAACCTAGAAAACCCAGCCCCCGGCGATGCCGGACTATATGTCATGGGTAAATATCAATCAGGAGAAAGCGGGGGCCCAAGGGGAAGATTCCATTTAAAAGACATGTATGATAACCCAGAATACACCGCCCTCAAAACCACTGTAAAACCTAAAACACCATCATCATTCTTTAAACCACATGTCACTACTTTTAATGATATGTTAGCCATTGATAATCCCACGTATGAAGATACCATGTCTATGGAAACAGGTTTCTCTGATGTAAACTATTGGTTAGAATGGATGAAGTATAATGCCCGCAAGGTTAATCAAACTGATTGCTATGTGTGTGGAAAGTCCAGACCCCATTTAGGTACTGTACCCATACACATACCACCTGAACAGGATAAATGCTTTTTTAGTTTATACACTGACACTGTAATAGAAGAAGCCAAATGTGAACAATGGAAAAAGGAATACCCCATTATGACAAAGAATACCAACCCTGGTAGTACTATAACTATTTACCCCGGTAATTACACTTGTTATTTCTCTAATAGTACTGATCAAAATGTTGTACAATTGAAATTATTTCCTGATGGGTATTGTGCTGAAAGAAGACATATCACCATACCCACCATGAAGAAATCTTTGGGAGATATCTATTTTATCTGTGGAGATATGAAATTGAGGACAAAACTAAATAGCCCTTGGAAAGGAGAATGTGCCCTGGCAAAGATTATTATGCCCATTCACATCCTCCCAGCCAACCTTCCTCAACCTCCTCCCACAGGTAACACAAACACACACTCTAGAGCTAGGAGAGATGCCCCCAAGGAAAGTTTCGATCCACATATATATATCGATACTATTGGTGTCCCTCGGGGAGTTCCAGATGAATTTAAGGCTCGAGATGAAGTCGCTGCTGGCTTTGAGTCTCTAATTCCCCAAGTGACAATCAATAAGAACGTGGACTGGATAAATTATATATATTATAATCAGCAGCGTTTTGTTAATGATACTAGAGATGCTTTAAAAGGTATTGCTGAACAGTTAGAAGCTACATCACAAATGACATTTCAGAATCGTATGGCTTTAGATATGATGCTTGCCGAGAAAGGAGGAACCTGCGTGTACATAGGTAAGGTTGATGGATGCTGTACTTATATCCCAGACAACACAGGTCCTAATGGGAAAACTACCCTAGCTATTAAACATCTAGAAGATTTATCCATCGAACTCAAGAAGAACTCAGGTGTCACGGACCCCTGGAGTAGCTGGTTTGGATGGTTAAATGATTGGAAACACGCACTAACACAAATAGGCATGTTTATTCTCATTATAATTATTGTACTTATGATAGTAGGATATTGTGTCTTTCCCATATGTAAGAAGATTGGTTCCAAGTACCTGGATAATGTAACACCTGCTATGTACACTGATCTCGCCAAAAGCCTTCCCTCACCAGAAGATTATAGTGAATATGTTAAAATCCATCGTACCAAACAAGATGCCATCTACAAGAATCAAATTGTCTAAAAAGGACATTGATTCTAAGAGGGGATTGAAGGGTTAATCAGCCATCTTGTTTCTATTGAGGGGTTAATCAGCCATCTTGTTTCTCTGTGTCTGTCCCTGCTGATTTCAAGGTGGTTATATCCTGGCTCTTTTCCAGTACTCGCTGCTATCATAAACTTTGTTACTTTCCTTAGACACTGTACATTCTGTGCTTTCTCATAACTAATGAATACTACACAAAGGCGATGTATAAGCCACCCCACAAAGACACTGCTATTTCCCTACCTCTGCACCAAATATTAACCAATCATGTAATTGAACCAACGTCGTTTGTTGTGTATAAATATGTTGTTTTCGTCATCATTAAATCAGAGTTCAACCTTATATCTGTGGTCATCGTTACTGGTCATATCATATGAGGTTACACTCTCACGGAGCTCTAAGGGGTCTTCACACTGAGGTCAAATAAGGTAATTAATATATGAGGAAATCGATACATCGGCGCATGATCGATTTCCCAACAGGGCCTTATAAATAAAATTCTAATAATAAATAATAATAACAAAAATATAGATAGGTGTAATATATAACACGTTATAGAAAATCCCCGTCCTGATGTATAAACATCATAGTGGCTCTCAAGCCCGGACTCCCAGGGGGAGGTTGGGACAAGATCCATGAGGACTACAAGAAAATGGTGGCTTCTGCAGACAGAGCCATCATGGTGACTCTTTACTGGCGATGTGACCACAGCAAGTACGGCCCAGGTGTTGCTTGCTCAGTCTCCGTGCAATTATATGTATGTGTTACAGCCAGGATGCATAGCAGCAGCAGCAGCAGCAGCAGCAGCAGAGAACTGCACTCTGCAAGACAAACCCTGAAAGTATGGGCACGCGTGCCTGGCACCATCATGGTGGAAGCTGCGTCACCGTCGCCTCGCCAGTTGTTTTCTCAGCTGCCCTGATCTGACATGGCCGCCGAGGGCACGTCACTGTGACGGAGCAGGAGGACAGTGACGATGGTTATGCGACGGACAGGTTGGCCAATGGGCGGGGTTACGGCTGTCTGTATCCCACGTGTGTGACCGGCAAGGAGATGAGGGGAAAACGGAGCCAGGTACGGGAGACGGGAGCCTCATACTATGTCCTTCCCCTATATACCACAGCCCCGTACCGTGTCCTCCCCCCTATATACTGTACCACAGCCCCGTACCGTGTCCTCCCCCTATATGCTATACCACAGCCCTATACCGTACCCTCCCCCTATATATTGTACCACAGCCCCGTATAGTGTCCTCCCCCTATATACTGTACCACAGCCCATACCGTGCCCTCCCCTTATATACTGTACCACAGCCCCGTACCATGTCCTCCCCCTATATACTGTACCACAGCCCCGTACAGCGTCCTCCCCCTATATACTGTACCGCAGCCCCGTACCGTGTCCTCCCCCTATATACTGTACCACAGCCCTATACCGTGTCCTCCCCCTATATATTGTACCACAGCCCCGTATAGTGTCCTCCCCCTATATACTGTACCACAGCCCTGTACCGTGTCCTCCCCCTATATACTGTACCACAGCTCCGTACTGTGTCCTCCCCGTATATATACTGTACCACAGCGCCGTACCGTGCCCTCCCCCTATATACTGTACCACAGCCCTGTACCGTGCCCTCCCCCCTATATACTGTACCACAGCCCATACCGTGCCCTCCCCCTATATACTGTACCACAGCCCTGTACCGTGCCCTCCCCCTATATACTGTACCACAGCCCCGTACCGTGCCCTCCCCCTATATACTGTACCACAGCTCCGTACCGTGCCCTCCCCCTATATACTGTACCACAGCGCCGTACCGTGCCCTCCCCCTATATACTGTACCACAGCCCCTATATACTGTACCACAACCCTGTGCCCTCCCCCTATATACTGTACCACAGCCCCGTCCCGTACCCTCCCCTATATACTGTAGCACAGCGCTGTACCGTGCCCTCCCCCTATATACTGTACCACAGCCCCTATGTACTGTACCACAACCCCATGCCCTCCCCCTATATGCTTTACCACAGCCCCGTCCTGTACCCTCCCCTATATACTGTAGCACAGCGCCGTACCGTGCCCTCCCCCTATATACTGTAGCACAGCCCCTATATACTGTACCACAACCCCATGCCCTCCTCCTATATACTGTACCACAGCCCCATACTGTTTCCTCCCCCTATATAGTTTAGTAGTCTTCAATCTAGCACCCTTTACACCCATGCAGTTCTTATTTGATGCCTGGGATGTTGCTGTCTGCTGTGGAGTTTGTAGTACAGTCTGTTCAGTATCTCAATACAGACCATACTGTGCTAGAAGTACCAAAGCAGACAGTGGCACTCCAGTCATCATTAAGAACTGCACAGTCTTTGAGGGTGCGGGGTGCTAGATTGAACACTAGGATACTGCACACCCTAATTCTACACATAATGAGAGGAGCTACCGAGCTGAGACTTGTAGTTCCCTCTGGGCACTAAGAACGCAGCTAATCAGAACAATTGTAACAAACTCGCCCCGGTACCCATAACTTTCCTATACCCTGGGATGTCTTATTTGTTCACAGTGGGATTGGTCAGAAGCCTCATTGGAAAAAGAAAAACGAGCAACAAAGTTTCTTGATACAGGGCTGCCATATATTACACCTTTACCATTACAAACCTAATTAATCTGGAAGAAAAGTTTCCAATACAATACATAATATAACATGTTGGACTCAATAATTGACCATCCACCGTGAATAATTAAATGACTGTTCCCTCTATATCCCTAGAATGTTATATAATGATCATGGAAAATGTATATAGGTGACAATTTGTCTATACCTTTAAAAGATGTTTACAAATGTGACGTACATTTTATGTATATATGTCATAAAAAAAGAAATGTGAATTGTTGTTTTAAATATAACTTTACCGTCAATAAAAATGTTTATAAAAATAAATAAAAATAAAACAATTATAATAAACTCTGCAATTTAAAATGGAGTAAAATTGAGGTTCTTGGTATAATCGTGGTCATAAATATTGGCCCAATTACCACTGACTGGTGACCCCATGATGGGAGGAGCTTATTGGAAGTCTAATTAGAAGCCCAGTAATTGGTGATGTGTTATAGGGGCGACACCAGGAAGGACAGCCCCCCCCCCCTGAGTGCCCTGCTATTGGCCGAGGTTACACAGAGGGAAGACTGCCAGCAAGGAAGATGGCACACTGCAAATGATCCAGCTTTGTGTACGAAATTCATAGTAATCAAAATTGGGGCGCTATGCTGCCTGTTGATCTATCTAAACCTGGGTAGATGTCACCACTTCTAAAACAAAGCAATATTGACAAAATTAGAAATTGACGCAATCAAGTGGTGCAGGTACTGCCTACTTCGCTCATCTCTATAAGAGGGACGAGGAATCATAAAAAGGCATCTTTTATCAAGCTTTTAACCCAGGTCATAAAGATGAGATGGCGTACCCCACTCACAGTGGATATATGATAACGGCCGCTTATAAAGGTATCTTTTAGATTCCCATATAAGCTCACAAATGTGGAAACATAGGGATGCAGAGTGATTTGCATAGCGTACCAAACTCGCAGTGGAAGGAAACGGATTACTCATATAACAGTTTCTTTTAAACTAACGCGTTTTGGTCCTATTGGACCTTTATCAAGGCATTGGACCGAAACGCGTTGGTCGGTACCAGGTAGTGTGAGCAGCCACCTTCAAAGTCATGTATATCATAAAAAACGTCTAGTGGAATTGGTTGGACAACACGATTACTTACCTTATAATATTGAAGGACACTCAAGCACTTCACATCCTATCACTGTGGTCTTGGAATTCAAGGGGCGGATTTTGTTATTTTGTACTCATTTATTTTACTGTATTCATTTGTGCACTATTCACTATTATTTCATTATGCGCCACTTGATCACGTCAATTCCTAATTTTGTCGACATGATCCAGCTGTATATCTGGTATTGGGGATATATCTATTGTTGCTGTACTAAGTCTTATACTGCTGACTAATTACAGGAAGACCATGAGGGCAGTATCATGTCTCTGGATCCCAACGAGTCGGGTGACCCTCCGGGGCCCAAAAAGAAAAAGAAGGCTGCAGCCAAGAGAACTCCGAAGGCTAGTACTCCGAGGCCGGCTAAGCTAAAGAAGTCCAATGAGAGCAAGCCTCTGACTACTGAGGAGCTGGTCCGGATGAAGGAGACTGAGCAGCTGTACCACACCAGCCTCCTGCGCATGCAGGTAACCTCCCCTCACAGCCTCCGGCCATTGTCCTAGAACAATATATCAGGTGCTAAAGTAAAGGTTCAGCCCCCGTTTCCTTCCGTGCTCTAGCATGGCCGTTCCTCACATATGGGTGTTATCGGAAAGTCCTCTAACTTTTTCCATGCAGCTAAACTGCCCGCGATATGTGCTGTCCATCACGCTAAGCATGCCCCCTGTCACTCAGTTCTGCCATGTTGGGGTGGGTGGTGTCCCGTTTGTATCGGTTTGGCTTCTGATGACCTCCTTCCATTCCCAGATCGAGGAGCTGCTGCAGGAAGTGAAGCTGAAGGAGAAGAGGAGGAAGAACATAGATGCTTTCCTGCAGGAGATCAGTGACCTTATCGGGAAGATTCCCAAAACCAAGGAGACAGACGTGAGAAACGAAATCCATTGAGCGCCCATTTTCTTGCCCCTTGTTGTGTTTTTTTTAAAGACTTATTTTTCTTTCCCTGCAGCTAATGGACCAGTCCTGGGTCCCCAAATCTGTGAAGGTTCCCTTCCTACAGGTTCCATTCCAAGTAAAGGGCAAGTTCCACTTCCTTCACCCGTCCTCCATCAAGGTGGTGGGCAGTTACCTGCTGGGGACATGTATCAAGCCGGAGATCAACGTGGACGTGGCGGTCACCATGCCACGGGTAATCTGTGATTGTGTTTGCCACATTGAGTTCTCTACTGTAAATCTTTTGTTTATATTGCAGTTGTTAAAGTTGGGTTCCCCATAGGTGTGGAGCGTATCTGCCTCATCGTAATGTGTTATTTTCATACATTTATGTATGACGTGTCTGACTGCTATCATCCCATCAACTAGGGACATACATGAATTACACAGTTTCTGTGACTGATTGCAGCCAGCCGCAGACCCTGTGTGATTCCTGTCTTATAGCAACCTTAAGGAACAGAGGGTCTCGCCTGTCCCCACCACGTTGAGCCGTGGCATTGTGTTATGGTTATGCTGTGGCATTGTGTTATGGTTATGCCGTGGCATTGTCTTATGGTTATGATCAGCACCTTGTATGCCTGATTCCTCACCCTTTAATTTTCACGTTCGTTTCCCTGCCCTGTTGTCTTATTAACCCATTTTTCCATGCAGGAAATCCTTCAAGAAAAAGATCACCTGAACCAGAGATACCTGCGGAAGAGGGCGCTGTACCTGGCTCACATCGCTTCTCACCTGGCCAAAAGCCAGATCTTCGGTAGCGTGAAATTCGCCTACATGAACAGCAACCACCTGAAGCCTGTGCTGCTGCTGCGTCCCTGTGGTGAGTTGGGAGAGCAGTGTGCTTTGGCTATGGGGGGGTGGGAGAGAGAGGGATTTTAGTACCGGGTCACCCCATCCTCTGTATGTTTCCCCTCTTTCCCTTCCTGCCTTATATATGGATAAAACAGGTGCACATTAATCTCATGTTGTGTCGCAGTGCACAGTCTCCCGGTGTACCTCTGCACATTAATCTCTTGTTGTGCCGCAGTGCACAGTCTCCCGGTGTACCTCTGCACATTAATCTCTTGTTGTGTCGCAGTGCACAGTCTCCCGGTGTACCTCTGCACATTAATCTCTTGTTGTGTCACAGTGCGCAGTCTCCCGGTGTACCTCTGCACATTAATCTCTTGTTGTGTCGCAGTGCGCAGTCTCCCGGTGTACCTCTGCACATTAATCTCTTGTTGTGTCGCAGTGCGCAGTCTCCCGGTGTACCTCTGCACATTAATCTCTTGTTGTGTCGCAGTGCACAGTCTCCTGGTGTACCTCTGCACATTAATCTCTTGTTGTGTCGCAGTGCACAGTCTCCCGGTGTACCTCTGCACATTAATCTCTTGTTGTGTCGCAGTGCACAGTCTCCCGGTGTACCTCTGCACATTAATCTCTTGTTGTGTCACAGTGCGCAGTCTCCCGGTGTACCTCTGCACATTAATCTCTTGTTGTGTCGCAGTGTACCGTCTCCCGGTGTACCTCTGCACATTAATCTCTTGGGTACTCTTTACCTAGAACGGCGCCCGCGATTGAAATCGCGGGCGTCGGGGGTAAAAATCGCGGTGATCGCGGGCATCGCGGGTAAATCGGGATGGCCGCGATGCCCGCGATGACCGCGATCACCGCGATTTTCCCATAGGAAACAATGTTAAAACGGCAGATTGACCGCGATTTTACTATTAAATGCCTCAATGGACCCGATTTGGGGCCAAATAGGCCAAATTAACCCTTAAATGGCCCCCCAAATTTTTAACGCCACCCCACGATCCACGCCAACCCGAAGCGTGGCGAGCGCAGCGGTACGCGTCCTCCGACCTTTTCATGCCCTACTATCCACTAGGGCGTGGTGTGAGAATATAATAGTGTGGCGAGCGCAGCGAGCCCCGCGAGGGGACGCGGATACCTTCACAGGTAGACGCGTCCCCTCGCGGGCTTCACAGGTGTCCGCGTCGCCACGGACACCTGTGAAGCCCGCGAGGGGACGTGCATACCTGTGAAGGTATCCGCGTCCCCTCGCGGGGCTCGCTGCGCTCGCCACGCTTCGGGCTCGGTGGCTCGCTGCGCTCGCCACACTATTATATTCTCACACCACGCCCTAGTGGATAGTAGGGCATGAAAAGGTCGGAGGACGCGTACCGCCGCCCCTCGCGGGCTCGCTGCGCTCGCCACGCTTCGGGTTGGCGTGGATCGTGGGGTGGCGTTAAAAATTTGGGGGGGCATTTAAGGGTTAATGGGCTCTGTGGCCCATTTAACATTGATTCCTATGGCCAAATCGGGTGGATTGAGCCATTTAACAGTAAAATCGGGTCCATCGCGCCTTTTAACTTTGATTCCTATGGGAAATCGGGAGCATCGCGTCGCGGGCATCGCGGGTACATTTATGTGCGGCCGCGACGCGACCGACACGATTTCCATGTTTAACATGGGTTTCAATGGGAAATCGCGGGCATCGCGTCGGTCGCGTCGCGGCCGCACATAAATGTACCCGCGATGCCCGCGACGGGCGCCGTTCTAGGTAAAGAGTACCATCTCTTGTTGTGTCGCAGTGTACCGTCTCCCTGTGTACCTCTGCACATTAATCTCTTGTTGTGTCGCAGTGCGCAGTCTCCCGGTGTACCTCTGCACATTAATCTCTTGTTGTGTCGCAGTGCGCAGTCTCCCGGGGTACCTCTGCACATTAATCTCTTGTTGTGTCGCAGTGCGCAGTCTCCCGGTGTACCTCTGCACATTAATCTCTTGTTGTGTCGCAGTGCACAGTCTCCCGATCTACCTCTGCACATTAATCTCTTGTTGTGTCGCAGTGCGCAGTCTCCCGGGGTACCTCTGCACATTAATCTCTTGTTGTGTCGCAGTGCGCAGTCTCCCGGGGTACCTCTGCACATTAATCTCTTGTTGTGTTGCAGTGCGCAGTCTCCCGATCTACCTCTGCACATTAATCTCTTGTTGTGTCGCAGTGCGCAGTCTCCCGATCTACCTCTGCACATTAATCTCTTGTTGTGTCGCAGTGCACAGTCTCCCGATCTACCTCTGCACATTAATCTCTTGTTGTGTCGCAGTGCACAGTCTCCCGGTGTACCTCTGCACATTAATCTCTTATGTCATTCATCAGGTAAAGATGAGAAGCTGGTGACTGTTCGTATTCACGTCTCTCTGCCTGCTGGGATGTTTAAATACAGCCGACTATACCCCAACAAGAACAATGTTAGGAGAGTTTGGTATTCGTGCGAGAAGCCCGCCCAGAAAGGTGAGGAACGAACAGGAAGCCTGAAGAGCCATATGGGATATATGGATATATAGATGGGATATATGGATATATAGATGGGATATATGGATATATAGATGGGATATGGGATATATAGATGGGATAGGGGATATATAGATGGGATATGGGATATATGGATATATAGATGGGATATGGGATATATGGATATATAGATGGGATATGGAATATATAGATGGGATATGGGATATATGGATATATAGATGGGATATGGAATATATAGATGGGATATGGGATATATGGATGGGATATGGGATATATGGATATATAGATGGGATATATAGATGGGATATGGGATATATGGATATATAGATGGGATATGGGATATATAGATGGGATATGGGATATATGGATATATAGATGGGATATGGGATATATAGATGGGATATATGGATATATAGATGGGATATGGGATATATGGATATATAGATGGTATATGGAATATATAGATGGGATATGGGATATATGGATATATGGATGGGATATGGGATATATGGATATATAGATGGGATATGGGATATATGGATATATAGATGGGATATATAGATGGGATATGGGATATATTGATATATAGATGGGATATGGGATATATGGATATATAGATGGGATATATGGATATATAGATGGGATATGGGATATATAGATGGGATATGGGATATATGGATATATAGATGGGATATGGGATATATAGATGGGATATAGGGATATATAGATGGGATATATGGATATATAGATGGGATATGGGATATATAGATGGGATATGGGATATATAGATGGGATATATGGATATATAGATGGGATATGGGATATATGGATATATAGATGGGATATGGGATATATGGATATATAGATGGGATATGGGATGTATGGATATATAGATGGGATATGGGATATATGGATATATAGATGGGATATGGGATATATAGATGGGATATCGGATATATAGATGGGATATGGGATATATGGATATATAGATGGGATATGGGATATATAGATGGGATATGGGATATATGGATATATAGATGGGATATATGGATATATAGATGGGATATGGGATATATGGATATATAGATGGGAGATGGGATATATATATAGATGGGATATGGGATATATGGATATATAGATGGGATATGGGATATATAGATGGGATATATGGATATATAGATGGGATATGGAATATATAGATTGGATATATGGATATATAGATGGGATATGGAATATATAGATGGGATATGGGATATATGGATATATAGATGGGAGATGGGATATGGGATATATAGATGGGATATGGGATATATGGATATATAGATGGGATATATAGATGGGATATGGGATATATGGATATATAGATGGGATATGGGATATATGGATATATAGATGGGATATGGGATATATAGATGGGATATGGGATATATGGATATATAGATGGGATATATAGATGGGATATATAGATGGGATATGGGATATATGGATATATAGATGGGATATATAGATGGGATATGGGATATATGGATATATAGATGGGATATATAGACCCCTATGGGCCGGTCTAGTGCGGTTGCTGTCCCTCCTCAGGTTGTCCCGTGGAAAGCCTTAGGTGTCGCAGAGGACGATGTACATAAATGTACTGGGTGACCCAGGCTCTACGAAAGGATTTCCCAGCATCCTCTGCTATGTACAGACACCTGAGCACGTTAGTGTGGCGCGTACCCTCGTCCTGCAAGGCGCACTTTACCGTTCCCAAACAGAATCCACATGAATGTTAAAGTATGAAAAATCTCATGTTGACTTTTTCATGTGTCGACCTGTTTGATAACCTATAATCCAGATACTGTCGGCACTGGAGTACAAGTCGCTCACAGTTCCTGTCGGGGAGGGGTCAGACGGGTAGCTATGGTACAGAACTGATATCACCCACACGTCTGCTTATGGAGAGAGATCCCTAATGATACAGTGCGGATAATGGGTGTTATGTGTGTTTGTTACCACTAGAGAGCGCCGGCGAGCCGCCCACACCACACTATAACAATGCCCTGCTGTGTGACCTGGTCCTGGAGCAGCATCTCCATCACCTCTCCGGCTGCGCCAGCGACTTCCCGGGCATGAAAGACGGAATCGCTATTCTGAAAGTCTGGCTGCGCCAGCGGCAGCTTGACAAGGTAACTGGGGGATTGCAAGCTCTGTGGGAGAGGGTGATAGCTTGTTCTAATATAACGGGGCCATGAACTTGTTTCCTCAGGGATCTGGCTGCTTTAATGGCTTCACGGCCTCCATGCTGGTGTCCTATCTGCTCTCCAAGAACAAGGTCAACAAGGTGATGAATGGACACCAGGTGCTGAGGAACACGCTGCAGTTCCTGGGTAAGGGCTCTGTGGGGTGGGGTCACTGTACCCGGGAGGGGCCCCCAGCGGGTGCCACCCGATCTCTGTGTAATGACATTACATCTATTCCCTCTGTTATGGTTATATGTCTATTAGAATATAATTCGGGAGGCTGAGTCCTAGAATAAGGGAACATTCCAGAGCTGCGTCCGATCCCAGAACTAGATCACCTATATTCAGCATGTTGTACGGATTATTACTGCTTGCCGGCTTTTACCCAGTGTAACTGATAATCCGTATATTGGGGTTATTCAGACCTGATTGCTGCTCGGCTCAATCACAGAGCCCTGCGATCCGTTATACGCCGCTCCTGCAAATTGCTTAACACAGCTTGGGAAAATGAGCTGGATCTGCGATTTGCTGCAAATACATTCACAGCCGCTCACCATGTAATGATTCCCCAGTGTGTGCAGTGTGTGTGTAGCCCAGGACTTACTCAGCGGCTGTGATAGAATCAGGCTGATCGGGGGCGGAGCTGACATCACATGACTTCCCCTCACACACCTGGCCACGCCTGCGTATTACCGGACACTCCCAGATAACAGCCGCTCACCATGTAATGATTCCCCAGTGTGTGCAGTGTGTGTGTAGCCCAGGACCTACTCAGCGGCTGTGATAGAATCAGGGTGATCGGGGGCGGAGCTGACATCACATGACTGCCCCTCACACACCTGGCCACACCTGCGTATTACCGGACACTCCCAGATAACAGCCGCTCACCATGTAATGATTCCCCAGTGTGTGCAGTGTGTGCGTAGCCCAGGACATACTCAGCGACTGTTATAGAATCAGGCTGATCGGGGGCGGAGCTGATGTCACATGACTTCCCCTCACACACCTGGCCACGCCTGCGTATTACCTGACACTCCCAGATAACAGCCCCTCACCATATAATGATTCCCCAGTGTGTGCAGTGTGTGCGTAGCCCAGGACTTACTCAGCGGCTGTGATAGAATCAGGCTGATCGGGGCGGAGCTGATGTCACATGACTTCCCCTCACACACCTGGCCACACCTGTGTATTACCTGACACTCCCAGATAACAGCCGCTCACTATGTAATGATTCCCCAGTGTGTGCAGTCTGTGTGTAGCCCAGGACTTACTCGGCGGCTGCGATAGAATCAGGCTGATCGGGGCGGAGCTGATGTCACATGACTTCCCCTCACACACCTGGCCACGCCTGCGTATTACCTGACACTCCCAGATAACAGCCGCTCACCATGTAATGATTCCCCAGTGTGTGCAGTGTGTGTGTGTAGCCCAGGACTTACTCAGTGGCTGTGATAGAATCAGGCTGATCGGGGGCGGAGCTGATGTCACATGACTTCCCCTCACACACCTGGCCACGCCTGGGTATTACCTGACACTCCCAGATAACAGCCGCTCACCATGTAATGATTCCCCAGTGTGTGCAGTGTGTGCGTAGCCCAGGACTTACTCGGCGGCTGCGATAGAATCAGGCTGATCGGGGCGGAGCTGATGTCACATGACTTCCCCTCACACCCAGAGAACAGCCGGTTACACCCACAAATGTCAGCTTCCTGTCAATCACCGCGACAATGGCCAGCGATAAAATAAACTATCAGGATTTAATCCCCGGGAGGCCTGGCACATGCGTACTATGGGCTGTAGACATACACAGTCTATCGCTAATCGTCCAACCTGTGAAATTGCAGAAATGCGATCAGGTCTGAATAACCCCCCTTCATGGATTTGTTTCCGTGTGTTGAAGATCCAGCTATAAGGCCCGGCTGTACGATGGCTGCTGGGCTCATTCCTCACTGTTGCAGAACTGTTCATGGTACTTGTTTCCTAGAACGGCCACAACGATTTAGATCGTTGTGGTCGTAAGATAAAAAATCGGATCGGTCGCATCGCATGCGATTTGGTCGCATACGATGCGACCGATCCGATCTGCCGATTTTTCACCCGATTTTTTTTTTTTTTACACCAGATTTGTTTAAATTGCCCCCCCAAATGTTAATAAGTGTGCTAGACCCCACGATAGACGTGAACCCGAAGCGTGGCGAGCGCAGCGAGCCCGCGAGGGGCGGCGGTGCGCGTCCTCCGACCTTTTCATTCCCCTACTATCCACTAGGGCGTGGAGTGAGAATATAATAGTGTGGCGAGCGCAGCGAGCCACCGAGCCCGAAGCGTGGCGAGCGCAGCGAGCCCCGCGAGGGGACGCGTCTAACTTCACAGGTATACGCGTCCCCTCGCGGGGCTCGCTGCGCTCGCCACGCTTCGGGCTCGGTGGCTCGCTGCGCTCGCCACACTATTATATTCTCACTCCACGCCCTAGTGGATAGTAGGGAAATGAAAAGGTCGGAGGACGCGCACCGCCGCCCCTCGCGGGCTCGCTGCGCTCGCCACGCTTCGGGTTCACGTCTATCGTGGGGTCATGGCGGGCACATAAAAAATGTGAAATGGGTCATATTGGCCCATTTCACCTTTTTTATCATTTTTCCCTATGTGAGATGGACTTAATCAAGTCCATCTCATCTTGTGCCATTATAATGGCACAAGACCGACCGATTTCAATGTTAAAAGATTTTTTAACATTGAAGTCTATGGAAAAATCGGGTCAATCGGTCGGTCGCATCGCGGCCGATTTTAATTGGTCGCGACCGACCGATTGACCCGATTTCTGTCAATCAAATGGAAAAAATTGTAAAAAATCGGCCACATCGTGAGGATCGTGTCCCTTAATTAAGAGCCACGATCACTCACGATTGTGGCCGTTCTAGGAAACAAGTACCCTGTTCATTTTAAATCAACTTCTATTCTGTTCCCGCAGCGAACACAGATCTGACCGTCAGCGGAATTACAATGTTCACAGCCACAGAGACGTCTTTGGTAAGTATGTGTCCATTATTGTATATGTTGCACCCGTCCGTCCCTCTGCTGAGGATGTTACATTACTCTGTTCTGTGAGCTTGGTGTAATTACTGGCCTAAACCACATCCAGCAGTGCCACGTGCCAATTACACTCCCGGCTCATCTGACACGGGCACCTGTGTAATAAAGGAACGGATTGGCTGGTACTTTATCTCTCTCCAAACATTGATAACTATCTCTCTCCAAACATTGATAACTCTCCCCCTATGTCTGTTACCCGTAATGGGGAAGTGAGAGAACAAGGGTCAGTTCCTGGTCCCAGCAGCACTAGAGTAAGTTGTTCAGGAGCTGACATTACTACTATTGGTATACTATACTGAGCTGGATCCGCTCTGCTCGCTGTACACTGCTATAACAACAGTGACCCCTTGTGACATAAAAAAGGAAATAAAAATTTTAATCATATATTATTTTACGGCCGACCTGTCGTGACTTTTATCATCATTGTCCTGTTTCTCAGCCCACAGTTGTGGATTTTCATCAGGCCTTTGAAGTCGTCTTTGTTGATCCGCTGGGAATTGTGAATCTCTGTGCGGACATGACGGCTGCCAAATACAGACAGGTGAGCGAGGGGTAATGCATGCGTCCATGAGAGGATCACGTATGTAATCCTGCAAAATAAATACAAAGCAAAGAAAATGTTATTTCATAATATTCTACGTTGTAATAAAGTCATTTGTGCATCCATTGGTTGTTAAAACAGCCAATTCCAAAATAAGCATCGGAATATGGGGGGCACTGGAGAACCCTGGGTATAGGTGGAGCTGGAGGAGTCTGGGGACGAAGTAGTGAAGGTTTGATCCATCGCTGCATCAGCAGACGCCACTGAAATCAGTATCAGTGGAGCAGATGTATTAAGCCTGGTGAAGAGCAAGTGGCTGGTGCGCTACTACCTTCTAATCAGCTATGTTTGAATAGTGACAGTTAGGAGTCAATTGGCTGGTGCGTTATCACCTTCCACTACTTTATCTCTTTACCAGACTTAATACATCTGCCCCAGTGGCAGAAAACTGCAGGGACGATTCAGATACCATCAAAGACGGTGTAAGGAAAAGCACATGAGGGCAGAGGGCCCTGCTCGTGAGAGCTTGCATTCTAAAGGGGAGGGACAGACGGACAGGGGTGGCACAGATTGGGTAAAAGGTGAGCATTGAACAGAGGGTTAGGGTGAGATATGGCTGGGTTTGGGGAAGAAGTGGGGTCTTGAGAGCCTGTTTGAAGTTTTGTGGAGAGTCTGGGACAGAGGTATAGAATTACAGGGATAGGGAGCAGCACGTGCAAAGTCTTGGAGGTGGGAGTGGGAGGAAGTCACCAGTGGGCATTAGTGGAGGGGAAAGGATGGGTGGGAGTGCAAAGGGAGATGAGGTCAGAGATGTACATGGAAGAGGAGTGGGTGAGAGCTTTGAAGCTAATTCTGCCCATACACTTATGTGATCGGATGCGATGCCCCATCGCATCCGATTGCATCTGGTGGTGCCTAAAGTACCCTTTTCCAGCACCCAAAGCCACATGCCATCGCAGATGGCACATCAGGTGCTGGAAGAGAATGGCCGCCGCTGTGAAGGAGCACTGGCGGGCGGCGATGGCAGAATTTGAAAATAGTTTGAAACACTGGGCGGCCATCTGATTTAGGTGGCTGCTGATTGGCTGAGAGGGCTCTCTCTCTCAGCCAATCAGAGGGCCCTTTTTTAGAACAGTTTTTTCAAATTCTGCCACCACAACTGACCACCGATGCCCACGAGTGCTACTTCACAGCGCTATGCTGCTCCGGTTGTCGCCAGTGGTCCCTCCGGCCCCCTCTCCCCAAACACGAAGCAACTGAAAGCTCTGCCTCCGCCCCCTACCGGCTGATTGCATTTGGGCGATCGCATGGGGTTAAAAGATCCTGCAATACGATAGATATTATGTCCAGCACATACTATCGACGCGTCATTGGACCGGCGTGCCTGCGCATTGCGTCGCATGGGACACAAAATGTGCATATAATCATTCGATTTATCGAACAGATGTGAATGAAAACGAATGATTGCATGCAATGGGGCAGATGTATTAAGCCTTAACAAGAGATAAATGCCAGGGTGATAAGGAGAGATAAACGTCCAGCCAATCAGCTCCTTACTGACTTTTTTCAAACACAGGCTGTAACATGGCAGTTAGGAGCTGATTGGCTGGACGTTTATCTCTCCTTATCACCCTTGGATTTATCTCTTGTTAATGCTTAATACATCTGCCCCAATATCTCATACGTGTATGGGCTACATTGGGACTGGGATGCCCCAGGCAGAATACCATGGAAGCAGCCTCTTATGTAGGGGAGGCTGCCACAGACTTGGGCCTCCTGTCCGCTTAAATTCCAGCACCCTTTGTGTCTCCCCCGGGGAAGTTCTCCCTGGACCTGAGTTCACATTTTTGCAGTTCTGGCTGCTTCCAAATCCACCTTCCTCAGGGTAGAGGTAAATCATGGCAGGGGGGATATCTCTGCACAATTCATTCCTGAGATTCGGATTCGCCGATTGGACAAACTCAGCTCACCTGGGATTCATACTCATTGTTTGCATTGTATTTGTAGGTTCAGTTTGAAGCTAAGGAGTCTCTGAAGCTTCTAGATGACACCGGCACCAATGGGTTCCTCCTCCTCCTCACAGTCTCCAAACCCTTTGTCAGAACATTTGACCACGTCTTCCAGTGAGTATGCCCTGTGACTCGCACTAGCGTTCATTCTTTATTGGGACATTTGAGGGCAGCCCCTGCAGTGCTTGCCTGTGGGATGGGCCGGGGGGCGATGCAGTGTCCTCCCAGCTGGGTCCGCTCTGTGCAACGAGCATTTGTGTTACTCATGCGCCCTCTGCTGGCTGGCAACCGCGCACAGGCCTGACTCAGAAGTATACAGTAAACTGGGTACGTGCAGCCATAAGAACCTGCGGACACTTTGCTGTTTCCAGACATGGGATCTGGGATTTATGGACTGTTGAGTGTGGAGTCTGAGAGGTGTCAATGAGTGATCCCTATAGTGGATGGATGATCAGTGATAAGGGAACGCAGCTTGTCCTTATAGTAATATTATCCTATAGTGAGTAATCGCACAATACATGTTCCACCACCCGTCTGTAGCTCCTCCCACTGACTGTTCCCGCTTCTCATTGCAGCATAACGGACGTCTCCAAGCTGCGCGGAGCCTGTCGGAAGATGATGCTGCAGAATGAACTCATGGACCGGGGAGGAGATTATGTGTCTGTCTCCCTTCCCTTTATAATGTCCATTCTCCAGAGAGGCCTGGACCAGCGGCTAGTGCTCCTGTCTCACACATTGCCGCAGAGGCCGGAGGTAACCGTTCTCGGATCGTACCCTCCCCGGCCAGTAAGGATGGGGAGTGATAGTCTATGTGTTACATTTGCCATCTGACCTTGTTGTTACTATGCGTCCTACGGTGCTGTAGTATACACGTTGTTTTTTTAGTATACATACAACAGTTGTATCGCCGACAGTCTAGATCCGGGATTGAATTACCCCCCACCCCTAAGTAGCACACTTCACTGATAAGTTGGTCATTTTTCTGTTTGTTTTATATTTCCAGTGGGGGATAGAAGAGAATCCCGCAAAGCACAATGACATTGGCCCCTTGTCTGTCGGGCTCCTGCTCACTGCTGGGTTTTACACCAGCACCCTGGAGAAAGGGCCGGCGGCGGACAGCCCAGAGGTGAGACTTCCGGGATCTAATCTTTGATATTCAGTGTATCTTCCTTTTGGGACGTCGTAGAGTTAGGCTGGGTACAGACTGCACAGACCGATCAGCCCTCTGCCCGTGGTGCCGACAGAGCGGCACCCAGCTGAGACGTTGGTCCCTGCAGCCAGTGTACGGGCCGTTAGCGGGTCACCTGTGCAAGCAGCCAGACTGGCGATATATGTGCACTGCAGGGCCAGCGCTAAATGCGTTAAAATTAGATAGTGACTTAAAATTGACTAGTGACTTGGACATGGTCTGTAACATCTCACCATTTGCTTATCTCAGTTTTATTGCTCACTTTCTCTAGTGGGAGAGGGGCATTGGGTGCGGTCTTAATTACTGAAGTTAGAAACAGCTTTTACAGACCTACTTATTAGAGTATAGGAGGCTGACTAAGCCTTGGCTGGCTATAGAAATCTGGCTTTAGAAATTTTGTCAGAATTCAAAGTAGGAAGATTCTAAGTAGGAATATACAACCGCACACTGTCGCCTAGACTTAGCCTGGTCTTAAACTGGACAGAAACTGAAGGAAACTACAATCAACATAAGTGCAACTCTTAACTGCTAAAACTTTGAATATTACTCTTTCTGCTTGCATATGCACTGTCTGTTTTAAAAATGCCCAGCTGTACCTCTAATGACTTCACCTCTCCTGCTCTACCATTGATAATAGGTGTCCCCCATCATTTTATTCTTGGTCCTCTTCTTCTCTATCTCTATACGTCCTCTCTGGGTGAGCTTATTTGCTCACTTAACTTCCACTACCACCTCTATGCTGATAATACTAAAATCTACCGCTCCTTTCCTGATCTCTCTCCCTCTATCCTCACTCATATCTCCAATTGTCTCTCTGCTGTCTACTCTTGGATGACTCAGCACTTTTTTAGACTTAAAATATTAAAGACTAAGCTGACCTCTTCCGACCCTCCTGCATAAAACCTGACATTCTCTCAACCTAACCTGTTTATGCCCACTTCTTCGCATTCTATGTCACCCCTGTCTGTCTAACACTCCCCTTTAGAATGTAAGCTCTCACGAGCAGGGCCCTCTCTCCTCATGTGCCTTTCTTAGAATGTATAAACCACTGCCACCCTGATAATTGCTTCAGTGTCCTGTCCCCTGGTGCAACTATCTGTATTAACCATGTACTTGTCCTAAACTGTCTTGTAATGTAATTTGTTATGTGTTTTTGATTATAACTATGCTCTGTAAAGCGCTGCGGAATCTGTGTGCACTATATAAGAAACTGATAATAAATAAATAAATAAATGTGTGAACAAAATCGCTCACAGCCATATCGGGTGCACAAACCTGCTGATTGGCTCGCAACATATCACTCATTGCTTGAATTAGTCCCTGGGGCAGGGACTGATGTGAATGCTCAACTATTCTCTGTACAGCGCTGCGGAATATGCGTGCGCTATATAAATAACTGGTAATAAATATATGTGTTCATCATGGCGGCTGGCTCAACTTTTTTATCTACAAGTCTACAACTTAAAGAGCTTTTCGTGCAATAAAATACAGGATCTGGGATAAGTATGTGTTATTGCGGCTCACATTGTTGCTTATCAGGGATAATGCTTCTAGTGCCTGAGGCAGGTGAAGCGTAATCCCTGATAAGTGCCAACTATCTGGGATAATTGGATCCCCCCCCCGGTAAATTACATTAATAGAGATTAATATAATAATTGTAGTGCAGGGAAGTGGCCATTTGACGCCCACACAGATACCGCTGCCCTATACCTGGACAGTCTGACTGTGACTCTGGTACCAGTGTGCCCACAGTTATGGCGTTAATGTATTAACCCTTTGCTTTGAGAGATCCTCAAAATATCCGCTAAAACTGCCTTCGCCTCTCACAGCGACTGTTCTATTAGTATAAATACAAAGACGGCCAGGTCAGTTCATTGAAGTTTAGTTATATTGCTTTCAAAAACAGAGCAGTCGCTGTGAGCGGCGCTGGCATTTATAGCGGATGTTTTGAGGCTCTGTCACAGCGACGTTGGCACCCACAGGGTTAATACACGGCACGTGACCTATCGACCTTTAGGAGTCTGCTGTGTATTTTCAGGCTGCCGATTTCCGAAGTTTCTGGGGAAAGAAGTCGGAGCTGAGGCGGTTCCAGGACGCATCTATATGTGAGGCAGTGGTGTGGCCGGCGGACACTGTACAGGAGAAACGACGGATTCCGGAACTGGTAGCAAAGCACCTGTTACAGCTGTGAGTGGCGTTGCCATAGACGATTGCAGCTAATCTGTGGATAGGATGGGATATAGATTTGGTCATTAAAAAAAACCCACACATTTTAAATTTTGAAAACTCACTGAGCGGAACATGTTGAAAAGATGTTTGTGTTTTCTTAGACATGGCGATATACCGGACTGTGCCGTCAGCTATACCGGGAACCTCCTGGACTGCGTCCTGACCAAAGGGAAACGGGTAATGGTAACCGTTTGTATATATTTTGTATTTGCGTCATTCCTGTTCTCCCAAAAAATATAGACCCACTGTAGAATGGTTCATAATAAAGCCTCATGCGGGTCTCCCGGCTAATTGTCCTGCTTTATACAGGCCGGTACCGGGGAGGAGCAGACGGTCCGCGTCGTTCAGTCCTACGATGATCTCAGCAGGAAACTGTGGGCCCTGGAGAATCTGCCCCTGAGCGTCACCTCTGTCCAGGGTACCCACCCGTCGCTCCGCTACACAGATGTAGGTACTGCGGGCGTCTTGCCCCATGCCCGCCATGCGGCTGGACTACAATATTTGACAATGACATATGTGCAGCTCATAGGATATAACACGACTTCCATCCTAGGTGTTCCCTCCTGTCCCTGTAAAGCCAGAATGGAGCTTCTTTGGGACGCTGGGTGATAGGTCCCTCGTCCCCTTGTTGGATAAGCCCAGCCCGGCCTACACTCCCACTGTGAAAGGTAATTCAGATGCTATGTATTCAGTATCTGCCACCAAGTGCTGCGGCCAGTCTGCCCTGTAACAATGTATTATCCTGTAGGTTACGATGCAGAGATGTGCATGTAGCTGGGTTGTGTAGTGTTCTGTAGTGTCATTGTGCCCCACCCCTATACATGTATGTGATTGGCTACTGACTGTCTACTGGTCGTTTAATCTGCAGTGATCTGCCACATGGAAGGCAGCGGGAAGTGGCCGCAGGATAAAGATGCCATTAAGCGAGTGAAGGCTGCGTTCCAGATCAAGCTGGGGGAGCTGCTGAAAGACCAACATGATTTACTGTGCAAAGCCACTGCCAATTACACCGACGTGTATAAGGTGAGGCAGATGTAACATGCTCCTAGGTAACAGCATGCTGCACTGCAGGCGGGGGAGATGTAACATATGCCCCTAGGTAACCCCATGCAGCACTACAGGTGGGGCACCATGAGTAACACCATGCTGCACTGCAGGTGGGGCAGATGTAATGTATGCATCTGGATAGCACTATGCTGCACTGCAGGTGGGGCAGATGTAACATGTGCAGAGCTAGATATGGGTGCGGTGCAATGTAAAAATAAAGCCATCTAACATGTGGACTTGCATATTTACCTTGCACAGAAAAAAATTGTAAATGTATGTGCTTCCCCTACATAGCAGCATGGTATGCTCCAGACCCAAGTTACTACCTTATTTACCTTCATATCAGGCCGACAATGCGTGGACCCCTTCTCCCATATACTGTATCTCCATAACTCCCCTGCAAGTGCACTTTGACTTAGAAACAATTAGATGCCTTTTTTTTTTTCGGAACCACCCCTCCGCCTGACGAGGCCGGCCACCCCACCCGCCTGACGAGGCCGGCCACCCCTCCGCCTGACGAGGCCGGCCACCCCTCCGCCTGACGAGGCCGGCCACCCCTCCGCCTGACGAGGCCGGCCACCCCTCCGCCTGACGAGGCCGGCCACCCCACCGCCTGACGAGGCCGGCCACCCCTCCGCCTGACGAGGCCGGCCACCCCTCCGCCTGACGAGGCCGGCCACCCCTCCGCCTGACGAGGCCGGCCACCCCTCCGCCTGACGAGGCCGGCCACCCCTCCGCCTGACGAGGCCGGCCACCCCTCCGCCTGACGAGGCCGGCCACCCCTCCGCCTGACGAGGCCGGCCACCCCTCCGCCTGACGAGGCCGGCCACCCCTCCCCCTGACGAGGCCGGCCACCCCTCCCCCTGACGAGGCCGGCCACCCCTCCCCCTGACGAGGCCGGCCACCCCTCCCCCTGACGAGGCCGGCCACCCCTCCCCCTGACGAGGCCGGCCACCCCTCCCCCTGACGAGGCCGGCCACCCCTCCCCCTGACGAGGCCGGCCACCCCTCCCCCTGACGAGGCCGGCCACCCCTCCCCCTGACGAGGCCGGCCACCCCTCCCCCTGACGAGGCCGGCCACCCCTCCCCCTGACGAGGCCGGCCACCCCTCCCCCTGACGAGGCCGGCCACCCCTCCCCCTGACGAGGCCGGCCACCCCTCCCCCTGACGAGGCCGGCCACCCCTCCCCCTGACGAGGCCGGCCACCCCTCCGCCTGACGAGGCCGGCCACCCCTCCGCCTGACGAGGCCGGCCACCCCTCCCCCTCTTCCAATCACCAGTGTGTTAGATACGGTTTCTCTATCCTAGGACGGCTACGTCTTCCGCCTGCAAGTTGCCTATCACAGGGAGGTGCTGTTAGTGAAGGAGCAGGTGACTCCAGAGGGGATGCGGAAGTCACAGGAGACAGAGGAATCTCTGCAGCTGGATCTGGAAACCGTTCACCTGCCGCACCTGACCAGCACTCTGCACGGGTAGGTGGCAGTACCCATAGTAGGGCATGGAGATCTGTCTGTGTGCTTGTCAGAGCGGGTACTAACCTACTGCTCTTCTCCGTCCAGTCTCCAACAGCAGCTGCCAGCGTTTGGTGGCACCTCGCGCCTCGCCAAGCGATGGATCAGCGCTCAGCTCCTCGGAGACTGCATCTCGGAGGAATGCGTGGATCTCCTGGTGGCTCATCTGTTCCTGCATCCAGCTCCGTTCACTGCACCGAGGTACCCGACCCCATTCCTCCCCAAACCTTGTACCTCTGTATAAGACCGTAGCAATCAGCAGGTATGTATATAGGTAGCCACGTCTTCTCCGGTCCTGCAGTGTACATGTGTGCTGATATATGGCATGGTGCGGTGTCACGTTGACCTGTAATCTCCTCCCCAGTCCTGCAGTGTACACGTGTGCTGATATATGGCATGGTGCGGTGTCACACTGACCTGTAATCTCCTCCCCAGTCCTGCAGTGTACACGTGTGCTGATATATGGCATGGTGCGGTGTCACACTGACCTGTAATCTCCTCCCCAGTCCTGCAGTGTACACGTGTGCTGATATATGGCATGGTGCGGTGTCACGCTGACCTGTAATCTCCTCCCCAGTCCTGCAGTGTACACATGTGCTGATATATGGCATGGTGCGGTGTCACACTGACCTGTAATCTCCTCCCCAGTCCTGCAGTGTACACGTGTGCTGATATATGGCATGGTGCAGTGTCATACTGACCTGTAATCTCTTCCCCAGGCCTGCAGTGTACACGTGTGCTGATATATGGCATGGTGCGGTGTCACACTGACCTGTAATCTCCTCCCCAGTCCTGCAGTGTACACGTGTGCTGATATATGGCATGGTGCGGTGTCACACTGACCTGTAATCTCCTCTCCAGTCCTGCAGTGTACACATGTGCTGATATATGGCATGGTGCGGTGTCACACGACCTGTAATCTCCTCCCCAGTACTGCAGTGTACACATGTGCTGATATATGGCATGGTGCGGTGTCACACTGACCTGTAATCTCCTCTCCAGTCCTGCAGTGTACACGTGTGCTGATGTATGGCATGGTGCGGTGTCACACTGACCTGTAATCTCCTCCCCAGTACTGCAGTGTACACATGTGCTGATATATGGCATGGTGCGGTGTCACACTGACCTGTAATCTCCTCCCCAGTACTGCAGTGTACACATGTGCTGATATATGGCATGGTGCGGTGTCACACTGACCTGTAATCTCCGCTCCAGTCCTGCAGTGTACACGTGTGCTGATGTATGGCATGGTGCGGTGTCACACTGACCTGTAATCTCCTCCACAGTACTGCAGTGTACACGTGTGCTGATATATGGCATGGTGCGGTGTCACACTGACCTGTAATCTCCTCTCTGTCACCAGCTCTCCCCAGGTGGGATTCCTGCGCTTCCTAAACCTCTTGGCTACATTTGACTGGAAGAACAGCCCCCTCATTGTGAATCTGAACGGAGATCTGACAGGTAAACGTCCCCCCCCAAATAAATACCACCTCCCAGATATACACCGCTCCGTATGGCTTTAGTATCCTATGGTAACATTAGAACAAATCTTGCGTGATAAACGGCAGTGAATGGTCAGGGGTATATAGATGTGATATACGGCAGTGTAGGGGTATATAGATGTGATATACAGCACTGTAGGGGTATATAGATGTGATATACGGCAGTGTAGGGGTATATAGATGTTATATACGGTACTGTAGGGGTATATAGATGTGATATACGGTACTGTAGGGGTATATAGATGTGATATACAGTACTGTAGGGGTATATAGATTTGATATACGGTACTGTAGGGATATATGGATGTGATATACGGTACTGTAGGGATATATAGATGTGATATACAGCACTTTAGGGGTATATATGTGATATATACGGTACTGTAGGGGTATATAGATGAGATATACAGCACTTTAGGGGTATATAGATGTTATATACGGTACTGTAGGGGTATATAGATGTGATATACGGTACTGTAGGGGTATATAGATTTGATATACGGTACTGTAGGGATATATGGATGTGATATACGGTACTGTAGGGATATATAGATGTGATATACAGTACTGTAGGGGTATATAGATTTGATATACGGTACTTTAGGGATATATAGATGTGATATACAGCACTTTAGGGGTATATAGGTGATATATACGGTACTGTATGGGGTATATAGATGTGATATACAGCACTTTAGGGGTATATAGATGTTATATACGGTACTGTAGGGGTATATAGATGTGATATACAGTACTGTAGGGGTATATAGATTTGATATACGGTGCTGTAGGGATATATGGATGTGATATACGGTACTGTAGGGGTATATAGATGTGATATACAGCACTGTAGGGATATATAGATGTGATATACGGCACTGTAGGGGTATATAGATGTGATATACAGCACTGTAGGGGTATATAGATGTGATATACGGTGCTGTAGGGGTATATAGATGTGATATACGGTACTGTAGGGGTATATAGATGTGATATACGGTACTGTAGGGATATATGGATGTGATATACGGCAGTGTAGGGGTATATAGATGTGATATACGGCAGTGTAGGGGTACATAGATGTGATATACGGTACTGTAGGGGTACATAGATGTGATATACGGGACTGTAGGGGTATATAGATTTGATATACGGTACTCTAGGGATATATGGATGTGATATACAGCAGTGTAGGGGTATATAGATGTGATATACAGCACTGTAGGGGTATATAGATGTGGTATACGGTACTGTAGGGGTATATAGATGTGATACACGTCACTAATCTGTCCATCTCCATTTTTTGTAGACGCTGACATCACAGAGATTAACAATGACTTCACATCTGCGCGCGCTCAGTTCCCGGTATTATTCATCGCAACCCCAAAGGACAGGACGACATCTGTGTGGAGTAAGCGGCGGCCGTCTGCCCAGGTTAGTATTATAAAATCTGTTTTCCTGTAGATTATAACAGGGGCCGAGTGTAGGGATATTTATGGTGCATGTTACAGTAGGAGTCTCCCTGATCCTCCCTGTGGCAGTACTGTCACCGCCTACAGCTCCTGACGTCCTGTGCGTTCCCTGTGGCAGTCCTGTGCGTTCCCTGTGGCAGTCCTGTGCGTTCCCTGTCCCACCCCTGTGGCAGTCCTGTGCATTCCCTGTCCCCCCTCTTGAGTACTATGCGTTTCCTGGTCCCCCCCCCCCCCCCTGTGGCAGTCCTGTGTGTCCCCTGTCCCCCTCCCCTTGTGGAGCCCTGTGTATTCCCTGTCCCCCCTGTGGAGTCCTGTGCGTTCCCTGTCCCCCCCTATGGAGTCCTGTGCATTCCCTGTCCCCCCCTGTTGAGTCCTGTGCGTTCCCTGTCCCCCCCGTTGAGACCAGTGGGTTCCCCGTCCTCCCCTGTGGCAGCCCTGTGCGTCCCCTGCCCCCCCCCCGTGGAGCCCTGTGCGTTCCCTACCCCCCCTATGGCAGAGACGGAGTACAGCAGGCGGTGTGCACATCCGTCTCCTGCTTACCATGCCCACAGGGGTAATGCTAGATGTAGACTTATCTGTCTGCTAATCTGGGATGACAGACAAGAAAGCAGTGCTGAGATTGGTGTGATGTGTCCTTGTTAGGGTGAAGATGAGAGCTGCCGCTCATCCCTGTGGCTGAGGGGGTGATTATCACTCTGAGCTGGGCATGCCGTTACTTGGCATCTCAATCTCTGCCAACCTGGTACGCCTCAGAGGTAATGAGGAGCGCTGCATCTTAAAATAAATGTAATATGAAAAGCTGCGGGCACCGATCTGCCTTGGCACAGTGACTGCTTTCAATCAAAGGTGTAAACTAAATGGTTTTGTCAGAAGTGCAATTTACATTAATTATCGGAGCGGCAGCCGTTGTTAGGAGGGCAAGTCTGTACTGACAGGTGGGTGATCGGTGCCAGCAGATGAGCAACTGCAGAGTATGGTGTCTGGGGGACGGCCGGTGTGTCCAGTACACAGTAGGTCTTTGTATATACAGCCGCCCAAGTGACCGTGAGTCGGTCATTATGGCAGAAGGCTCCACCCTGCAATTGGTTATTTTCTAGTTTTCCTTTTTACCGTATGAAATATTTACGGATATTTGTAGCTGAGCGTAGGTGGGTGAGGAACAACATGTGACTTCCAACCCTGTTACGCAGCGTTCTGCCGCACCCATCAGCAGACTGTCAGATGCCCTCGCTAGGAACTGGTGGCACCTCTCACCTTCCAACAATGCAAGTTCCTTAATCAGATTTAGTGCATCTCAGGGGTGTGGCATGTCACTGTGGGTGTGGCCTGTGCTTCTGAAGTACTAATCCTGCCCCCAACTCCCTCCCTTGAATAGACAATTGATTTGCAGCGCTTATCGGAGGAACCTGATTACTGCGAACGTGACCCAGTCACTGCGGTCAGCAGTTGGAATAAGTTACTATTTGTATGTGACGATGTAATAAGCTGTCGGTGATTGGCTGTACCTTATATAAATGTGTCCTTCCCCAGATATTACAGCGTCTCATCATCCTCGCTGCCGAATCTCTACTGACCCTGGAGACGCAGCTGATGGCCCCGTCTGAGACCAGCGACATGAAGGTGAGTGACGGGTCAGACATCTACCTGATCTATTGCACATAATAACTATGGCCAGTGCGTCTGTTCAGTACATGAAGGCCAGCGTCCCGATACCTCTGTGATGGAGTTATCAATAGGTCCATAACATTTCCAGTGTTATTCAGTGATAATGAAATTGCTAATGGACTGTTTCAATCTGCTTACATTATATACAACACTAGGTGATTCATCGTGCCCTACGGGCGCTCTTCACACCGGCGTAAGGGGCTGCGACCCCTTAATTTGTGAACGTTTCTATATGAGAAATATGGTTAGAATTGTATGAAAGATGCCTGTATTGCAACTTGAGTTATAGGTGAAATGTGTTAAATAGAGAGCATATGATGTGGAAGGGGGTGTGTATTGTATTGTTTAATTAAAAAGCGGTTACAGAGTAAGATGTACATTGATAGTGTGGAGGGTACAGTGACATTTGTGGGTGTGTGGGGGGCTGTGTGTGCGTGTTGTTTAGGTGTGTGTGTGTAATAGTATAGTAGGGTGTTTTTGAGTCAGCGGCTCCCCACTGGCGGAGGTCACGACACAGGAAAACAGGAGGCTGGGTAGTGATAGGGGTGTGTGGGCATACGGGGGACTAAAGAGGAGGGTGGGAGATACTGTGCAGCTTCTGCCAGTGGGTGAGGGTCCAGCGTGGCAGCACAGGAGTACAGGACGGTGGCCCTGAGTCAGTGTCTCCTCCTACTGGGTGGGAGTTAGGGTGCATGAGAGCAGGAGGCTGGGCGGTAAAGCATGATAGGGGAATGTGGGCAACACAGGGTGAGCGGGTCCCCACTGGCGGAAGTTACGGCGTGAATTGTGGGAAGGGGGGGTCGCGAAATCGCTGGAGGGGGGTCAACAATAAAACAGGTCTCAGATTCCCCACCCCCTGGGGGTTGATAATGAACATGCCTCAGTGATATGCCGTAACAGAGCTGTACACTAGGGGGAGCTGCTGCTACATGTCTCAGTGATATGCTGTAACGGAGCTGTACACTAGGGGGAGCTGCTGCTACAGGTCTCAGTGATATGCTGTAACGGAGCAGTACACTAGGGGGCGCTGCTGCTACATGTCTCAGTGATATGCTGTAACGGAGCAGTACACTAGGGGGCGCTGCTGCTACATGTCTCAGTGATATGCTGTAACGGAGCTGTACACTAGGGGGAGCTGCTGCTACAGGTCTCAGTGATATGCTGTAACGGAGCTGTACACTAGGGGGAGCTGCTGCTACATGTCTCAGTGATATGCTGTAACGGAGCTGTACACTAGGGGGAGCTGCAGCTACAGGTCTCAGTGATGTGCAGTAACAGAGCTGTACACTAGGGGTAGCTGCTGCTACATGTCTCAGTGATATGCTGTAACAGAGCTGTATACTAGGCGGAGCTGCTGCTACATGTCTCAGTGATATGCTGTAACGGAGCTGTACACTAGGGGGAGCTGCTGCTACATGTCTCAGTGATATGCTGTAACGGAGCTGTACACTAGGGGGAGCTGCAGCTACAGGTCTCAGTGATGTGCAGTAACAGAGCTGTACACTAGGGGGAGCTGCAGCTACATGCCTCAGTGATATGCTGTAACGGAGCTGTACACTAGGGGGAGCTGCTGCTACATGTCTCATTGATATACTGTAACAGAGCTGTACACTAGGCGGAGCTGCTGCTACATTTCTCAGTGATATGCTGTAACGGAGCTGTACACTAGGGGGAGCTGCTGCTACATGTCTCAGTGATATGCTGTAAAGGAGCTGTACACTAGGGGGAGCTGCTGCTACATGTCTCAGTGATATGCTGTAACGGAGCTGTACACTAGGGGGAGCTGCTGCTACACGTCTCAGTGATATGCTGTAACGGAGCTGTACAATAGGGGGAGCTGCTGCTACATGTCTCAGTGATATGCTGTAACAGAGCTGTACACTAGGCGGAGCTGCAGCTACATGTCTCAGTGATATGCTGTAAAGGAGCTGTACACTAGGGGGAGCTGCTGCTACATGTCTCATTGATATACTGTAACAGAGCTGTACACTAGGCGGAGCTGCTGCTACATTTCTCAGTGATATGCTGTAACGGAGCTGTACACTAGGGGGAGCTGCTGCTACATGTCTCAGTGATATGCTGTAAAGGAGCTGTACACTAGGGGGAGCTGCTGCTACATGTCTCAGTGATATGCTGTAACGGAGCTGTACACTAGGGGGAGCTGCTGCTACACGTCTCAGTGATATGCTGTAACGGAGCTGTACAATAGGGGGAGCTGCTGCTACATGTCTCAGTGATATGCTGTAACAGAGCTGTACACTAGGCGGAGCTGCAGCTACATGTCTCAGTGATATGCTGTAACGGAGCTGTACACTAGGGGGAGCTGCTGCTACATGTCTCAGTGATATGCTGTAACGGAGCAGTACACTAGGGGCGCTGCTGCTACATGTCTCAGTGATATGCTGTAACGGAGCTGTACAATAGGGGGAGCTGCTGCTACACGTCTCAGTGATATGCTGTAACGGAGCTGTACACTTGGGGGAGCTGCTGCTACATGTCTCAGTGATATGCTGTAACGGAGCTGTACACTAGGGGGAGCTGCTGCTACAGGTCTCAGTGATATGCTGTAACGGAGCTGTACACTAGGGGGAGCTGCTGCTACATGTCTCAGTGATATGCAGTAACGGAGCTGTACACTAGGGCGGAAGTTCCAGCTACATATCTCAGTGATGTGCAGTAACGGAGCTGTACAATAGGGGGAGCTGCTGCTACATGTCTCAGTGATATGCTGTAACAGAGCTGTACACTAGGCGGAGCTGCTGCTACACGTCTCAGTGATATGCTGTAACGGAGCTGTACAATAGGGGGAGCTGCTGCTACACGTCTCAGTGATATGCTGTAACGGAGCTGTACACTTGGGGGAGCTGCTGCTACATGTCTCAGTGATATGCTGTAACGGAGCTGTACACTAGGGGGAGCTGCTGCTACAGGTCTCAGTGATATGCTGTAACAGAGCTGTACACTAGGGGGAGCTGCTGCTACATGTCTCAGTGATATGCTGTAACGGAGCTGTACACTAGGGGGAGCTGCTGCTACATGTCTCAGTGATATGCTGTAACGGAGCTGTGCACTAGGGGGAGCTGCTGCTACATGTCTCAGTGATATGCTGTAACAGAGCTGTACACTAGGGGGTGCTGCAGCTACATGTCTCAGTGATATGCTGTAACGGAGCTGTACACTAGGGGGAGCTGCTGCTACATGCCTCAGTGATATGCTGTAACGGAGCTGTACACTAGGGGGAGCTGCTGCTACATGCCTCAGTGATATGCTGTAACGGAGCTGTACACTAGGGGGAGCTGCTGCTACATGCCTCAGTGATATGCTGTAACGGAGCTGTACACTAGGGGGAGCTGCTGCTACATTTCCCAGTGATATGCTGTAACGGAGCTGTACACTAGGGGGAGCTACAGCTACATGTCTCAGTGATATGCAGTAACGGAGCTGTACACTAGGGGGCGCTGCAGCTACATGCCTCAGTGATATGCTGTAACGGAGCTGTACACTAGGGGGAGCTGCTGCTACATGCCTCAGTGATATGCTGTAACGGAGCTGTACACTAGGGGGAGCTGCTGCTACATGCCTCAGTGATATGCTGTAACAGAGCAGTACACTAGGCGGAGCTGCTGCTACACGTCTCAGTGATATGCTGTAACGGAGCTGTACACTAGGGGGAGCTGCTGCTACATGTCTCAGTGATATGCTGTAACGGAGCTGTACACTAGGGGGAGCTGCTGCTACATGCCTCAGTGATATGCTGTAACGGAGCTGTACACTAGGGGGAGCTGCTGCTACATGCCTCAGTGATATGCTGTAACGGAGCAGTACACTAGGGGGAGCTGCAGCTACATGTCAGTGATATGCTTTAACGGAGCTGTACACTAGGGGGAGCTGCTGCTACATGCCTCAGTGATATGCTGTAACGGAGCAGTACACTAGGGGGAGCTGCAGCTACATGCCTCAGTGATATGCTGTAACAGAGCTGTACACTAGGGGGCGCTGCAGCTACATGTCTCAGTGATGTGCTGTAACGGAGCTGTACACTAGGGGGAGCTGCAGCTACATGTCAGTGATGTGCAGTAACGGAGCTGTACACTAGGGGGAGCTGCTGCTACAGGTCTCAGTGATATGCTGTAACGGAGCTGTACACTAGGGGGAGCTGCTGCTACAGGTCTCAGTGATATGCTGTAACAGAGCTGTACACTAGGGGGAGCTGCTGCTACATGTCTCAGTGATGTGCAGTAACGGAGCTGTACACTAGGGGGAGCTGCTGCTACATGCCTCAGTGATATGCTGTAACGGAGCTGTACACTAGGGGGAGCTGCAGCTACATATCTCAGTGATATGCTGTAATGGAGCTGTACACTAGGGGGAGCTGCTGCTACATGTCTCAGTGATATGCTGTAACAGAGCTGTACACTAGGGGGAGCTGCTGCTACATGTCTCAGTGATATGCTGTAACGGAGCTGTACACTAGGGGGAGCTGCAGCTACATATCTCAGTGATGTGCAGTAACGGAGCTGTACACTAGGGGGAGCTGCTGCTACAGGTCTCAGTGATATGCTGTAACAGAGCTGTACACTAGGGGGAGCTGCTGCTACATGTCTCAGTGATATGCTGTAACGGAGCTGTACACTAGGGGGAGCTGCTGCTACAGGTCTCAGTGATATGCTGTAACAGAGCTGTACACTAGGGGGAGCTGCTGCTACAGGTCTCAGTGATATGCTGTAACAGAGCTGTACACTAGGGGGAGCTGCTGCTACATGTCTCAGTGATATGCTGTAACAGAGCTGTACACTAGGGGGAGCTGCTGCTACATGTCTCAGTGATATGCTGTAACGGAGCTGTACACTAGGGGGAGATGCTGCTACATGTCTCAGTGATATGCTGTAATGGAGCTGTACACTAGGGGGAGCTGCTGCTACATGTCTCAGTGATATGCTGTAACAGAGCTGTACACTAGGGGGAGCTGCTGCTACATGTCTCAGTGATATGCTGTAACGGAGCTGTACACTAGGGGGAGCTGCAGCTACATATCTCAGTGATGTGCAGTAACGGAGCTGTACACTAGGGGGAGCTGCTGCTACAGGTCTCAGTGATATGCTGTAACAGAGCTGTACACTAGGGGGAGCTGCTGCTACATGTCTCAGTGATATGCTGTAACGGAGCTGTACACTAGGGGGAGCAGCTGCTACATATCTCAGTGATGTGCAGTAACGGAGCTGTACACTAGGGGGAGCTGCTGCTACAGGTCTCAGTGATATGCTGTAACAGAGCTGTACACTAGGGGGAGCTGCTGCTACATGTCTCAGTGATATGCTGTAACGGAGCTGTACACTAGGGGGAGCAGCTGCTACATGTCTCAGTGATATGATTTAACGGAGCTGTACACTAGGGGGAGCTGCTGCTACATGTCTCAGTGATGTGATGTAACGGAGCTGTACACTAGGGGGAGTTGCTGCTACATGTCTCAGTGATATGCTGTAACGGAGCTGTACACTAGGGGGAGCTGGTGCTACATTTCCCAGTGATATGCTGTAATGGAGCTGTACACTAGGGGGAGCTACAGCTACATGTCTCAGTGATATGCTGTAACGGAGCTATAAACTAGGGGGTGCTGCAGCTACATGTCTCAGTGATATGCTGTAACGGAGCTGTACACTAGGGGGAGCTGCTGCTACATGCCTCAGTGATATGCTGTAACGGAGCTGTACACTAGGGGGAGCTGCTGCTACATGCCTCAGTGATATGCTGTAACGGAGCTGTACACTAGGGGGAGCTGCAGCTACATGTCTCAGTGATGTGCAGTAACAGAGCTGTACACTAGGGGGAGCTGCTGCTACAGGTCTCAGTGATATGCTGTAACGGAGCTGTACACTAGGGGGAGCTGCTGCTACAGGTCTCAGTGATATGCTGTAACGGAGCTGTACACTAGGGGGAGCTGCTGCTACAGGTCTCAGTGATATGCAGTAACGGAGCTGTACACTAGGGGGCGCTGCAGCTACATGCCTCAGTGATATGCTGTAACGGAGCTGTACACTAGGGGGAGCTGCTGCTACATGCCTCAGTGATATGCTGTAACGGAGCTGTACACTAGGGGGAGCTGCAGCTACATGTCTCAGTGATGTGCAGTAAAGGAGCTGTACACTAGGGGGAGCTGCTGCTACAGGTCTCAGTGATATGCTGTAACGGAGCTGTACACTAGGGGGAGCTGCTGCTACAGGTCTCAGTGATATGCTGTAACGGAGCTGTACACTAGGGGGAGCTGCTGCTACATGCCTCAGTGATATGCTGTAAAGGAGCTGTACACTAGGGGGAGCTGCTGCTACATGCCTCAGTGATATGCTGTAACGGAGCAGTACACTAGGGGGAGCTGCAGCTACATGTCAGTGATATGCTTTAATGGAGCTGTACACTAGGGGGAGCTGCTGCTACATGCCTCAGTGATATGCTGTAACGGAGCAGTACACTAGGGGGAGCTGCAGCTACATGCCTCAGTGATATGCTGTAACAGAGCTGTACACTAGGGGGCGCTGCAGCTACATGTCTCAGTGATGTGCTGTAACGGAGCTGTACACTAGGGGGAGCTGCAGCTACATGTCAGTGATGTGCAGTAACGGAGCTGTACACTAGGGGGAGCTTCTGCTACAGGTCTCAGTGATATGCTGTAACGGAGCTGTACACTAGGGGGAGCTGCTGCTACAGGTCTCAGTGATATGCTGTAACAGAGCTGTACACTAGGGGGAGCTGCTGCTACATGTCTCAGTGATGTGCAGTAACGGAGCTGTACACTAGGGGGAGCTGCTGCTACATGCCTCAGTGATATGCTGTAACGGAGCTGTACACTAGGGGGAGCTGCAGCTACATATCTCAGTGATGTGCAGTAACGGAGCTGTACACTAGGGGGAGCTGCTGCTACAGGTCTCAGTGATATGCTGTAACAGAGCTGTACACTAGGGGGAGCTGCTGCTACATGTCTCAGTGATATGCTGTAACAGAGCTGTACACTAGGGGGAGCTGCTGCTACATGTCTCAGTGATATGCTGTAACGGAGCTGTACACTAGGGGGAGCTGCTGCTACATGTCTCAGTGATATGCTGTAATGGAGCTGTACACTAGAGGGAGCTGCTGCTACATGTCTCAGTGATGTGCAGTAACAGAGCTGTACACTAGGGGGAGCTGCTGCTACATGTCTCAGTGATATGCTGTAACGGAGCTGTACACTAGGGGGAGCTGCAGCTACATATCTCAGTGATGTGCAGTAACGGAGCTGTACACTAGGGGGAGCTGCTGCTACAGGTCTCAGTGATATGCTGTAACAGAGCTGTACACTAGGGGGAGCTGCTGCTACATGTCTCAGTGATATGCTGTAACGGAGCTGTACACTAGGGGGAGCTGCTGCTACATGTCTCAGTGATATGCTGTAACGGAGCTGTACACTAGGGGGAGCAGCTGCTACATGTCTCAGTGATATGATTTAACGGAGCTGTACACTAGGGGGAGCTGCTGCTACATGTCTCAGTGATGTGATGTAACGGAGCTGTACACTAGGGGGAGTTGCTGCTACATGTCTCAGTGATATGCTGTAACGGAGCTGTACACTAGGGGGAGCTGGTGCTACATTTCCCAGTGATATGCTGTAATGGAGCTGTACACTAGGGGGAGCTACAGCTACATGTCTCAGTGATATGCTGTAACGGAGCTGTACACTAGGGGGGAGCTGCAGCTACATGTCTCAGTGATGTGCAGTAACGGAGCTGTACACTAGGGGGAGCTGCAGCTCGGGTGCACATACATGCTGGGAGATACACAAGTATGCCTGGGATATTTCAGGATTGTTGTTGATTACATTACTTCAATTTTTACTGTATGCTAGAAATAAAGTAATAAAACTGGTGTAACTTTGTGTGTGATTCAGAGGGGAATGCCATTGCAGCCATGACTGGGGAAGGGGTGCAGAATAATGACTGACAAACAGTGTGAATTGGAAGATTCATGCACAGGTTCACGTCCAGTCATGTCACAGCAGCTTAAATGACTGCAACCTCGTCTTAGTCACCTGTCTTGACAGATGCAGAAAGGGCTTCAGATAACTATGGGAATGTTGGGCTAGCACTGGAAGTATTGTAGGTTCTGTAAATGGCTTTTATAGGACATTTACCAGGGATCAGATTCCGCTCCAGATCCTTTAATCTCCTCCGTGATGTCTCCTGTCAGTGTTACACTATTATTAGGTGTAATAGTCATCTCACAGTACAGAAGCTGGAGGGCGTGGTTCTGTGGCAAAGCTTGTGTGTGATGTCATTGTGGGTGTGATTGTGTGATAGATGCGTGACATCACTGTAATATAATTGTGCCGTGTGGTGGGGGGAGCGGGTGATGTCATTGTGCAAGTGGTGGGGGGAGAGTGTGATGTGTGATGTCATTGTGCGCGTGGTGGGTGTGATAGATGCGTGACATCACTGTAATATAATTGTGCCGTGTGGTGGGGGGAGCGGGTGATAAATGTGTGACATCACTGTGTGCTGTCATTGTGCGTGTGGTGGTGGAGAGTGCATGATAGATGTGACATCGCTGTGTGTGTGTGTGGTGGGGAATGTGTGATAGATGTGTGACATCACTGTAATGTCATTGTGCGTGTAGTGGTGGGGTGTGCGTGATAGATGTGACATCACTGTTATGTTGTGTGTGTGTGGTGGTGGGGAGTGTGTGATAGATATTACATCACTGTGTGATGTTGTGTGTATGTGGTGGTGGTGGGGAGTGTGTGATAGATATGACATCACTGTGTGATGACGTGTGTGTGTGTGTGGTGGTGGGTAGTGTGTAATAGATGTGACATCACTGTAATATTATTGTGTGTGTGTGGTGGTGGGGAGTGCGGGATAGATGTGATGTGTGTGTGTGTGTGTGTGTGTGGTGGTGGGGGGGAGTGTGTGATAGATGTGACATCACTGAGATGGGGTGTGTGTGTGGTGGGGGGGGAGCTCATGATAGATGTGTGATGTCACTGTGTGTGATGTCATTGTGCTCGTGATAGATGTGTGATATCACTGTATGATGTCATTGTGCGTGTGATAGATGTGTGATGTCACTGTGCGTGTGATAGATGTGTGATGTCACTGTGCGTGTGATAGATGTGTGATGTCACTGTGTGTGATGTCATTGTGCGTGTGATAGATGTGTGATGTCACTGCGTGTTAAAGATGTTTGATGTCACTGTGTGTGTGATAGATGTGTGATGTCACTGTGCGTGTGATAGATGTGTGATGTCACTGTGCGTGTGATAGATGTGTGATGTCACTGTGGTGGAGTAAAGTTTATCAGACTTATGACATCAGCCACGAGTTATCATTTTATTAATGCATCGCTTATGTTTCCCCACTATAAGCAGATGAAACCTTTAAATATTCTCCTGCGCTTTGCGTTTTTCCCCTGGTGGCTCGTTGTGCAGCTGTTTTTAGGGGTCGCCCCCACCCCAGCACATGGGGACATGGAGGAACACCATCATTTATACTTGTACACAATGTACAAAGCAGTAATAGACAGATCCCAGAACTTAGGGGACAGGTTCTCTTATTAATTCACCCCGACCTCCCCGACCCGCAGCTGCAGATCTGTGGGGATTTGGTTTTTCCTGTTTTCTCATTAACGTGACAGAAAAACAATGTTTGGCCTCTGGCGCTTTCTCAGTGTCTGAGGCGTTTCAGGAGACTTGTAATACAGTGGGATGATCTGGTGTAGGGGGGGTGGGGAGCCGTGTTACATGTGTGTAATCACTCCATGTAAGCGCCACCTGCGTGTTTGCCTGACGGAGAGGGGGGCACTGAAGCCTTATGGGCCCTTGCACATGGCTATTGTCCGCAAATGAATGGGACGGAGTCGGTCAGTTGCTCTTCTCATATCCCCAGCTGAGTTCTTATCCGACATGTCACAATCCTGAGTCCCAGAGATCAGTGTTGGGTGAATCACATGACCTAAACCGCGTGGTTAGGAGGTCCAGCGGTAGCGGGCAATGCCGACGCAGCATGACCGGATATGAAGACATTTATGTATGACATGTCGCCACCCTCTATGGATCATAGGGACAACAGTCAACTGGTCGACCAGTAACAGGTCACAATAGACAAAAAGGTTGACACAAGCAAATGTTTGACGCACAAAGGTCAACATGAGTTAAAAAAAAAAAATTGGTGTCATTGTCAACATAGACCCCCAATTATTGTAGAGCGTACCCCCTCATGGCTCGCCGTGCTTCGGGCACTTTACTGTTCTCGATGGTAGTCCACTTGGATCGTAAAGTATGAAAAACAAAAGAAAAAAAAACATGAAAAACTAGTGTCAAACGTTTCATGCTTCGAATGCCCCCACCCCCGATTCTCCCCGTTGTCGATACAAAGCTCTAGGTATCATCTACGTAAGTATCAGACTCTCCCGAGTACACGAACGCAGCAGCGCCCACCTGGCATCCTGGCATAGACTGTAAACACGGTAGTGCCAGTGTACAAGACAGTGATAAATCCTACCCCTGTAGAGGACTGTACATCTCATCTGCCCACGAGACGCCTCTGCTGCCAGCTCTCACAGTCATATAAAACCAATAACTGTATTGTCAGCTGGGCAGGCACTAGTTATTGGTGCTGTGGCATCCTGCAGACGTGCCCGCACGCAGAGAGGCCTGTGGTCAGGCTGTGTGCGGTGGACATACGCGGGATCAGCACTCCGATCTGCAGAGACACCTGCTAGGAAAGAGACCGTTGGATGAGAGAAGCGTTGCCTGGTTGTCTCGCAGAGACGGCTCCTGGGCATTTATGTTATACAACTGTAAGTGGCTCTTTTATCTGACAGCGACTTGTGTGTGCACGAAGATAAAGCGCCCGATCCATCACCGTGTATCACTGATCTATGTAGTGGTGCCAGCTATGTGGTAATATAAACTAGCAGAATAACCACCATTGCCCGCGCCTTCTCTCACCAGCGTCGTCACTACGTCTGCTGTATATCTGGGCACTGGGAGCGATTTGATGCATCAGAATTCCTTCAGCCATCTCTAAAAAGCGCTGGTGCGTTTGCTGGCATTAAACACGTGTGTACGAGGCCTAAACTAGAATCCGGACAGTGTAATGTATGCTTGCCCGGTACAGAGTAGCGTGGGTAGGTACCCCCACCCCCCTAGTTGCAGTGGTGCTGTTCTGTCTTGGCACATGCCTATATGCACCACTGAGGCACCATCTGTTGCAACATCGAAGATGACACCTGCAGGTGCAATTTCATGATGTGAATGTTGGTGTCTTTTACCTACTGATTGTATATAGACGCGGTCACTGCCAGCAGCACGCCCGATGTCTGTCCCGCTGCGCCGTCCTGTTACTGGCCATCTTTTCCCGAGCAGTTGTGATCTATATCCCAGTGCGCTAACCATCGGATGCATTCACAAGCTAAATACATCGGCCGCTTACCCTGACATCACCACTGCGTGCGCCTCTGAGTGGGACCTTGTGAGTAATCAGGCAATGGTACTTGTGTAGTTTCACGGCGCCAGCATGGTGCCGTGCTACTTCCGGGTGTACGCTCGCCACGAAATATGTCCAAAAAAGTAACTTAACTCCATGCCAACATGGATAGTTCACACCTCCACTATCCATGTTGGCATGGAGTTGATTTTAAATAGCGTGGCGAGCGTAGCAAGCCACCGAGCCCCGCAAGGGGACTCAGACAAGGGGATTCAGACGCACGGCGCCATGCTGGCGCTGTGAAACTACACAAGTACCCAGGGAATTTGTGATGATGTCACCCTGATAAATGACATCATCCTCTTCCTTTGTAAAGTCATTTGCTGCACAGAGCGGTGGTAGATCTGCAGTGTGTTTTGCAGCTGGAAGTATACTATAGGGAGGGGTGGGACGTTACAGCAGGAAGGAGCCGGCGTAGGGAGGGGGTTGGTATTTACTTACATTTTCTTTATATGTTTGCTTTTGTTTTATTGCAAAAAAAATTGTTCTATATCCTGTTAAGGCCTGAAATGGGGCGATCGCTTCGGTTGTGTCACTTATTTTTATTTTCTGTTTGTAAATATTGCTATTGAAAATGGAAAGGCGGATATGTGATGTGTAACGGGCACGTGGTCCGTAACGAGAGTATGTCGGACGTTTGCCGGCAATGTACATCCATGTCCGACCGCCTTGTTGCCAGGCCTGTAAATTGCAGCTTGTAGTAATATTGCTACACGGCAGTGTGGGTGCTGGCCGAGTGCTATATATATATACCTGGTGCTGTATACACTGCCTCCTTATCTTGTACCGGCATCACAGTACATAAAGCGGATCACACTGAGCTTCCTGAAGTGCTGACAAGTCTGGGCTCGCTCGGCCTCTGTTATAAGACACTTGGTGCAGTGGGTGTCAGTTGTGTTTGCACGCCTTGTGTGGAGATGGAAGGGGCGCTGTGAACTCCGCACATGGCAGAGAGCCCGGGGACTTATTACTTAGGACAGAGTGTGAGTCTTGTATCCCTCTAATGTATCCGCAGCAGACTCCCATAATGCTTTGCAGCGGGGGGGGGGGTTTCTTCCATCATATAATAACCATAGGTGCCAAGTGGAAAACCTGGCACATCTGTGAAAATCGTTCCCATAATGCACACGTTTTCCATTGTAGTTTAGAACATGATAGCTAAGAGCTGGTTGCTAGGGGTTACAGCACATGTTGGTCTTGTTCACACAGTTTCCATTGTAGTTTAGAACATGATAGCTAACAGCCGGTTGCTAGGGGTTACAGCACGTGTTGCTCTTGTGCACACATTTTCCATTGTAGTTTAGAACATGATAGCTAAGAGCTGGTTGCTAGGAGTTACAGCACGTGTTGCTGTTGTGCACACATTTTCCATTGTAGTTTAGAACATGATAGCTAAGAGCCGGTTGCTAGAGGTTACAGCATGTGTTGCTCTTGTGCACACATTTTCCATTGTAGTTTAGAACATGATAGCTAAGAGCCGGTTGCTAGGGGTTACAGCACATGTTGCTCTTGTGCACACAGTTTCCATTGTAGTTTAGAACATGATAGCTAATAGCTGGTTGCTAGGGGTTACAGCACATGTTGGTCTTGTGCACACAGTTGCCATTGTAGTTTAGAACATGATAGCTAAGAGCTGGTTGCTAGGGGTTACAGCACATGGTCTTGTGCAGACCGAATAAAAATAGTTTATGCGGCTTTCCATTGGCACATCCGTTGCTAACGTAATAAAAGCTGTTGCTACTCCCCATAAGCGCAGAATGGCCCTGACATATTTCCACAAACAGAAGGCGGACATAGTGGCCATCCAAGAGACGCATTTTGCCTCGCCTCACCCCCCCACATTTAGGGACTCCAACTACCCGACCGCCTTTTACGCCAATGGCCCTTTTAAACGCAATGGTGTTGCCATTCTCTTTAACCGGCATACCCCATTTGTATGTCACTCCCAGACCGCTGACAAAAATGGCAGGTACTTGATCGTAACTGGCCTATTAGAGGACAGGCTGACTACGATTGTCTCTGTCTATGCCCCCAACACAAATCAGGTGGCCTTCCTCCGCAAGCTCTTTACTCTTGTACAAAAAATCACAAAAGGTTCTCTGATACTATTAGGAGACTTTAACCTGGTACTTGACCCCCGACTGGATAAATCCCTCCTTCCCTCCAGCCATCAATCCCACTCAGACAACCAATCGCTAGCCCTGCGTAACCTACTTTTAGAATTCGACTTGTATGACACTTGGAGAACAACGTACCCTACAGGGCGGGAATATACCTTTCACTCCCAAGTTCACAACACTTACTCGAGAATTGATTATATTCTCTGTGATAAGTGGACCCTCCAACACTCTGCAGGAGTTGATATCCTCCCCATAACGTGGTCGGACCATGCCCCCGTGGTATGGCAGTGGAACTTTCTGTCCTCTAGAATCCCCCCTAGGCCTTGGCGTTTGTTCCCCCACCTACTAACAGACCCTTCGGCCAAAAGTACCATTCTAAAAGCAATAGAATCATATATGTCCAACAATAAAGCGACAGACACCTCGGTGACCAATCACTGGTGCGCTTTCAAAGCGGTTACCAGAGGGGCTGCTATCCAGGCTGGAGCAACTCTGAAGCGTAAGGCCATCGAAACCCAAAAAGCCTTAGAGTCCAAACTACTTGACCTTGACGCTAGAAATAAGTCGACCCCCTCTAACTCCCTAAAGTTGGAGTTGGCCTCAGTACGAAGTCAGCTCCAGAAAATGCTCCTTGCCCGCACTCAATCAGCTTTAAATCGGATAAGGCATAGGTTCTATCTCGCTAGCAACAGGTCGGGCAGAATGTTAGCCCGAAAACTACGTGCCCAACATGCTAGAAACCGAATAAAATTTATCACCTCCCCTAATAAAGAGAAAATCCAAAATCCTAAAGACATCGCTGACCAGTTCGCTGACTACTACTCCAAACTATACAACCTCTCCATGGACACTTCCACACCACAGCCCACCTCCACCTCTATCAATAGTTTCCTAGAAAACCTACACTTCCCTTCACTTTCCCAGGAACAACTTGACCTATTAAATACCCCATGGTCCCAGATGGAGGTCCAGTCGGTCATAAAGTCACTTCCACGCAACAAAGCACCCGGACCAGATGGGTTCATAACAGACTTTTACAAGACCTTTAGCGATGTGCTCTCCCCCTACCTCACAGACCTGTTCAACGAAATCTCCTCGGTAGGGCATACCCCCCCAGAACTGTTAGAGGCCAGAATTGTTACCATCCCGAAACCCGGTAAGAACCCAGCCTTGTGCCAAAACTACCGCCCAATAGCCCTATTGAATAGTGACATCAAAATCTTTGCCAAATTAATAGCATCCCGAATTAATCCCTTCTTACCCTCGCTGGTACACCCGGACCAGACGGGGTTTGTCCCAGGTCGTCAAGCCCCGGACAATACACGGAGAGTATTTAACTTAATAGATTCATTGTCTGCAGATCAAGATCTTCTCCTCATCTCACTAGATGCCGAGAAGGCATTTGACCGACTTAACTGGCAATACATGCGGGAAGTTTTATCTCCCTTTGGTTTTAAGGATCGGATATTGACATCAATTATGTCTTTATATAGCTCCCCCTCGGCCCGGGTGTTCAGTAATGGCTTTCTCTCCTCCCCCTTTAATATCACCAATGGCGCAAGACAGGGATGCCCACTCTCACCCCTAATATTCGTCCTTTCCATTGAACCATTAGCTATGTCCATCCGTAACAACCCTGACATTCCTGGCCTTCGAGTGGGCACCACCGACCATAAACTAAGCCTCTTTGCGGACGACGTGCTACTATTTGTGACAGACCCCATCCATACACTCCCACACATCCACGAGACATTAGACTCTTACAGCGCTGCATCCTACTACAAGCTCAATACATCCAAGACTGACGCATTACCGATTAACCTTACAGACCACCTTCCCTTACTGAAAACCACATATACCTACAATTGGCAGGCCACCTCTATAAAATATTTAGGCATCCACATCCCTTCTAACATGACATCTGTATTTGATGCTAACCTCGCCCCCCTTCTAACCTCCCTTGCATCACTAACCAGATCATGGTCAGCATACGAAATCTCATGGATGGGTAGGATGGCAGCATTCAAGATGTCGCTCCTGCCCAAACTAATGTACTTGTTTCGCACCATCCCCTATATTTTCCCTAAGAAGTCCATGCAACAAGCTACCTCTATTCTGACGAAGTACATTTGGTCATCTAAAACCCCCGCTATTGCCCGCTCCAAAATGTCAATTCCAAGGGCATTCGGAGGACTGGACCTCCCAGACTTGTTTCAATACCAAATAGCCTGTCTTCTTGCCCCATCTAAACACTATTTTGAAAGCCCCTCACCTAGGACCTGGGTCCTATATTGAACAATATCACTCCCCTAATATTCCTCTCTGTGACCTTCTTAAGATACCTAAACACATCAGACCCCCATTGCCCTCCCTTCTGCCAACGACTTCCGCTACTCTATATGCATGGGACCAATTACTTACCTCCCTACGCGCCTCATCTTCCCTTATCAATACTCTCCCTATTACTACCGTGTCTAGGCTAATCCCTAACCTCAACTTGTCCCTCTGGAAACACAGTGGGATCACTTCCCTGGGGGATGTAGTAGACACTAATAAAATCCTCCCCTTCTCTTTCCTCCAGGAAACATATTCTCTCCCCCCTCACGAGTACCTCCACTACCTGCAGGTAGCACACTGGTGGAACTCTCACTTCTCCAAACGCCCCCCCCTGGACCCCCGCCACCAGACGGTCCTCTCACGACCCTCCCTGACACTCTCCAAAGGGGACATCTCCTTTTGGTACGACACCCTGATAACCCCTGTAGAGTTCACCAAAACATCGGCCCATAGAAAATGGGAGGCGGACCTGGGCATCCAGCTCTCCGCCCCCCAATGGCGTAAGATTTTCCTATCCTCATACACAATGTCTCGTTGCCTCAACCACTCGGAGATGCATATCAAATTGATCAATCGCCTCTACCTAACTCCAGACCGCCTCCACACCTTTTGGCCAACATGCTCAAATATGTGCTGGCGACAGTGTAGTCATATAGGTACCATTCATCATATCTTTTGGTCCTGTCCCAAACTTAGGGCATACTGGGGTGAAGTCTTTAAATTGATCTCTGAAGTGATTCAGCTAACCCTCTCCCCTGACCCCCTCCTAGCCCTATTCCATGTATACCCACAGGACCTCCCGACAGGGAAAACATATGTCTTAGGACATATCCTCATAGCGGCAAGGGCAAATTTAGCTCAACAGTGGAAGCAGCCTTCCCCTCCCCTCCTTCTTCAGGTTATTCTAAAGACGAACCATCATTTCCACATGGAGACCGGTTTTCAACCCTACTCTCCCAAACCCTCCTCGCCCCACTCAAAGTGGGCTCCCTGGTCCACTTACACAACTGTGAGGGAGGGCACTAGATTCTTTCTCCCGATTGTGCCTGATCAATCAGCCACCCTTAGTCTGAACGAACCCCCTGATTCAGACCCTCCTTCCCCCCCAGTCTCTATTTAGGGATGTTAACCCTTGGTCTATGTTATAACTGATTTTGTGTTGTTATATTTTTGTATAGCTCGCTCTGTGCAGCGACATATTATGTTTGTTTTGCCTATGTGTAAAATTCATTGTGTAAAAAACACTGCTCTATATTGTCCGTGGCCCAGAATGCAGTCTCCCCCCCCCCCCCCCCCTACCCCCCCCCCCCCCCCCCCCCTCTTCATTTCTGTACCCCATATAAAAAACTTGTGTTAATAAAAATGTATTGATGGAAAAAAAAAAAAAAGCTGTTGCTACACAGATATGTCCAACAGACTTCGGGGCCCTGTTAGTAACATTACACAGGATTTCACACCCTCTGCACATTATATTAGTGTCACCGAATGTACTGAAGCTATTGGAGCAGTTATCCTGAAAAACCGCTTGAAATCTATAAATGTAATTTTTGTTTAGTAAGCAGATCGCATTTGCCATACTTATTATCGGAAATATGGGTAAAAAACAATCCACTCGGGTGCGTACCTAGGTCCAGAGGACAGGTACAACTGTGAAATTGGTAAAACGCAGTGTAATGTCTGCTCTCTGTCTCCTGCGCAGGTGGTTTTCCGGCCTCCGTTGGACCTTTACGATGTCCTGATCCACTTAAACCCCAAGCACATTCCCCGCCACAGAGAGGCCGTGGACCAAGCAGCGAAGTCCTTTCTCCGCGGGGTCCTGCCAGAGGAAGCTGCGGTCAAGGCGCTGCGCTTCCCTGTGGTGAATTATGATCCGGTCCAGCTGTACCTGAATGAGCTCAGGGTGAGTCTGCGTTCTGCCTGTAGACACTAAAACCTTCCCCTTCCAAGCGGAGGTATGCTGGTTATACCGGCTGCTATGGTCACACTTTATGTGGGTTTACATCTCCTAAGTGACCAAAGGCAGTACCACTATCCTAGCGAGGACAGGAGCCACAGACCTACCCTGTTCCCACCTGTGCTGATGTTCACCAGGAGAACCCCGAATTGCAATTCTCAGAAAGCATGGAGTTTTTTTTATACATGAGGTTCTCAGACTCTGTCCTCAGGACCCCACACACACTGCACCACATGAAATAATCAGCCCCACCTGTGGATCTTTAAATATGTGTCAGTGAGTAATGAAAGCACCTGTGCACCTGCCAGGTGACCTGGAAAACATCAACTGTGTGATGTCCTGAGGACCGAGTTTGAGAACCACTGGATTATACTATAGTTGGCTATCAAGTTCGCTGATAGTGAATACAAGTGATCATGTCTGTACGGTGGCTTGTGCTTCATGTGTAGAGTTTGTATGTTCTCCAATTTAGGTTTCCCCCAGGCTCTGGTTTTCTCCTGTTGGACAATTCACTTGAACATGTTTTGTGGATTCCTGACCCTTTAATATTAATATACATGTGTTTCACCAATGTAATAATATGTGAATAAGACGCACAAGCAGACTTTGTTGATTAAAATGATATTTGTATATTGTGTATATTCTGCGTGGGACTGTGGCTGTATCCATATAGGAAATGCTACATTATGATCTTCTCCTGTGACAGATACAGCTGCAGTCATATCACGCACCGTATTGTCACCGCTTCTGCATCTTATTCAGGAAAAAAAGATGTTCTGCGTTGGCCAAGTGGCACGGCAGCTGGTATCTCTCATGTGCCCTGTATGCCTGTACATACGGAGGCTAGATGAAGTGCAGTTGTGCTATAAATCCAATAACAGACTTGCTGGGAATTGTAGTGCGGTTTTGTCTGATTACAATGGACTGCACTATAATGCAGCCTGGCAGGTGTCCTGTAGCCAGTCATCGCTGCTTTTAGCACCTCCCTCCGGTATCAGACCAGACGTCGTCACTTCATCCATGTGTACCTGTGTCCTGTTCCAGGAATCCTATGGGGAGTTTGCTCTGTTTCTTTACGATACCTTCGGAGGAGAAGTGATCGGAGTGATCTGGAATCCCACCAGCTTTACGCCGCAGCCCTTTAAAGTGAGTATGATCTGCGGTAATGCACGGCGCCTCTAGCGGAGACTAAATCCCGAATACTGCGAGATTTTATATAGCAAAGGGCCTGTGAGACTTTCTGTACTGCGGTAGTTACTTTATATACGGTGTTTCTCTAACACGTGGCCTGGACGCCAATGAGACCGTGCAGTGCGACTGGTTCATACCAGCAGAAAAAACATCAGCGCCAGTAATAGTGCCCATATCAGTAATAGTGCCCCCACCAGTAATAGTGCCCCCACCTGTAATAGTGCCCCCACCTGTAATAGTGCCCCCACCTGTAATAGTACCCCCACCAGTAATAGTTCCCCATCAGTAATAGTGCCCCCACCAGTCATAGTGACCCCACCGGTAATAGTGCCCCCACCTGTAATAGTGCCCCCACCTGTAATAGTGCCCCCACCTGTAATAGTACCCCCACCAGTAATAGTTCCCCATCAGTAATAGTGCCCCCACCAGTAATAGTGCCCGCACCAGTAATAGTTCCCCATCAGTAATAGTGCCCCCACCAGTAATAGTGCCCCCACCAGTAATAGTGCCCGCACCAGTAATAGTTCCCCATCAGTAATAGTGCCCCCACCAGTAATAGTGCCCGCACCAGTAATAGTGCCCGCACCAGTAATAGTGCCCACATCAGTAATAGTGCCCCCACCAGTAATAGTGCCCGCACCAGTAATAGTGCCCGCACCAGTAATAGTGCCCGCACCAGTAATAGTGCCCCCATCAGTAATAGTGCCCGCACCAGTAATAGTGCCCGCACCAGTAATAGTGCCCCCACCAGTAATAGGGCCCCCACCAGTAATAGGGCCCCCACCAGTAACAGCGCCCCCACCAGTAACAGCGCCCCCACCAGTAACAGCGCCCCCACCAGTAACAGCGCCCCCACCAGTAACAGCGCCCCCACCAGTAACAGCGCCCCCACCAGTTATAGTTCCCCCACCAGTAACAGTTCCCCCACCAGTAACAGTGCCCCCGCCAGTAACAGTGCCCCCGCCAGTAACAGTGCCCCCACCAGTAATAGTGCCCACATCAGTAATAGTGCCCACATCAGTAATAGTGCCCACATCAGTAATAGTGCCCACATCAGTAATAGTGCCCCCACCAGTAATAGTGCCCGCACCAGTAATAGTGCCCGCACCAGTAATAGTTCCCCCACCAGTAATAGTGCCCCCACCAGTAATAGTGCCCCCATCAGTAATAGTGCCCCCATCAGTTATAGTGCCCCCACCAGTAATAGTGCCCCCACCAGTAATAGTGCCCCCACCAGTTATAGTACCCGCACCAGTAATAGTGCCCGCATCAGTAATAGTGCCCACACCAGTAATAGTGCCCCCACCAGTAATAGGGCCCCCACCAGTAATAGGGTCCCCACCAGTAACAGCGCCCCCACCAGTAACAGCGCCCCCAACAGCGCCCCCACCAGTAACAGCGCCCCCACCAGTAACAGCGCCCCCACCAGTAACAGCGCCCCCACCAGTAATAGTTCCCCCACCAGTAATAGTGCCCCCATCAGTAATAGTGCCCCCATCAGTAATAGCGCCCCCACCAGTAACAGCGCCCCCACCAGTAACAGCGCCCCCACCAGTAACAGCGGCCGCATCAGTAACAGCGCCCCCACCAGTAACAGCGCCCCCACCAGTAATAGTTCCCCCACCAGTAATAGTTCCCCCACCAGTAATAGGGCCCCCATCAGTAACAGCGGCCGCATCAGTAACAGCGGCCGCATCAGTAATAGTGCCCACGCCAGTACATCAGTAATGGCGCCCCCGTTAGTAATGGCGCCCCCATCGGTAATGGCGCCCCCATCGGTAATGGCGCCCCCACCGGTAATGGCGCCCCCACCGGTAATGGCGCCCCCACCGGTAATGGCGCCCCCACCAGTAATGGCGCCCCCACCAGTAATGGCGCCCCCACCAGTAATAGGGCCCCCACCGGGCTTGCACCTGTATTTTTTGCCTATTGGAAACGAGAGCATTCATCCCTTACAAGCGTCGGGCAGGACCGGGGCCCCCAGCACCCAGCGAGATCCTATACACAAAGACCCAGCTTCTCCGTGCGCTGCTCCCCCCCAGACTGTGCATTATACAGCAGGGTGGGGCGGATATATGCCTCACTGCATGCGTGTACAGGGCCGGAATGGCTGCTGGCTGTATAGACTACGTGATGGTAAATGTCATGTATCATTAGGCAGGCTGAATGATAAATCTGCATGGGCTTATTAACAGATCTTCAGCTGCAACAAAAGGTAGAAAAATAGCCCGGTGTCCTCAGATCTCCTGATTTTGTGTTTTGTTCAATGGTCACGCAAGTGCCCCGAACAGTAATGGGTCTGTGGGTGATATTGGCATGATTTACACTACACGGTCTGTGGGTGATATTGGCATGATTTACACTACACGGTCTGTGGGTGATATTGGCATGATTTACACTACACGGTCTGTGGGCGATATTGGCATGATTTACACTACACGAGCGGACGTGATGCTGACCGGGCGGTTATATCAAGGGCAAAATTACTTTATACCCAAGACTTTGGTTTTGCCTTGTGGGCGGAATCTTGCAGAAAATGTTCACGACTTTTAAAAGGTGCAAATCATGCTGCCATCATTTATACACTGCACCTACAATTGAATTCCCCTATTAAAGTTATACCACAAAATTCAGCTCTAACCTTTAAGATCTGATCCTCTGCTTATAACTGAATGGTCATTATATGAACATAAGCACCCTGCATTTTTCAAAACCTGTGTAGTTCCTCTTCCCTTCCTGGCCGGTGTCTCTCTGTATGGTGCTTGTAGCACAGTGTGGTCTGTATTTCAGCACTAGTATACATATTAGACTGTGCTAGAAGCATCACAGCAGACAGTGACACTGGGTTTTAAAATATTCTGGGTGCTAGAATGAACATTATTCCGTATTTTAGGCATGACAATGACACTGTATCTATTGATCCAAGTCAGTGGTAGAAGGCGTGCTGACCTTTCACAGAAATATAGCAGTGTGTCAGCAGAAAGACCAGATGATGACTATGGCCTAATCTAGTACATCTCCTGACACCCTGCCTCTTACTGCCGGCTGTCAGGGCTGGGAACAGGTTGCGATTTGATATCATTTTTAGCGCTTGCCTAATATCTCCCCATTTCCCTTACAGACCACCAACATTAACGGACGCACAATTGACCGTAAAAGTAACAACTTGTTACTGGTGCCCAATGTAGAGGCGATGTTGGAGGACTTTGAGATTTTGGGGAAGGGTTTGGTCAGTAAAATCGAACCTCGGACTGAGAAATGGAATATCTGATATCGGAGACTGCAGCTTGGAAATCTGGCGGGGGGGGTGTAGATGACACCTGCGCTGCAACGGAGCAACCCTTCTGCGTTATTACGGGACTGAGAACTAAAGACCACACAACGCTGTGTAACAATCCTACTGGGGTATCGCAGGACTGAAGACCCCACAACGCTATGTAACAATCCTGTTGTATCGCTGGACTGAGGACCCCACAGCTTTCTTTTACAATCCTACTGTTGTATCGCTGGACTGAGGACCCCTCAGCTTTCGGTTACAATCCTATTGTTCTAGCAGATAATTCCGGCAGAGGAGAGTTTTTATACGGCTTTGTAATTATCACTGCGGGAGGAGCGGAGATACCGGTATAATATATTGTAGATCAGTACAGAACACATTACGTCTGATCATCCATATATACAATAAAGGTCCAGCCTCTCTGCAAGTCTCTCTGGTTTTGTTCTACGTCTCCTGATATATAGATAGGTATATACACAAAGAGAATATAGAGTGCACCTTCCATTGTATCACCACCACCTCAGATTTTTCAATCAGACACAGTAGTTATAATTAATAATAGTAAAAAAATTGTACAAACATTTTATTTAAAAACAAATAGTTAGCAGCATGAAATGTTTCAATAGTATGGCGAGTCATAAAGTTTTCATCACAGATAACCCGACGCGTTTCGTCAATCAGACTTCATCAGGGGTATATATAGACTCGATGTTAGAATGCATCTTAATCATAAGATCAAACCTAAATTAGATCCGGTCCCTTTAAGGTCCCCGAAAAGACTTGTCATTAGTCTCTGGTCTCAACTGCAGTGCGGAATCAGTGTAAACGGTCCAGAAAAAACAAGTTCAGAATGAAGGGACTTAGCCGTAAATCCTTTCGGATTGATCAAAAAATGACGCTATTCGTATCCAAGTGTGTGCAAGCACTTCCAAGCTTCAAGTGACCCGGACGGCCTGGGTGCGTGTGTATCATTTACCTGGGGAAGTGATGGCACAGTACGCACTATGAGAAGGCGGCACGCTCGGAGGAAATGTTCTGCTGGGAGTACTGCCCTTCATGTGGGGGGTACTAGGACACGTGCCACCTACCTCAACATGGTTACAGACTGAATACTCCCTCTCAGGGCAGCGGTGTTCCCAGCTGGCGGTGGCCTCTCAGAGGGATAATACACCTGGCTGAGGAACGTGGCAAAGAGCTCAAGGTGTTGACTCCAAATTCTCCAGATCTCCACCTGACCATCTATGGGATGTGATGGACAAACTAGGCCGAGGCCTCATCCCCCAGCTTACAGAACATGAAGGGTCTTCTGCTGACATCTTGGTGCCAGATACCCCGGGACACCTCCTATGGTCCTGTGGAGCCCATGCCTCAATGGGACAGAGCTGTTATGGTCGCCGGCGGTGGACCTACACACAATTGGGCAACATTTTGGTAGGCATCCCAGCATGCTCTGCCACAATTTAGCAATTAAGACATGTTGAAACTCTGGCAGGGCATGCTGGGATGTGTAGTTCCACAGCAAATGCAGTTCCGCATGTTGCCTACCCCAGGTCAGCCCACGAAACAGCCAGTTATGTGCGTTCACGTAGTCATTGGGTCCAACATACCAAGGTCAACATACATTGGGTCAACAGTGTCGAAAGGTCGACACAAGCTTTAGGTTGACATTGGGAAGGTTGAGGTGGGTTTTTCACATTTGAAATATGCGGAATATGTAACTGGTAATAGTCTCTGTACAGCGCTGTGGAATATGTGTGCGCTATATAATAACTGGTAATAGTCTCTGTACAGCGCTGCGGAATATGTGTGTGCTATATAATAACTGGTAATAATAGTCTCTGTACAGCGCTGCGGAATATGTGTGCGCTATATAATAACTGGTAATAATAGTCTCTGTACAGCGCTGCGGAATATGTGTGCGCTATATAATAACTGGTGATAGTCTCTGTACAGCGCTGCGGAATATGTGTGCGCTATATAATAACTGGTAATAGTCTCTGTACAGCGCTGTGGAATATGTGTGCGCTATATAATAACTGGTAATAATAGTCTCTGTACAGCGCTGCGGAATATGTGTGCGCTATATAACAACTGGTAATAATATTCTCTGTACAGCGCTGCGGAATATGTGTGCGCTATATAATAACTGGTAATAATATTCTCTGTACAGCTCTGCGGAATATGTGTGCGCTATATAATAACTGGTAGTAATATTCTCTGTACAGCGCTGCGGAATATGTGTGCGCTATATAATAACTGGTAATAATATTCTCTGTACAGCGCTGCGGAATATGTGTGCACTATATAAATAACTCGTAATAATAGTCTCTGTACAGCGCTGCGGAATATGTGTGTGCTATATAATAACTGGTAATAATAGTCTCTGTACAGCGCTGTGGAATATGTGTGCGCTATATAATAACTGGTAATAATATTCTCTGTACAGCGCTGCGGAATATGTGTGCGCTATATAATAACTGGTAGTAATATTCTCTGTACAGCGCTGCGGAATATGTGTGCGCTATATAATAACTGGTAATAATATTCTCTGTACAGCTCTGCGGAATATGTGTGCGCTATATAATAACTGGTAGTAATATTCTCTGTACAGCGCTGCGGAATATGTGTGCGCTATATAATAACTGGTAATAGTAGTCTCTGTACAGCGCTGTGGAATATGTGTGCGCTATATAATAACTGGTAATAATAGTCTCTGTACAGCGCTGTGGAATATGTGTGCGCTATATAATAACTGGTAATAATAGTCTCTGTACAGCGCTGCGGAATATGTGTGCGCTATATAACAACTGGTAATAATATTCTCTGTACAGCGCTGCGGAATATGTGTGCGCTATATAATAACTGGTAATAATATTCTCTGTACAGCTCTGCGGAATATGTGTGCGCTATATAATAACTGGTAGTAATATTCTCTGTACAGCGCTGCGGAATATGTGTGCGCTATATAATAACTGGTAATAATATTCTCTGTACAGCGCTGCGGAATATGTGTGCACTATATAAATAACTCGTAATAATAGTCTCTGTACAGCGCTGCGGAATATGTGTGTGCTATATAATAACTGGTAATAATAGTCTCTGTACAGCGCTGTGGAATATGTGTGCGCTATATAATAACTGGTAATAATAGTCTCTGTACAGCGCTGCGGAATATGTGTGCGCTATATAATAACTGGTAGTAATATTCTCTGTACAGCGCTGCGGAATATGTGTGCGCTATATAATAACTGGTAATAATATTCTCTGTACAGCTCTGCGGAATATGTGTGCGCTATATAATAACTGGTAGTAATATTCTCTGTACAGCGCTGCGGAATATGTGTGCGCTATATAATAACTGGTAATAGTAGTCTCTGTACAGCGCTGTGGAATATGTGTGCGCTATATAATAACTGGTAATAATAGTCTCTGTACAGCGCTGCGGAATATGTGTGCGCTATATAATAACTGGTAATAATATTCTCTGTACAGCGCTGCGGAATATGTGTGCGCTATATAAATAACTGGTAATAATGTTTTCTGTACAGCGCTGTGGAATATGTGTGCACTCTATAAATAACTGGTAATAATATTCTCTGTACAGTGCTGCAGAATATGTGTGCGCTATATAATAACTGGTAATAATAGTCTCTGTACAGCGCTGTGGAATATGTGTGCGCTATATAATAACTGGTAATAATAGTCTCTGTACAGCACTGCGGAATATGTGTGCGATATATAATAACTGGTAATAATAGTCTCTGTACAGCGCTGCAGAATATGTGTGCGCTATATAATAACTGGTAATAATAGTCTCTGTACAGCGCTGCGGAATATGTGTGCGCTATATAATATAACTGGTAATAATAGTCTCTGTACAGCGCTGCGGAATATGTGTGCGCTATATAATCACTGGTAATAATAATCTCTGTACAGCGCTGCGGAATATGTGTGCGCTATATAATAACTGGTAATAATAGTCTCTGTACAGCGCTGCGGAATATGTGTGCGCTATATAATAACTGGTAATAATAGTCTCTGTACAGCGCTGCGGAATATGCGTGCACTATATAATAACTGGTAATAATAGTCTCTGTACAGCGCTGCGGAATATGTGTGCGCTATATAATAACTGGTAGTAATATTCTCTGTACAGCGCTGCGGAATATGTGTGCGCTATATAATAACTGGTAATAATATTCTCTGTACAGCTCTGCGGAATATGTGTGCGCTATATAATAACTGGTAGTAATATTCTCTGTACAGCGCTGCGGAATATGTGTGCGCTATATAATAACTGGTAATAATATTCTCTGTACAGCGCTGCGGAATATGTGTGCACTATATAAATAACTCGTAATAATAGTCTCTGTACAGCGCTGCGGAATATGTGTGTGCTATATAATAACTGGTAATAATAGTCTCTGTACAGCGCTGTGGAATATGTGTGCGCTATATAATAACTGGTAATAATAGTCTCTGTACAGCGCTGCGGAATATGTGTGCGCTATATAATAACTGGTAGTAATATTCTCTGTACAGCGCTGCGGAATATGTGTGCGCTATATAATAACTGGTAATAATATTCTCTGTACAGCTCTGCGGAATATGTGTGCGCTATATAATAACTGGTAGTAATATTCTCTGTACAGCGCTGCGGAATATGTGTGCGCTATATAATAACTGGTAATAGTAGTCTCTGTACAGCGCTGTGGAATATGTGTGCGCTATATAATAACTGGTAATAATAGTCTCTGTACAGCGCTGCGGAATATGTGTGCGCTATATAATAACTGGTAATAATATTCTCTGTACAGCGCTGCGGAATATGTGTGCGCTATATAAATAACTGGTAATAATGTTTTCTGTACAGCGCTGTGGAATATGTGTGCACTCTATAAATAACTGGTAATAATATTCTCTGTACAGTGCTGCAGAATATGTGTGCGCTATATAATAACTGGTAATAATAGTCTCTGTACAGCGCTGTGGAATATGTGTGCGCTATATAATAACTGGTAATAATAGTCTCTGTACAGCACTGCGGAATATGTGTGCGATATATAATAACTGGTAATAATAGTCTCTGTACAGCGCTGCAGAATATGTGTGCGCTATATAATAACTGGTAATAATAGTCTCTGTACAGCGCTGCGGAATATGTGTGCGCTATATAATATAACTGGTAATAATAGTCTCTGTACAGCGCTGCGGAATATGTGTGCGCTATATAATCACTGGTAATAATAATCTCTGTACAGCGCTGCGGAATATGTGTGCGCTATATAATAACTGGTAATAATAGTCTCTGTACAGCGCTGCGGAATATGTGTGCGCTATATAATAACTGGTAATAATAGTCTCTGTACAGCGCTGCGGAATATGCGTGCACTATATAATAACTGGTAATAATAGTCTCTGTACAGCGCTGCGGAATATGTGTGCGCTATATAATAACTGGTAGTAATATTCTCTGTACAGCGCTGCGGAATATGTGTGCGCTATATAATAACTGGTAATAATATTCTCTGTACAGCTCTGCGGAATATGTGTGCGCTATATAATAACTGGTAGTAATATTCTCTGTACAGCGCTGCGGAATATGTGTGCGCTATATAATAACTGGTAATAATATTCTCTGTACAGCGCTGCGGAATATGTGTGCGCTATATAAATAACTGGTAATAATGTTTTCTGTACAGCGCTGTGGAATATGTGTGCACTCTATAAATAACTGGTAATAATATTCTCTGTACAGTGCTGCAGAATATGTGTGCGCTATATAATAACTGGTAATAATAGTCTCTGTACAGCGCTGTGGAATATGTGTGCGCTATATAATAACTGGTAATAATAGTCTCTGTACAGCACTGCGGAATATGTGTGCGATATATAATAACTGGTAATAATAGTCTCTGTACAGCGCTGCAGAATATGTGTGCGCTATATAATAACTGGTAATAATAGTCTCTGTACAGCGCTGCGGAATATGTGTGCGCTATATAATATAACTGGTAATAATAGTCTCTGTACAGCGCTGCGGAATATGTGTGCGCTATATAATCACTGGTAATAATAATCTCTGTACAGCGCTGCGGAATATGTGTGCGCTATATAATAACTGGTAATAATAGTCTCTGTACAGCGCTGCGGAATATGTGTGCGCTATATAATAACTGGTAATAATAGTCTCTGTACAGCGCTGCGGAATATGCGTGCACTATATAATAACTGGTAATAATAGTCTCTGTACAGCGCTGTGGGATATGTGTGCGCTATATAATAACTGGTAATAATATTCTCTGTACAGTGCTGCGGAATATGTGTGTGTTATATAATAACTGGTAATAATAGTCTCTGTACAGCGCTGCGGAATATGTGTGTGTTATATAATAACTGGTAATAATAGTCTCTGTACAGCGCTGTGGAATATGTGTGCGCTATATAATAACTGGTAATAATAGTCTCTGTACAGCGCTGTGGAATATGTGTGCGCTATATAATAACTGGTAATAATAGTCTCTGTACAGCGCTGCGGAATATGTGTGCGCTATATAATAACTGGTAATAATATTCTCTGTACAGCACTGTGGAATATGTGTGTGCAATATAAATAACTGGTAATAATAGTCTCTGTACAGCGCTGCGGAATATGTGTGCGCTATATAATAACTGGTAATAATATTCTCTGTACAGCGCTGCGGAATATGTGTGTGCTATATAATAACTGGTAATAATAGTCTCTGTACAGCGCTGCGGGAATATGTGTGCGCTATATAATAACTGGTAATAATATTCTCTGTACAGCGCTGCGGAATATGTGTGCACTATATAATAACTGGTAATAATAGTCTCTGTACAGCGCTGCGGAATATGTGTGCGCTATATAATAACTGGTAATAATAGTCTCTGTACAGCGCTGCGGAATATGTGTGCGCTATATAATAACTGGTAATAATAGTCTCTGTACAGCGCTGCAGAATATGTGTGCTCTATATAATAACTGGTAATAATAGTCTCTGTACAGCGCTGCGGAATATGTGTGCACTATATAATAACTGGTAATAATAGTCTCTGTACAGCGCTGTGGAATATGTGTGCGCTATATAATAACTGGTAATAATAGTCTCTGTACAGCGCTGCGGAATATGTGTGCGCTATATAATAACTGGTAATAATATTCTCTGTACAGCGCTGCGGAATATGTGTGCACTATATAATAACTGGTAATAATAGTCTCTGTACAGCGCTGCGGAATATGTGTGCGCTATATAATAACTGGTAATAATAGTCTCTGTACAGCGCTGCGGAATATGTGTGCTCTATATAATAACTGGTAATAATAGTCTCTGTACAGCGCTGTGGAATATGTGTGCGCTATATAATAACTGGTAATAATAGTCTCTGTACAGCGCTGCGGAATATGTGTGCGCTATATAATAACTGGTAATAATATTCTCTGTACAGCGCTGCGGAATATGTGTGCACTATATAATAACTGGTAATAATAGTCTCTGTACAGCGCTGCGGAATATGTGTGCGCTATATAATAACTGGTAATAATAGTCTCTGTACAGCGCTGCGGAATATGTGTGCGCTATATAATAACTGGTAATAATAGTCTCTGTACAGCGCTGCGGAATATGTGTGCGCTATATAATAACTGGTAATAATAGTCTCTGTACAGCGCTGCGGAATATGTGTGCTCTATATAATAACTGGTAATAATAGTCTCTGTACAGCGCTGCGGAATATGTGTGCGCTATATAATAACTGGTAATAATAGTCTCTGTACAGCGCTGTGGAATATGTGTGCGCTATATAATAACTGGTAATAATAGTCTCTGTACAGCGCTGCGGAATATGTGTGCGCTATATAATAACTGGTAATAATATTCTCTGTACAGCGCTGCGGAATATGTGTGCGCTATATAATAACTGGTAATAATAGTCTCTGTACAGCGCTGCGGAATATGTGTGCGCTATATAATAACTGGTAATAATAGTCTCTGTACAGCGCTGCGGAATATGTGTACGCTATATAATAACTGGTAATAATAGTCTCTGTACAGCGCTGTGGAATATGTGTGCGCTATATAATAACTGGTAATAATAGTCTCTGTACAGCGCTGCGGAATATGTGTGCGCTATATAATAACTGGTAATAATATTCTCTGTACAGCGCTGCGGAATATGTGTGCGCTATATAATAACTGGTAATAATAGTCTCTGTACAGCGCTGCGGAATATGTGTGCGCTATATAATAACTGGTAATAATAGTCTCTGTACAGCGCTGCGGAATATGTGTGCGCTATATAATAACTGGTAATAATAGTCTCTGTACAGCGCTGTGGAATATGTGTGCGCTATATAATAACTAGTAATAATCTCTGTACAGCGCTGCGGAATGTGTGCGCTATATAATAACTGGTAATAACAATCTCTGTACAGCGCTGCGGAATTTGTGTGCTCTATATAATAACTGGTAATAATAGTCTCTGTACAGTGCTGCGGAATATGTGTGCTCTATATAATAACTGGTAATAATAGTCTCTGTACAGCGCTGCGGAATATGTGTGCTCTATATAATAACTGGTAATAATAGTCTCTGTACAGCGCTGCGGAATATGTGTGCGCTATATAATAACTGGTAATAATAGTCTCTGTACAGCGCTGCGGAATATGTGTGCGCTATATAATAACTGGTAATAATAGTCTCTGTACAGCGCTGCGGAATATGTGTGCGCTATATAATAACTGGTAATAATAGTCTCTGTACAGCGCTGCGGAATATGTGTGCGCTATATAATAAATGGTAATAATAGTCTCTGTACAGCGCTGCGGAATATGCGTGCACTATATAATAACTGGTAATAATAGTCTCTGTACAGCGCTGCGGAATATGTGTGCGCTATATAATAACTGGTAATAATAGTCTCTGTACAGCGCTGCGGAATATGTGTGCGCTATATAATATCTGGTAATAATAGTCTCTGTACAGCGCTGCGGAATATGTGTGCGCTATATAATAACTGGTAATAATATTCTCTGTACAGCGCTGCGGAATATGTGTGCGCTATATAATAACTGGTAATAATAGTCTCTGTACAGCGCTGCGGAATATGTGTGCGCTATATAATAACTGGTAATAATATTCTCTGTACAGCGCTGCGGAATATGTGTGCGCTATATAATAACTGGTAATAATATTCTCTGTACATCGCTGTGTAATATGTGTGCGCTATATAATAACTGGTAATAATAGTCTCTATACAGCGCTGCGGAATATGTGTGCGCTATATAATAACTGGTAATAATAGTCTCTGTACAGCGCTGCGGAATATGTGTGCGCTATATAATAACTGGTAATAATAGTCTCTGTACAGCGCTGCGGAATATGTGTGCGCTATATATTAACTGGTAATAATATTCTCTGTACAGCACTGCGGAATATGTGTGCGCTATATAATAACTGGTAATAATATTCTCTGTACAGCGCTGCGGAATATGTGTGCGCTATATAATAACTGGTAATAATAGTCTCTGTACAGCGCTGCGGAATATGTGTGCGCTATATAATAACTGGTAATAATAGTCTCTGTACAGCGCTGCGGAATATGTGTGCGCTATATAATAACTGGTAATAATAATCTCTGTACAGCGCTTCAGAATATGTGTGCGCTATATATATAACTGGTAATAATAATCTCTGTACAGCGCTGCAGAATATGTGTGCGCTATATATATAACTGGTAATAATAGTCTCTGTACAGCGCTGCGGAATATGTGTGCGCTATATATATAACTGGTAATAATAGTCTCTGTACAGCGCTGCGGAATATGTGTGTGCTATATAATAACTGGTAATAATATTCTCTGCACAGCGCTGCGGAATATGTGTGCGCTATATAATAACTGGTAATAATATTCTCTGCACAGCGCTGTGGAATATGTGTGCTCTATATAATAACTGGTAATAATATTCTCTGTACAACGCTGCGGAATATGTGTGCGCTATATAATAACTGGTAATAATAGTCTCTGTACAGCGCTGCAGAATATGTGTGCGCTATATAATAACTGGTAATAATATTCTCTGTACAGCACTGTGGAATATGTGTGCGCTATATAATAACTGGTAATAATAATCTCTGTACAGTGCTGCGGAATATGTGTACGCTATATAATAACTGGTAATAATAGTCTCTGTACAGTGCTGTGGAATATGTGTGCGCTATATAATAACTGGTAATAATAGTCTCTGTACAGTGCTGTGGAATATGTGTGCGCTATATAATAACTAGTAATAATAGTCTCTGTACAGCGCTGCAGAATATGTCTGCGCTATACAAGTAACTGGTAATAGTCTCTGTACAGCGCTGGGGAATATGTGTGCGCTATATAATAACTAGTAATAATATTCTCTGTACAACGCTGCGGAATATGTGTGCGCTATATAATAACTGGTAATAATAGTCTCTGTACAGCGCTGCGGAATATGTGTGCGCTATATAATAACTGGTAATATTCTCTGTACAGTGCTGCAGAATATGTGTGCGCTATATAATAACTGGTAATAATGTTTTCTCTACAGCGCTGCGGAATATGTGTGCGCTATATAAATAACTGGTAATAATATTCTCTGTACAGCGCTGCTGAATATGTGTGCGCTATATAATAACTGGTAATAATAGTCTCTGTACAGCGCTGCGGAATATGTGTGCGCTATATAATAACTGGTAATATTCTCTGTACAGTGCTGCAGAATATGTGTGCGCTATATAATAACTGGTAATAATGTTTTCTCTACAGCGCTGCGGAATATGTGTGCGCTATATAAATAACTGGTAATAATATTCTCTGTACAGCGCTGCTGAATATGTGTGTGCTATATAAATAACTGGTAATAATATTCTCTGTACAGTGCTGTGGAATATGTGTGTGCTATAATATAATTGGTAATAATAGTCTCTGTACAGCGCTGCGGAATATGTGTGCGCTATATAATAACTGGTGATAATATTCTCTGTACAGCGCTGCGGAATATGTGTGCACTATATAAATAACTGGTAATAATAGTCTCTGTACAGCGCTGCGGAATATGTGTGCGCTATATAATAACTGGTAATAATAGTCTCTGCACAGCGCTGTGGAATATGTGTGCGCTATATAATAACTGGTAATAATATTCTCTATACAGTGCTGCGGAATATGTGTACGCTATATAAATAACTGGTAATAATAGTCCCTATACAGCGCTGTAGAATATGTGTGCGCTATATAATAACTGGTAATAATATTCTCTGTACAGCGCTGCGGAATATGTGTACGCTATATAAATAACTGGTAATAATAGTCCCTATACAGCGCTGTAGAATATGTCTGCGCTATATAAGTAACTGGTAATAGTCTCTGTACAGCACTGTGGAATATGTGTGCGCTATATAAGTAACGTAATAGTCTCTGTACAGCACTGTGGAATATGTGTGCGCTATATAATAACTGGTAATAATAGTCTCTGTACAGCGCTGCAGAATATGTCTGCGCTATATAAGTAACTGGTAATAGTCTCTGTACAGAGCTGCTGAATATGTGTGTGCTATATAATAACTGGTGATAATATTTTCTGTACAGCGCTGTGGAATATGTGTGCGCTATATAATAACTGGTAATAATGTTCTCTCTACAGCGCTGCAGAATTTGTGTGCGCTATATAAATAACTGGTGATAATATTCTCTGTACAGCGCTGCTGAATATGTGTGCGCTATATAATAACTGGTAATAATATTCTCTGTACAGCACTGCGGAATATGTGTGCACTATATAAATAACTGGTAATAATAGTCTCTGTACAGCACTGCGGAATATGTGTGCGCTATATAATAACTGGTAATAATAGTCTCTGTACAGCGCTGCGGAATATGTGTGTGCTATATAAATAACTCGTAATAATAGTCTCTGTACAGCGCTGCGGAATATGTGAGCGCTATATAAATAACTGGTAATTATAGTCTCTGTACAGCGCTGCGGAATGTGTGTGCGCTATATAAATAACTGGTAATAATATTCTCTGTATAGCGCTGCAGAATATGTGTGCGCTATATAATAACTGGTAATAATATTCTCTGTACAGTGCTGTGGAATATGTGTGTGCTATATAATAACTGGTAATAATAGTCTCTGTAGAACGCTGTGGAATATGTCTGTGCTATATAATAACTGGTAATAATATTCTCTGTACAGCGCTGCGGAATATGTGTGCGCTATATAATAACTGTAATAATATTCTCTGTACAGTGCTGCGGAATATGTGTGCGCTATATATAACAACTGGTAATAATAGTCTCTGTACAGCGCTGCGGAATATGTGTGCTCTATATAATAACTGGTAATAATAGTCTCTGTACAGCGCTGCGGAATATGTGTGCGCTATATAATAACTGGTAATAATAGTCTCTGTACAGCGCTGTGGAATATGTGTGCGCTATATAATAACTGGTAATAATAGTCTCTGTACAGCGCTGCGGAATATGTGTGCGCTATATAATAACTGGTAATAATATTCTCTGTACAGCGCTGCGGAATATGTGTGCGCTATATAATAACTGGTAATAATAGTCTCTGTACAGCGCTGCGGAATATGTGTGCGCTATATAATAACTGGTAATAATAGTCTCTGTACAGCGCTGCGGAATATGTGTACGCTATATAATAACTGGTAATAATAGTCTCTGTACAGCGCTGTGGAATATGTGTGCGCTATATAATAACTGGTAATAATAGTCTCTGTACAGCGCTGCGGAATATGTGTGCGCTATATAATAACTGGTAATAATATTCTCTGTACAGCGCTGCGGAATATGTGTGCGCTATATAATAACTGGTAATAATAGTCTCTGTACAGCGCTGCGGAATATGTGTGCGCTATATAATAACTGGTAATAATAGTCTCTGTACAGCGCTGCGGAATATGTGTGCGCTATATAATAACTGGTAATAATAGTCTCTGTACAGCGCTGTGGAATATGTGTGCGCTATATAATAACTAGTAATAATCTCTGTACAGCGCTGCGGAATGTGTGCGCTATATAATAACTGGTAATAACAATCTCTGTACAGCGCTGCGGAATTTGTGTGCTCTATATAATAACTGGTAATAATAGTCTCTGTACAGTGCTGCGGAATATGTGTGCTCTATATAATAACTGGTAATAATAGTCTCTGTACAGCGCTGCGGAATATGTGTGCTCTATATAATAACTGGTAATAATAGTCTCTGTACAGCGCTGCGGAATATGTGTGCGCTATATAATAACTGGTAATAATAGTCTCTGTACAGCGCTGCGGAATATGTGTGCGCTATATAATAACTGGTAATAATAGTCTCTGTACAGCGCTGCGGAATATGTGTGCGCTATATAATAACTGGTAATAATAGTCTCTGTACAGCGCTGCGGAATATGTGTGCGCTATATAATAACTGGTAATAATAGTCTCTGTACAGCGCTGCGGAATATGCGTGCGCTATATAATAACTGGTAATAATAGTCTCTGTACAGCGCTGCGGAATATGTGTGCGCTATATAATAACTGGTAATAATAGTCTCTGTACAGCGCTGCGGAATATGTGTGCGCTATATAATATCTGGTAATAATAGTCTCTGTACAGCGCTGCGGAATATGTGTGCGCTATATAATAACTGGTAATAATATTCTCTGTACAGCGCTGCGGAATATGTGTGCGCTATATAATAACTGGTAATAATAGTCTCTGTACAGCGCTGCGGAATATGTGTGCGCTATATAATAACTGGTAATAATATTCTCTGTACAGCGCTGCGGAATATGTGTGCGCTATATAATAACTGGTAATAATATTCTCTGTACATCGCTGTGTAATATGTGTGCGCTATATAATAACTGGTAATAATAGTCTCTGTACAGCGCTGCGGAATATGTGTGCGCTATATAATAACTGGTAATAATAGTCTCTGTACAGCGCTGCGGAATATGTGTGCGCTATATAATAACTGGTAATAATAGTCTCTGTACAGCGCTGCGGAATATGTGTGCGCTATATATTAACTGGTAATAATATTCTCTGTACAGCGCTGCGGAATATGTGTGCGCTATATAATAACTGGTAATAATATTCTCTGTACAGCGCTGCGGAATATGTGTGCGCTATATAATAACTGGTAATAATAGTCTCTGTACAGCGCTGCGGAATATGTGTGCGCTATATAATAACTGGTAATAATAGTCTCTGTACAGCGCTGCGGAATATGTGTGCGCTATATAATAACTGGTAATAATAATCTCTGTACAGCGCTTCAGAATATGTGTGCGCTATATATATAACTGGTAATAATAATCTCTGTACAGCGCTGCAGAATATGTGTGCGCTATATATATAACTGGTAATAATAGTCTCTGTACAGCGCTGCGGAATATGTGTGCGCTATATATATAACTGGTAATAATAGTCTCTGTACAGCGCTGCGGAATATGTGTGTGCTATATAATAACTGGTAATAATATTCTCTGCACAGCGCTGCGGAATATGTGTGCGCTATATAATAACTGGTAATAATATTCTCTGCACAGCGCTGTGGAATATGTGTGCTCTATATAATAACTGGTAATAATATTCTCTGTACAACGCTGCGGAATATGTGTGCGCTATATAATAACTGGTAATAATAGTCTCTGTACAGCGCTGCAGAATATGTGTGCGCTATATAATAACTGGTAATAATATTCTCTGTACAGCACTGTGGAATATGTGTGCGCTATATAATAACTGGTAATAATAATCTCTGTACAGTGCTGCGGAATATGTGTACGCTATATAATAACTGGTAATAATAGTCTCTGTACAGTGCTGCGGAATATGTGTGCGCTATATAATAACTGGTAATAATAGTCTCTGTACAGTGCTGTGGAATATGTGTGCGCTATATAATAACTAGTAATAATAGTCTCTGTACAGCGCTGCAGAATATGTCTGCGCTATACAAGTAACTGGTAATAGTCTCTGTACAGCGCTGGGGAATATGTGTGCGCTATATAATAACTAGTAATAATATTCTCTGTACAACGCTGCGGAATATGTGTGCGCTATATAATAACTGGTAATAATAGTCTCTGTACAGCGCTGCGGAATATGTGTGCGCTATATAATAACTGGTAATATTCTCTGTACAGTGCTGCAGAATATGTGTGCGCTATATAATAACTGGTAATAATGTTTTCTCTACAGCGCTGCGGAATATGTGTGCGCTATATAAATAACTGGTAATAATATTCTCTGTACAGCGCTGCTGAATATGTGTGTGCTATATAAATAACTGGTAATAATATTCTCTGTACAGTGCTGTGGAATATGTGTGTGCTATAATATAATTGGTAATAATAGTCTCTGTACAGCGCTGCGGAATATGTGTGCGCTATATAATAACTGGTGATAATATTCTCTGTACAGCGCTGCGGAATATGTGTGCACTATATAAATAACTGGTAATAATAGTCTCTGTACAGCGCTGCGGAATATGTGTGCGCTATATAATAACTGGTAATAATAGTCTCTGCACAGCGCTGTGGAATATGTGTGCGCTATATAATAACTGGTAATAATATTCTCTATACAGTGCTGCGGAATATGTGTACGCTATATAAATAACTGGTAATAATAGTCCCTATACAGCGCTGTAGAATATGTGTGCGCTATATAATAACTGGTAATAATATTCTCTGTACAGCGCTGCGGAATATGTGTACGCTATATAAATAACTGGTAATAATAGTCCCTATACAGCGCTGTAGAATATGTCTGCGCTATATAAGTAACTGGTAATAGTCTCTGTACAGCACTGTGGAATATGTGTGCGCTATATAAGTAACGTAATAGTCTCTGTACAGCACTGTGGAATATGTGTGCGCTATATAATAACTGGTAATAATAGTCTCTGTACAGCGCTGCAGAATATGTCTGCGCTATATAAGTAACTGGTAATAGTCTCTGTACAGAGCTGCTGAATATGTGTGTGCTATATAATAACTGGTGATAATATTTTCTGTACAGCGCTGTGGAATATGTGTGCGCTATATAATAACTGGTAATAATGTTCTCTCTACAGCGCTGCAGAATTTGTGTGCGCTATATAAATAACTGGTGATAATATTCTCTGTACAGCGCTGCTGAATATGTGTGCGCTATATAATAACTGGTAATAATATTCTCTGTACAGCACTGCGGAATATGTGTGCACTATATAAATAACTGGTAATAATAGTCTCTGTACAGCACTGCGGAATATGTGTGCGCTATATAATAACTGGTAATAATAGTCTCTGTACAGCGCTGCGGAATATGTGTGTGCTATATAAATAACTCGTAATAATAGTCTCTGTACAGCGCTGCGGAATATGTGAGCGCTATATAAATAACTGGTAATTATAGTCTCTGTACAGCGCTGCGGAATGTGTGTGCGCTATATAAATAACTGGTAATAATATTCTCTGTATAGCGCTGCAGAATATGTGTGCGCTATATAATAACTGGTAATAATATTCTCTGTACAGTGCTGTGGAATATGTGTGTGCTATATAATAACTGGTAATAATAGTCTCTGTAGAACGCTGTGGAATATGTCTGTGCTATATAATAACTGGTAATAATATTCTCTGTACAGCGCTGCGGAATATGTGTGCGCTATATAATAACTGTAATAATATTCTCTGTACAGTGCTGCGGAATATGTGTGCGCTATATATAACAACTGGTAATAATAGTCTCTGTACAGCAGTGTGGAATATGTGTGCGCTATATAATAACTGGTAATAATCTCTGTACAGCGCTGCGGAATATGTGTGCGCTATATAATAACTGGCAATAATATTCTCTGTACAGTGCTGTGGAATATGTGTGCGCTATATAATAACTGGTAATAATATTTTCTGTACAGCGCTGCGGAATATGTGTGCGCTATATAAATAACTGGTAATAATAGTCTATGTACAGCCCTGTGGAATATGTGTGTGCTATATAATAACTGGTAATAATAGTCTCTGTACAGTGCTGTGGAATATGTGTGCGCTATATAATAACTGGTAATAATATTCTCTGTACAACGCTGTGGAATATGTGTGCGCTATATAAATAACTGGTAATAATAATCTCTACAGCGCTGCGGAATATGTGTGCGCTATATAATAACTGGTAATAATATTCTCTGTACAACGCTGTGGAATATGTGTGCGCTATATAAATAACTGGTAATAATATTCCCTGTACAGCGCTGCGGAATATGTGTGCGCTATATAATAACTGGTAATATTATTCTCTGTACAGCGCTGCGGAATATGTGTGCACTATATAATAACTGGTAATAATAGTTTCTGTACAGCACTGCGGAATATGTGTGCACTATATAATAACTGGTAATAATAGTTTCTGTACAGTGCTGCGGAATATGTGTGCGCTATATAATAACTGGTAATAATAGTCTCTGTACAGCGCTGCGGAATATGTGTGCGCTATATAATAACTGGTAATAATAATCTCTGTACAGCGCTGTGGAATATGTGTGCGCTATATAAATAACTTGTAATAATAGTCTCTGTTCAGCGCTGCGGAATATGTGTGCGCTATATAATAACTGGTAATAATCTCTGTACAGCGCTGCGGAATATGTGTGCGCTATATAATAACTGGTAATAATAATCTCTGTACAGCGCTGCGGAATATGTGTGCGCTATATAATAACTGGTAATAATCTCTGTACAGCGCTGCGGAATATGTGTGCGCTACTGTATATAAGAAACTGTTAATAAATAAATATTGCATGTTATTTGCGCTGCTGTTCCGTTATCTGCTGGCCGCTCGCGTGTTTACTCTCCTCTGTTGGTAGAGAACGCGCTGACGGACGGTTTATCTGACAGTGTCGCTTCCTCCGCTGCTCAGTAACCCATTGTGTGAGCTCGCAGGCGCGCACTGACAGGGCGATGAGCGCTTTATGCCCTGCTACCTGACAGACATCCTGCCCCGCTGAGCCCTGTTTGATGTCACTGGCAGCTTGCGCCGATGGATAAAGTTTGCAGACATTTGAGCTCCGGTTTCTCACTTCAGACTAATATCGCTATTCTGGCGTCTGCGCTTCCGCCCAGTGTGGCTGGATACAGATAATGACCCAAAGCAACCAATCGGCTTCTGTTATTTATGTAGTACAGTCCATGCAATGACAGACAGCAGCTGATTGGTTATTGTGGGAATCTTCTCAACGTTCTCTGTCTCCAGGGCTTGATACATCGCCCCTTCTATCTCTAACCCTACGTCTCCTGGGACCGTTGACGTTACGATAATGTTGACATATTGGAGGTGTGGAACTTTTAACCATCTCTGCATCATCCATGTCGACCTGGTAAACATTTCCATAGGGCCCAATTCAGTCCTGTTGGCTGGGCTGTGTGTGCTCGGAGGCTAGCGAGCAGGTTAACGCTGCCCCGCCTAACGCCTGCCACCCGAGCCCATGTGCAGGTCTGCGAGCAGGTACACATCCGTTGACTAGCGCCCACACAGAGGAGAACTCCTTCGATGGTTACTTACCATCAGTGGATTTCTCCTTCCGTGCCCGGCGGCCGCGGTGTGACCCAGGAGTCACTCGGCGGCTGCTTACATTTCCGTGAAATCATGAAACGGCGGGGGTCCACCCTGGAACGTTCCCCACCTGTCAATCAGGCTGCGAGCACCTCGGCAAGGGAGACATTTGCCCAAAGAGCTCGCAGCTGGGCCCTGCGCATGTACAATGGCGCACTATTGAAAGAGGGGCTGCGTGCAGTTCTGAATCGGCCCCATAGTGACCGCATACTGTCGGAAGCCCTGGATTATTATATATTTGGCCTCTCGTTTATATTTGTCACATCTACAACCTGTAGATTTCAGCTCCTGTCACGGTTCCAGCTGTCAGACGTTCCTGCAGAATCTCCTCCTCTTCATCAGTGTCCCAATGTCCAGCGCGCACATGTACGCACGTGCGCTATTCATACATTACTAATAATAATACATTTTGCATTTAAACAGTTTTTATTTTAGCATAATCTTGCCCAAAATGATGGGCTTAGCCACTTAAGGTAAGTAGTCCCTAACGTTGTAGGGGCCCTAACAGTGTGGAGTCAGTATGTTCTCCCCATGTTTGTGCGTTTCCTCTGATTTCCTCCCATGCGCCAAGCACTTATCAGTAGGTTAATCAGTTCTGATAATGATGTAACCATAGTGCAGAGCTGCTCGTACATCTCCCCCACAGCCTGTAACATGACAGCGAGGAGCCGATTGGCTGGTACCTCAGTCAACTTTATCTTTGTCTAACGCTTAGTAAATAGGTCCTTTAGTACTCAAGGCATCCCAACAGTGCAGGATTTAAGGATCACCATTCTTTCAGTCACTTCATTGGTTACCTGTATTCTACCAAATTCAATATAAAATACTTTTACTTACACACAACACCATAAACCAAACTACACCAACATACATCACTTCTCTTATCTCACAAGGGGGCAGATGTATGAACCAGCATTAAGTGCAAAAATGCACTTAACGCTGGTTAACTGGGGGGATTACGATTTCCCTAATGTATGACTAGCGCACCTAACGTGCGCCAGTGACAGCCCGCCGAGTTAAGCTCGGCGGGGCTGTCCCCTGCAATCCCCCCCAGGGATTAACGGCCGGGGCGAGGTATTAACAGCCTTCAAGGCGTTAATTCGCTTCGCCAGCTCAGGGCTAGCGTTGACCTATCCCCCACTGTGGGGACAACGATAGCCCTGCGTCTGGCTTGGGCTGCGCTGGAGGTCTCGCAGTTTTAGCGAGATCTCGCGCATGAACAGAAAGCCGTCCAGGGGGGGACTGCGAGTGCGCATGTGCGGGGCGGCGAGGGAGCCGATAAGGAGAGCCGTTTACGCTGGGGATAACGGCTCTCCTTATCTGCTTAATACATCTGCCTATAACGTTTTCCCGCTTCTCCACGTTATGCTGGAGAAGCGGGACTCGTTATTCGCCAAACGTTATAGGCAGATTAATACATCTTCCCCTATATCTTCCAACCCGACCTCTAGGCTCCTCCCAAGATCTGAGTCTCTCATCCGCACTCATTACTCGCTCCTATTCCCGACTGCAGGACTTTCTTCGGGCTGCACCCACTCTGTGGAATCCCCCCCCAAGCACAATAAGACTCCAGTCTCCAAACCTACAAGTGTAGGTGCCGTATCTGAGCCCTGTAGTTCGCCAGCAGAGGCTGGCGTTATTATCACAGGGCAAAATGCAATATTTTTTTTTTTTTACATGTCTTTTTTAGTAAATTTGACCGGATCACATTTCCTATTATAAGTATGGCAAATGTGCCGAACGTAGCGGGGCACCATGCCCGAAGCATGTCGACAGAGACACACAATGAGAAAAACTCATGCCGACCTAAGATCTGAGGTTCGTTCCATGGTCCGCGCACACTGCAATAGCGGTTGGAAAGGCTCAGCAATGCCTTTTGTTCTTGTACAGATTAAGCCCCTATTCAGATCTGATCGCAGTACAAATTTGTTCTAAAAAATGGGCAAAACCATGTGCACTGCAGGTGGGGCAGATGTAACATGTGCAGAGAGAGTTAGATTTGGGTGGGGTGTGTTGAATCTGAAATCTAAATTGCAGTGTAAAAATAATGCAGCCAGTATTTACCCTGCACAGAAACAAAATAACTCACACAAATCTAACTCTCTCTGCACATGTTACATCTTCCCCACCTGCAGTGCACATGGTTTTGCCCATTTTCCAAACAAATTTGTACTGCGATCAGATCTGAATAAGGGCCTATAGGTGATCAGGCTGCCGTACTAGTCGTCTGCGGAACAGTTTTTTCCTTCTATTTTATGTTTGCGTTGTAGTGTGTGACCTGTGAGTACTGTTCTCCTTTCTTATGGATGTCATTTATGCATTTTTTTAATGTTGTGACAATAAAACCGATTTGATCAGGAATGTCGCCCCTATGACCCCAGCTGGACTGTGTACACCTTAATCCTTATCATAGGTGCTATAGACCCTCTGTCAGCAGTCGCCAGGTGGATTTGTGTCAGTAGCAGGACTTGGTATGATTGGGAAGGGCGCGGCTAGTTCCAAAGCCTAGTGATTGTCAGTTTATCTCACATCCTATTATACCGCTGCGTGATCACGCTGGAATGGATATTACAGTAGATCCTTGGCTGAGATAAAGGCCACACATATTGTACATCCAGACGTCTATGACAGGGTGGCAGAGAGAGTCGGTGTTCTACCTGGTCTCGCACACATTACATTGGCATTGGAGAACGATTAGATACGGTTGCAAATCCACAAATGGCTCAAACAAAGAACAAATCCTGCAGCTCGGTCCCTAATCGGAGTCTCTTCCTCCCCTGCTACCATGACTCAGTGACGGTGGGAATCTGTCACACTATCTCTGGGCATCTCTCACTGATATCCCTGGAGCATGGCAGGATGTTGGCCGGGATTTCCTTCTACCGTCTTCCAGCCCTCCCCGGCTCACAATGGGCCAACTTCCTAAATAAACCTGAGACTGTTGTATATGGGTCATTTGTACTCATACAGAGGAGATTGTCTACTACTGGTATCGCTGTTGGTAAATACTGCTGATGAGAGAACTCTTCTGATTGGCTGAGCCTGGGTTGTGTAATTGGCCTTCTGGGCAGACTCCCTGCTGGTGGTAGCATTTATCTCCTTGTCTGCTGCCTGCCCTGACCGTTAGCTCTTCTAGTGGTTTGTTGCCTGCCCTGACCTTTGTCTTGTTTTACTGCAAGGGTGGGCAACCTGTGGCACTCCGGCAGCTGTGGAACTACACATTTCAGCATGCCCTTCCACAGTTTAAGTATGCCCTAACAGCCACAGGGGAACTGGTCGATTGGTCAACAGTTTTTTTTTTTTTAATTCAATAATTTTTATTAAATTTTGCATATCAAATCAAACAATCCACTCCCCCCACATATACATCATAGGTGGTAAGAATAACAGACAAAATCACAAAGTTTGGCATATACAGTGTGGTGACGATTGTAAGAGGAGAATTGAAGCAGGATGTCCTATATAGTCGCATTTCTCTAAAATAAAACAGGATATGTAGAAACCCGATGGCGCCTACTCGGGTAACGTTTGTAAGAGCATCACAGAGAGAAATTAAATAAAAAATTGTTCACATAAAAGGGGAAACATCACCATTCACTTACGTAGTTTGTAGTATAATAGTAATATGCCAATAGAACTATAGTAGCTAAATAATTCTGTCCAACATTAGTATATTAAGTCAAAGTAAACCTCCCCCCACAAATAAACAAAACAAACCTCCCTTTTAACCCCCCACCCTGTACTACCCGGCCCCAACTGAGGTGTACCTGGATCCCTGAACTATACCCCCCCCCCCCAACTATACTATTCTAAGCTATATACCTAATTATACCCCCCCCCCCCCCCCCCCTAGTAATGAAGGCAGCAGCCTGTGGTCCCTAGCTAGACTGATACCCACACAACCATCAGGATGGGAGCACCAACAACATAGCTAGACTATACCAAGCTAGGCGACCCCTTCATCCCACCCACCCACCCAGTAGAAGGATTACTGAAGTATGGACTGGATGGGGCAAAGAAAGAAAATTTAAGGAGCACATAACAATTGAGAGCAGTATATAATTAACCTGTATCATAGATAGAATTAACTCTCCCGCAGAGAAAAGGAAAAATAAAATAAAAATAAAAGGGGAAAAGAAGAAAAAAGGAATGCGGCAGTTATAGCAAGTATTCTGTTTCAATGACTTATATAATATACTGCACAAACATCTCTGCACATAAAATGAACAACAACTATAATAGTATTAGAGGACCATATCAGAAACCCAATGCTGTGGAGGTAGGCTTCAACAACATGTAGGGGGACATTAATCTGGCCAAGGTTCCTTGTCTTGAGAAGACGAAAGCAGGGTGTCGGACTCTTGCAATGATATTCCAGGAGATGTAAAAGAACAACCAGCAGCCACACATATCAAATGTCGAAGTCCCAAGTCTACAGATGACCGCATAGGAGGAGTCATTGTGGGTATTGAAAACTTGCATATATCCGCAGGATCTGTACTCAATCGTATAGCAGGAGAACAATAAAGATGTATAGCATGCTTGGCTCGCACTGCAGATATTCCCGGGTCACATAGGGTAGGAAATGTTCCCAGCTGCTGAGTTACAGGAGATGATGAGAGTGCAGGTTGAGAACAAGAGAGAGTAGTATTTGAATTTTCCTCTATGTATCTCTCAGGGGCACTCTCAGGGGCACACGCAGGGGGAGATATGGTCCCTGAAACTTCTTCCAGCCTCTCCACAAGCCTCTGTGTAAAAGCATGGATAGCCTCAAGGAGTTGATGTAAAGAGGCATCCATGATGTAGCACTACGATGCAATCCCAGACAGTGGTTAGGAACCTCTATATAAATGCTGAGGTGCTGTGAACAAGGGCAAGGCACAATATATTTTCCCACAGGGAAGTGAGGCGCACTGTTGGGAGCAGGATATTCAAGTAGTAGTATGGCAGTGGCTAGCACACTGCCACAAGCGTAAGGTAGATAGGATAGTGCATCTGGTAACGTTAGGTGTTAAGTGTCAAGTACAGCAGTTGGCTCACTATAAAATCTAATATGACCATTGAAGCGCCGCAAAACAAGATGCAGGCTCTAGCAGCAGGCTCTAATTGTAATAAGCACAGATACAGTGTTCCAGGAGACCCGTCTCAGGGGCAAACAAATATAGCACAGTACCTTGCAGCAGATACATAAACAGAAGCACCAATGTGCCAGACACCGTGAGTGGTCTGCAGCAGGGAGGGAGAGACACGGATATCAGGGTCCAGGGTATGCAGCAGGTAGCTGAAGCAGTGGACGTGGCGGAGCAGGATGTCCACGGCGGGCGGCAGCAGCGGGTCGCGGCCTCGTCACTGACCCCAGCAGTAGAGCAGGACCCAAGCGGCGTCACGTCTCCGCAGCCCACAGCAGGAGCACCGGACGGTGGGGAAGACCTCAGCAGCAGTGTGTCCGGCTCCCGGCTCACGCCCGACAGACAGGGTTGCAGGAGGAGCCGCCGGAGGGATCCAAGATGGAGCCCGCAGCGCGATACGCCGCAGGCCCAAACAGCCTCCTCTCCCCTCACAGACCAAGGAGGAGAGCCACGGGTGCCGCAGGAGAAACAGGCAAGGCTCCGGAGGGTGGGTGGAGAGGGGCAGAAGGGCTGCGGTCGCTGGAACAGGATATTTAAGCAGGATTTATGAGGAGCCCGCAGCACCCACGTCCGCTCAGGTATCAGGTCAAACCACGCCCCCTTGGTCAACAGTTTTTCACAATTTTTTTTTTTAAACTTGAGTTGTTTTGCACGATCCTAGTGGGCATAGGCTTAGATTATATTAGTGTGCCACACGCCGCGAGTCATGCAAGGGAATGTGGCATACTGATAAGGTGTCTACGTTCTCAGTTTTCAAACAAAAAAATAGAGGGAGGAGCAGGAAGTAGTGGGATCAGCCTCTTTGTGAAGTTTTCCCTCCCTCCCATCCCTATGTCTTTTCCTTTCGGCGGCGGTAAAGAACGGTCATTTGTGTATAAGTAGTAGTATGTAGATAGTGGGTGCACTCTCCCGACATCGATGTGTCATTAGCCCATGCTTCTGGACGGGAGATGGCTTACACCACCTGCACGGGTGGGTTGTGCAGGGAGAGTTGATCACCAGCGGGTTGTGAATGGTGTGGTGATGTTACCCCTTTTCCCCTCACCATTAGTTAGTGCCGCCACCATCTATAGTCAAGTTGTCAATGAATACATTTGACATCAATTTTGAAACGCCAGCACTTAGTTACATAGTAGATAAGGCTGAATAAAGTCTTGCGTCCATCGAGTTCAACCTAGGTTTTAATAGCTTATCCCTTGTAAAAGACAGAATATAATTCTTATTTGTACCCTGGGATGTTTTTATCCAATAAATGATTGTCCAACCTTATTTTGAACGTATTTATTGTGTCTGCCGACACCACTTTTCCAGGAAGAGAGTTCCACAGTTTGACTGCTCTGACCGTAAAGAATTTTTTTCTTTTGAGGGAATGAAATCTTCTTTCTTCTAATCTAAATTTGTGCCCTCATGTCCTAGATTCCTTTCTTGCAGTAAAAAGGGTACTTGTGTATTATCACGGCGGCCGATTTTATGTAAATCGCATACGATATCTCATACGCTTTAGCAAGCCGATTTATGGCCGATTCAATACGCGATACGATTTCGCGGCTGATTTTCGGCTGATTTTTTTGCAGATTTTCGGCCTATTTTCCGTGATTTCCTGACTATTTGCTTGCTATTCCATCCTTGCACACCCCCACTATCCAAGTCAGCCCGAAGCATGCCGAACGGACACGGTACGCGTCCTCCTGACCTGTTCATACCCCCACTATCCATGTTGGCGTGGAGTTGATTTTATAAAGCGTGGCAAGCGCAGCGAGCCACCGAGCCCGAAGCGTGGCGAGCGCAGTTAGCCCGGTGAGGGGATGCGGAAAACTATCCCGAAGCGTGGCGAGCCCCGTGAGGGGACGCGGAATACACGTCAAGTAATTCATGGGTACTTGTGTATTTTCACGGTGCCCGAGATATCGGATGTGATATCGGCCGATATATCAGAAGCAATATCGGCCGATATATCGATGCGATCCGAACCAATTTTTGAACTGTTCATAACCCCACTATCCACTATGCATGGAGTTGATTTTATATAGTGTGGCGAGCGCAGCGAGCCACCGAGCACGAAGCGTGGCGAGCGGACGCGGATTACTGCGCTCGCCACACTATATAAAATCATTATAAACAGGTCAAAAATAGGTTTGGATCGCATCGATATATCAGCAGATATCGCATCCAATATATTGGCCGATATCGCATCCGATATCTCGGGCGCCGTGAAAATACACAAGTACCCATGAATTACTTGACGTGTATTCCGCGTCCCCTAGAGGGTTCGCTGCGCTCGCCACGCTTCGGGCTCGGTGGCTCGCCACGCTTTATAAAATCAACTCCACGCCGACGTGGATAGTGGGGGTATGAACAGGTCGGGAGGACGCGCACCGCCGCCGTTCGCCATGCTTCGTGCTGACTTGCATAGTGGGGGTGTGCAAGGATGGAATAGCATGCAAATTGGCTGCTAAATCGCATCCGATAAACAAGTACCATAAAAAGGGTGCCTGACAGTTCCTGATATTGGCCCCTCATATATTTGAACATGTTGAGCATGTCCCCCTTAAACGTCTCTTCTCTAGTGCTCAATCTCTCCTCGTAGTTTAAACTCTCCATTCTCCTAATGAGCTTAGTTGCTCGCCTTTGTTTTTTGTTTTTCAATTCTATGATGTTTATTTTATAGTGTGGGGCCCAGAATTGTACTCCGTATTTAAGGTGAGGTCTAACCAATGCCTTGTACAGTGGCATAGTTACTTTTTTTATTATTTTATTATTATTGGGTTTTTTGTTATTATCAGTTATCTCTGCACACACGGCCTCTGTGTTATCTTCTTCTGTATCTGAGCTCATTTCTTTCCCTCATGATGTTAAGTTATTTTTTACATAAAGGCACACCCCCCCCCCCCCCCGCCACTTCTATTTTCCCTGTCCTTTCTGTGTAGAGAGTATATCCCTCCATGCTTAATGCCCAGTTGTGCGACTCATTACACCATGTTTCTGTTATACCATCCCTAGTGACCACAGTTTCAAGTTCCCCGATTTTTCTTGCATTAGCCAGTAAGCATTTAAGTTTGTCTGTGTCTTATTTTAGTGTTAAGGTTTAAGTTTATTAAAGTGTAAGCATAAAGATACCCGATGGTGAGTTTATTAATTCATCCCTTGGGTTCATTTAATTATCCCTCGGAGCAAGCCCTGTTTTCTTCGCCCTTTTTTCAGCAATCGTCCGCATCATAATTGGATCAAATAATGTATAGAATATTCACGCTCTATGGTACTATTAGTTTAAGTTGTAATCCCATTTTTGTCCTGGTAGCAAGGCTGCAATTTTTGCAAATGGACAAAACCATGCTGCCCTGCTGGTGGGGCAGATGTAACATGTGCAGAGTTAGATTTGGGTGAGTTATTTTGTTTCTGTGCAGGGTAAATATTGTCGTCTTTATTTTTACACAGCAATTTAGATTTAGTTTTGCACACACCCCACCCAAATCTCTCTCTGCACATGTTCCATCTGCCCCACCTGCAGCGCAGCATGGTTTTGTCCATCTGTTAAAATTGCAGCCTTGCCAACAGGTGTGAATCATTCTTATTAGAAATATATGTAGTTATTAAGGTTAGAGGGAGTTGTAATGATAAACTTAGCATAGAAATGAGATAAATAAATCATGCTAATTAATATTGTATGTATGGTTGTAGGATGTAATTCAAGTTCTTATAATGGGTTAGGTAAATGTCTCTATATCTATTGCGTTTGTGCGCATTTTATTCATATATTACCAGTTATTATATAGCGCACACATATTCCGCAGCGCTGTACAGAGATTATTATTACCAGTTATTTATATAGCACACACATATTCCACAGCGCTGTACAGAGACTATTATTACCAGTTATTTATATAGCACACACATATTCCACAGCACTGTACAGAGAATATTATTACCAGTTATTTATACAGCGCACACATATTCCGCAGCGCTGTACAGAGACTATTATTACCAGTTATTATATAGCGCACACATATTCCACAGTGCTGTACAGAGAAGATTATTACCAGTTATTTATATAGTGCACACATATTCCACAGCGCTGTACAGAGAATATTATTACCAGTTATTTATATAGCGCACACATATTCCGCAGCGCTGTACAGAGACTATTATTACCAGTTATTTATATAGTGCACACATATTCCGCAGCGCTGTACAGAGACTATTATTACCAGTTATTATATAGCGCACACATATTCCACAGCGCTGTACAGAGACTATTATTACCAGTTATTATATAGCGCACACATATTCCGCAGCGCTGTACAGAGACTATTATTACCAGTTATTATATAGTGCACACATATTCCGCAGCGCTGTACAGAGACTATTATTACCAGTTATTGTATAGCACACACATATTCCGCAGCGCTGTACAGAGACTATTATTACCAGTTATTTATATAGCGCACACATATTCCGCAGTGCTGTACAGAGACTATTATTACCAGTTATTTATATAGCACACACATATTCCCCAGCGCTGTACAGAGAATATTATTACCAGTTATTATATAGCGCACACATATTCCGCAGCTCTGTACAGAGACTATTACGTTACTTATATAGCGCACACATATTCCACAGCGCTGTACAGAGATTATTATTACCAGTTATTTATATAGCACACACATATTCCGCAGCGCTGTACAGAGAATATTATTACCAGTTATTATATAGCGCACACATATTCCGCAGCGCTGTACAGAGACTATTATTACCAGTTATTATATAGCGCACACATATTCCACAGTGCTGTACAGGGACTATTATTACCAGTTATTTATATAGCGCACACATATTCCGCAGCGCTGTACAGAGAATATTATTACCAGTTATTATATAGCGCACACATATTCCGCAGCTCTGTACAGAGACTATTACGTTACTTATATAGCGCACACATATTCCACAGCGCTGTACAGAGATTATTATTACCAGTTATTTATATAGCACACACATATTCCGCAGCGCTGTACAGAGAATATTATTACCAGTTATTATATAGCGCACACATATTCCGCAGCGCTGTACAGAGACTATTATTACCAGTTATTATATAGTGCACACATATTCCACAGTGCTGTACAGGGACTATTATTACCAGTTATTTATATAGCGCACATATTCCGCAGCGCTGTACAGAGATTATTATTACCAGTTATTATATATATAGCGCACACATATTCCGCAGCGCTGTACAGAGACTATTATTACCAGTTATTATATAGCGCACACATATTCCACAGCGCTGTACAGAGACAATTATTACCAGTTATTTATATAGCGCACACATATTCCGCAGCGCTGTACAGAGATTATTATTACCAGTTATTATATAGCGCACACATATTCCGCAGCGCTGTACAGAGACTATTATTACCAGTTATTATATAGCGCACACATATTCCGCAGCGCTGTACAGAGAATATTATTACCAGTTATTTATATAGCGCACACATATTCCACAGCGCTGTACAGAGACTATTATTACCAGTTATTTATATAGCGCACACATATTCCGCAGCGCTGTACAGAGATTATTATTACCAGTTATTATATAGCACACACATATTCCACAGCGCTGTACAGAGACTATTATTACCAGTTATTATATAGCGCAAACATATTCCGCAGCGCTGTACAGAGAATATTATTACCAGTTATTTATATAGCGCACACATATTCCGCAGCGTTGTACAAAGCATATTATTACCAGTTATTTATATAGTGCACACATATTCCGCAGCGCTGTACAGAGATTATTATTACCAGTTATTTATATAGCACACACATATTCCACAGCGCTGTACAGAGAATATTATTACCAGTTATTATATAGCGCACACATATTCCGCAGCGCTGTACAGAGAATATTATTACCAATTATTATATAGCGCACACATATTCTGCAGCGCTGTACTGAGAATATTATTACCAGTTATTTATATAGTGCACACATATTCCGCAGCGCTGTACAGAGAATATTATTACCAGTTATTATATAGCGCACACATATTCCACAACGCTGTACAGAGATTATTATTACCAGTTATTATATAGCGCACACATATTCCGCAGCGCTGTACAGAGAATATTATTACCAGTTATTATATAGCGCACACATAGTCCGCAGAGCTGTACAGAGACTATTATTACCAGTTATTATATAGCGCACACATATTCCGCAGCGCTGTACTGAGAATATTATTACCAGTTATTATATAGCGCACACATATTCCACAGTGCTGTTCAGGGACTATTATTACCAGTTATTATATAGCGCACACATATTCCGCAGCGCTGTACAGAGAATATTATTACCAGTTATTATATAGCGCACACATATTCCGCAGCGCTGTACAGAGAATATTATTACCAGTTATTATATAGCGCACACATATTCCGCAGCGCTGTACAGAGGATATTATTACCAGTTATTATATAGCACACACATATTCCGCAGCGCTGTACAGAGAATATTATTAACGGTTATTATATAGCGCACACATATTCCACAGCGCTGTACAGAGAATATTATTACCAGTTATTTATACAGCGCACACATATTCCGCAGCGCTGTACAGAGACTATTATTACCAGTTATTATATAGCACACACATATTCCGCAGCGCTGTACAGAGACTATTATTACCAGTTATTATATAGCACACACATATTCCGCAGCGCTGTACAGAGACTATTATTACCAGTTATTTATATAGCACATACATATTCCGCAGCGCTGTACAGAGAATATTATTAACGGTTATTATATAGCGCACACATATTCCACAGCACTGTACAGAGAATATTATTACCAGTTATTTATACAGCGCACACATATTCCGCAGCGCTGTACAGAGACTATTATTACCAGTTATTATATAGCGCACACATATTCCACAGCGCTGTACAGAGAATATTATTACCAGTTATTTATACAGCGCACACATATTCCACAGCGCTGTACAGAGACTATTATTACCAGTTATTTATATAGCGCACACATATTCCGCAGCGCTGTACAGAGACTATTATTACCAGTTATTATATAGCACACACATATTCCACAGCGCTGTACAGAGACTATTATTACCAGTTATTATATAGCGCACACACATTCCGCAGTGCTGTACAGAGATTATTACCAGTTATTATATAGCGCACACATATTCCACAGCGCTGTACAGAGACTATTATTACCAGTTATTATATAGCGCACACATATTCCACAGCGCTGTACAGAGATTATTATTACCAGTTATTTATATAGCGCACACATATTCCGCAGCGCTGTACAGAGACTATTATTACCAGTTATTATGTAGCGCACACATATTCCGCAGCGCTGTACAGAGAGTATTATTACCAGTTATTATATAGCGCACACATATTCCACAGCGCTGCACAGAGACTATTATTACCAGTTATTTATATAGCACACACATATTCCACAGCGCTGTACAGAGATTATTATTACCAGTTATAATATAGCGCACACATATTCCGCAGCGCTGTACAGAGACTATTATTACCAGTTATTATATAGCGCACACATATTCCGCAGCGCTGTACAGAGAATATTATTACCAGTTATTTATATAGCGCACACATATTCCACAGCGCTGTACAGAGACTATTATTACCAGTTATTTATATAGCGCACACATATTCCGCAGCGCTGTACAGAGATTATTATTACCAGTTATTATATAGCACACACATATTCCACAGCGCTGTACAGAGACTATTATTACCAGTTATTATATAGCGCAAACATATTCCGCAGCGCTGTACAGAGAATATTATTACCAGTTATTTATATAGCGCACACATATTCCGCAGCGTTGTACAGAGCATATTATTACCAGTTATTTATATAGTGCACACATATTCCGCAGCGCTGTACAGAGATTATTATTACCAGTTATTTATATAGCACACACATATTCCGCAGCGCTGTACAGAGAATATTATTACCAGTTATTATATAGCGCACACATATTCCGCAGCGCTGTACAGAGAATATTATTACCAATTATTATATAGCGCACACATATTCTGCAGCGCTGTACTGAGAATATTATTACCAGTTATTTATATAGTGCACACATATTCCGCAGCGCTGTACAGAGAATATTATTACCAGTTATTATATAGCGCACACATATTCCACAACGCTGTACAGAGATTATTATTACCAGTTATTATATAGCGCACACATATTCCGCAGCGCTGTACAGAGAATATTATTACCAGTTATTATATAGCGCACACATAGTCCGCAGAGCTGTACAGAGACTATTATTACCAGTTATTATATAGCGCACACATATTCCGCAGCGCTGTACTGAGAATATTATTACCAGTTATTATATAGCGCACACATATTCCACAGTGCTGTTCAGGGACTATTATTACCAGTTATTATATAGCGCACACATATTCCGCAGCGCTGTACAGAGAATATTATTACCAGTTATTATATAGCGCACACATATTCCGCAGCGCTGTACAGAGAATATTATTACCAGTTATTATATAGCGCACACATATTCCGCAGCGCTGTACAGAGGATATTATTACCAGTTATTATATAGCACACACATATTCCGCAGCGCTGTACAGAGAATATTATTAACGGTTATTATATAGCGCACACATATTCCACAGCGCTGTACAGAGAATATTATTACCAGTTATTTATACAGCGCACACATATTCCGCAGCGCTGTACAGAGACTATTATTACCAGTTATTATATAGCACACACATATTCCGCAGCGCTGTACAGAGACTATTATTACCAGTTATTATATAGCACACACATATTCCGCAGCGCTGTACAGAGACTATTATTACCAGTTATTTATATAGCACATACATATTCCGCAGCGCTGTACAGAGAATATTATTAACGGTTATTATATAGCGCACACATATTCCACAGCACTGTACAGAGAATATTATTACCAGTTATTTATACAGCGCACACATATTCCGCAGCGCTGTACAGAGACTATTATTACCAGTTATTATATAGCGCACACATATTCCACAGCGCTGTACAGAGAATATTATTACCAGTTATTTATACAGCGCACACATATTCCACAGCGCTGTACAGAGACTATTATTACCAGTTATTTATATAGCGCACACATATTCCGCAGCGCTGTACAGAGACTATTATTACCAGTTATTATATAGCACACACATATTCCACAGCGCTGTACAGAGACTATTATTACCAGTTATTATATAGCGCACACACATTCCGCAGTGCTGTACAGAGATTATTACCAGTTATTATATAGCGCACACATATTCCACAGCGCTGTACAGAGACTATTATTACCAGTTATTATATAGCGCACACATATTCCACAGCGCTGTACAGAGATTATTATTACCAGTTATTTATATAGCGCACACATATTCCGCAGCGCTGTACAGAGACTATTATTACCAGTTATTATGTAGCGCACACATATTCCGCAGCGCTGTACAGAGAGTATTATTACCAGTTATTATATAGCGCACACATATTCCACAGCGCTGCACAGAGACTATTATTACCAGTTATTTATATAGCACACACATATTCCACAGCGCTGTACAGAGATTATTATTACCAGTTATAATATAGCGCACACATATTCCACAGCGCTGTACAGAGACTATTATTACCAGTTATTATATAGCGCACACATATTCCGCAGCGCTGTACAGAGAATATTATTACCAGTTATTTATATAGCGCACACATATTCCACAGCGCTGTACAGAGACTATTATTACCAGTTATTTATATAGCGCACACATATTCCGCAGCGCTGTACAGAGATTATTATTACCAGTTATTATATAGCACACACATATTCCACAGCGCTGTACAGAGACTATTATTACCAGTTATTATATAGCGCAAACATATTCCGCAGCGCTGTACAGAGAATATTATTACCAGTTATTTATATAGCGCACACATATTCCGCAGCGTTGTACAGAGCATATTATTACCAGTTATTTATATAGTGCACACATATTCCGCAGCGCTGTACAGAGATTATTATTACCAGTTATTTATATAGCACACACATATTCCGCAGCGCTGTACAGAGAATATTATTACCAGTTATTATATAGCGCACACATATTCCGCAGCGCTGTACAGAGAATATTATTACCAATTATTATATAGCGCACACATATTCTGCAGCGCTGTACTGAGAATATTATTACCAGTTATTTATATAGTGCACACATATTCCGCAGCGCTGTACAGAGAATATTATTACCAGTTATTATATAGCGCACACATATTCCACAACGCTGTACAGAGATTATTATTACCAGTTATTATATAGCGCACACATATTCCGCAGCGCTGTACAGAGAATATTATTACCAGTTATTATATAGCGCACACATAGTCCGCAGAGCTGTACAGAGACTATTATTACCAGTTATTATATAGCGCACACATATTCCGCAGCGCTGTACTGAGAATATTATTACCAGTTATTATATAGCGCACACATATTCCACAGTGCTGTTCAGGGACTATTATTACCAGTTATTATATAGCGCACACATATTCCGCAGCGCTGTACAGAGAATATTATTACCAGTTATTATATAGCGCACACATATTCCGCAGCGCTGTACAGAGAATATTATTACCAGTTATTATATAGCGCACACATATTCCGCAGCGCTGTACAGAGGATATTATTACCAGTTATTATATAGCACACACATATTCCGCAGCGCTGTACAGAGAATATTATTAACGGTTATTATATAGCGCACACATATTCCACAGCGCTGTACAGAGAATATTATTACCAGTTATTTATACAGCGCACACATATTCCGCAGCGCTGTACAGAGACTATTATTACCAGTTATTATATAGCACACACATATTCCGCAGCGCTGTACAGAGACTATTATTACCAGTTATTATATAGCACACACATATTCCGCAGCGCTGTACAGAGACTATTATTACCAGTTATTTATATAGCACATACATATTCCGCAGCGCTGTACAGAGAATATTATTAACGGTTATTATATAGCGCACACATATTCCACAGCACTGTACAGAGAATATTATTACCAGTTATTTATACAGCGCACACATATTCCGCAGCGCTGTACAGAGACTATTATTACCAGTTATTATATAGCGCACACATATTCCACAGCGCTGTACAGAGAATATTATTACCAGTTATTTATACAGCGCACACATATTCCACAGCGCTGTACAGAGACTATTATTACCAGTTATTTATATAGCGCACACATATTCCGCAGCGCTGTACAGAGACTATTATTACCAGTTATTATATAGCACACACATATTCCACAGCGCTGTACAGAGACTATTATTACCAGTTATTATATAGCGCACACACATTCCGCAGTGCTGTACAGAGATTATTACCAGTTATTATATAGCGCACACATATTCCACAGCGCTGTACAGAGACTATTATTACCAGTTATTATATAGCGCACACATATTCCACAGCGCTGTACAGAGATTATTATTACCAGTTATTTATATAGCGCACACATATTCCGCAGCGCTGTACAGAGACTATTATTACCAGTTATTATGTAGCGCACACATATTCCGCAGCGCTGTACAGAGAGTATTATTACCAGTTATTATATAGCGCACACATATTCCACAGCGCTGCACAGAGACTATTATTACCAGTTATTTATATAGCACACACATATTCCACAGCGTTGTACAGAGAATATTATTACCAGTTATTTATACAGCGCACACATATTCCGCAGCGCTGTACAGAGACTATTATTACCAGTTATTATATAGCACACACATATTCCGCAGCGCTGTACAGAGACTATTATTACCAGTTATTATATAGCACACACATATTCCGCAGCGCTGTACAGAGACTATTATTACCAGTTATTTATATAGCGCATACATATTCCACAGCGCTGTACAGAGACTATTATTACCAGTTATTTATATAGCGCACACATATTCCGCAGCGCTGTACAGAGATTATTATTACCAGTTATTATATAGCACACACATATTCCACAGCGCTGTACAGAGACTATTATTACCAGTTATTATATAGCGCAAACATATTCCGCAGCGCTGTACAGAGAATATTATTACCAGTTATTTATATAGCGCACACATATTCCGCAGCGTTGTACAGAGCATATTATTACCAGTTATTTATATAGTGCACACATATTCCGCAGCGCTGTACAGAGATTATTATTAACAGTTATTTATATAGCACACACATATTCCGCAGCACTGTACAGAGAATATTATTACCAGTTATTATATAGCGCACACATATTCCGCAGCGCTGTACAGAGAATATTATTACCAATTATTATATAGCGCACACATATTCTGCAGCGCTGTACTGAGAATATTATTACCAGTTATTTATATAGTGCACACATATTCCGCAGCGCTGTACAGAGAATATTATTACCAGTTATTATATAGCGCACACATATTCCACAACGCTGTACAGAGATTATTATTACCAGTTATTATATAGCGCACACATATTCCGCAGCGCTGTACAGAGAATATTATTACCAGTTATTATATAGCGCACACATAGTCCGCAGAGCTGTACAGAGACTATTATTACCAGTTATTATATAGCGCACACATATTCCGCAGCGCTGTACTGAGAATATTATTACCAGTTATTATATAGCGCACACATATTCCACAGTGCTGTTCAGGGACTATTATTACCAGTTATTATATAGCGCACACATATTCCGCAGCGCTGTACAGAGAATATTATTACCAGTTATTATATAGCGCACACATATTCCGCAGCGCTGTACAGAGAATATTATTACCAGTTATTATATAGCGCACACATATTCCGCAGCGCTGTACAGAGGATATTATTACCAGTTATTATATAGCACACACATATTCCGCAGCGCTGTACAGAGAATATTATTAACGGTTATTATATAGCGCACACATATTCCACAGCGCTGTACAGAGAATATTATTACCAGTTATTTATACAGCGCACACATATTCCGCAGCGCTGTACAGAGACTATTATTACCAGTTATTATATAGCACACACATATTCCGCAGCGCTGTACAGAGACTATTATTACCAGTTATTATATAGCACACACATATTCCGCAGCGCTGTACAGAGACTATTATTACCAGTTATTTATATAGCACATACATATTCCGCAGCGCTGTACAGAGAATATTATTAACGGTTATTATATAGCGCACACATATTCCACAGCACTGTACAGAGAATATTATTACCAGTTATTTATACAGCGCACACATATTCCGCAGCGCTGTACAGAGACTATTATTACCAGTTATTATATAGCGCACACATATTCCACAGCGCTGTACAGAGAATATTATTACCAGTTATTTATACAGCGCACACATATTCCACAGCGCTGTACAGAGACTATTATTACCAGTTATTTATATAGCGCACACATATTCCGCAGCGCTGTACAGAGACTATTATTACCAGTTATTATATAGCACACACATATTCCACAGCGCTGTACAGAGACTATTATTACCAGTTATTATATAGCGCACACACATTCCGCAGTGCTGTACAGAGATTATTACCAGTTATTATATAGCGCACACATATTCCACAGCGCTGTACAGAGACTATTATTACCAGTTATTATATAGCGCACACATATTCCACAGCGCTGTACAGAGATTATTATTACCAGTTATTTATATAGCGCACACATATTCCGCAGCGCTGTACAGAGACTATTATTACCAGTTATTATGTAGCGCACACATATTCCGCAGCGCTGTACAGAGAGTATTATTACCAGTTATTATATAGCGCACACATATTCCACAGCGCTGCACAGAGACTATTATTACCAGTTATTTATATAGCACACACATATTCCACAGCGCTGTACAGAGAATATTATTACCAGTTATTTATACAGCGCACACATATTCCGCAGCGCTGTACAGAGACTATTATTACCAGTTATTATATAGCACACACATATTCCGCAGCGCTGTACAGAGACTATTATTACCAGTTATTATATAGCACACACATATTCCGCAGCGCTGTACAGAGACTATTATTACCAGTTATTTATATAGCGCATACATATTCCGCAGCGCTGTACAGAGAATATTATTAACGGTTATTATATAGCGCACACATATTCCACAGCACTGTACAGAGAATATTATTACCAGTTATTTATACAGCGCACACATATTCCGCAGCGCTGTACAGAGACTATTATTACCAGTTATTATATAGCGCACACATATTCCATAGCGCTGTACAGAGAATATTATTACCAGTTATTTATACAGCGCACACATATTCCACAGCGCTGTACTGAGACTATTATTACCAGTTATTTATATAGCGCACACATATTCCGCAGCGCTGTACAGAGACTATTATTACCAGTTATTATATAGCACACACATATTCCACAGCGCTGTACAGAGACTATTATTACCAGTTATTATATAGCGCACACACATTCCGCAGTGCTGTACAGAGATTATTACCAGTTATTATATAACGCACACATATTCCACAGCGCTGTACAGAGACTATTATTACCAGTTATTATATAGCGCACACATATTCCACAGCGCTGTACAGAGATTATTATTACCAGTTATTTATATAACGCACACATATTCTGCAGCGCTGTACAGAGACTATTATTACCAGTTATTATGTAGCGCACACATATTCCGCAGCGCTGTACAGAGAGTATTATTACCAGTTATTATATAGCGCACACATATTCCACAGCGCTGCACAGAGACTATTATTACCAATTATTTATATAGCACACACATATTCCGCAGCGCTGTACAGAGATTATTATTACCAGTTATTATATAGCGCACACATATTCCACAGCGCTGTACAGAGAATATTATTACCAGTTATTATATAGCGCACACATATTCCACAGCGCTGTACAGAGAATATTATTACCAGTTATTATATAGCGCACACATATTCCACAGCGCTGTACAGAGACTATTATTACCAGTTATTTATATAACATACACATATTCCGCAGCGCTGTACAGAAAATATTATTACCAGTTATTTATATAACATACACATATTCCGCAGCGCTGTACAGAGATTATTATTACCAGTTATTTATATAATGCACACATATTCCGCAGCGCTGTACAGAGACTATTATTACCAGTTATTTATATAGCGCACACATATTCCGCAGCGCTGTACAGAAAATATTATTACCAGTTATTTATATAACATACACATATTCCGCAGCGCTGTACAGAGATTATTATTACCAGTTATTATATATCGCACACATATTCCGCAGTGCTGTACAGATATTATTACCAGTTATTATATAGCGCACCCATATTCCACAGCGCTGTACAGAGAATATTATTACCAGTTATTATATATCGCACACATATTCCGCAGTGCTGTACAGATATTATTACCAGTTATTATATAGCGCACACATATTCCACAGCGCTGTACAGAGAATATTATTACCAGTTATTATATAGCGCACACATATTCTGCAGCGCTGTACAGAGACTATTATTACCAGTTATTATATAGCGCACACATATTCCGCAGCGCTGTATAGAGAATATTATTACCAGTTATTTATATAGCGCACACATATTCCACAGCGCTGTACAGAGACTATTATTACCAGTTATTTATATAGCGCACACATATTCCGCAGCGCTGTACAGAGACTATTATTACCAGTTATTATATAGCGCACACATATTCCGCAGTGCTGTACAGAGAATATTATTACCAGTTATTAAATAGCGCACACATATTCTGCAGTGCTGTACAGAGAATATTTTTACCAGTTATTATATAGCGCACACATATTCCACAGCGCTGTACAGAGACTATTATTACCAGTTATTTATATAGCACACACATATTCCGCAGCGCTGTACAGAGAATATTATTACCAGTTATTATATAGAGCACACATATTCCGCAGCGCTGTACAGATGATAATATTATTACCAGTTATTATATAGCGCACACATATTCTGCAGCACTGTACAGAGATTATTATTACCAGTTATTATATAGCGCACACATTCTGCAGCGCTGTACAGAGACTATTATTACCAGTTATTATATAGCGCACACATATTCCGCAGCGCTGTACAGAGAATATTATTACCAGTTATTATATAGCGCACACATATTCCGCAGCGCTGTACAGAGAATATTATTACCAGTTATTATATAGCTCACACATATTCCGCAGCGCTGTACAGAGAATATTATTACCAGTTATTATATAGCGCACACATATTCCGCAGCGATGTACAGAGAATATTATTACCAGTTATTTATATTGCGCAAACAATATTCTGCAGCGCTGTACAGATAATATTATTACCAGTTATTATATAGCGCACACATATTCCGCAGCGCTGTACAGAGACTATTATTACCTGTTATTATATAGCACACACATATTCCGCAGCGCTGTACAGAGACTATTATTACCAGTTATTTATATAGCGCACACATATTCCGCAGTGCTGTACAGAGACTATTATTACCAGTTATTTATATAGCACACACATATTCCCCAGCGCTGTACAGAGAATATTATTACCAGTTATTATATAGCGCACACATATTCCGCAGCTCTGTACAGAGACTATTACGTTACTTATATAGCGCACACATATTCCACAGCGCTGTACAGAGATTATTATTACCAGTTATTTATATAGCACACACATATTCCGCAGCGCTGTACAGAGAATATTATTACCAGTTATTATATAGCGCACACATATTCCGCAGCGCTGTACAGAGACTATTATTACCAGTTATTATATAGCGCACACATATTCCACAGTGCTGTACAGGGACTATTATTACCAGTTATTTATATAGCGCACACATATTCCGCAGCGCTGTACAGAGAATATTATTACCAGTTATTATATAGCGCACACATATTCCGCAGCTCTGTACAGAGACTATTACGTTACTTATATAGCGCACACATATTCCACAGCGCTGTACAGAGATTATTATTACCAGTTATTTATATAGCACACACATATTCCGCAGCGCTGTACAGAGAATATTATTACCAGTTATTATATAGCGCACACATATTCCGCAGCGCTGTACAGAGACTATTATTACCAGTTATTATATAGTGCACACATATTCCACAGTGCTGTACAGGGACTATTATTACCAGTTATTTATATAGCGCACATATTCCGCAGCGCTGTACAGAGATTATTATTACCAGTTATTATATATATAGCGCACACATATTCCGCAGCGCTGTACAGAGACTATTATTACCAGTTATTATATAGCGCACACATATTCCACAGCGCTGTACAGAGACAATTATTACCAGTTATTTATATAGCGCACACATATTCCGCAGCGCTGTACAGAGATTATTATTACCAGTTATTATATAGCGCACACATATTCCGCAGCGCTGTACAGAGACTATTATTACCAGTTATTATATAGCGCACACATATTCCGCAGCGCTGTACAGAGAATATTATTACCAGTTATTTATATAGCGCACACATATTCCACAGCGCTGTACAGAGACTATTATTACCAGTTATTTATATAGCGCACACATATTCCGCAGCGCTGTACAGAGATTATTATTACCAGTTATTATATAGCACACACATATTCCACAGCGCTGTACAGAGACTATTATTACCAGTTATTATATAGCGCAAACATATTCCGCAGCGCTGTACAGAGAATATTATTACCAGTTATTTATATAGCGCACACATATTCCGCAGCGTTGTACAAAGCATATTATTACCAGTTATTTATATAGTGCACACATATTCCGCAGCGCTGTACAGAGATTATTATTACCAGTTATTTATATAGCACACACATATTCCACAGCGCTGTACAGAGAATATTATTACCAGTTATTATATAGCGCACACATATTCCGCAGCGCTGTACAGAGAATATTATTACCAATTATTATATAGCGCACACATATTCTGCAGCGCTGTACTGAGAATATTATTACCAGTTATTTATATAGTGCACACATATTCCGCAGCGCTGTACAGAGAATATTATTACCAGTTATTATATAGCGCACACATATTCCACAACGCTGTACAGAGATTATTATTACCAGTTATTATATAGCGCACACATATTCCGCAGCGCTGTACAGAGAATATTATTACCAGTTATTATATAGCGCACACATAGTCCGCAGAGCTGTACAGAGACTATTATTACCAGTTATTATATAGCGCACACATATTCCGCAGCGCTGTACTGAGAATATTATTACCAGTTATTATATAGCGCACACATATTCCACAGTGCTGTTCAGGGACTATTATTACCAGTTATTATATAGCGCACACATATTCCGCAGCGCTGTACAGAGAATATTATTACCAGTTATTATATAGCGCACACATATTCCGCAGCGCTGTACAGAGAATATTATTACCAGTTATTATATAGCGCACACATATTCCGCAGCGCTGTACAGAGGATATTATTACCAGTTATTATATAGCACACACATATTCCGCAGCGCTGTACAGAGAATATTATTAACGGTTATTATATAGCGCACACATATTCCACAGCGCTGTACAGAGAATATTATTACCAGTTATTTATACAGCGCACACATATTCCGCAGCGCTGTACAGAGACTATTATTACCAGTTATTATATAGCACACACATATTCCGCAGCGCTGTACAGAGACTATTATTACCAGTTATTATATAGCACACACATATTCCGCAGCGCTGTACAGAGACTATTATTACCAGTTATTTATATAGCACATACATATTCCGCAGCGCTGTACAGAGAATATTATTAACGGTTATTATATAGCGCACACATATTCCACAGCACTGTACAGAGAATATTATTACCAGTTATTTATACAGCGCACACATATTCCGCAGCGCTGTACAGAGACTATTATTACCAGTTATTATATAGCGCACACATATTCCACAGCGCTGTACAGAGAATATTATTACCAGTTATTTATACAGCGCACACATATTCCACAGCGCTGTACAGAGACTATTATTACCAGTTATTTATATAGCGCACACATATTCCGCAGCGCTGTACAGAGACTATTATTACCAGTTATTATATAGCACACACATATTCCACAGCGCTGTACAGAGACTATTATTACCAGTTATTATATAGCGCACACACATTCCGCAGTGCTGTACAGAGATTATTACCAGTTATTATATAGCGCACACATATTCCACAGCGCTGTACAGAGACTATTATTACCAGTTATTATATAGCGCACACATATTCCACAGCGCTGTACAGAGATTATTATTACCAGTTATTTATATAGCGCACACATATTCCGCAGCGCTGTACAGAGACTATTATTACCAGTTATTATGTAGCGCACACATATTCCGCAGCGCTGTACAGAGAGTATTATTACCAGTTATTATATAGCGCACACATATTCCACAGCGCTGCACAGAGACTATTATTACCAGTTATTTATATAGCACACACATATTCCACAGCGCTGTACAGAGATTATTATTACCAGTTATAATATAGCGCACACATATTCCGCAGCGCTGTACAGAGACTATTATTACCAGTTATTATATAGCGCACACATATTCCGCAGCGCTGTACAGAGAATATTATTACCAGTTATTTATATAGCGCACACATATTCCACAGCGCTGTACAGAGACTATTATTACCAGTTATTTATATAGCGCACACATATTCCGCAGCGCTGTACAGAGATTATTATTACCAGTTATTATATAGCACACACATATTCCACAGCGCTGTACAGAGACTATTATTACCAGTTATTATATAGCGCAAACATATTCCGCAGCGCTGTACAGAGAATATTATTACCAGTTATTTATATAGCGCACACATATTCCGCAGCGTTGTACAGAGCATATTATTACCAGTTATTTATATAGTGCACACATATTCCGCAGCGCTGTACAGAGATTATTATTACCAGTTATTTATATAGCACACACATATTCCGCAGCGCTGTACAGAGAATATTATTACCAGTTATTATATAGCGCACACATATTCCGCAGCGCTGTACAGAGAATATTATTACCAATTATTATATAGCGCACACATATTCTGCAGCGCTGTACTGAGAATATTATTACCAGTTATTTATATAGTGCACACATATTCCGCAGCGCTGTACAGAGAATATTATTACCAGTTATTATATAGCGCACACATATTCCACAACGCTGTACAGAGATTATTATTACCAGTTATTATATAGCGCACACATATTCCGCAGCGCTGTACAGAGAATATTATTACCAGTTATTATATAGCGCACACATAGTCCGCAGAGCTGTACAGAGACTATTATTACCAGTTATTATATAGCGCACACATATTCCGCAGCGCTGTACTGAGAATATTATTACCAGTTATTATATAGCGCACACATATTCCACAGTGCTGTTCAGGGACTATTATTACCAGTTATTATATAGCGCACACATATTCCGCAGCGCTGTACAGAGAATATTATTACCAGTTATTATATAGCGCACACATATTCCGCAGCGCTGTACAGAGAATATTATTACCAGTTATTATATAGCGCACACATATTCCGCAGCGCTGTACAGAGGATATTATTACCAGTTATTATATAGCACACACATATTCCGCAGCGCTGTACAGAGAATATTATTAACGGTTATTATATAGCGCACACATATTCCACAGCGCTGTACAGAGAATATTATTACCAGTTATTTATACAGCGCACACATATTCCGCAGCGCTGTACAGAGACTATTATTACCAGTTATTATATAGCACACACATATTCCGCAGCGCTGTACAGAGACTATTATTACCAGTTATTATATAGCACACACATATTCCGCAGCGCTGTACAGAGACTATTATTACCAGTTATTTATATAGCACATACATATTCCGCAGCGCTGTACAGAGAATATTATTAACGGTTATTATATAGCGCACACATATTCCACAGCACTGTACAGAGAATATTATTACCAGTTATTTATACAGCGCACACATATTCCGCAGCGCTGTACAGAGACTATTATTACCAGTTATTATATAGCGCACACATATTCCACAGCGCTGTACAGAGAATATTATTACCAGTTATTTATACAGCGCACACATATTCCACAGCGCTGTACAGAGACTATTATTACCAGTTATTTATATAGCGCACACATATTCCGCAGCGCTGTACAGAGACTATTATTACCAGTTATTATATAGCACACACATATTCCACAGCGCTGTACAGAGACTATTATTACCAGTTATTATATAGCGCACACACATTCCGCAGTGCTGTACAGAGATTATTACCAGTTATTATATAGCGCACACATATTCCACAGCGCTGTACAGAGACTATTATTACCAGTTATTATATAGCGCACACATATTCCACAGCGCTGTACAGAGATTATTATTACCAGTTATTTATATAGCGCACACATATTCCGCAGCGCTGTACAGAGACTATTATTACCAGTTATTATGTAGCGCACACATATTCCGCAGCGCTGTACAGAGAGTATTATTACCAGTTATTATATAGCGCACACATATTCCACAGCGCTGCACAGAGACTATTATTACCAGTTATTTATATAGCACACACATATTCCACAGCGCTGTACAGAGATTATTATTACCAGTTATAATATAGCGCACACATATTCCGCAGCGCTGTACAGAGACTATTATTACCAGTTATTATATAGCGCACACATATTCCGCAGCGCTGTACAGAGAATATTATTACCAGTTATTTATATAGCGCACACATATTCCACAGCGCTGTACAGAGACTATTATTACCAGTTATTTATATAGCGCACACATATTCCGCAGCGCTGTACAGAGATTATTATTACCAGTTATTATATAGCACACACATATTCCACAGCGCTGTACAGAGACTATTATTACCAGTTATTATATAGCGCAAACATATTCCGCAGCGCTGTACAGAGAATATTATTACCAGTTATTTATATAGCGCACACATATTCCGCAGCGTTGTACAGAGCATATTATTACCAGTTATTTATATAGTGCACACATATTCCGCAGCGCTGTACAGAGATTATTATTACCAGTTATTTATATAGCACACACATATTCCGCAGCGCTGTACAGAGAATATTATTACCAGTTATTATATAGCGCACACATATTCCGCAGCGCTGTACAGAGAATATTATTACCAATTATTATATAGCGCACACATATTCTGCAGCGCTGTACTGAGAATATTATTACCAGTTATTTATATAGTGCACACATATTCCGCAGCGCTGTACAGAGAATATTATTACCAGTTATTATATAGCGCACACATATTCCACAACGCTGTACAGAGATTATTATTACCAGTTATTATATAGCGCACACATATTCCGCAGCGCTGTACAGAGAATATTATTACCAGTTATTATATAGCGCACACATAGTCCGCAGAGCTGTACAGAGACTATTATTACCAGTTATTATATAGCGCACACATATTCCGCAGCGCTGTACTGAGAATATTATTACCAGTTATTATATAGCGCACACATATTCCACAGTGCTGTTCAGGGACTATTATTACCAGTTATTATATAGCGCACACATATTCCGCAGCGCTGTACAGAGAATATTATTACCAGTTATTATATAGCGCACACATATTCCGCAGCGCTGTACAGAGAATATTATTACCAGTTATTATATAGCGCACACATATTCCGCAGCGCTGTACAGAGGATATTATTACCAGTTATTATATAGCACACACATATTCCGCAGCGCTGTACAGAGAATATTATTAACGGTTATTATATAGCGCACACATATTCCACAGCGCTGTACAGAGAATATTATTACCAGTTATTTATACAGCGCACACATATTCCGCAGCGCTGTACAGAGACTATTATTACCAGTTATTATATAGCACACACATATTCCGCAGCGCTGTACAGAGACTATTATTACCAGTTATTATATAGCACACACATATTCCGCAGCGCTGTACAGAGACTATTATTACCAGTTATTTATATAGCACATACATATTCCGCAGCGCTGTACAGAGAATATTATTAACGGTTATTATATAGCGCACACATATTCCACAGCACTGTACAGAGAATATTATTACCAGTTATTTATACAGCGCACACATATTCCGCAGCGCTGTACAGAGACTATTATTACCAGTTATTATATAGCGCACACATATTCCACAGCGCTGTACAGAGAATATTATTACCAGTTATTTATACAGCGCACACATATTCCACAGCGCTGTACAGAGACTATTATTACCAGTTATTTATATAGCGCACACATATTCCGCAGCGCTGTACAGAGACTATTATTACCAGTTATTATATAGCACACACATATTCCACAGCGCTGTACAGAGACTATTATTACCAGTTATTATATAGCGCACACACATTCCGCAGTGCTGTACAGAGATTATTACCAGTTATTATATAGCGCACACATATTCCACAGCGCTGTACAGAGACTATTATTACCAGTTATTATATAGCGCACACATATTCCACAGCGCTGTACAGAGATTATTATTACCAGTTATTTATATAGCGCACACATATTCCGCAGCGCTGTACAGAGACTATTATTACCAGTTATTATGTAGCGCACACATATTCCGCAGCGCTGTACAGAGAGTATTATTACCAGTTATTATATAGCGCACACATATTCCACAGCGCTGCACAGAGACTATTATTACCAGTTATTTATATAGCACACACATATTCCACAGCGCTGTACAGAGATTATTATTACCAGTTATAATATAGCGCACACATATTCCGCAGCGCTGTACAGAGACTATTATTACCAGTTATTATATAGCGCACACATATTCCGCAGCGCTGTACAGAGAATATTATTACCAGTTATTTATATAGCGCACACATATTCCACAGCGCTGTACAGAGACTATTATTACCAGTTATTTATATAGCGCACACATATTCCGCAGCGCTGTACAGAGATTATTATTACCAGTTATTATATAGCACACACATATTCCACAGCGCTGTACAGAGACTATTATTACCAGTTATTATATAGCGCAAACATATTCCGCAGCGCTGTACAGAGAATATTATTACCAGTTATTTATATAGCGCACACATATTCCGCAGCGTTGTACAGAGCATATTATTACCAGTTATTTATATAGTGCACACATATTCCGCAGCGCTGTACAGAGATTATTATTACCAGTTATTTATATAGCACACACATATTCCGCAGCGCTGTACAGAGAATATTATTACCAGTTATTATATAGCGCACACATATTCCGCAGCGCTGTACAGAGAATATTATTACCAATTATTATATAGCGCACACATATTCTGCAGCGCTGTACTGAGAATATTATTACCAGTTATTTATATAGTGCACACATATTCCGCAGCGCTGTACAGAGAATATTATTACCAGTTATTATATAGCGCACACATATTCCACAACGCTGTACAGAGATTATTATTACCAGTTATTATATAGCGCACACATATTCCGCAGCGCTGTACAGAGAATATTATTACCAGTTATTATATAGCGCACACATAGTCCGCAGAGCTGTACAGAGACTATTATTACCAGTTATTATATAGCGCACACATATTCCGCAGCGCTGTACTGAGAATATTATTACCAGTTATTATATAGCGCACACATATTCCACAGTGCTGTTCAGGGACTATTATTACCAGTTATTATATAGCGCACACATATTCCGCAGCGCTGTACAGAGAATATTATTACCAGTTATTATATAGCGCACACATATTCCGCAGCGCTGTACAGAGAATATTATTACCAGTTATTATATAGCGCACACATATTCCGCAGCGCTGTACAGAGGATATTATTACCAGTTATTATATAGCACACACATATTCCGCAGCGCTGTACAGAGAATATTATTAACGGTTATTATATAGCGCACACATATTCCACAGCGCTGTACAGAGAATATTATTACCAGTTATTTATACAGCGCACACATATTCCGCAGCGCTGTACAGAGACTATTATTACCAGTTATTATATAGCACACACATATTCCGCAGCGCTGTACAGAGACTATTATTACCAGTTATTATATAGCACACACATATTCCGCAGCGCTGTACAGAGACTATTATTACCAGTTATTTATATAGCACATACATATTCCGCAGCGCTGTACAGAGAATATTATTAACGGTTATTATATAGCGCACACATATTCCACAGCACTGTACAGAGAATATTATTACCAGTTATTTATACAGCGCACACATATTCCGCAGCGCTGTACAGAGACTATTATTACCAGTTATTATATAGCGCACACATATTCCACAGCGCTGTACAGAGAATATTATTACCAGTTATTTATACAGCGCACACATATTCCACAGCGCTGTACAGAGACTATTATTACCAGTTATTTATATAGCGCACACATATTCCGCAGCGCTGTACAGAGACTATTATTACCAGTTATTATATAGCACACACATATTCCACAGCGCTGTACAGAGACTATTATTACCAGTTATTATATAGCGCACACACATTCCGCAGTGCTGTACAGAGATTATTACCAGTTATTATATAGCGCACACATATTCCACAGCGCTGTACAGAGACTATTATTACCAGTTATTATATAGCGCACACATATTCCACAGCGCTGTACAGAGATTATTATTACCAGTTATTTATATAGCGCACACATATTCCGCAGCGCTGTACAGAGACTATTATTACCAGTTATTATGTAGCGCACACATATTCCGCAGCGCTGTACAGAGAGTATTATTACCAGTTATTATATAGCGCACACATATTCCACAGCGCTGCACAGAGACTATTATTACCAGTTATTTATATAGCACACACATATTCCACAGCGTTGTACAGAGAATATTATTACCAGTTATTTATACAGCGCACACATATTCCGCAGCGCTGTACAGAGACTATTATTACCAGTTATTATATAGCACACACATATTCCGCAGCGCTGTACAGAGACTATTATTACCAGTTATTATATAGCACACACATATTCCGCAGCGCTGTACAGAGACTATTATTACCAGTTATTTATATAGCGCATACATATTCCACAGCGCTGTACAGAGACTATTATTACCAGTTATTTATATAGCGCACACATATTCCGCAGCGCTGTACAGAGATTATTATTACCAGTTATTATATAGCACACACATATTCCACAGCGCTGTACAGAGACTATTATTACCAGTTATTATATAGCGCAAACATATTCCGCAGCGCTGTACAGAGAATATTATTACCAGTTATTTATATAGCGCACACATATTCCGCAGCGTTGTACAGAGCATATTATTACCAGTTATTTATATAGTGCACACATATTCCGCAGCGCTGTACAGAGATTATTATTAACAGTTATTTATATAGCACACACATATTCCGCAGCACTGTACAGAGAATATTATTACCAGTTATTATATAGCGCACACATATTCCGCAGCGCTGTACAGAGAATATTATTACCAATTATTATATAGCGCACACATATTCTGCAGCGCTGTACTGAGAATATTATTACCAGTTATTTATATAGTGCACACATATTCCGCAGCGCTGTACAGAGAATATTATTACCAGTTATTATATAGCGCACACATATTCCACAACGCTGTACAGAGATTATTATTACCAGTTATTATATAGCGCACACATATTCCGCAGCGCTGTACAGAGAATATTATTACCAGTTATTATATAGCGCACACATAGTCCGCAGAGCTGTACAGAGACTATTATTACCAGTTATTATATAGCGCACACATATTCCGCAGCGCTGTACTGAGAATATTATTACCAGTTATTATATAGCGCACACATATTCCACAGTGCTGTTCAGGGACTATTATTACCAGTTATTATATAGCGCACACATATTCCGCAGCGCTGTACAGAGAATATTATTACCAGTTATTATATAGCGCACACATATTCCGCAGCGCTGTACAGAGAATATTATTACCAGTTATTATATAGCGCACACATATTCCGCAGCGCTGTACAGAGGATATTATTACCAGTTATTATATAGCACACACATATTCCGCAGCGCTGTACAGAGAATATTATTAACGGTTATTATATAGCGCACACATATTCCACAGCGCTGTACAGAGAATATTATTACCAGTTATTTATACAGCGCACACATATTCCGCAGCGCTGTACAGAGACTATTATTACCAGTTATTATATAGCACACACATATTCCGCAGCGCTGTACAGAGACTATTATTACCAGTTATTATATAGCACACACATATTCCGCAGCGCTGTACAGAGACTATTATTACCAGTTATTTATATAGCACATACATATTCCGCAGCGCTGTACAGAGAATATTATTAACGGTTATTATATAGCGCACACATATTCCACAGCACTGTACAGAGAATATTATTACCAGTTATTTATACAGCGCACACATATTCCGCAGCGCTGTACAGAGACTATTATTACCAGTTATTATATAGCGCACACATATTCCACAGCGCTGTACAGAGAATATTATTACCAGTTATTTATACAGCGCACACATATTCCACAGCGCTGTACAGAGACTATTATTACCAGTTATTTATATAGCGCACACATATTCCGCAGCGCTGTACAGAGACTATTATTACCAGTTATTATATAGCACACACATATTCCACAGCGCTGTACAGAGACTATTATTACCAGTTATTATATAGCGCACACACATTCCGCAGTGCTGTACAGAGATTATTACCAGTTATTATATAGCGCACACATATTCCACAGCGCTGTACAGAGACTATTATTACCAGTTATTATATAGCGCACACATATTCCACAGCGCTGTACAGAGATTATTATTACCAGTTATTTATATAGCGCACACATATTCCGCAGCGCTGTACAGAGACTATTATTACCAGTTATTATGTAGCGCACACATATTCCGCAGCGCTGTACAGAGAGTATTATTACCAGTTATTATATAGCGCACACATATTCCACAGCGCTGCACAGAGACTATTATTACCAGTTATTTATATAGCACACACATATTCCACAGCGCTGTACAGAGAATATTATTACCAGTTATTTATACAGCGCACACATATTCCGCAGCGCTGTACAGAGACTATTATTACCAGTTATTATATAGCACACACATATTCCGCAGCGCTGTACAGAGACTATTATTACCAGTTATTATATAGCACACACATATTCCGCAGCGCTGTACAGAGACTATTATTACCAGTTATTTATATAGCGCATACATATTCCGCAGCGCTGTACAGAGAATATTATTAACGGTTATTATATAGCGCACACATATTCCACAGCACTGTACAGAGAATATTATTACCAGTTATTTATACAGCGCACACATATTCCGCAGCGCTGTACAGAGACTATTATTACCAGTTATTATATAGCGCACACATATTCCATAGCGCTGTACAGAGAATATTATTACCAGTTATTTATACAGCGCACACATATTCCACAGCGCTGTACTGAGACTATTATTACCAGTTATTTATATAGCGCACACATATTCCGCAGCGCTGTACAGAGACTATTATTACCAGTTATTATATAGCACACACATATTCCACAGCGCTGTACAGAGACTATTATTACCAGTTATTATATAGCGCACACACATTCCGCAGTGCTGTACAGAGATTATTACCAGTTATTATATAACGCACACATATTCCACAGCGCTGTACAGAGACTATTATTACCAGTTATTATATAGCGCACACATATTCCACAGCGCTGTACAGAGATTATTATTACCAGTTATTTATATAACGCACACATATTCTGCAGCGCTGTACAGAGACTATTATTACCAGTTATTATGTAGCGCACACATATTCCGCAGCGCTGTACAGAGAGTATTATTACCAGTTATTATATAGCGCACACATATTCCACAGCGCTGCACAGAGACTATTATTACCAATTATTTATATAGCACACACATATTCCGCAGCGCTGTACAGAGATTATTATTACCAGTTATTATATAGCGCACACATATTCCACAGCGCTGTACAGAGAATATTATTACCAGTTATTATATAGCGCACACATATTCCACAGCGCTGTACAGAGAATATTATTACCAGTTATTATATAGCGCACACATATTCCACAGCGCTGTACAGAGACTATTATTACCAGTTATTTATATAACATACACATATTCCGCAGCGCTGTACAGAAAATATTATTACCAGTTATTTATATAACATACACATATTCCGCAGCGCTGTACAGAGATTATTATTACCAGTTATTTATATAATGCACACATATTCCGCAGCGCTGTACAGAGACTATTATTACCAGTTATTTATATAGCGCACACATATTCCGCAGCGCTGTACAGAAAATATTATTACCAGTTATTTATATAACATACACATATTCCGCAGCGCTGTACAGAGATTATTATTACCAGTTATTATATATCGCACACATATTCCGCAGTGCTGTACAGATATTATTACCAGTTATTATATAGCGCACCCATATTCCACAGCGCTGTACAGAGAATATTATTACCAGTTATTATATATCGCACACATATTCCGCAGTGCTGTACAGATATTATTACCAGTTATTATATAGCGCACACATATTCCACAGCGCTGTACAGAGAATATTATTACCAGTTATTATATAGCGCACACATATTCTGCAGCGCTGTACAGAGACTATTATTACCAGTTATTATATAGCGCACACATATTCCGCAGCGCTGTATAGAGAATATTATTACCAGTTATTTATATAGCGCACACATATTCCACAGCGCTGTACAGAGACTATTATTACCAGTTATTTATATAGCGCACACATATTCCGCAGCGCTGTACAGAGACTATTATTACCAGTTATTATATAGCGCACACATATTCCGCAGTGCTGTACAGAGAATATTATTACCAGTTATTAAATAGCGCACACATATTCTGCAGTGCTGTACAGAGAATATTTTTACCAGTTATTATATAGCGCACACATATTCCACAGCGCTGTACAGAGACTATTATTACCAGTTATTTATATAGCACACACATATTCCGCAGCGCTGTACAGAGAATATTATTACCAGTTATTATATAGAGCACACATATTCCGCAGCGCTGTACAGATGATAATATTATTACCAGTTATTATATAGCGCACACATATTCTGCAGCACTGTACAGAGATTATTATTACCAGTTATTATATAGCGCACACATTCTGCAGCGCTGTACAGAGACTATTATTACCAGTTATTATATAGCGCACACATATTCCGCAGCGCTGTACAGAGAATATTATTACCAGTTATTATATAGCGCACACATATTCCGCAGCGCTGTACAGAGAATATTATTACCAGTTATTATATAGCTCACACATATTCCGCAGCGCTGTACAAAGAATATTACCAGTTATTATATAGCGCACACATATTCCGCAGCGATGTACAGAGAATATTATTACCAGTTATTTATATTGCGCAAACAATATTCTGCAGCGCTGTACAGATAATATTATTACCAGTTATTATATAGCGCACACATATTCCGCAGCGCTGTACAGATAATGGCCCTTATTCTGGTTGGTGCGGCCAGAGCCGCACACGGGGCTCCGGCCGCACAAACCAATCCCCGCCCACGATACGGATCGCCACGGCCGTCCGTACACGGACGGCTGGCGATCCGCAAGAAAATGGTGGGGCGTACGCCTCCACCATGGTGGGAGCTGCCCCCTGCATTCGATGGTCGTCGACCATCGAAGGCAGGGCCGCACGCCCCACCAGGTCCCGCAAGCTGAGACCACACGGACAATCGTCCGTGTGATAGCTTGTATGGGGCCGGAGAACTGACATCCGGCGACGTCAGCTTTCCGCCCCCATCACTGGCGTCATACCCTCATTAGCATGCATACGCCCCGCGTTTGCATGGGAACGCCCATGAAACGCGGGGCGTATGCATAGGGAAATGAGGGTATGAATCCCCTCACGCCCCTATACGCCCCCTTTGCGGCGGACGAACTACGTCTGCGGCGAATTGGGCTGCACATGCGCAGATTGACCTCTGCGCATGTGCAGACTGAAAACATCGGCGGTACGGCCGCACGCGGGCCGTACCGCACGATGCAGAATAAGGGCCAATATTATTACCCGTTATGGTACTTGTGAGTTATCTGGACGCCCGATTTTTTGATTGTATGCCTTAAGTTAAGGCATACAATCAGATGCGATGCGATGCGATATCGCATCGCATCGCATCGCATGCGACCATCGGATGCGATGACCCGATTTTTCCATAGGAATCAATGTTAAAATGATTCCTATGGAAAAAGGGGTCCTTTTCATACCCCTACTATCCAAGTGGGCATGGAGTTGGATATAAACCTGTGGCGAGCGTAGCGAGCCACCGAGCCCGAAGCGTGGCGAGCGGACGGTATTCCGTGTCCCCTCGCGGGGCTCGCTACGCTCGCCACGCTTCGGGCTCGGTGGCTCGCTACGCTCGCCACAGGTTTATATCCAACTCCATGCCCACTTGGATAGTAGGGGTATGAAAAGGACCCCTTTTTCCCATTGAATTCCATGTTAAAATGGACTCAGTCCATTTTAACATTGATTCCTATGGAAAAATCGGGTCATCGCATCGCATCGCATCCGATGGTCGCATGCGATGCGATGCGATGTGCCCGATCCGACCCGATTTAGAAATCGGGCGTCCGGATAACTCACAAGTACCCCAGTTATTATATAGCGCACACATATTCCGCAGTGCTGTACAGAGACTATTATTACCAGGTATTATATAGCGCACACATATTCTGCAGCACTGTACAGAGATTATTATTACCAGTTATTTATATTGCGCAAACAATATTCTGCAGCGCTGTACAGATAATATTATTACCAGTTATTATATAGCGCACACATATTCCGCAGCGCTGTACAGATAATATTATTACCAGTTATTATATAGCGCACACATATTCCGCAGTGCTGTACAGAGACTATTATTACCAGGTATTATATAGCGCACACATATTCTGCAGCACTGTACAGAGAATATTATTACCAGTTATTATATAGCGCACACATATTCTGCAGCACTGTACAGAGATTATTATTACCAGTTATTATATAGCGCACACATTCTGCAGCGCTGTACAGAGACTATTATTACCAGTTATTATATAGCGCACACATATTCCGCAGCGCTGTACAGAGAATATTATTACCAGTTATTATATAGCGCACACATATTCCGCAGCGCTGTACAGAGAATATTATTACCAGTTATTATATAGCTCACACATATTCCGCAGCGCTGTACAAAGAATATTACCAGTTATTATATAGCGCACACATATTCCGCAGCGATGTACAGAGAATATTATTACCAGTTATTTATATTGCGCAAACAATATTCTGCAGCGCTGTACAGATAATATTATTACCAGTTATTATATAGCGCACACATATTCCGCAGCGCTGTACAGATAATATTGTTACCAGTTATTATATAGCGCACACATATTCCGCAGTGCTGTACAGAGACTATTATTACCAGGTATTATATAGCGCACACATATTCTGCAGCACTGTACAGAGATTATTATTACCAGTTATTATATAGCGCACACATATTCTGCAGCACTGTACAGAGATTATTATTACCAGTTATTATATAGCGCACACATATTCCGCAGTGCTGTACAGAGACTATTATTACCAGGTATTATATAGCGCACACATATTCCACAACGCTGTACAGAGACTTATTACCAGGTATTATATAGCGCACACATATTCCGCAGCGCTGTACAGAGACTATTATTACCAGTTATTATATAGCCCACACATATTCCGCAGCTCTGTACAGAGACTATTACCAGTTATTATATAGCGCACACATATTCCGCAGCGCTGTACAGAGAATATTATTACCAGTTATTATATAGCGCACACATATTCCACAGTGCTGTACAGAGACTATTATTACCAGTTATTATATAGTGCACAGATATTCCACAGCGCTGTACAGAGACTATTATTACCAGTTATTATATAGCGCACACATATTCCGCAGCGCTGTACAGAGACTATTATAACCAGTTATTTATATAGCGCACACATATTCCGCAGCGCTGTACAGATAATATTATTACCAGTTATTATATAGCGCACACATATTCCACAGTGCTGTACAGAGACTATTATTACCAGTTATTTATATAGCGCACACATATTCCGCAGCGCTGTACAGAGACTATTATTACCAGTTATTATATAGCGCACACATATTCCGCAGCGCTGTACAGAGAATATTATTACCAGTTATTATATAGCGCACACATATTCCACAGCACTGTACAGAGACTATTATTACCAGTTATTATATAGCGCACACATATTCCGCAGCGCTGTACAGATAATATTATTACCAGTTATTATATAGCGCACACATATTCCGCAGCGCTGTACAGAGAGTATTATTACCAGTTATTATATAGCACACACATATTCCACAGCGCTGTACAGAGACTATTATTACCAGTTATTATATAGCGCACACATATTCCACAGTGCTGTACAGAGACTATTATTACCAGTTATTATATAGCGCACACATATTCCACAGCGCTGTACAGAGACTATTATTACCAGTTATTATATAGCACACACATATTCCACAGCGCTGTACAGAGAATATTATTACCAGTTATTTATACAGCGCACACATATTCCGCAGCGCTGTACAGAGACTATTATTACCAGTTATTATATAGCGCACACATAATCCTTAGCACTGTACAGAGACTGTTACCAGTTATTTATATAGCGCACACATATTCCGCATCGCTGTATAGAGACTATTATTACCAGTTATTATATAGCGCACACATATTCTGCAGCGCTGTACAGAGAATATTATTACCAGTTATTACATAGCGCACACACATTCCGCTGCACTGTACAGAGAATATTTGCACACTCACATCAGTCCCTGCACCAGTGGAGTTTACAATCTATATTCCCTAATACACGTACACACACACACAGACATTATAGGGGTAATTCTGTTGGGAGCCAATTAGCCTACCAGTATATTTTTGGATTGTAGGAGGAAATTGGAGCACCTGGAGGAAACCCACGCAAGCACAGGGAGAATATACAAACTTTACACAGTTAGGGCCATGGTGGGAATGGAATCCATAACCTCAGTGCTGTGAGGCAGTAATACTAACCACTACACCATCCATGCTGCCCATGATTGCTATAATGATAACCCTGATACCCTCTGCATTGAATTGCACACAGTCACACTGTTGTATAGTGCACTGCTGATGGTGAGATAAATTTTGTACCACTCAGATTTCTTGGCAATGGCCCAGCAGGACCGGAATAAAGCGGCTGAGGTAACAAGTTACACCAGAACAATTGCCAAAAGCTAGAGAAAGATTGCTCAATATTTACAACCTCTGAACACACAGACACGCTCTGCGGTCTTCATCTGTCGGGTGATGGGGGATCCTGTGTCTTAGCAGGTTCTGCAGGGGTGCGTGCGGCACAGACCCAGCTGGTGACTCACGGACCCCCCGACGGTAGAACCAGTGTGCGTGCTGCATGAGGACGAGGACAATTCTAGACTCTGAGGTTGTAATATGGGATGGGCGCCAGACTTTACATCCTGGGTGCAGTAGCTGAGAAAGGCCGGTGCCAGCTGCTGTAATTAATGCCATAATTACTGCACGCTGCAATGTAAAGGCTCAGTCTCACTGTATATCACAGCGCATTAACTATTATTACATGAGGTGGCGACCTCGGGGCTTGCCCCATAGAACACAGTAAATCATTGCCTTTGTTTTATGGTTCTGCCGATCTATATTTATTCAATTACTCCTTTTTATGTGTAATCGTGCAAAAGCGATGATTCCTATTTTCCTACGCGCCAGTGAAATATTCCCTATATTATTATTATTGATTTATATGGTGCTGCAGGAACTCTCCCCTGGCGTATATAGGCCACAGTAGCCCTGGGATTGTGTATTTTTGTACACACCCCCATGTGGCGGTGATATTGCAGTTACTGGCGATGTGGAAGAGTCTACTGCACATGTGCAGGTCTCCGGAAACATGGCGTCCGCAATGTGTCGGAGACTAATTTCACTACTGCACAAATGTGGTGACTGCCATGTTACAGGCTGTGAGGGAGATTACTATCCCTTACAGAGAGATCAAGTGCCAGCCAATCAGCCCCTGGCTGCCATGTTACAGGCTGTGAGAGAGATTACTACAGGGTTGCCGACTTGCAAAAAATCCTCTCCGGGAGAAGCCCAGAGAGGAATCTTTCATTACCAGTTGGAGGCGGGGCTTAATGGTGATGTCATTAAGCCCTGCCCCCATTATGGGAAATAGCCGAAAACACTGATCTCCATGGAGAGGGCAGGACTAAAATGACACGAGTGTGTCATTTTAGCTCCGCCCCCTCCTCTGAGACCCGCGGATTGCGGCATTTAAATGCCGCGATCGGGGGGCTCAGTGGGGGTCACCCTGATTCCGGGAGGGTTGTCCACCCTTCCGGGGGCCAGGAGGGGGGACCCAATTTTCGGGAGACTCCCGCAAATTCCGGGAGGGTCGGCAACCCTGGATTACTACGCCTTTAAGAGCGATCAAGTGCTAGCCAATCAACCCCTAGCTGCCATGTTACAGGCTGTGAGGGAGATTACTACGCCTTCAAGAGAGATCAAGTGCCAGCCAATCAGTGCCTAGCTGCCGTGTTACAAGCTGGGTTTGAAAATGACAGAAGCTGATTCGCTGGTACATTATTCAAGTTCACGTTTAACTCTCTCGAAATCTTAGTAAATAGACCCCTAGTGAACCATATTTAAAGTGAGTTTCTTATGTTGTCCAGTGATTGACTTTTATTGTATTTGTCTTCACAGATATGTAACTTTTATGTAATTGCTTATTGACTTTTATGCATATATGTTATGGCTCTATTAAATCTTTCATCTTTTACTATTGTCATGTATGGTTTCATGATCCTATAGCAGAAAACTGGTGTACGGACAGTGATCACAGGTGTACGGACAGTGATCACACGTCTGTTGTCCTCACAGTGGGACTAATTCAGCTCAGTCCGCAGATCAGCATCCTGAAGAAGCCTGTGAAAGGCGAAACTAGTTGAGAGGTGAACTACCTGGACTCACCCAGCGCTGCACACACAGAAGCAGCACCAGCGAGAGTCTGCCGGCAGACACTCATCCCAGCCTGACCAAAAGGTAAAGGAACTTTTGAATTAACCGCACCACAACTGCGAATACTGCAGATTATACTCAGCTCGTATTTTGAAGCTCCCACATCAGCAATCGCTCACCACTTTCTATTGGTACCAGAAGGACTGTGTTAGTCTCTGTTGGTCATCCCTTCCCCCATCCTTCCCTATGTGGTTTGTTGTACCGGTACCAGTTTAGCATTTCAGAATATTTTTTAACCCTATTATACCTTTACAAGAAATTTTTTAACATATTTTATCCGAACTTCTGTATTTATCTGTATTGTGTTACAAGCTATATACAATTGTTAAACACAAATAATATGATGTCTTTTAAAAAATAAACAAAAATTTATTATTCAAGAAACTTCCTTTAAGTGTATGTGATCAATTAATTAATTATTTAAATTAGATCCTGCACCCACAAAGCAACAAGTGTAACCGAGCGCAGGGTGACACCCTAGGGTGTACAATTTAAACTAATTCCCTTCAAAAGGTATCTTGTAGTATACCTCCACCACCCAGCAGCCCACCCACTTGCACTAAGTCTACAGCGCGGCTACCCCAGAAAAACCCTCTGTCCAACACAGATCTGCAGACTGCGCCAGTGCGTGAGCCGGAAGCTCCGGTCACAATGCGACTGCAGTGTAAGGGGCAATGGGGCGCCGAGTGAACCTTTTCTGGACCGTGTGGGAGGGACACAGTGACATCACGCGTAGCCGCTGCAACAAAAAAAATGAATTCCTTTGTAATTGCGCACCTGTTGGGCTACCCTTAGAGCGAACGCTTGCACAATAGCAATGCAAATGCAAAATGCATTGCAAAGCGGGACCCAACATGCGGGGTGGCCCATCCCCCCGTCCCTTAAGGACCGATGTGCGTTCCTCTGGATCTTTTGATAAATCTCCTGATCTTATGTAGCATGTAAGACCAAAATATCGAGATCGGCCGATTTGCAGACGATTTTGCGGTAAAAATCGTCCGATCGCCCAAAAAATCGTTCTAGTGTGTGGGCACCTTAGGCCTTACTTCTTGCAGTATGGCCGGACCCAGCACCGCTCCCCACACACGCATACACACACATACACACACATACACACGCTGTATCTCATTTCTCTAGCACACGATGTGATGATTTATAAAAGGGTAACATAATAAATATATTGTAACTAGTATTTCATCAGCGTAACACTAGGACACGTCTGCCATGTCATTTCCCCTCAGAAAACACGATTTATCTCATTTTGCATTGAATCGTTATTTTTGGAAAGTAACACCGTTTTCCTGTTGTGTCTATAAATAGTGTAATGGCCGCTTCACACGTTTGCTCTGCAATGTTCTGCATAGGGAAGCGAGATCACCGCTCTGTCTATGCATCATGGGAGCTGGGCACTGAGGAAGGGGCAGGGTTCACGGATAACTGTGTCTGCATACCACCTCCTGTCTGTATACCACCCCCCTGCCTGCATACCACCTGCCCCTGCCTGCATACCACCTGCCTGCATACCACCTGCCCCAGCCTGCATACCACCTCCTGCCTGCATACCACCCCCTGCCTGTATACCACCCCCTGCCTGCCTACCACCCCCTGCCTGCCTACCACCCCCTGCCTGCATACCACCTCCTGCCTGCACACCACCCCCTGCCTGCCTACCACCCCCTGCCTGCCTACCACCCCCTGCCTGCATACCACCTCCTGCCTGCACACCACCCCCTGCCTATATACCACCCCCTGCCTGCACACCACCTCCTGTCTGTATACCACCCCCTGCCTGCACACCACCTCCTGCCTGCATACTACCTCCTGTCTGTACACCACCCCCTGCCTGCATACCACCTGCCCCTTCCTGCATACCACCTCCTGCCTATATACCACCCCCTGCCTGCATACTACCTCCTGTCTGTATACCACCCCCTGCCTGCATACCACCTCCTGTCTGTATACCACCCCCTGCCTGCATACCACCTCCTGCCTGCATACCACCTGCCCCTGCCTGCATACCACCTCCTGCCTATATACCACCCCCTGCCTGCATACCACCTCCTGTCTGTATACCACCCCCCCTGCCTGCATACTACCTCCTGTCTGTATACCACCCCCTGCCTGCATACCACCTCCTGCCTGCACACCACCTGCCCCTGCCTGCATACCAACTCCTGTCTGTATACCACCCCCCTGCCTGCATACCACCTCCTGTCTGTATACCACCCCCTGCCTGCATACCACCCCTTGCCTGCATACCACCCCTTGCCTGCATACCACCCCCCTGCCTGCACACCACCCCCCTGCCTGCACACCACCCCCTGCCTGCACACCACCCCCTGCCTGCATACTACCTCCTGCCTGCATACGACCCCCTTCCTGCACACCACCCTCTGCCTGCATACCGCCCCCTGCCTGGATACCACCTCCTGCCTGCATATCACCTCCTGGCTGCATACGACCCCCTTCCTGCACACCACCCCCTACCTGCATACCACCCCCTCCCTGCATACCACCCCCTCCCTGCATACCACCCCCTGCCTGCATACCACCCCCTGCCTGCATACCACCCCCTTCCTGCACACCACCCCCTTCCTGCACACCACCCCCTGCCTGCACACCACCTCCTGCCTGCATACCACCGCCTGCCTGCACACCACCTCCTGCCTGCATACCACCTCCTGCCTGCATACCACCTCCTGCCTGCATACCACCTCCTGCCTGCACACCACCTCCTGCCTGCATACCAGCCCCTGCCTGCATAACACCCCCTGCCTGCATAACACCCCCTGCCTGCATAACACCCCCTGCCTGCATACTACCCCTGCCTGCACACCACCTCCTGCCAGCCTACCACCCCCTGCCGGCCTACCACCCCCTGCCTGCATACCACCTCCTGGCTGCCTACCACCCCCTGTCTGCATACCACCTCCTGCCTGCACACCACCCCTGTCTGCAAGCCACCCCCTGCCTGCACACCACCCCCTGCCTGCATACCACCTCCTGCCTACATACCACCCGCTGCCTGCACATCACCCGCTGCCTGCACACCACCCTCTGCCTGCATACCACCTCCTGCCTGGGTACTGCATACCACCATCTGCCTGCATACCACCTCCTGACTGCATACCACCTCCTGCCTACATACCACCCGCTGCCTGCACACCACCCGCTGCCTGCACACAATCTCCTGCCTGCATACCACCCCTTGCCTGCATACCACCCGCTGCCTGCATACCACCCGCTGCCTGCACAGCACCCCCTGCCTGCACAGCACCCCCTGCCTGCACACCACCCGCTGCCTGCACACCACCCGCTGCCTGCATACCACCTCCTGCCTGCACACCACCCGATGCCTGCTCACCATCCCCTGCCTGCACACCACCCGCTGCCTGCACACCACCCGCTGCCTGCACACCACCCCCTGCCTGCACACCACCCGCTGCCTGCACACCATCCCCTGCCTGCAATTCACCCCCTGCCTGCACACCACCCCCTGCCTGAATACCACCCCCTGCCTGCATACCACCCCCTGCCTGCATACCACCCCTTGCCTGCATACCACCCGCTGCCTGCATACCACCCGCTGCCTGCACAGCACCCCCTGCCTGCACACCACCCGCTGCCTGCACTCCACCCGCTGCCTGCATACCACCTCCTGCCTGCACACCACCCGCTGCCTGCACACCATCCCCTGCCTGCACACCACCCGCTGCCTGCACACCACCCGCTGCCTGCACACCACCCGCTGCCTGCACACCACCCGCTGCCTGCACACCACCCCCTGCCTGCACTCCACCCGCTGCCTGCACACCACCTGCTGCCTGCACACCACCCCCTGCCTGCATACCACCTCCTGCCTACATACCACCCGCTGCCTGCACACCACCCGCTGCCTGCACACAATCTCCTGCCTGCATACCACCCCTTGCCTGCATACCACCCGCTGCCTGCATACCACCCTATGCCTGCACAGCACCCCCTGCCTGCACACCACCCGCTGCCTGCACTCCACCCGCTGCCTGCATACCACCCGCTGCCTGCATACCACCTCCTTCCTGCACACCACCCGCTGCCTGCACACCATCCCCTGCCTGCACACCACCCGCTGCCTGCATACCACCCGCTGCCTGCATACCACCCGCTGCCTGCATACCACCCGCTGCCTGCATACCACCCGCTGCCTGCAAACCACCCCCTGCCTGCACACCACCTCCTGCCTGCACACCACCCTCTGCCTGCACACCACCCCCTGCCTGCACACCACCCGCTGCCTGCACACAATCTCCTGCCTGCATACCACCCCTTGCCTGCATACCACCCGCTGCCTGCATACCACCCGCTGCCTGCCTACCACCCGCTGCCTGCATACCACCTCCTGCCTGCACACCACCCGCTGCCTGCACACCACCCGCTGCCTGCACACCACCCGCTGCCTGCACACCACCCCCTGCCTGCACACCACCCCCTGCCTGCACACCACCCGCTGCCTGCACACCACCCGCTGCCTGCAATTCACCCCCTGCCTGCACACCACCCCCTGCCTGAACACCACCCCCTGCCTGCATACCACCCCCTGCCTGCACACCACCCCCTGCCTGAACACCACCCCCTGCCTGCATACCACCCCCTGCCTGCACACCACCTCCTGCCTGCACACCACCTCCTGCCTGCACACCACCTCCTGCCTGCACACCACCCCCTGCCTGCACACCACCCCCTGCCTGCACACCACCCTCTGCTTGCACACCACCCCCTGCCTGCATACCACATCCTGCCTGCATACGACCCCCTGCCTGCACACCTCCCCCTGCCTGCACACCACCTATTGCCTGCATAAGACCCCCTTCCTGCATAACACCCCCTGCCTGCATACCACATCCTGCCTGCATACGACCTCCTGCCTGCACACCACCTCCTGCCTGCACACCACCCCCTACCTGCATACCACCCCCTGCCTGCATACCACCCCCTGCCTGCATACCACCCCCTGCCTGCATACCACCCGCTGCCTGCATACCACCCGCTGCCTGCACACCACCCCCTGCCTGCACACCACCCCCTGCCTGCACACCACCCCCTGCCTGCACACCACCTCCTGCCTGCACACCACCTCCTGCCTGCACACCACCTCCTGCCTGCACACCACCCCCTGCCTGCACACAACCTCCTGCCTGCATACCACCCTCTGCTTGCACACCACCCCCTGCCTGCATACCACATCCTGCCTGCATACGACCCCCTGCCTGCACACCTCCCCCTGCCTGCACACCACCTATTGCCTGCATAAGACCCCCTTCCTGCATAACACCCCCTGCCTGCATACCACATCCTGCCTGCATACGACCTCCTGCCTGCACACCACCTCCTGCCTGCATACCACATCCTGCCTGCATACGACCTCCTGCCTGCACACCTCCCCCTGCCTGCACACCACCCCCTGCCTGCACACCACCTCCTGCCTGCATACGACCCCCTTCCTGCACACCACCCCCTGCCTGCATACGACCCCCTTCCTGCACACCACCCCCTACCTGCACATCACCTCCTGCCTGGCCCTGCAAACCACCAGCTTCCTGCACACCACCCCCTGCCTGCACACGACCCCCTGCCTGCACACCACCCCCTGCCTGCACACCACCCCCTGCCTGCACACCACCCCCTGCCTGCACACCACCCCCTGCCTGCACACCACCCCGTGCCTGCACACCACCCCGTGCCTGCACACCACCCCCTGCTTGCACACCACCCCCTGCCTGCACACCACCCCCTGCCTGCACACCACCCCCTGCCTGCACACCACCCCCTGCCTGCACACCACCCCGTGCCTGCACACCACCCCCTGCCTGCACACCTCCCCCTGCTTGCACACCACCCCCTACCTGCACACCACCCCCTACCTGCACACCACCCCCTGCCTGCACACCATCCCCTGCGTGCACACAAATATATTGATGGGGATGTGGTCCTAATGCTGACATATGCAATGTCTGTACAAGCAGAATGTCAACATGTTCCCAGCGTCAACATTTGAAATGTCGACTTGAAATGTAGACACCCTCAGTGCTTGGAGGAGAGGACACGGCTGTGTGCAGTACAGTACAGCGCCGTTTCTGTCTCCCTGTTTGGCGGTCTGGGTGGTGAGAACACATCACACAGTTTCCTAGAACCACCCTCTGTATGTGCCCCAGCAAGCGGTTAATGAGGGGGTTCTCCTACCAAACCTAATCCTTCATATTTTCCAGTATTTTAGGCGTCTCTCCCTTTTCCAGGGAGGATCTAGGAACACCCGGCCGGCAGGCTGAGTCTTGTTGGGTTGATGAAAACTCTGTAATATGGCACAGGTCACCAAAGTCGCTGACAATCCAGAACCGCGCTGTGCTGTCATTGTACGGGAGAATAGCTCCCTATAAAATGTGATTATCTGATCAACACGTTACATAAATGACACAGTAAGGAGCTGCCACACACACACACACACACGCACACATACACCCCCCCCCCCCCCTGTCTGTGTACAATTAGCAATTTCTTGTTTTCCTGCCCGATATAACTGTCACGTGTAAAGTTATCCAGTTATCGATGGATTTTAGCTATTTAAAACTCCCTGCGCCTTATAAATGGTTCTCCCACTCCCAACTGTCGCTTTTCAAACACATGAAAGGAGCTTTTTGGCTGGAGCGCCATTTATCACATGGAAGGAGTTTTAAATAGCTAAAACTCATTGGTAAAATTGGTTCTGCACATTTTTTTTTTTGGGTGGCTGGGAAACCAAGGAGACAAAATCATACGCCCTAATTGGGCGAGGAGAACCGAGGGTTATAACTGCGATATCTGGTGCAGAACCTAAAGGCCCCCATACACTATGCGATATGGGAACAATTTCACCCGATTCGGATGAATCGGGCAGTGAAATCTGCCCATATCGCACTTGTAGACATCCCCTCTGATCCGATGCGCGGTCCCGTGCGCATCAGATCGGGGTCGGCAGGTCGGACGGGCTGCACATAAGATTTGCCAAATCTTATGTGCAGCCCAGCCAGGGAGCCGTGCAGGGGGACAGCAGCGGGCGGGGGATGCCGGCTATAGAGAGCCAAGCAGGGGGAGGCTGCATATGCCGCAGGGCTGGAGGAAGCTGTGTTGCGGTGGGGTGACAGCGGGAGGCGAGCAGGGAGAACATCAAGTGCCTAGTCGTGCTTCCCCCTCCCGGGGAGCTGCAGGGGAAATCAGGTCCGACTTGTCCCTAGGACAAGTCGGACTAATGTATGGGGGCCTTAATACAATCAGGGGATACTTACATTCTGCGGGACCAAGATTAGCCGTGACAATGGACGGGACAATAAAAGTGTTTGTGTAACCGTACTAAACACAGTCCCTGGACACCCGTGCCCTAGCCACACTTACTCCGTACGCCAAGTTCAGCGTTCCCAATCATAGGCCATGTGGACAGTAGGTCAAACAAAAACATGAAAAAATAAAATCTTGTGCCAGTCATTGTCATCTTGACCTTTTGACAGTGACCTGACCTCATGCATGTTGACCATATTGGTACAACCTGTTTACCCCTTGTCACTAGGCCACGCCCTTCAAAATTCTGGGCGTGTCCCTTCTTCAGATTCAAGCAATTTTGGTAGGTATGGTTCAGCTCCCAACTCTCATGTGTTCAGCTCCCAACTCTCATGTGTTCAGCTCCCAACTCTCATGTGTTCAGCTCCCAACTCTCATGTGTTCAGCTCCCAACTCTCATGTGTTCAGCTCCCAACTCTCATGTGTTCAGCTCCCTACTGAAACACCCACTGCCAGTGAGTCAGTTTGGAATGGCAGTTGGTGGCAGTGGGTGTGGCTCCTCTATTTGAATTTTGAACTGAGCTGCAGCCCCTCCTCTGGAGCAGACCACTGCCCCCAACTGTAATTTTACCCAGAAGTGCCGAATTTCGAGAATGCTTGCGCACCCGCAAGCAAGAATCTCCTGGCAACGAGCCTGAAACCCCTGGCATGGTGCAAGAAACCCCAAAGAGTAAGAAAACTCTGACAACAAACAAGAAACCCCTGGCAACGAGCAGGTAACCCCTGGAAATTAGCACAAACCCCAAGCAATGAGCATGTAACACATAGCAACGAGCATCTAACCCCTGGCAGTGAGTACAAAAACCCCTGGCAACGAGCATGTAACCCCTGGCAATGATTACATAACCCCTGGCAATGAGCATGTAACCCCTGGATACGAGCCCGAAACCTCAAGCAACGAGCATGTAACCCCTGGCAATGAGCATGAAATCTCTTGCAAGAGCATGTAGGTAAAATATAATTATAATTAATGTATGGGGGGGGGGGGTAGAATTTCTATCTATCTATCTATCTATCTGTTTATCTATCTATCCTATCTCATATCTATCTATCTATCTCATATCTATCAATCTATCTATATATCTAATATCTATCTATCTAGTATCTATCTATATCTATCTATCTATCTATCTATCTATCTATCTATCTATCATCTATCTATCTATCATCTATCTGTCTATCATCTATCTATCTATCTATCTATCTATCTATCTATCTATCTATCTATCTATCTATCTATCTATCTATCTGTCATCTATCTATCTGTCTATCATCTATCTATCGCTACTGTACATAAAACTTCCATTATCTTAGGACCACACCGACAATATAAATCATCCCTGGTTCCATTTATCCAGAGATGACATTAATTGTCGCATCCGGTCGTTAGCAGAGATCATTCATTCTGCGCTGTCAGGTCGTTACTTAACAACATCCAGTTTTCTAGAAGGTTTAAAATTTAAGTCAAACCGCACCCTGTTATTTACTTAATAATGATAATAATCGTTAGGTAAATGACAGGGTGTGGTCGTTACTGAGTGGGAATCCATCATTCGTACAGCGCAGTGTCCTCAGATGGGTTTATGAGCCCAATACTGTGTCAGGTGCTGATTACTGGAAAGTATCCTGTGTGGCCCAAGTAATAATCTATACGGAGAACAGAGACAACGTGCATCATGGAGAGATGTGCAGTGTCCCACTACACCTATATACACAGGATCAGGGCTAGTACCCCCAGCACGGCATCTGCTGTGGCCTATACACAGGGCTCCCCTGTAATCATAATGGTGCAAGAACACGCCTCCGTATACATCGCCACGCCCTCTATGCCGGTACCAGGGATCATAAGCTATAATGGCGGCCCTGATCAGCTTTTATACACATGGACATAGGAAAGCGCATATCGTGATACTGATAATTATACCCCGTTTACATGGGGCCGATTCTGGTCGAGTGAATCGAATTCGGCCCCGTTCGCACGGAGTGGTGCAGGCCGGGGCATGTGGCGGTGGTCTTGAGTGTCCACCATGGGGACACCCAATGTTTCATGGCCATCCCCATGACAACGCTGGTCATTCCCATGGGTGCCGGGGGCAGACGGCTGACCTGAACCTGGGAACGTATTTCTGGGTAACTGGCCCTGCAATTAGGGATTACTCCGGACAATACGGTAATGAAGACCGGAGTCCAGAGAGGAGACGCCCTTTACAATGTCCGGCAATAGGCAACTACTAGCAGCCTATTCCCATACATTGTATACTCCCAGGAACGCCGGCCCTCCAGACTCTGGTCTTAATTACCGGACTGCTGGAGTAAACCCGGATGGGTAGTAACCCTACCTTTCTCCCTGGGTGGGTGTCCCAGGTTAAGTGTGAATGATGCGAACTGGTAATTTGATCTCTGGTCGCTTGAAAATTTTAATTGGCCAGGAAGGGTCACCTGATGCCCACTGATGACTTCATCAGTGGCAGCTGTAGAGGGACAGACACCACACATGAGAGGAACACAGTGCAGAGAAGTGTGCCAGTGCCAGTGCCGGTGCCATAGAGGAGCCTTGTTTAAAATATACATATATTAAGTAAATACGGTACTTATGTAATATCTGGGCTCCCGTTTTTCTTATGAGACCGCATCCCCTCGCGGGGCTCGCTGCGCTCGCCACGCTCCGGGCACGGTGGCTCGCTGCGCTCGCCACAATATATAAAATCACCTCCATGCGTAGTGTGATAGTAGGGGTATAAAAAAATGGGGTGCATTTAACATGGGAGTCCAGATAATACATAAGTACCGTAAATACTTTTACACATTTTATGACTTGAACTAAAAACTTTTATTCTTTTAATAAAAATTGTTTAAAGTAAAACTAGTATGGTATTTTTAGTAGGTGTGGTATGGGACTCCGACAGTCGGGATCCCGACAGTCATTATCCCGACGTTGGGATCCCGACTGCCCGGAGTCAGACAGCATGGCGAGTGCAAAAAAGCACCTTGCGGGCTCGCTACGCGAGCCACCTATTCTATTCTCCCTCTATGGGGATCGTGGACCCCCACGAGGGAAAATAGTGGGTGGCCGTCGGTCACCCGGCTGCCGGCGTTTTGACAGTCGGGATGCCGACGTCGGGTAAATGACTGTTGGGAACCCATCTGGCACCCATTTTTAGTGGCATATGATATTATTGTATTCCTAACATGGAATGTAAATTGTTTATGACTGTAAACCACACCCAATCCTTTTAGGGCCGCCCCCACCTGTGCATGACCTCATTATTGTGTGCCTGCAAACCGTCCCCTTATGATGACACAGCCTTGAAATCTGGAAAAAAGAACAGCTAACTGTATGTCCGAATCAACCAGAGGGGAGGTGACCACATGTTGAGAATAAACAAACTTGAGTTAGGATGGATGTACAAATTAAAAACATTAAAACCTCGAGGTCTAAATCTAGACAACGAGGTGAAGGCAATAGTGGGGAAAAAATGACAGCATACCTGCAACGAATACACAACAGCAGTAAACTATGAGCAGCGTATCTGCTGCGAACGCATATTAGCCAAAAACTAGAGCAGCGTATCTGCTGCGAGCATACATTAGCAAAAGACCGCAAAATAGTGTTGATAATTGAGATACAGCCACAACCTTCTGTCTATTAAGGGACAGGAATAGCTAATAACATGAATATCAAATGTTTGTAGTATAAGGTGGTCAGTAACAATCAATATGATTAAAAATAAACAAGATAAATAGTCAGGCAAATAAAGCAACGAATGCTTGTAATAATTAAAACTATGTGCATTAATGTAGGAAACATAATGACATAATTGGACAATTGCAACAAAATAAAACAACCACGGCTGCAAAAAATCATCAGCATTCAGCCAGTTTGACAGACAACCTGAGGAACCAATCACAGGAGGTTCAATGGAACCAATGAGAAACGCATGAGAACAGGATGAAGGGCTATTTAAACATAGTCAAGAAACACCAGCATACAGCTCCCTAGAAGAAGGCTTACGCCGAAACGCGTTGGAGAGATTACCCCCATGACAATCTGACTTACTTTGGAGACAGGCGGAGATAACTGTACGGCAGCGGCAAACAGCGTGTGCGCACACTGTACGACGGCAAGGAGATCGCCAAGGAGGAAGCCCCGGCAATAGGTGAGTACGGAGAAGGAAAAGTGAGGGAGTGAGCTAAGGGACCTGTAGAGTGGTGAACAGTCACCGGGACGGGTACCTACAAACCCGAAACGGTGATCTCAGTAACCGCCACAGACAAGGTGCAGCGTCCGGCCAGTTCCTGCCTGCATGGTGAGCGGTGTGATACACGCAGCTCCCCGGAGCGGACAGACGGCACACGCAGCCCCAAGAGTCCGGGACCCACAGTGCACACTGGCACCCACAAGTACCAGACCCGGAAAACCTGAAGAAAAGAGGTACCTGAAAGCTGTATCCAAAAGTAAAGACAATTCATAAGATATCAAACAGCGGGACGCCGCTATTACCATTGACTGAAGGACATAATTCTGTTTATTCTGAACAGAACATTTTTGTTCATAATATCTTTTCATTTTTTCATCAGTTTAATTTTTTCATATAATTATTCATTTATTCAATATTCTTTCACGCTTGTAAAGGAGTGATACCCAGTGGTGGGATATATGCACACAAGTACTGTGACTTTTACAATTTATGATTTATATTTTGAATAAATTAGAAATTTCTTAAGACATGCATCACATATATTCTATTTAAATCACGCATAGAGGTCATCAAGTTTGAGGTAGAGCGCAGCACAAACCATCTAGAACCTATACGAATTGAAACGGAGACAGTCATCCGTTTAGTGCGGCTGCTAACCGAATACAAAGAGATTCAGTGCGCAGGTTACCAACCAAAAAATCCATAGTCCGAATCAACCACTCCATGTGCAAAATCATTTTGCCCCAGAACAAACCACTCATTCCAGGCACCCTGCATACTGATAATGTCTGAACATGATTCTTGTGCATGGCGGCTTCATCCATTGTCTCCCGAGGAAGCTGCTGAACACAAGGGAGGTGGAGAAACGCGTTGGTCATTGTGTGGAGATACGCACTGTCCTGCTGTTGTACTGGTGATGGATTTTATGGAGGAGGGGGTACACAGTGGGGAAGTGAGGTGGGAGGCACCAGGGAGGGCAGGAGGGTTGTGTGGAGATACGCTCTGCCTCGCATTACAGATGTTGTTGAGGAAACTATTGGAGCCAAAGAGTCTCTATGCTCCGGCTAATTGCATGACTTTAGCGGAGCACGAGGGGGGCGTTCCTCCATCTGTGTATCTCAGCCCTAATCCTGGGAGATCAGAGAAGGATTTGTGGTTGATGTTATTTACATTACGCTTTTATAATGTAAATGTGACCAAACGGATGTGGAAAAATCCAAATGTCTGACGCACAGAAGATTCAGTCGGCTCTCACATGGCAAATAGGAGTTATTGTTGTGTACCCGCGCCACCCCCACTGCTTACAAACTGTCTCACCTTTCATACTGATCCGGTGGGGTCTGTGTGGCCTCCGGAATCGGTACATCTATCAAAATGAACTTAGGTCTACAGTCATTAGGTCGACCCCACTAGGTCGACTGGCAGGAAGGTCGACCTGACTTAAGGTCGACATGGGCCAAGGTCGACATGACTTAAGGTCGAATTTGCATAAAGGTCGACATGATGAAGGTCGACTGGTCATAAGGTCGACATGGGTTTTTCACTGTTTTTTTATCCGAATGTTGACACAGTCGACATGGACACAGTTGGCAATGAGAATTGGACCCTCGCATCGCTCGCAATGCTTCGGGCACGGTGGCTCGCTTCGCTCGCCACAGCTTTAATAACCTCCTCCACGCACTAGTGGATGGTAGGGCATGAAATACCGCCTGTCGGCACATGTCGGCTCAAAAAACAGTGAAAAACCCCATGTCGACCTTCCTCATGTCGACCTTTATGCAAATTCGACCTTAAGTCATGTCGACCTTGGCCCATGTTGACCTTAAGTCAGGTCGACCTTCCTGCCAGTCGACCTAGTGGGGTCAACCTAATGACTGTAGACCTAAGTTCATTCTAATAGATGACCGCTTCCCGTGGCCTCCAATGTCACCTGTCTAACTGCTGGCTGGGCATGTCCTGGGCTGTTAGATGCTAGGCCTCCACCCCTGCCCCTGCCCCACACTGGACTGTAGCAGGTACATGACTGACCTGTCTCACAGCTGGCTGGGCATGTCCTGGGCTCTCAGATGCCAGGCCCCCACCCCTGCCCCACACTGGACTGTAGCAGGTACATGACTACCCTGTCTCACTGCTGGCTGGGCACATCCTGGGCTGTCAGATGCCAGGCCCCCACCCCTGCCCTGCCCCACACTGGACTGTAGCAGGTACATGACTCATACCCCTTTCCCACTGCAGGCTTTACACGTGTAAATGCCGTTTTTTTAGCCTTTTTAAACGGCTAGAGCTGCAGTGGGAAAGCTCCAGGTTGCTTTACACGGGTAACAAATACCGGTTTTTGTTACCCGTGTAAAAAGCAGTGTTTTTACCGTGTAATAGCCGTTTTTTCGGCAGTGGGAAAGGGGTAGCCCTTTACCCGTTAAAAAAAAAACCGGCATGGGGTCCCCCCCCACTGCCGAAACCAGCACCAGGCTGAAGGAGCCGGGGCTGGTAATAAAAAATCAGGAAACCCGACAAATAGGGGTTCCCTGATTTTTTACAACCAGCCCCAGGCTCCAGGTCCGGGGCTGGTTCCCAAAATACGGGGGACAAAATGACTAGGGGTCCCCCGTATTTTAAGAACCAGCCCCAGGCACAACCAGCCAGCAGGGTAATGCCACAGCCGGGGGACACATGATATAAGTTCCCGCGGCCAAAGCATTAACCCTACCGACCAGTCAGCCTGGCCAGGGGCCCTGGGGGAGTGGGGACCCCCCCAATAAAGGGGTCCCCCCCCTCCAGGACTTACCTGACCAGGCTGAAGCCTGGTGCTGTCCCCGGTGACCCTGGAGCGGTGGTCACCGGGCTGATGGTATTGTGTAAAAAATAGAATAAAAACCATTGTCTTTTACTGGTGAACTATGAGTCCCAGCAAGCCTCCCCCGCAAGCTGGGACTTGGAGAACCACAAGTCCCAGCCTGCGGGGCATTAAAGGGCCCGCTGGGTCTTGTAGTTCCACAGTAAAAGAAAGAGTTAAATAAACACACTGACACACGTGAAAAATAAAGGTTTAATACATACATAACACATACATACTGATACTTACCTATCTTGAGCCCGTAGGTAGCCCTGGTCCTGATGTCCTGGTCCGTGTCGGCGTCTGTATCCAGTCGGCATCCCTGTCGGCGACGGCGTCGGCGGTCCGGAGTCCGAAGAAATCCATTTGGGAAGCTGTGGAAGGAAATCCTACTCACCTGTCCCAGCGCGACGTAGTCCAGGTAAGGTCTTTGCAAAAAAAACAAACCGACACCCGAACCAAGCGAACAGGCAGAGAGCCACACGGTGTGTTTACATCGTGCGGCTCCGCCCCCGAATGCCGCTATTGGCCGCCTTGCGGCCTAGCGGCCAATCAGGAGCCGCTAGGCCGCAAGGCGGCCAATAGCGGCATTCGGGAGGCGGAGCCGCACGATGTAAACAAACACACGTGCGTCTCCGTCAGTCCGGTCTGGTTCGGGTGTCGGTTTGTTTTTTTTGCAAAGACCTTACCTGGACTACGTCGCGCTGGGACAGGTGAGTAGGATTTCCTTCCACAGCTTCCCAAATGGATTTCTTCGGACTCCGGACCGCCGACGCCGTCGCCGACAGGGATGCCGACTGGATACAGACGCCGACACGGACCAGGACATCAGGACCAGGGCTACCTACGGGCTCAAGATAGGTAAGTATCAGTATGTATGTGTTATGTATGTATTAAACTTTTATTTTTCACGTGTGTCAGTGTGTTTATTTAACTCTTTCTTTTACTGTGGAACTACAAGACCCAGCGGGCCCTTTAATGCCCCGCAGGCTGGGACTTGTGGTTCTCCAAGTCCCAGCTTGCGGGGGAGGCTTGCTGGGACTCATAGTTCACCAGTAAAAGACAATGGTTTTTATTCTATTTTTTACACAATACCATCAGCCCGGTGACCACCGCTCCAGGGTCACCGGGGACAGCACCAGGCTTCAGCCTGGTCAGGTAAGTCCTGGAGGGGGGGGACCCCTTTATTGGGGGGGTCCCCACTCCCCCAGGGCCCCTGGCCAGGCTGACTGGTCGGTAGGGTTAATGCTTTGGCCGCGGGAACTTATATCATAAGTGTCCCCCGGCTGTGGCATTACCCTGCTGGCTGGTTGTGCCTGGGGCTGGTTCTTAAAATACGGGGGACCCCTAGTCATTTTGTCCCCCGTATTTTGGGAACCAGCCCCGGACCTGGAGCCTGGGGCTGGTTGTAAAAAATCAGGGAACCCCTATTTGTCGGGTTTCCTGATTTTTTATTACCAGCCCCGGCTCCTTCAGCCTGGTGCTGGTTTCGGCAGTGGGGGGGACCCCACGCCGTTTTTTTTTTTAAATTCTCCCCCCCCCCCCTATCTTTACACTGCTTAAACGGGTTTTTAAACGGGTAAGTGTGAATGTGACAAAAACAGCTTTTAAACGGTAATTTACCGTTTAAAAGCTGCAGTGGGAAAGAGTCTTTATGGCTCTTACCCGTTTAAAGACCCGTTTAAAAAAAACGGGTCTTTACCCGTGTAGGCAGTGGGAAAGCAGCATCACCTGTCTCACTGCTGGCTGGGCACGTCCTGGGCTGTTACTTGCCTACCCTCCCGCATTTAGCGGGAGTCTCCCGTTTTTACAATCATTCTCCCGCCCCCCGCAAATCCCTGGGGTTCTCCCGCTTTTTTGTCCCCTTTCCAATAAAAACGTAATGCGCATGCGCGAACGCGGCATTGTGGGGGCGGGGCCTAAATGCGCGACGCCGTGACGTAATTAGGAAGGCCACCGCGGGGCTGTGTGGGTAGCGCTGGCCTGAGCGTGCAGGAGCGGCACTGGCAGCGGCAGTGGACTGAGGCATTGGCAGACAGTGAGTCGGGCAGCGGGAGCCGGGAGCACACAAGAGTTACAGACTCGTCTCAGCTGTGTAAGGAGCAGCAGCCGCAGCAGCCAGTAAGTAAAAGCTTAAAGTTAACTGACTGTTTCTGACTGTAAGCTGCATTCCTCTCCCCCACTCACTAAGCCTGCTTCTTATCGATCACCTCTCCCCCCACCACTGGTCCCCGACTGGCTTCCGTCCCAAGACATGCTCCACTCCTCCTGTCGTCATGCCCCATTAATTTTCTAGCTGCCTGCCTTCCTACAAGGGGCACTTAAAAGATATATATATATATATATTATGTATAAGTGTGTATATATATATATATATGTGTATATATATATGTATATATATATATATAT